>NC_068913.1:113852500-114477500 GCF_023091745.1 Budorcas taxicolor | reverse complement strand
ACTTGGTTCCCTAGGGCCCATGGAGGTCCTCCAGAAAGTCTCCTCCCAAGAAGGAGTTTTCCCACTAGCTGACCAACTCACAGGGTAAGCAAGGGTATGGCTTTTCAATTCAGGGATAAATTTAAAGATTTAAACAGATTGGAGATTTTTATTTTATGTGAATCTCAAAAGGCAATTAGGACTTTGTGGGCTGAGAACTGGTGATACGATCGTGGAGTAGAGAGTCACCCCTGTCTCATGCATGCCTGGGAGAATCAGCTGTCTGGTGCAGACAAGTGAGCCAGGTTAGCCTGTATCATCGGTCCTAGGTGTGCCTCCCTATCTCTTTATTCACATTTGCTTTATCCCCAACACCACCGTCTTCACACACCAACAGAAGCCCATCTCTAATACAGCTATGCACTTCCAGGTCTCTCCCTGCAGTATCCTCTGCCTCTTGCCTACCCAGCCAGAGATTCTCAAGGTTACTAATGACCTCAGATCACTAAGTGAAAGTCACTCAGTTGTGTCCGATTCTTTATGACTCCATGGACTATACAGTCTATGCAATTCTCCAGGCCACAATACTGGAGTGGGTAGCCTTTCTCTTCTCCAGGGCATCCTCCCAACCAGGGATCAAACCCAGGTCTCCCACATTACAGGCAGATTCTTTACCAGCTGAGCCACCAGGGAAGCCCTGAGATCACTAAAGAGACATGTGAAAAGGAGAAATGATCTGCAACAACTGAGTACATTTGTGAGGCCCACAAACCCTGCATGAACGCGATTGCAAACACGAAGAGGAACACCAACGCCCAATGCTAAGGCTTGAAATTTCCTCAGCTGCAAAGGCCATTTTGGTTTAAGGAGTTGTGTGCGGATCTCAGCAGAGGTCCTGAGAGGGAATCTTGCTTTTTTTCTGGTTCACTTTTTGATACAGTCTTAGAGTAAACAGAGAAATATCCTGCCATTGTCACTTCTCCGAGAAAAGTGATGGTGATTGGTGAAAATAAATGTGAAAAAGAATGAAAATAGAATGACAAAGTGCCCCGTGTGAACAATGGATAGTCTTAATCTATGACTCAAATAATGAGAAACATCAGATTCTTGCTCTTGCTTTGGGAAGGAATGAAGGCTAGGAAATTCCTAAGTGACTCTGGTTGAGCTGATGGACATGTGGGGAGGAACATGCCAGGGATCCCAGAGGGCAGGCAATCTCCTAGTTCAACACTAGAGAGCTGTCTGTATATATGTGGGATATACACAAGAAGATAAAGAATGCCATGAAGAATGTCTATAACAGATTAATGGATAGAAACAACATATAGTGCTGGGACCACCAGCTATTCACAAGCAAAATAATAAATTTGGATGTTTATCTTGCACGATATAAAACCATTAACTCAAAATGGATCAAAGACCTAAATGTAAGAGTTAAAACTATAAAACTCTTAGAAGAAAACAAGTGCAAATCTTCATGACTATGGATTAGACGATAGTATCTAATATATGACATCAAAAGCACCAAAGAAAGACAGATGTCATATTTAATCAAAATTTAAAACATTTTCCCACTAAATAATACTATCTAGAAAGTGAAAAGACAGCCTAAACAATGGGAGAAAATATTTGCCAACCTGATAAAGATCTCATATCCAGAATATATAATGAACTCTTACAACTCTACAACAAGAAGACAAATAATCCAATTTTTAAACGAATGAAAGATTCGAATAGGAGTTTCTTCAAATAAGATACACAAATGGCCAATAAATACATAAAAAAAATAATGAACATCATTTGTCATTGGGGAAATGCAAATCAAAATAAGATACCACTTCATATTCCCTGGGATTTTTTTAAAAGAAAAAAAAAAGCAAATACTGATGAGTATGTGGATAAATTTAATCTTTGTCCACTGCTGGTGAGGATGTAAAATGACACAACTGCTATAGAAAATAGTTTGGCATTGCCTCAAAAAGTTAAACATAGATTACCATCAGTCAGTTCAGTTCAGTTCAGTCACTCAGTCATGTCCAACTCTTTGCAACCCCATGAATCGCAGCATTTCACTTCCTAAGTATATATCTAAGAGGACTGACAACACATGTTCAGTCCAAAAATTCTACATGAATGGTAAAGCATCATTATTCATAATAGTAAAATAAAGCGGAAACAACCCAAATGGACAACTAATGAATGGATACACACACACCCCCCAATATATATATATATATATACATATAATGGAGTATTACTTAGCCATAAAAAGGAATGGAGTAGGGACTTCCATGGTGGTCCAGTGGTTAAGAATACACTTTCCAAAGCTGGGGACACAGGTACGATCTCTAGCTTTCAAACTAAGATTTCACATGCCATGGAACAGCTAAGACTGAGCTCCACAATTACTGAGCCCTCCTACTCCACAGGCCACACACCACAACGAGAGAGCCTGTGTGCCACAACTACTGAGGCTGCATGCCACAACTAGGGAGATCAGGCACACAATGAAGATTCCATGCACTGCAACTAAGACCTTTTAAAAAGGAATGGAGTACAGTTACATGCAACAATGCAAATAACCTTTGAAAGCATGCTAAGTGAAAGAAGCCAGGGAAAAGATCACATGAAGATATGATTGCATTTACATGAAACATTCAAAAACAAGAATGGGCTCATGAGAGTGTCCTCAACAAGGTTTTAGCTTTACTTCCTTGTACTCTGTTAACATTTATATTCAGCTTCACTAAGCCTTTTTCCCAAAAGGCTGCTGAAGCCCTAACACTATGAATGTGAACTTATTGCAAATAAGGTCTTTGTAGATTTGATTGTTAAGGTAAGGCCATTGGGATGAGCTCTAATCCATACAAGTGGTCCTTATTACAAGAGGGGGACTGGACACAGACACATGCATTGGATAGACAGTCATATGAAGACAGAAACAGAGGTTGGAATAATGCTGCCTGGGGCCACTAGAAGCTAGAAGAGGCAAGGCAGGAAACTTCCTAACAGCCTTCAGGAGAAACATGGCCCTGCCAGCACATTTATTCTGGACTTCTGGCCTCCAGACCTGTGAGAGACTAAATTTCTGTTATTATAAGCCACTTCATTTATGCTACTTTGTTATGATAGCCCTGGGAAATGAACATGTCTTCCCTGTGGTGATTTTCTCTAGTTATCCCTGGTCAACACACAACAATTACATCTTGTTGCCATTCAGGGAGATGAAATGGCAGGTCTTACATAGGTGTGAGTCAGCAGGGCACTAAAGGGGAATGCAGGCTGCCTAGACATTAGTCTCCTCTGAGAATGGCATGCTGGTGGCAGCAATGACCTAAGAAAGACATGGATCCTGGAGGTCAGCTGCTGATCAAAACCAAATCAAGCTGAGACTCTCTACAGAGCTGAGTGACATTCAAGCAAACCATGATCATGAAGTAGCTGATGTGCAAAGACAAACTCAGAAACAAAAGGAGACTTACCCCCATCCCTACTTACATACTGGAATAGGGAATAGTGTCTGGATCCTACTATTCTTTAGACAGTGAGACAGAAATGGCAGATGCTTGAGAGACATGTCATGCTCTGCCTCCATGGTGGTTCAGGACCATCCCCAGACTGTTCATCAGAAATCAGAGGCCAGGAGGAAGGGACACAGTATTTACCAAGTGTTTAAAGAAAAGACAGAATGGGAAAGATTAGACATCTCTTCAAGAAAGTTAGAGATACCAATGGAACATTTCATGCAAAGATGGGCACAATAAAGGACAAAAATGGTATGGACCTAATAGAAACAGAAGATATTAAGAAGACATGGCAAGAATACACAGGAGAACTATACAAAAAAGATCTTCACAACCCAGATAATCATGATGGTGTAATCACTCACCTAGAGCCAGACATTCTGGAATGCGAAGGCAAGTGGGCCTTACAAAGCATCACTATGAACAAAGCTAATGGAGGTGATGGAATTCCAACTGAGCTATTTCAAATTTTAAAAGATGATGCTGTGAAAGTGCTGCACTCAGTATGCCAGCAAATTTGGAAATCTCATCAGTGGCCACAGGACTAGAAAATGTCAGTATTCTCTCCATCCCAAAGAAGGGCAATGCCAAAGAATGTTCAAAGTACTGCACAATTACACCCATCTCACACGCTAGTAAAGTAATGCTCAAAATTCTCCAAGTGAGGCTTCAACAGTACATGAACCATGAACTTCAAGATGTTCAAGCTGGATTTAGAAAAGGCAGAGGAACCAGAGAGAAAATTGCCTACATCCATTGCAAGAAAAAGCAAGGAAATTCCAGAAAAACATCTACTTCTGCTTTACTGATTAGGCCAAAGACTTTGAGTGTTTAGATCACAACAAACCATGGAAAATTATTCAAGAGATGGGAATATCAGACCACCTGACCTGCCTCCTGAGAAATCTGTATGCCAGTCAAGAAGCAACAGTTAGAACCAGATGTGAAACAACAGATTGGTTCCAATTTGGAAAAAGAGTACATCGAGGCTGTATATTGCCACCCTGCTTATTTAACTTATATACAGAGTACATCATGAGAAATGCTGGGCTGGATGAAGTGCAAGCTGGAATCAAGATTGCTGGGAGAAATATCGATAACCTCAGATATGCAGATGACAACACCCTTATGGCATAAAGTGAAGAACTAAAGAGCCTCTTGATGAAAGTGAAAGAGGAAGTGAAAAAGCTGGTTTAAAACTCAACATTCAGAAAACTAAGATCATGATATCCAGCCCCATCACTCCATGGCAAATAGATGGGGAAACAATGGAAACAGTGACAACTTTCTTTTCGTGGGCTCCAAAATCACTGCAGATGGTGACTGCAGCCATCAATTTAAAAGATGGTTGCTCCTTGGAAGAAAAGCTATGACCAACGTAGATATCATACTAAAAAGCAGAGATATTACATTTCCAACAAAGGTCCATCTAGTCAAAGCTATGGTTTTTCTAGTAGTCATGTATAGATGTGAGAGTTGGACAATTAAGAAGGCTGAGCACCAAAGAAATGATACTTTTGAACTGTGGTGTTGGAGAAGACTCTGAATAATCCCTTGGACTGCCAGGAGATCAAACCAGTCCATCCTAGAGGAAATCAGTCTTGAATATTCATTGAATATTCAGTTATTGAGTAAACTTAAATATTCAGCACCAAAGAATTCATACTTTTGAACTATGTTGTTGGAGAAGACTCTGAAGAGTCCCTTGGACTGCCAGGAGATCAAATCAGTCCATCCGAGAAGAAATCAGTCTTGAATAGTCATTGAATATTTAGTCATTGAATAAACTTGAATATTCAGTTTCAGCTGAAGCTGTAACTCCAACACTGTGGCCACCTGATGTGAAGAACTGACACATTGGAAAAGATCCTGATGCTAGGAAAGACTGAAAGCTAGAGGAGAAGGGGATGACAGAAGATGAGATGTTTCAATGGTATCACCAACTCTTGGACATGAGTATGAGCGAGCTCTGGGAGTTGGGGAAGGACAAGGAAGCCTGGCGTGCTGCAGTCCATGGGGTTGCAAAGAGTCAGATACAACTGAAACTGAATAGAACTGATTCATAAGAATCACCCTCACAGACACAGAAAGCACCACGGGTGCCATATCTGAAGCACCACGAACAGCATCCACCTCCATCTGCCCAGAGTGATTTCAGGGACTCTGGCTCTATTCTCTGGGCAGAAGAGAGATTACTATCTTTTTTTTAAATATATATAAAAAGGAGGAAACTGAGGCCCAGAAATCTTAGGTGGCACACACAAAGCACCACCCCCCCGCTCCCTGCCCCCGGCCCCATACAGGATCTACAAGCACAGTCTAAGTCTTTGAATTCATTCTCCTTCTGTTCCTTTAGGCACATTTTCAGCCCCAATCCATCAACTCAAGGATAGGTTATGGGAAATGAGGAAATGAAACCACAAGTCAGAATTTGATGGGAAGAAATCTGCATTATGAAATACAATTTATCTTCCCTTGTTTGTGCTCAACTTAAGGGAAAAAAAGGAAATAATAAATGTTATTGATAAAGAAGTGGTGAAATCTCCAACTCTGTGGATTTGCCTGTTTCTCCATTTATTTCTGTCAGCTTTTACTTTTTGAATTTTGAAGTTCTCTGGGATTTTTTGAAGCTCAGTTACTTATGAGGAGCATCACACTCAGTATTACTATCTCTTGTTGATGAACTAACCTATTTACCAAGATGAAGTGTCCTCCTTTAGCCCTGATATAGACATAGGATCGTTCTGAAGCCACTTTGTGTGATATTATAGTTGCTGTAGGTTTCATATACTTAACTGATGCATGATATATCTCTTTCAACTCTGCTACATTAGCTTACATTAACCGTAAACTCCCAGATGTTCAAGCTGGATTTAGAAAAGGCAGAGGAACCAGAGATCAAATTGCCAACATCAATTGGATCATTGAAAAGCAAGAGAGTTCCAGAAAAACATCTATTTCTGCTTTATTGACTATGTCAAAGCCTTTGACTGTGTGGATCACAATAACCTGGAAAATTCTGAAAGAGATGGGAATACCAGACCACCTGATCTGCCTCCTGAGAAACCTCTATGCAGGTCAGGAAGCAACAGTTAGAACTGGATATGGAACAACAGACTGGTTCCAAATAGGAAAAGGAGCATGTCAAGGCTGTATATTGTCACCCTGCTTATTTAACTTATATGCAGAGTACATCATGAGAAACGCTGGGCTGGATGAAGCACAAACTGGAATCAAGATTGCAGGGAGAACTATCAATAATCTCAGATATGCAGATGACACCACCCTTATAGCCCAAAGTGAAGAAGAACTAAAGATCCTCTTGATGAAAGTGAAAGGAAAGTGGAAAAGTTGGCTTAAAGTTCAACATTCAGAAAACAAAGATCATGGCATCCGGTCCCATCACTTCATGGAAAATAGATGGGGAAACAGTGGAAACGGTGGCAGACTTTATTTTAGGGGATGGTGACTTCAGCCATGAAATTAAAAGACGCTTACTCCTTGGAAGAAAAATTATGACCAACCGAGACAGCATAATAAAAAGCAGAGACATTACTTTGCCAAAAAAGGTCCGTCTAGTCAAGACTATGGTTTTTCCAGTAGTCATATATGGATGTGAGAGTTGGACTATAAAGAAAGCTGAGTGCCAAAGAATTGATGCTTTTGAACTGTGGTGTTGGAGAAGACTCTTGAGAGTCCCTTGGACTGCAAGGAAATCCAACCAGTCCATCCTAAAGGAGATCAGTCTTGAATGCTCATTGGAAGGATTGATGTTGAAGTTGAAACTCCAATATTTAGGCCACCTGATGGGAAGAACTGACTCATTTGAAAAGACCCTGATGCTGGGAAAGATTGAGGATGGGAGGAGAAGGGGATGACAGAGGATGAGATGGTTGGATGGTATCACCGACTAAATGGACATTAGTTTGAGTAAACTCCGTGAGGTGGTGATAGACAGGGACACCTGGCAGGCTGCAGTTCATGGGGTCACAAAGAGTTGGACATGACTGAGTGATTGACCTGAACTGAGCTGAAGATCAAATCTATGAAATGTAAGTATATCCCAACAAGTCTAGTTCCCAACGTCTATCTTATGCCCTCCTTCCTCTTTTTCCCATCCCCATCTAAGTAACTTATTATTTGTTTCAGTTTCAGATTATTCTGCCATTGCTTCTACAGATGAATGAAAAACACATATATCACATTTATACATGTAGGTCACATTCCTCCTTGTTAGAGTAATGCTAGTAAACTGTACATTATTTTCTTCACTTTGCTTTTTTTGCTTAATGATGTAGTCTACAGATGTCTCCATACGGGGATAGAAAGATACTTCAGTACTTTTTACAGTTGGCTAGTACTTCACTGTGTGAATATACTTTAGTTAATTCAATCAGGTCCTTATTGATAATCATTTGATAAGTTTTTGGTCTTTTGAAGTTTCAAACAGTGGTGCAGTTAACAGCCTTCTGCATAATTTTCTTTCTTTCTCTCTTTTTTTATTTGTTTATTTTGTTTTTGTCAGTGTACCTTTGGGATAAGTCCTAAAATTGTGATTGATAATCAAAGAATAAATGCATATGTACCACCTCAAGTTCTTGCTAACTTCTTCTCTGGTTCTTTTAGACTGTTTTTCTCTTCCCAATAGTCATGCAGGAGAGGACCTGTCTTCCCTAAATCTTTTGTCTTTAAATAGTTATCTATCTATTTGCCTGTGTTGGGTCTTAGTTGCAGCATGTGGATCTTTGTTGCCTCATGTGTGATCTTTCCTTGGGACACACGGTCTCTCTGGTTGTGGTAGGATTAGTTGCTCCATAGCATGTGGGATCTTAGTTCCCCAACCAGGGGTGGAACCTGCATCCCCAGAATTGCAAGGTGGATTCTTAACCACTGGGCCACCAGGGAGTCCCTCCCCTATACCTTTTTACCAAAAGATTATGTGAAGAAACTTTAATTTTCCCAAACGTGTATGTGAGAAATAGCATCATAGTATAACTTTAATTAATTAATTAATTTTATGGTTTTCTATGTTTTGATATATTTTTCTATGAGCGAATGTTAATATCTTTTAATATATTCAAAGGATATTTACATTTATTCATGAACTTGTTCATTCATATCTCTTATTCCATTTTCTAATAAGCTATTGGTCTTCTGTTTCTCTACTTTCAGATGTTGTTTGTTTTCTAAAATATTTTTATTGAAGTATAGTTATGGAAAAGAATGCAAAAAAGCAAAATGGATATCTGGGGAGGCCTTATAAATAGCTGTGAAAAGAAGAGAGGCAAAAAGCAAAGGAAAGATATAAGCATCTGAATGCACATTTCCAAAGAATAGCGAGAAGAGATAAGGAAGCCTTCCTCAGCGATCAATGCAAAGAAATAGAGGAAAAGAACAGAACGAGAAAGACTAGAGATCTCTTCAAGAAAATTAGAGATACCAAGGGAACATTGCATGCAAAGATGGGCTCGATAAAGGACAGAAATGGTATGGACCTAACAGAAGCAGAAGATATTAAGAAGAGGTGGCAAGAATACACAGAAGAACTGTACAAAAAAGATCTTCATGACCCAGATAATCACGATGGTGTGACCACTCATCTAGAGCCAGACATCCTGGAATGTGAAGTCAAGTCGGCCTTAGAAAGCATCACTATGAACAAAGCTAGTAGATGTGATGGAATTCCAGTGGAGCTATTTCAAATCCTGAAAGATGATGCTGTGAAAGTGCTGTACTCAATATGCTAGCAAATATGGAAAACTCAGCAGTGGCCACAGGACTGGAAAAGGTCAGTTTTCATTCCAATCCCAAAGAAAGGCAATGCCAAAGAATGCTCAAACTACCGCACAATTGCACTCATCTCACATGCTAGCAAAGTAATGCTCAAAATTCTCCAAGCCAGGCTTCAGCAATACATGAACTGTGAACTTCCAGATGTTCAAGCTGGTTTTAGAAAAAGCAGAGGAACCAGAGATCAAATTGCCAACATACACTGGATCATGGAAAAAGCAAGAGAGTTCCAGAAAGACATCTATTTCTGCTTTATTGACTATGCCAAAGCCTTTGACTGTGTGGATCACAATAAACTGTGGAAAATTCTGAAAGAGATGGGAATACAAGACCACCTGACCTGCCTCTTGAGAAATCTGTACGCAGGTCAGGAAGCAACAGTTAGAACTGGACATGGAACAAGAGACTTGTTCCAAATAGGAAAAGGAGTATGTCAAGGCTGTGTATTGTCACCCTGCTTATTTAACTTCTATGCAGAGTACATCATGAGAAATGCTGGACTGTGTTTCTTCATCATAAGAAACACAAGCTGGAATCAAGATTGCAGGGAGAAATATCAATAACCTCAGATATGCAGATGACACAACCCTTATGGCAGAAAGTGAAGAGGAACTAAAAAGCCTCTTGATAAAAGTGAAAGTGGAGAGTGAAAAAGTTGGCTTAAAGCTCAACATTCAGAAAACAAAGATCATGGCATCCGGTCCCATCACTTCATGGGAAATAGACGGGGAAACAGTGGAAACAGTGTCAGACTTCATTTTTTTGGGCTCCAAAATTACTGCAGATGGTGGCTGTAGCCATGAAATTAAAAGACGCTTACTCCTTGTAAAAAAAGTTATGTGAGGTACCACTTCACACCAGTCAGAATGGCTGTGATCCAAAAATCTGAAAGCAATAAATGCTGGAGAGGGTGTGGAGAAAAGGGAACCCTCCTACACTGTTGGTGGGAATGCAAACTAGTACAGCCACTATGGAGAACAGTGTGGAGATTCCTTAAAAAATTGCAAATAGAACTACCTTATGACCCAGCAATCCCACTGCTGGGCATACACACCGAGGAAACCAGAATTGAAAGAGACACATGTACCCCAATGTTCATTGCAGCACTGTTTATAATAGCCAGGACATGGAAACAACCTAGATGTCCATCAGCAGATGAATGGATAAGAAAGCTGTGGTACATATACACAATGGAGTATTACTCAGCCATTAAAAAGAATTCATTTGAATCAGTTCTGATGAGATGGATGAAACTGGAGCCGATTATACAGAGTGAAGTAAGCCAGAAAGAATACAGTATACTAACACATATATATGGAATTTAGAAAGATGGCAATGACGACCCTGTATGCAAGACAGCAAAAAAGACACAGATGTATATAATGGACTTTTGGACTCAGAGGGAGAGGGAGAGGGTGGGATGATTTGGGAGAATGGCATTCTGACATGTATACTATCATGTAAGAATCGAATCGCCAGTCTATGTCTGACGCAGGATACAGCATGCGGGGCTGGTGCATGGGGATGACCCAGAGAGATGTTATGGGGAGGGAGGTGGGAGGGGGGTTCATGTTTGGGAATGCAAGTAAGAATTAAAGATTTTAAAATTAAAAAAATAAAAATTAAAATAAAAAGAAAAGTTATGGCCAACCTAGATAGCATATTCAAAAGCAGATACATTACTTTGCCGACTAAGGTCCATCTAGTCAAGGCTATGGTTTTTCCAGTGGTCATGTGAAGAAGGCTGAGCACCGAAGAACTGATGTTTTTGAACTGTGGTATTGGAGAAGACTCTTGAGAGTCCCTTGGACTGCAAAGAGATCCAACCAGTCCATTCTGAAGGAGATCAGCCGTAGGATTTGTTTGGAAGGAACGATGCTAAAGCTGAAACTCCAGTACCTTGGCCACCTCATGCAAAGAGTTGACTCATTGCAAACGACTCTGATTCTGGGAGGGATTGGGGGCAGGAGGAGAAGGGGACGACCGAGGATGAGATGGATGGATGGCATCACTGACTCGATGGATGTGAGTCTGAGTGAACTCCAGGAGTTGGTGATAGACAGGGAGGCCTGGCATGCTGCGATTCATGGGGTCGAAAAGAGTCAGACGTGACTGAGCAACTGAACTGAGCTGAACTGACAGTTGATTTACTATAACTGCAGCAAAGTGATTTAGTTATATATGTATATGTATATGTATATGTATATGTATATGTATATGTATATGAAGAAGGCAATGGCAACCCACTCCAGTACTCCATCCTGGAGAATCCCAGGGATGGAGGAGCCTGGTAGGCTACAGTCCATGGGGTCTCTAAGAATCGGACATGACTGAGCGACTTCACTTTCACTTTCACTTTCCTGTATTGGAGAAGGAAATGGCAACCCACTCCAGTGTTCCAGTGTTCTTGCCTGGAGAACCCCAGGGACAGAGGAGCCTGTTGGGCTGCTGTCTATGGGGTCGCACAGAGTCGGACAAGACTGATGCGACTTAGCAGCATATATATATATATACACTTCTGATTCTTTTCCATTATATTTATTACAAAATTTTGAATATAGTTCCTTTTACTATACACTAAATCCTTGTTGCTCATGTACTTTTTATATAGTGGTGAGTGAAAGTCACTCACTCATATGCGACTCATTGCGACTCCATGAACCACAGCACGCCAGGCTTCCCTGTCCATCACCAACTCCCAGAGTCTACCCAAACACATGTCCATCTAGTCGGTGATGCCATCAGACCGTCTCAGCCTCTGTCGTCCCCTTCTCTTCCCGCCCTCAATCTTTCACAGTATCAGGATCTTTACAAATGAGTCAGCTCTTCCCATCAGGTGGCCAAAGTATTGGAGTTTCAGCTTCAGCATCAGTCCTTCCAATGAACACCCAGGACTGATCTCCTTTAGGATGGACTGGATGGACCTCCTTGAAGTCCAAGGGACCCTCAAGAGTCTTCTCCAACACCACAGTTCAGAAGCATCAATTCTTTGGTGCTCAGCTTTCTTTATAGTCCAACTCTCACATCCATATATGACTACTGGAAAAACCATAGCCTTGACTAGACAGACCTTTTTTGGCAAAGTAATGTCTCTGCTTTTTAATATGCTCTTTGGATTGGTCATAACTTTCCTTCCAAGGAGTTCAGTTCAGTTCAGTTCAGTTCAGTTCAGTCACTTAGTCGTGTCCAACACTTTGCGAAGCATCTTTTAATTTCGTGGCTGCAATCACTATCTGCAGTGATTTTGGAGCCTAGAAAAATAAAATCAGCCATTGTTTCCACTTTTTATCCATCTATTTGCCATGAAGTGATGGGACCAGATGCCATGACCTTAGTTTTCTGAATGTTGAGCTTTAAGCCAAGATTTTCACTCTCCTCTTTCACTCTCCATTTTCACTCTTCCTCTTTCATCAAGAGCCTCTTTAGTTCTTCTTCACTTTCTGCTATAAGGGTGGTATCATCTGCATATCTGAGGTTATTGATATTTCTCCCAGCAATCCTGATTCCAGCTTGTATTTCCTCCAGCCCAGCGTTTCTCATGATGTACTCTGCATAGAAGTTAAATAAGCACAGTAACAATACTCAGCCTTGACGTATTCCTTTTCCCATTTGGAACAAGTCTCTTGTTCCATGTCCAGTTCTAACTGTTGCTTCCTCACCTGCATACATGTTTCTCAGGAGGCAGGTCAGGTGGTCTAGTATTCCCATCTCTTTCAGAATTTCCCACAGTTTATTGTGATCCACACAGTCAAAGGCTTTGGCATAGTCAATAAAGCAGAAATAGATGTTTTTCTGGAACTCTCTTGCTTTTTCCATGATCCAGCAGATGTTGGCAATTTGATCTCTGGTTCCTCTGCTTTTTCTAAAACCAGCTTGAACATCTGGAAGTTCACAGTTCACATATTGTTGAAGCCCGGCTTGGAGAATTTTGAGCATTACTTTGCTAGCATGTGAGATGAGTGCAATTGTGCAGTAGTTTGAGCATTCTTTGGCATTGCCTTTCTTTGGGATTGGAATGAAAACTGACCTTTTCCAGTCCTGTGGCCACTGCTGAGTTTTCCAAATTTGCTGGCATATTGAGTACAGCCCTTTCACAGCATCATCTTTCGGGATTTGAAATAGCTCCACTGGAATTCCATCACCTCTACTAGCTTTGTTCATAGTGATGCTTTCTAAGGCCCACTTGACTTCACATTCCAGGATGTCTTTCTCTAGTTGAGTGATCACACCATCATGATTATCTGAGTCGTGAAGATCTTTTTTTGTACAGTTCTTCTGTAGTCCATGGAATTCTCTAGGCCAGAATACTGGAGTGGGTAGTCTTTCCCTTTTCCAGGGTATCTTCCTACCCAGGGATCGAGCCCAGGTCTTGCACATTGCAGGCAGATTCTTTACCCGCTGAGCCACAAGGAATATATAGTGGTGAAAGTGAAGTTGCTTAGTCGTGCCTGACTCTTTGCGACCCCATGGATAGTAGCCTGCACCAAGCTCCTCCGTCCATGGGATTTTCAAGGCAAGAGTACTGGAGTGGGTTGCCATTTCCTTCTCCAGGGAATCTTCCCAACCTAGGGATAGAATGCAGGTCTCTCACATTGTAGATAGATGCTTTACCATCTGAGCCATCAGGGAAATTAGTGGTATGTTTCCATATATAGTGGTGAAGTGAAAGTGAAGTTGCTCAGTTGTGTCTGACTCTTTGCGACCTGTGGACTGTAGCCCACCAAACTCCTCCGTCCATGGGATTCTCCAGGCAAGAATACTGGAGTGGGTTGCCATTTCCTTCTCCAATATATAGTGTTATGTATCCATAAATCCGATACTCCTAATTTATCCCTTTTCCCAGTACTTTTGCCTGGAGAATCCCAGGGACAGAGGAGCCTGGTAGGCTGTAGTCCATGGGGTCACTGAGAGTCAGACACGACTGAGCATCTTCACTTTCACTTTCACGCATTGGGGAAGGACATGGCAACCCACTCCAGTGTTCTTGCCTGGAGAATCCCAGTGGCGGGGGAGCCTGTTGGGCTGCCATCTATGGTGTCACACAGAGTCAGACACAACTGAAGCAACTTAGCAACAGCAGCAGCAGCAGCTGACTTTCCTATTTGGTAATCATAAGTGTGTTTTCTGTGTCAGTGTGTCTGTTTCTGTTTTGTAAATAAGGTCATTTATTTTTTTAGATTTTACATATAAATTGTACCATATAATATTTGTTTTTTTCTGACTTACTTCACTCAATGTGAAAACATCTCATTTCATCCATGTTGCTGCAAATGACATTATTTCATTCTCTTTTATGGCTGAGTAATATCCCGTTGTATATACAAACCACAGTTCTTTACACGTTCATCTGTAGATGGACAATTCGGCTGTTTCCACGTCTGGGCTATTGTAAATAGTGCTACTATGAACATAAGGCCGCATGTATCTTTTCAAATTAGAGCTTTATCTGGATAATATGCCCAGGAGTTGGATTGCTGGATCATATGGCAACTCTACTTCTAGTTTTTTGTGGATCTTCCATACTGTTCTTCATAGAGACAATACCAATTTTGTTTCTACCAACAGTGAAGGAGGGTTTCCTTTTCTCCACACTCTCTCCAGCATTATTTGTAGACTTTTTGATGGTGGCAATTCTGACTTCTGTGAGGTGATATATCAAGGTATTTTTGATTGCCTTTTTTGAGTAGTTAGTGATGCTGAGCATCTTTTCATGTGCTTATTGACCATTTGTAGAGATATTATTTGTATAAAGGGAAATGGCCCTTCTTTTATATAAGTAGGAAATCCCCCCCCCCGGTTTGACATTTGTGTTTTAATGTGTATATACCCACAATATCTGTTTAATTATTATGTAATCAAATTCGGGAGTCTCTTTCCTTACTCTGGACTTCCCTGTGGCTCAGCTCGTAAAGAATCCACCTCCAATGTGGGAGACCTGGGTTCCATCCCTGGTTTTGGGGAGATAACCTGGAGAAGGGAAAGGTTACCCACCCCAGTATTCTAGCCTGGAGAATTCCATGGGTGGTATAGTCCATGGGATCGCAAAGAGTCATACATGACTAATTGATTTTCACACAACCTTACTCTATTCCAAATCTTATAAATATTTCACCTATACCTAGGTTACAAAGATTTACTCATGTTTCTTCTATTATTTATATGGATTAACTTTTTCTACATTTAAATTTCTGATCTATTTCGAAGTTGAACAGCAAGAAGAAATAGATGCAGTTTTCTTTTTTCTATATGGTTATTTTAATGTTCCTTATTAGTCTGTCTTTCTTCACACTGATGTGAGATGCTACCTTACTGAATATAAATATAGCATAATGTAAATGATTTGAATATAAATGAATGTTGTGTGATCAACTTGGCCTATATTTGAATTTTCTGTTTTTTGTTTCACTGTTCTGTCTATCCATGCACCAATATCATACTGCTTTAATTATAGAAACTGTTATATTCTACTATCTCGCAAAGCTAGTCTTACCTCATTTTGGGGGGGGGGGGGGGCTTGATTGCCCAGGCTAATTTCTTTTCCTTCATTCAAATAAATTCTATAATCAACTGCTTTAGTTGCTGAGTTTCCCAGGTGGCTCAATGGCAAAGAATCCACCTGCCAGTGCAGGAGGCTTGGGTTTGATCCCTGGGTCTGTAAGATCCTCTGGAGAAGGAAATGAGAAACCACTCTAGTATTCTTGCCTGGGTAATGCCATGGACAGAGGAGCCAAGCAGGCTACAATAAATGGGGTCACAAAAGAGTTTGACACAACTTAGTGGCCAAACAACAATTTTAGTTGCATGAAAAAAAAAAGTGGTAACAAAAATTTTTTATTTTATATATATATATATATATACAGTCATGTTAAAGAGGAATCAATTAATTTAAATTTGATAAACTGCGTTAAACATGAATCAGGATTGAATTTGGCCAAATATTTCTTTTTCTTCTTAATCTCTTAATGGGATGTATTATAACAATCAAAATCCTCATGTTGAATCACCCTAGTATATCTGACAATCATACTTACTCATGTGATACTGCTTTTCACATCGAATAATTTATTTAGGACTCATACCAATATTTACATATAAGACATATCTATAGCTTTATTTATTGTGAAATCTTTGTTAGCTTTTGGAATCAACATTACACTCGCTTCATAGAAAAAACTGAACATTTCCCTTCATTGCTATGTGATCAGGAATAGTCTGAACAGCACGGAGATTGTGAAATCTTTAAAGGTTTCAGTGAGTGCCCTATGAAACCATCAAGACCTGACACTTTTGTGGAGATACTCTAACTACTTGGTTATTTCTTTAATAACAATTGAGCTGTTTAAATTTGCTGTCTCTACCAGGGTCAATATGCATAAGAGAATATTAGAAACTTTCAGGGAAGAAAAGAAGAAGAAAAAAAAAGACAATTGGAAATGGTTCCTACTTACCTAAATTGACCCTTCTCCCCCTCTCCTTCCTTTTACTAATGTGGTGCGGGTGCCTGCGCCTGAGTCTCTTGATATAAACACGGCTGCCACGCCAAAAAACGCTCTGAGGATCATGCTGGTCGGGAAGACCGGAAGTGGGAAAAGTGCGACTGCAAACACCATCCTCGGGGAAAATGTATTCAGCTCTAGGATTTCTCTGGAAGCTGTTACCAAAACTTGTCAGAAAGCATCCCAAAATGGAAGGAGAGAGACCATCTCGTTGTTGACTCTCCAGAGCTCTTTGACACCAAGGAGAGCCTGAACACCATCTGCCGGGAAATCAGCCAATGTGTCCTCGCCTCCTGTCCCGGGCCTCACGCCATCGTCTTGGTCCTGAGGCTGGGCCGCCACACACAGGAAGAGCATATAAACTTTATCTTTACTCCTCATTTTACCATAATTTGTTAATACTATAGTTTATAGTTTCCAAAGATTGTTAAAACCATATTTTCTGACTTCTTACATTCTGATTTCTTCATATGATCTCTCTCCCTTGAGCTATGGGTCTATGTTCCCTACCTTGGAATTGGAGGGACTTTGTGACCGCTTTGATAAATAGTGGATGGTTGAAGCAACACCATGTGACTTCTAAGATTAGATAGGGAAAATGCCTCCTTGCTCTTCCACGATGGTTACCCTTGGAATTTGCCCATCCTGTTGTGAGGCAGCCTGAGTAGAAACCCAAGTCACCCCCATGATGAGGGCCTGAAGTCACTGATCCACTCCCTGGGCTGATATTTCATCTGCATCCAGAATCAGCTTGCTGGCTTTGCAAGTGAGGCAACACAGAGTGGATTCTCCAGCTGCCAACTGATGAAACTGCAAAGAGCAAAGATGAGCCATCCCCATGGGGTCCTGCCCAAATTGCAGATTCATGAGAAAAATAAATGATGGCTGTTGTTTTAAGCCACCATGTTTTGGGATGGTTTGTTATGCAGTGAGGGTTGCATGCTCACATGCTAAGTTGCTTCAGTCCTGTCCGACTCTTTGCAACCCCGTGGACTTTAGCCCACCAGGCTCCTCTGTCTGTGGGATTCTCCAGGCAAGAATATTGGAGTGGGTTGCCATGCCATCCTCCAGGGGATCTTCCTGACCCAGGAATCAAACCCACATCACTTACATCTCATACATTGGTGGGGATTGGGGCGGGGGTGGGGGGGGGGGGGTTCTTTACCGCTAGCATCATCTGGGAAATCAAGGCAGTGAGTTAACCAGAATTGAATATCTTCCCAGCTCATTCTCCAGCACCACTAGCTCCTACCTGTCCTGCACAATACCAACGAATTTAAGAGTTTATGAAACTGACATAACCAGGTAATGATATGTTTTGTAGAGTTCAAAGATTCAATTTGGGAAAATTCAAATAAGAAACCTTGCCTATGTTCAGTGTAGGCCCCACTGATGTAATATCTGCTGTGTTATTTCAATCCACACCTATGAGAATTTTGTGAACTATGGGCTTCTCTGGCACCATTATTCTGTGGTTCATGGAGATGTGGAAGTTGGCAAATTCTCTTGTTGTTTTTTTCCTCTCCTCTTTCTGCTATTAAATATATCTCATTTTTTTCTGTTAATGCCATTTAAGTATAGTACAGATTAACATGACTGTTCTTCTATACAAAAATATTTTACATGTCATTTTATTTAAATTAATTCTGATAACAACCCTATGGAAAATATGACAGTGAGTCTCAGGAATATAAGTAACTTGACTAGAGCCATCTGAATGTTTGCCTAGTGATCAATAGAGCTGAATTTTAATTCCTACTTGCTTGCTTCTAAAGTAAAAGGTATTTCAAAGGCACCAGTTTGATCTTTTTAGACAGCTTTATTTTATTTTTTTAATTGGAAGAAATTGCTTTCCAGTATTATGTTGGTTCCTGCCATATATCAACATGAATCAGTGATAAGTAACATATATCCCCTCCCTCTTGAACCCCCCTTCCACCCTGTTGGTTGTCACAGAGCACAACCTAGGGATTTGAGATCTCTGCATCAAACAGCACATTTGCTAATGGAACATTAATCGACAGGAGCTCTCCCAAAAGCCTCCATATCAACGCTATGACCCAGGCCCACCCAAAGACCTGAAACCTCCAGTCCTGGACACTTCACGCCAAATCATTTGCAAAACAGAAACACAACCCTGACCATTAGCAAAAGGACTGCCCAAAGCCATATCAAGCCCATAGACACCTGAACACACACTGCTAGACACAGCACTGCCCTTCAGAGAGACAAAGTCCAGTTTCATCCACCAGAGCAGAGGCATAAGTTCTCCCAACTAGGAAACTTTCACAAGACATGGGTCCAACCCCACCAGTGGGCTCTCTCCCTCTTTTAAGGTACTGTCCTAACTTCAAATGCTCCTAACTGTAGTATAAAAATGTCTTCTCTATCAAATAGTTTTCGTTTGCCTCTGCACATTTACACTTCACTCACTTCTCCCCTTTAATCTAACTTGTTGCCTGGGAGGCTATTCTGCGTGGACTACATCAGTGAGATCTCTTTCTGTTGGTCCTCTGCTTGGTTTCTGCCAAAGGAAATCCAAGCAGCAGGTCTCTTGAAGGTACAAAAGCAAGATCAGTATATCTGTTCCCCTGCCTCTCTCCCTGCAGGGTCATCTCTGAGTAGTTGCTACCCTAAGTTGAAGGTCACAGCTCCTCTCCTTGAGATCTCTCCACCCAACTCTCCTTCTGGATTCCACCTTTGTTCACCAGTTAGGGTACTGATACAATTTCCTCACTGTTACTGGACCTCTCTCTTGTCATTTCCAAACCTTGTATCCATCACTCATAGGAAGCCTCTTCACTGGACTCTGCTTCAAATATCACTACAGACCATCTTTTTTCTGCTAGAATCCTGGTGGATACATCTTATGATACCTACTTCTTTTTCTATTTGAACACATTCCCTGATTTTTATTGGTTTGTTGTTGTTGTTGTTGTTGTTGTTTGTTTGTTTGTTTTTTCAATCCCCTGACAGCAGGAAAGTCTCATGTGACTGTTGAAATCTCTGGGAAAATTTTACCCACATAGACTGTGACCTTGGCAGTGAACACATTAAAGGTTCTATCTTGCTAAAATCATTACAAAACTTCAGTGATAGAGAGATGAGTTTATATTAAAATAAACATGGCAGATAACTCCAACTCAAATATCTGGAATTTTTACAGCTGTCCTTTGTTTTGTTTCTGAAAGTGACAAAGTATTTACTGCATCCGTGAAACTTAGGGACACAGGGAAAAGAAAAGGAAAGCAAAGCTGCTTAGTCATGTCCAACTCTTTGTGACCCCATGGACTGCAGCCTCCCAGGCTCCTCTGTCCATGGTATTTTCCAGGCAAGAGTACTGAAGTGGGTTGCCATTTCCTGGAGATTAAATCTGGTGAGAATAACATCTCAAATACCTGCTCATTCTAACGTTCTTCACAAAAACTATGAATAGAGTAAGACAACGTGCAAGGGAAGTCTGTTGTGAGAAACATTCATAGTACATGTGGAAAAAAAAAAAAACAAAACAGCAGGCCCCAACTGCTATTTGCTATAACAGAATCTTATGTTTATAGTTAGTTCCTTGTGAATGATTCATCAGTTCAGCATTATCTCTAGAGAGCAAACAATCATGCACTGCCCAGACATATTTACTTTATGAACCATTTTGATGATATTTTCTCTCAGGGATTTGCAGAAGCATTATGAGGTCAATTAGTTTGTGTGTTTCTAGGATTGTGTTAGGACCTAATGAAGGTGCAACTTAAAGGAGTTGATTTCTTTTCTCTCAAACCTGTGTTCTATCTTTGAAGGTAAAACATACTCAGAAGGAAAATGAGTAATTCAAATGTGTCATATAGGCATCATCTTTTCCTTGATGCATGAATTCTTGATCATTAGATTATCTTCACTTTCATTATATCCCAGTTCTCTCTGAAGGTGGTTCTGAATCTTGAGGTCTCGGGAAGTTCCAGCACTCATTGTGTGTACTATTGCTATGGTTGAAACTTGCCATAGCCATAATCTGTAGTTGAGGAAAGTAGGATTCATAGGAGAAGACTTGAGGAAGAATTCTGGGCTTGCGATCTACTCTGAAGGATGTATAGGATGTGTGCATGTGGGTGATGGGATGATATGCCCCCTTCCTTTTAGAAAGAGGAAAGTTAGGGTCTGCAGGTGAGATCATCAGGGTAGATTCAGAAGTGACAGCCTTCAATTAGGTTTGTGACAAGCTGAGTATCAGAGTCAAAGGGAGGGTCTGACACTGAAATTTTGAACTGAAGGTTATGTGAGAGGCCTAGGGTGAAAGTGGCAAGATATTAACATAAATATTCATTTCTACTAACTCAGTATTGATAACATCCCCACAATCCAGTCTTATGTACTAAAAGGTTTGTGTACAACTTGAAAGGAAGCAAATGGTACCCAGTTCTGTGAGGTGTAGTTTTTTAAGTAATTCAGTAGGTATTTGAGTAGTTCAAGAGGAAAGTGAAAGTTGAAAGTGGCTCAGTCGTGTCTGACTCTTTGTGACCTTATGGACTATAGTCCATGGAATTCTCCAGAGCAGAATACTGGAGTGGGTAGCCTTTCCCTTCTCCAGCAGATCTTCCCAACCCAGGAATCAAACTGGAGTCTCCTTGGATTGCAGGTGGATTTTTACCCATTGATCTATGCGGAAAGGGCTTTGTAAAAAAGGACACTGTGATTGGAAGGACAACAACCTTCAGAATTGGCAAATTTGAGGGGATTATGTGTAGAGTAGTGGCTCCCCTAGTCAAGAGGGTAATCTCTCTGTAAGCATGGCATTTCATAAAGGAGGCTTCATGGGGAATCCTCTTGTGCTCTACCCAACAGGACAAGAGTTCCTCCTTACCTCACACCAATAAGGTGGTCCCTTGGGTTTTGGTGCTACCTGAGGACATGAGTGCTGCATGGTAAGAGATTCCTGGGGGACATAACCAGTGTCCTCTGGAGTGACACTTTAGAGCCAGATGCTCTTGGGGGAAATATAAAAGATGTTTCCATGTGCCAGAGGATAAAGACTGAGGAGGCTGATTTGAAGCAACCATAACTCTCACTGACTATGGGACCCAAGTGTGTTCTTCCCACAAATCAGCTGTAGGCCACACAGGGGGGAGCCAGCCAAAGCCGGCTTAAAGGGGACTTGACTGGACATCTACCAGGGATCCCATCTCTGCCAGGAACTGGAGTTGAAAGGACCATCTGGAGGGCAGACAGCAGTCAGCAGTCGGACATGTAATGGTAGATTTCCAGGGGAGGCTGTCTGCAGGGTCATTAATGGGGCCCCATGAGAAAAAGAGACACTAAGTGTGTCTCACTCCCCAAAGACCAGATTGCGCTGGACTTGTCTTCAGTGGTTTCTTCTCTCTCCTCCAACCAAGGAGGAGTCAGAAGCAAGCCCAGTGGCTGGAGGAAGAGGAGGCAAGGGCAGAGGTGCAGATGGAAGCAGCCCCGTCCACACTGCTTGGCCTTCAGCAGAAGCTGGCAGAAGCTATGGGAAGGAGAAGATTTACCCTTCAGTGAAATTCAGCTTGATTACTGGGTTGGATGCTTTAATTACACAAATAGATGAGCAGTGGTTGGAGAGAGTTTCTACTTAGGGTAGCAGCTATCTGAGATTTCCTTCATGAGACACTAATGGAGCCAGCATAACAGGTCTATAGGAGACAAGAATATATGTCCTCCTTCTTTGTGATGTATTTCTTACTTAATGCAAGGCTTAGATATAGATCACCTCATTTTCTGTGGAGGAGAGCACTCTACAGAAGAACCCCAAGATCTTCCCATTCTATTCCCGAAATAGTGGCATTGGATGATCTGAGTGGTGTAGCAGGAGTCCAGAGAAGCACTGTGCTCCTTCAGATTATGGGAAGAAGTTTGAGCTGGCCGCATCCCTCTCAGACTGGTTCAGTTCAGTTCAGTCACCCAGTCGTGTCTGACTCTTTGTGACCCCATGAATCACAGCACACCAGGCCTCCCTGTCCATCACCAACTTCCGGAGTTCAGTCAGACTCACATCCATTGAGTCAGTGATACCATCCAGCCATCTCATCCTCTGTCTCCCCTTCTTCTCCTGCCCCCCAATCCCTCCCAGCATCAGAGTCTTTTCCAATGAGTCAACTCTTCACATGAGGTGGCCAAAGTACTGGAGTTTCAACTTTAGCATCATTTCTTCCAAAGGTATCCCAGAGCTGATCTCCTTCAGAATGGACTGGTTGGATCTCCTTGCAGTCCAAGGGACTCTCAAGAGTCTTCTCCAACACCACAGTTCAAAAGCATCAATTCTTCGGTGCTCAGCTTTCTTCACAGTCCAACTCTCACATTCATACATGACCACTGGAAAAAACATAGCCTTGACTAGATGGACCTTAGTCGGCAAAGTAATGTCTCTGCTTTTGAATATGCTATCAAGGTTGGTCATAACTTTTCTTCCAAGCAGTAAGCATCTTTTAATTTCACGGCTGCAGTCACCATCTTCAGTGACTTTGGAGCCCCCCAAAATAAAGTCTGACACTGTTTCCACTGTTTCCCCATCTATTTCCCATGAAGTGATGGGACCAGATGCCATGATCTTCATTTTCTGAATGGTACTTATGTATAAATCCCACAGAGTCAGGAGAGTCATAGAGGTGGAGTAGAGCCTGCATATGTGAAGTGTAGAAGTGTCCCTCAGAGCCCTGATCCTTATGTACTCAAGATCAGTCAAAGACCATCCTTGACCAGTTAGGCATCTGTGTGGTGGAGTCTCCATGTCTTTGTGACTGAAGAGAAAGCAGGCAGTAAAGTTTACTGATGTGAATGGAGACTCTAAAACAACCAGTGTAGGGGTAACTCTGGCAAGAGCTTTGACTGTCCTTAGAGATCATGACTTGACCTCTTTAGTTTTGACAGAGTCTCAATCTGGTGAATAAAGTCAATGACCAAGCTTGAATACATGCTTTGATTGAAAATAAAAAGAAGCTACAATCACAGACTTGTTTTCTTTCCACTATGGCATTTAAGTTCAACGATGACTCTAGATATGTGAAAGAGAAATTTATTTTCCCTTGGTTAGTTTTGTTTTGCTGAGTTAATGGCCCCCATAGGGTTATTTTTTCTGTTTATCTTTGTCTCTTTCATCTCTCCATCATATTGCAGTTTTTCCTCAAATGGCAGTTCTCCCTGTTTACCTTTTCAAATTTTGGAATACATCATTAGAAAAGCTGGGAGTTTCACCTGTAAGTGAGGGTTTTGAGTGCAGGCCTCACCTGAGGTGACTGCGGGACAGGCTGTTATGGAGATGGAACACAAAATGCCCAAATGTGGAGGATTTTCTCTGGAGATGCTCTAATTAAAGGGCAGAATACTTCAGTTATGCACTCTGGAAAAGAGACCTTAAAGTGTGAGCCTCTGAACAGGGGCAAGTGAGGAGACAGTTGGGCCAGCTGTTTCATGATCATATCCTCAGTGAATCCTCAGCCCCATCCCATCGCAGCTGAAATGTCTGAAGCCCACCTCCCCACGGTGCTTTTGTCTCCTCTGTGGATGCCTCAGCCCTAGCCTCTCTAGGCCCACACTGACTGTGAATGTACTGCCTCAGTGCTCCTTCCAGAAATTGTTGCATCCTCTTGTATCTGATATGTATGCTCACTGTGACATCCCAGTTTGACTAGGGATTTCAAAAAGAAAATGTCTGTGGTCTATAATTGATCTCAATCCATTTTCCAGAATGGTTGACATATGACTAGTTTGCTAAATTGATGCTGAAATTTCAAATCTCCTGTTACACAGAAATAAAATGTAATAAGAGAGGATGTGCAAACTACTCTTACATATTTATACACAGAATTATTTGTTGTCATCTACAGCTTGGAGATAGAGACTTTCTAATACTAATTTCAAATTTTTATTGCTTCAGAATGGGCAAAGATAAAGAAAATTGGCTTCTTAAAGTTTCTATCATGTTTAGGCTTTTAAAACTCCATCATCAGGAAGGCAGAAGAACCTGCATCCACTGATTGCACTCATTCTTTTATTCAGCTCACGACAGAGCTGCGACCATCCTCAGTTAGGCCTCCTCAGCAAGTCTGAGTCCACTGTGAGAATTACCCCACATAGAGGAGGGGAAGTGGAACTTGGTCAAGCCAAAGGGGAAGGAGATGAGGCAGGAAATGGTTGTGCCTGTGTACACGTGAATTTAGAACAGCCACTCTTGTTATTGTGAGAAGATTCTGAGAAATGGGCCAACTGGTTGGCATAGAAGCAGCAGAATTCATCCAGAAAAAGGCAGAAACCTCCCTTTTCTACAGTGAGTAGATCTAATCTCCTTCTATTTTGTAACACTAGAGCTGCCAAGAAATCGAGTTGATTTTGAATAGTTATTAGAACTTCGGATATTTCCTGGAGGCTGTCTGATAGGTCTTTGGATAGTGCCTGAAGTTTTGGATGGAGGTGGTTAGGCCGGCAGTTCCTGTTCCAATTCCAGCTGCTATTCCTAGTCCTACTAAGAGGGGAATGAAATGAATTGTTCATTTTGTTTGCTTGCAAATGAAAGGAATAGGTAGGGGTTGATTACTGGGGACTATAAAAATGTTAGGACTGGAATATATCAGGGTGCAGGTTCCAGTCCAATTAGTAGGTAAACAGAGGTATATAGATGCCCCACACAAGAAAAACAGCCCAGGTGTCACAATACAACAGCTGAAGTCGAAGGCGAAGAGGAGTCAAGGGGGAGGGGGTTTGATCGTTCATTCAAGAATGCTCAGGGCCCCTGCTAAGGTGGCCCCGACGATGGGAGAAGCGGAGGAGTATGCTGAGCGAAATCGTCCTTTAAAGGTTAAAGAGTGTCCTGTAGGACCAGAAATATTATATACGCCTTTCCAGTGGCCAAGAGTGAAGTGGAGGCTTGGTTACACATGCGCTTAGGGATTATGCCCAAGGGTTGGTCATATGAACTGTTTTGGGAATTTCTAGATATGCAAAAAGGAGCTGGTTGTAATACTGTTACTTTCTGGGTGATAGGGCCTCCAACTGGAGGTTTCCTGTTGTAGGAGGTAAGGTCACTGAGCAAAGATTCTGAGTTTGTCCAAATTCTGGGTTTGATGACTAGTGTGAAGATATTTAAGATATGAGACGAATAAAGGCTCCCCATGATATGAGTGGTGTAGGGATATGTTACCAGTGGTCCAGTCAAGGATGGATGTGAGGAGGACTGAGTCTCCCAGAGGAGTTATGGATAGACATATCCAGCAGTCTTTAGCCAATTGTGGGTCAGAAGCATTGAGAGTATGGGTTAAATTAAGGGTCCAGAATAGATAGTTGAGGTTAGGGTTTTGAAAGTGTTCTTCCATCAGAGGAAAAAAAAAAAAGAAAAGATAAGAATATGCTAACCAACATTTGGGGAAGTGAATGTAAGACTACTATGGAGAAGAATTAGATTTCAAATGGATAAAAGTTATAAAAGATTCTTTGCAGCCACAGGGTGGAGATGTAATCTTAAACGTGTTTGAATGTGGATCTTTGAGGACTTGAGGCCCAGATATCTGCCATGAGTTGTTCCAGAAATAATTGTAACCATGAAACTGACAGGCTCATCCGAAGTCAGTTAGGGTTGGTGGAAGCTGTGAGAACTTTAGAGTTGTAGGGCCTGTGTGAGAAGCTTGGTAAGTATTAGTAATTATTCTCATTATTGAGCTGCATAACCTTTTTTAGTCGAGTAATGTGCACCCAAGGGGTGATTTCTTTTAATTTTGCAGCGGTAGGGGTCAGCAGAATTACCATGTAGGGTCCTTGCCATGTAGGGTTTAGATCTGAGTGGGACTGAACTGCCATATAGACTTTGTCTCCTATTTGGAGGGATGGTATGGGAGACTGGGATGTGGTCGAGGGAGTAGGTTATCTCGACCAAAGGGCATCTCCTATCTGGGCAAGTAAGGGAAAAGGAAGGTGGGATGGCAGTTTGGGACCGTCCTGGGAGAAGGAAAGACCCAAAGGTGTTATGGGCCTCCCATACATGGCCTCAAATGGACCAATACTTAGAGGTTTTTTGGTAAAGCCCAGACCTTGAAGAGGGCTAAAGGAAGGAGTTTAGTCCAATCTTAATGAAGTTTGATTGTTAATTTGGTTAGAGTTTCATTTAGGACTCACTTGGTTCTCTCAACATTACCAGAGGACTGGGGGTGATAAGGAATGTGAAACCTCCAAGGAATTTGAAGGGTTCGTGCAGTATTTTGGGTGATTTGGGTTATGAACTCGGGCCCATTGTCAGAATGGAGGGAGGAAGGCATTCCAAATATAGAGAAGGTTTCAGTGAGAATAAGGCGAACCACAGTAGGGGCTCATTTGTTAGTAGTCAGAAAAGCTTCAATCCATCCAGAAAGTGTATCTATGAAGGCTAGATGAAATTTAATCCTTTTATGGGTGGAATGTGGGTGAAATCTAGTTGCCAGTCTTGTGCTGGAAGATGCCCGTGAATTTGGTGAGTGGGAAAAGGAGGGGGTGAATGTTAGAATTAGGATTTGTCCACTGAAAAATGGTACAAGTTTGGGTGAGATTATTTAAATAAGTTGCATCGTCCTTGCTCAGCTCAATAAAGTTCTGAAGGAAAGTCTTAAGTACTTTTGCAGAGGGTTGGAAAAGGGAATGTAAATATGAGAGTAATGTGTGGATGTTGCTAAGTCGCTTCAGTCATGTCCGACTCTGTGCAACCCCATAGATGGCAGCCCAACAGGCTCTCCTATCCCTGGGATTCTCCCGGCAAGAACACTGGAGTGGGTTGCCATTTCCTTCTCCAATGCATGAAAGTGAAAAGTGAAAGTGTGAATGTTAGGCTCATCAATTTGGGCCCTAGTAAAGACAGGACTAACAGAGGCAGCCTGAGGTTTTGCTTCGTGATTTGCTCTATTGTTATAAAAGGAGATAGGACTGTGTCGCTGATGTCCCCTGCAATATATTACAGCGTCTTGTTTTGGAAGCTGAGCCACATGAAGGAGTTCAGAAATAAAAGAAGCACTGAAAACAAATGTGCCCTTTTGAGTTAGGAATCCCCTCTCCCTCCAGACTGTAATATTAGAATGTAGTTTGTTATAGACATACTTGGAGTCAGTGCAAATGTTTACCTTTTGGTCTTTGACTAGAGTCAAGGCTTGTGTAAGAGCTGTCAGTTCAGCCTGCTCTGAGGATGTGTGAGCTGGGAGTGTGGCTGACTTGATGAGGTAAGGGGGAATAACTTTGTTGGGCTGTCCCTGGACATTAGCCTATCTAGCCCCAAGTGGGGCTTGTTTCTGGCCACTGCCATCTATGAACCAGAATGGGGCTGTGGGGTCAGTCATGGGCTGATTGGTTATATGTTCAAAGGGATTAGGTGACATATCCAAGTTCTGAACACAGTCATGAGATAGGTGCTCTACTTCTGGATCTGGTGTAGGGAATAAACTAGCAGGATTAAGAGGTTTCACCTCAGTTCAGTTCAGTTGCTCAGTCGTGTTCGACTCTTTATGACCCCATGAATCACAGCATGCCAGGCCTCCCTGCCCATCAGCAACTCCCAGATTTTACCCAAACTCATGTCCATCGAGTCGGTAATGCCATTCAGCCATCTCATCCCCTGTTGTCCCCTTCTCCTCCTGCCCCCAATCCCTCCCAGCATCAGGGTCTTTTCCAATAAGTCAACTCTTCACATGAGGTGGCCAAAGTATTGGAGTTTCAGCTTCAGCATCAGTCCTTCCAAAGTATACCCAGAACTGATCTCCTTTAGGATGGACTGGTTGGATCTCCTTGAAGTCCAAGGGACTCTCAAGAGTCTTCTCCAACACCACAGTTCATAAGCATCAATTCTTCAGGGCTCAGCTTTCTTCACAGTCCAACTCTCACATCCATACATGACCACTGGAAAAACCATAACCTTGACTAGACGGACCTGTGTTAGCAAAGTAATGTCTCTGCTTTGTAATATGCTGTCTAGGTTGGTCATATCTTTCCTTCCAAGGAGTAAGCATCTTTTAATTTCATGGCTGCAGTAACCATCTGCAGTGATTTTGGAACCCCCCAAAATTAAGTCAGCCACTGTTGCCACTGTTTCCACTGTTTCCCCATCTATTTCCCATGAAGTGATGGGACCGGATACCATGATCTTAGATTTCTGAATGTTGAGCTTTAAGCCAACTATTTCACTCTCCTCTTTCACTTTCATTAAGAGGCTCTTTAGTTCTTCTTCACTTTCTGCCATAAGGGTGGTATCATCTGCATATCTGAGGTTATTGATATTTCTCCTGGCAATCTTGATTCCAGCTTGTACTGCATATAACTTAAATAAGCAGGCTGACAATATACAGCCTTGACGCACTCCTTTTCCTATTTGGAACCAGTCTGTTGTTCCATGTTCAGTTCTGACTGTTGCTTCCTGACCTGCAATCAGATTTCTCAAGAGGCAGGTCAGGTGGTCTGGTATTCCCATCTCTTTCAGAATTTTCCACAGTATATTGTGATCCACACAGTCAAAGGCTTTGGCATAGTCAATAAAGCAGAAATAGATGTTTTCCTGGAACTATCTTACTTTATCGATGATCTAGCAGATGTTGGCAATTTGATCTCTGGTTCCTCTGCCTTTTTCTAAATCCAGCTTGAACATCTTCAACCAGCTTGAAGTTCACAGTTCACATACTGCTGAAGCCTGGCTTGGAGAATTTTGAACATTACTTTTCTAGCGTGTGAGATGAGTGCAATTGTGCGGTAGTTTGAGCATTCTTTGGCATTGCCTTTCTTTGGGATTGTTTCCTTAATTTCACCTTTTAATAGATCTTTATTAGTGTATAGAAATGCAACAGATTTCTGCGTGTTAATTTTGTATTCTGCACTTCACTGCCCTCCCTGATGAGCTCTAGTAGTTTTCTTTAGGATTTTCTATATATAGTATCAAGTCATTTGCAAACAGTGACAGTTTCTTCTCCCTTTCTGATGTGGGTTCCTTTTATTTCTTTTCTTTTCTAATTATCGTGGCTAGGACTTCCAAAACTATGTTCAGTCAAAGTGGCAAGAGTGGGCGTTATCAACTTGTTCCTGATCCTAGACTGAGTGCTTTCAGCTTTTCACTGTTGACTATGATGTTTGCTATGGGTTTGTCATTGTTGTTATTTAGTCACTAAGTCATGTCCAACTCTTTTGGGACCACGTGGACCGTAGCTGCCTGGCTTTTCTGTCTGTGGGACTTCCTAGGCAAGAATACCAGAGTGGTTAGCCATTCCCTTCTCCAAAGGATCTTCCCCACTCAGCTATTGAACACACATGTCTTGCATCGGCAGGCAGTCTCTCTCCCTTTGAGCCACCAGGGAAGCCCATGGGTTTGTCATGCTGCCTCTAAGTCACTTCAGTCATGTCTGACTCTGTATGACTCCATAGATAGCAGCCCACCAGGCTCCCCCGTCCCTGGGATTCTCCAGGCAAGAACACTGGAGTGGATTGCCATTTCCTTCTCCAATGCATGAAAGTGAAAAGTGAAAGTGAAGTCGCTCAGTTGTGTCCGACTCGTGTCCGACTCAGTCTTATCGACCCAGGCAAGACCACTGGAGTGGGGTGCCATCACTTTCTCCGATGAGTTTGTCATATATGGCCTTTATTGTGTTGATGTATGTTCCCTTTATGTCCCCTTTCGGGAGATTTTTTATTATAAATGGAGGCTGAATTTTATCAAAAACTTTTTCTACATCTATTGATTATGATTGGATTTTTTTATTCTTCAACTTGTTAGCATGGTATAACACATTGATTGTTTTGCAAAAATTGAAAAATCTTCATATCCCTAGGATAAATCCCACTTGATCATGGTATATGACCTTTTTAACAAATTATTAGATTTGGTTTGCTAATTTTTTAAAATTTTACTATTCATAAGACTGAAGGGAAAGAGCAAATATTGGCCACAAACAATGAACAAAAGACAAATACAAACAGCAGTTAACATTTCTGAATTTCTAGACGTAAGTTCTAAAAGGATGTCAACACTCAGGACACTATGACATGGAATCATGATGTCAATCACCTCAAAAACAGAAATCTAATTCATGAGAAATGCTTTCTTTTAATAACAGAAAGGCATTTTTCATGATGGGCAGAGCTCTCCCAAAAGAAAACCAACAGTTGCAATTTATGGAGCCAATAAGAAAGATATTTTAAAAGTGTCCCACTCCTTAATAAGCTATACTCCAGTACTAAATATAAAAATATTTTTAAAAGTCTCCCACTCCAATAGATGCTCTACTCATAAGTTTTGCTTTTCATAAATACTTTAACTTTTTAGAATGTTGTTTTTCAGTGGCTAAGTGGTGTCCAAACCTTTGCAACCCTGTGGAATGCAGCATTCCGGGCTTACCTGTCCATCACCAACTCCCAGAGCTTGCTCAAACTCATGACTATCAAGTTTGTGATGGCATCCAACCATCTCATCCTTCCTCTTCCTCTTCCCCTTCTCCTCCTGCTTTCAATCTTTCCCAGCATTAGCGTCTTTCTCAGTGAGTTAGCTCTTTGCATCAGGTGGCCAAAGTTTTGGAATTTCAGTCTCAGTATCAGTCCCTCTCATGACTACTCAGAATTGATTTCCTTGAGGATTTACATGTTTGATCTCCTTGTAGTCCAAGGAACTCTTAACAGTCTTCTCTAACACTACAGTTCAAAACATCAGTTCTTTGGTACTCAGCCTTCTTTATGGTCCAACTCTCACATGCATACACAACTACGGGAAAAACCAGTAGTCATTTTAGAATGTAGGAGTGGGTTAAAAGTGATTTTGCATTTTTGCTATTTTTATCTCATTTGTCTGAAATAATATGCTATTCATTTCTGCATAAACTAGTCTCCTAGTCCTAACTCTGGAAAATCATTTATTTTATTCATCCATAAAAGTCCAGATACAGAACTTTAAGCTTTCAAAGTTGGACATACTTGCTTTTGAAAAGAAAATATTGTTATACCACAACATGTTCTGTTCAGTTCATTTCAGTTCAGTCACTCAGTCGTGTCCAACTCTTTGCAACCCCATGAATAGTAGCACGCCAGGCCTCCCTGTCCATCACCAACTCCCGGAGTTCACTCAGACTCACGTCCATCGAGTCAGTGATGCCATCCAGCCATCTCATCCTCTGTTGTTCCCCTTCTCCTCCTGCCCCCAATCCTTCCCAGCATCAGAGTCTTTTCCATTAAGTCAACTGTTCGCTTGAGGTGGCCAAAGTACTGGAGTTTCAGCTTTAGCATCATTCCTTCCAAAGAAATCCCAGGGCAGATCTCCTTTAGAATGGACTGTTTGGATCTCCTTGCAGTCCAAGGGACTCTCAAGAGTCTTCTCCAACACCACAGTCCAAAAGCATTATTAGCTATCATAAATAATTCACCCACAGAATCTGGGTTGTATGAATGTGATGTTTCTATAACATTTTACATAATAGTTTTAGATGATCCAAAGAGCCTGCAATGCAGGAGACCCGAGTTCAATCCCTGGGTTAGGAAGACATCCTAGAGAAGGGCATGGCAACCCACTCCAGTATTCTTGCCTGGAGAATCCCATGGACAGAGGAGCCTGGGGGGGCTACAGTCCATGGGGTGACAAAGAGTCAGACAAAACTTTGCATGACACAACAGTCAGATGCTATGTCTGTATGGTCAGAAGGGAAACTCACTAGCAGAGCTTTAGGACGGCTGCAATCCGAACACTCAGATTTGAGGGATTCTGTAGAAAAAATACAAGAAAAAATGGAGAAAATGAAGTTATATGATAACTTAGATGATGAGGAAGAGAAACAATCAACAAAAATGAAAAATAAAGGCCACAAGAATGATAGAAGTCAAGAACAGATCTTTGTCAACCGACCAACTGCACCTTTGGTAGACCCCTGCTTTCAATCCTGAAAGCCCTTGGGATGATGGATTTGCTTTTAAACACAGATATCTGTGCCTAATAAAATGACACCTTTACAAAAGGGCTTCCCTGGTGGCTCAGAGGTTAAGGCGTCTGCCTCCAATGCGGGAGACCCAGGTTCGATCCCTGGGTCGGGAAGATCCCCTGGAGAAGGAAATGGTAACCCACTCCAGCATTCTTGCCTGGAGAATCCCATGGACGGAGAAGCCTGGTAGGCTACAGTCCTCAGGGTCGCAAGAGTCCGACATGACTGAGCGACTATACTTTCCACACCTTACAAAAGGGAGTTCTATGGGACAATTGCAGGGGGATGAAGACCCTGTTTCTTCCTGTGGCTGTAACTCAAATGCTACCAGATCCTCAATTCTCACAAGGAGGAATTCACTATGATTATAATGCCATACATTCAAAAACCATAAAGGAGATGAAACAGGCATGTACCCAATATGGACCCAATCCTCCTTATACCATGGGACTAATTCAGGTACTTTCACAAGCTGACTGGTTAATTCCTTATGATTGGGAAATGATAGCCAGAACTTGGTATCCACCTCAGAAGTTTTAAAATTTAGGTCCTGGTGGCAAGATGAGGCAAATCAGCAAGCTCACAGAAATGTGACAGCCAACCAGCCAGCTGATAGAACACTTGATCAATTAATGGGTAGTGGGGCACATTTTGGCATTCAAAATCAGTTACAATTAGATCATAAATTACTCATTCAAGTGAGAATAATATGTTTAAAAGCCTAGGAGAGAATAAATCCACCCAGACAAGCCTCGATTTCATTTACCCAAATTAAACAATCAAATGGGGAACCTTATGCAGATTTCATTGCCAGGCTACATCAAAATTTAAATAAAACAGTTTCACAACCTGGGTTGAGAGATTTGCTGATGCAAGTTCTTGCTTATGACAATGCTAACTCAGGATGTAAAAAAGGTGATTCAGCCTATCAAAGCACAAGGTGCCCCTCTAGAAGAATATCTTAAAATTTGCCAGGATATTGGGCCAGAACCATATAAAATGCAACTTCTGGCTCAAGCATTGTCTAAAGCTAATAAAAAGACAGATATGAGATGTCACCAATGTAAAAACTTAGGATACATTAAAATAGACTGCAAAGGAAGAAGAAGGGAGTCAGTTGACAAATCATACTATTGGCTCTGATGCCACTCCTATTTGTATTGGTCTTGGAAGTATATGTCTTAAAGCAGGATATCAAAAATGGCTGTCAGTTGTCAAGGAATCAAGTGCCAATAAGACTTCCCTCTTTCTGTTAACTGCCCTTACCTTTTTAGAAAAAGAGGAAACTTCCAGCATGATGAATCCACCCAACCTTCCTGATTGTGTTGCTGAAATTAGCCATGGTATTGAAAATTGGTTAAGATGGAAATTATGTAAAGGATCAGAAGGCCACTTATTATTAAATGTTGCAGAAGCCTCCATTATCGACTGGGGACCCTGAGGAATCCCTAAACGTATAGACTCTAAAGTGTCTTTCCCATGGGTATAGACTGATAAGGAGATTAGTACTTATGGTAGTCAACCCCTTGTATGGCATGGGGTAGGATTAGCTCCCCCTGTGCCTCGTTTAGATCATTATCCTATTCAAGATGAAATATGGAAAATGCCCATAGCATTGAAAGAACTAATGGCTTGGAATGGACAATATACTGAATATATTTTAAATGACCCAAAAGCTACCTTTAATTTTACAAAAAACTCTACCCACACTATCCAGACTTGTGTAAGAATTCCTTTTATTTTCATGATCAGACCAGCAAAATATGATCCCAATTCGGGATTAGTAACATGTATTAACTGTTCATTTTATACATGTATAAATAGTACCATTCCTTTTGGTGAAAGTTGGCAGAGTATTTACATTCTTAAAACAAGAATGATTCCAGTTGAATGGGTTCCAGTTGATTTACAACAACCTTGGCAGGAAAGCCCTACATTATATGTTATTGAAGAAATACTGAAAAATCTTAAACGTGTTAAACGTGTTTTGGGATTGCTCATTGCTGCCATCTTAGGTATGATCGCTATTACCACTACGGCAGCCATAGCCAGAGTGGCTCTTCATAAATCTACACAAACAGTTCATTTTGTACAAGAATGGCATAAAGATGCCTATGTCCATTGGACCACTAAACAAAAAATTGATGGAAATTTGGCCTCCCAAGCGTCCGACCTTCAACAATCTGTTATTTTATTAGGAGATCAATTAGTCAGTTTACAAAAACAGGTGAGACTAAGATGTGATTGGAACTATACTTCCTCTTGCATAACAGCTTTCAAAAATAAAAGACACAAGTCAATTGGGATAAAGTTAAATGACCCCTATTGAACCAAGGTAATATTTCTGTAGATTTTCAAGATCTACAACAAGATATACTAAAAGCTTTCAATAAACACCTTGATGTAATTTCTGGATCAGATTTTCCTGATACTGTTGCTAATAATCTTTCTTCTCTTAATCCCTTAAAACAGATCAAGACATTTGGATACCGAATTGCTCTGGTTATGGGAGTGCTATTAATTTTGCATTTGTGTTTCCATCTAGTCTGGAGAAGAACGGTCAAGAGACAACGAAGCCAACAACAGCAACTAGCATTTCTCACCATTTCTCGTCACGTGCAAAATCAAAAAGGGCACGATGTAGGAGACAGGATGAATAAAAGAAAAGCAGGCCTTGGCAAGGGCCGCAAGAGAAATTGATAATTATTGATAAACTGGATACTATAAGGCATGAGACTCTTGGAACAAGTCCAGAGGGAACGGTTCATAATCTTGAAAACAAGATATGATCCTGGGGTTGGAAAACCGACCCAAGACTGTTTCTCAACTGGCGTCTCAGAGTCACATGTTTTTCGTGTCTGGTGGAAAATCTATAGATAAGAATATTGGTCTTAGTTACTGATTTGTTACTGATTACGGTTTCCTAATTACTCCACGGTTAATGATCATTTTGTTCTTTGGCCCTGAAGGCCACATGAGTTACATTTTAACTCCCCACATATTCCTTCATTCACGGCCGAAAGTCTAATAAAGCTGGCTTGATTTCAGTTTCGGCACCTTCACTTTGCAGCAGTCTTGGTCCCCTGATCCTCGCTTTTCTCTGAATGGGTAACAATGGGGCAAACTCCTAAGCACAGTGACTATATGCAAGTGTTAAAAACTTAGTTAAAAGGTTTGGGGGTTGGGATATCTCACACCTCTTTTAAAGAATTGTTTTCTGCCATTGAAATATATTACTACTGGCTAGATCCAGATAAAAGGACTTTGAAACATGAGGAATGGCAAGAAGATATGCGCTGTCTGTACCTTGCCTCCCAATGCAGTGAAATGATTCCTTTGTCTGTATGGTCAGTAGGGAATCTTATTAGCAGAGCTTTAGGACTGCTGCAATCTGAAACCTCGGATTCAGGGATTCTGGAGAACAAATACAAGAACAAGCGAAGGAAATGAATTTATGTGACAACATAGGTGATGCGGAAGAGAAACAAGCAATAAAAAAGAAAAAAAGAGCCACAAAAATGATAGAAGTCAGGAACAGACCTTTCTCATTCAACCAACTGCACCATTGGTGGAGCCCCCTCCTTTCAATCCTGAAACACCTTGGGATGATGGATTTGCTTTTAAACCACAGATAACTGTGCCTAATAAAATGACACCTTCACAAAAGGGAGTTCTATGGGACAATTGCAGGGGGATGAAGACCCTGTTTCTTCCTGTGGCTGTAACTCAAATCCTACCAGATCCTCAATTCTCACAAGGAGGAATGCACTATGATTATAATGCCATACATTCAAAAACCATAAAGGAGATGAAACAGGCATGTACCCAATATGGACCCAATCCTCCTTATACCATGGGACTAATTCAGGTACTTTCACAAGCAGAAGAGTTAATTCCTTATGATTGGGAAATGATAGCCAGAACTTGCCTATCCACCTCAGAAGTTTTAAAATTTAGGTCCTGGTGGCAAGATGAGGCAAATCAACAAGCTCGCAGAAATGAGACAGCCAACCCGCCAGCTGATAAAACACTTGATCAACTAATGGGTAGTGGGGGCACATTTAGGCATTCAAGCTCAGTTACAATTTGATCATCAATTACTCACTCAAGTGAGAATGATATGTTTAAAAGCCTGAGAGAGAATAAATCCACCCGGACAAGCCTCGATTTCATTTACCCAAATTAAACAATCAAATGGGGAACCTTGTGTAGATTTCATTGCCAAGCAATGTCAAAATTTAAATAAGACAGTCTCACAACCTGGGTTGAGAGATTTGCTGATGCAAGTTCTTGCTTATGACAATGCTAAGTCAAAATGTTAAAAGGTGATTCAAAGCACCTCAAAGCCTATCAAAGCACAAGGTGCCCCTCTAGAAGAATATCTTAAAATTTGCCAGGATATTGGGCCAGAACCATATAAAATGCAACTTCTGGCTTAAGTATTGTCTAAAGCTAATAAAAAGACAGATATGAGATGTCACCAATGTGGAAAATTAGGACACATTAAAATAGACTGGAAAGGGTGACAAAGGGAGTCAGTTGACAAATTATACTATTGGCTCTGATGCCACTCCTATTTGTATTGGTCTTGGAAGTATATGTCTTAAAGCAGGATATCAAAAATGGCTGTCAGTTGTCAAGGAATCAAGTGCCAATAAGACTTCCCTCTTTCTGTTAACTGCCCTTACCTTTTTAGAAAAAGAGGAAACTTCCAGCATGATGAATCCACCCAACCTTCCTGATTGTGTTGCTGAAATTAGCCATGGTATTGAAAATTGGTTAAGATGGAAATTATGTAAAGGATCAGAAGGCCACTTATTATTAAATGTTGCAGAAGCCTCCATTATCGATTCTGGACCCTGAGGAACGCCTAAAGTTAATAGACTCTAAAGTGGCTTTCTCATGGGTATAGACTGATAAGGAGATTAGTACTTATGGTAGTCAACCCCTTGTATGGCATGGGGTAGGATTAGCTCCCCCTGTGCCTCGTTTAGATTATTATCTTATTCATGGTGACACACGGAAAATGCCCATGGCATTGAAAGAACTAATGGCTTGGAATGGACAATATACTGAATATATTTTAAATGACCCAAAAGCTACTTTTAATTTTACAAAAAACTCTACCCACACTATTCAGACTTGTGTAAGAATTCCTTTTATTTTCATGATCGAACCAGCAAATTATGATCCCAATTTGGGATTAGTAATGGACTTCCCTGGTGGCTCAGATGGTAAAGTATCTGTCTACAAAGTGGGAGACGGGGGTTCAATCCCTGGGTTGGGAAGATCCCCTGGAGAAGGAAATGGCAATCCACTCCCCTAAAGCTACCTTTCATTTTACAAAAAATTCTACCCACACTATTCAGACTTATATAAGAATTCCTTTTGTTTTCATGATCGGACCATCAAAATATGATCCCAATTTGGGATTAGTAACATGTATTAACTGTTCATTTTATACATGTGTAAATAATACCATTCTTTTTGGTGAAAGTTGGCAAAGTAATTACATTCTTAAAACAAGAATGATTCCAGTTGAATGGGTTCCAGTTGATTTACAACAACCTTGGCAGGAAAGCCCTACATTATATGTTATTGAAGAAATACTGAAAAATCTTAAACGTGTTAAACGTGTTTTGGGATTGCTCATTGCTGCCATCTTAGGCATGATCGCTATTACCACTACGGCAGCCATAGCCAGAGTGGCTCTTCATAAATCTACACAAACAGTTCATTTTGTACAAGAATGGCATAAAGATGCCTATGTCCATTGGACCACTCAACAAAAAATTGATGGAAAGTTGGCCTCCGAAGTGGCTGACCTTCAACAATCTGTTATTTTATTAGGAGATCAATTAGTCAGTTTACAAAATCAGGTGAGACCAAGATGTGATTGGGTCTATCTTTCCTTTTGTGTAACGGCTTTCAAATATGATAAGGCACAGTTCAACTGGGATAAAGTTAAACAAGGCCTATTGAACCAAGGTAATATTTCTGTGGAGAAGGCAATGGCACCCCACTCCAGTACTCTTGCCTGGAAAATCCCATGGATGGAGGAGCCTGGTAGGCTGCCATGGGGTCGCTAAGAGTCAGACACGACTGAGTGACTTCACTTTCACTTTTCACTTTCATGCACTGGAGAAGGAAATGGCAACCCACTCCAGTGTTCTTGCCTGGAGAATCCCAGGGACAGAGGAGCCTGGTGGGCTTCCATCTATGGGATCACACAGAGTCGGACACAACTCACGTGACTTAGCAGCAATATTTCTGTAGATATTCAAGATCTACAACAAGATATACTAAAAGCTTTCAATAAACACCTTGATGTAATTTCTGGATCAGATTTTCTTGACACTGTTGCTGATAATCGTCCTTCTCTTAATCCCTTAAAACAGATCAAGACATTTGGATACTGAATTGTTCCGGTTATGGGAGTGCTATTAATTATGTGTTTGTGTTTCCGTCTAGTCTGGAGAAGAACAATCAAGAGACAGCAAAGCCAACAACAGCAACTAGCATTTCTCGCCATTTCTCGTCATGTGCAAAATCAAAAAGGGCAAGATGATGTACGAGACAGAAAGAGTAAAAACAAAGCAGGCCCCAGCCAGGGCTGCAAAAGAAATTGGTAATTATTGATAAACTGGATGCTATAAGGTATGAGACTCTTGGAACAAGTCCAGAGGGAACAGTTCATAATCTTGAAAACAAGATATGATCCCTGGGTCAGAAAACAGACCCCAGACTGTTTCCCAACTGGTGTCTCAGAGTCACATGTTTTACCTGTCTGTTGGAAAATCTATAGATAAGAATATTAGTCTTAGTTACTGATTTGTTATTGATTGCGGTTTCCTAACTACTCCACGGTTAACGATCATTTTGTTCTTTGGCCCTGAAGGCCACATTAGTTACAGTTTAACTCCCTGCATATTCTTTCATTCCCGGCTGAAAGTATATTAAAGCTGGCTTGGATTCAGTTTCGGCACCTTCACCTTGGAGCCGTATCGGTCCCTTGATCCTATTTTTTCTCTGAATTCTTGCATCTCGTTTCTCATTCTTCCGCATATTGCACTTTCGGAAACCCTACTTGTCGAGCCGGTCTTGATAGGAAGTTGTTAGAAGACAGGAGGAGGGAGACGCCAACCCATGTTACTGTCTACCATTCAGGAGAAGCAGGGGACCAACTGATGCTTGTTCCTTACAGTAGGAGGAGAATTCAGCCATCCAGTGTCAGTGTGTAGAGAAGGTCAGTCCTCTGGTTTTATATCTGAATTTGGATAAACAGAACAGCATTTAAGAATGCTGAAGACAGAGTCCACAGACTGGACTGTAGACTTTCAGAAATAACCCAAACCTGTGTGCTACTATTTCTGGTATCTTACTCCTTCTCCTAACTCCCACAACCAACATCAACTTTGTGAACAAAGCTTATTCTTTAAAATTCTGTGATTTCACCTCCCAGTGTATAAGAAGCTGTTTCCTACTCTTATTCCTAATCGACTTTCAAAAGAAATTGTTTCACATTTGTAGTTGATGCATTCCTATCAGATGACTCTGTCTTTACCAAATAGCATTTTCAGCCTGTTCTAGTTAAAATCTGCTCTGCTAACAATTCTTCAAATGGCTTTCTCCATTGCCCAACCTTAGTAGGTAATGATGAAAGAAAACATCTGAAATGTAATGCCATGTTTCAAGAGCAATGTGTTGTTAATAAGGAAAAGATAAGTTTTTTTTCAAGTCAGATGCAAGTGAGACATAAAGCTTAATCACAGAGAAGGCGAGAAACAGTGGGGTTTTCTTAATCAATTCATTTATTGAACAAATATTTTTTGTGATCCATGCTTTGTTGAATACTGTGCTTTTTTCCTAGGGCATAAGGGCATATGCAAGACACAGAAGGTTCACCATCACTAAAGCTAGCAGTCTACAAGGAGACAGTAAAAAAAAAAATCAAACAACTTCCTGTCTTGGTATGTATTCTATAGAAACTCTTGGGTGTGGTTAGAACAAACTCCACACCAAACCTCTCTTGTTGGTTGATGATGTGGGTAGAGAGACCCCTCTGGAGAAATAACAAAACACTGAGGCCTCAGGGCTGAGCAGGAACCAGCTGGCCATTGGGTGGGGGTGGGAGTGCTCCAGGGAGGGGGAAGTGCTCCTCAAAGGTCTAGGAGCTGGGGGAACTTTAGAGGATTCAGGGAACACTGAGGAGGCCACTATGATGAAAACTTTTTGAGAGAGAAAAAGAGAAATTGATTGTGCAAGGCTTTCAGGACCATTCCTAGGGCTTTCAACTATTTTAAAAATAAAAAACAAAAGCAATTCATTAGAAAATCTAAATGAGAAAAAAACAAATATCAAAAAGGCATCTGACTATGTACAGAGAGAATAACATGGAAATATACATTACCATATGTAAAATAGGTAGCCAATGGGAATTTGCTGTGTGACTCAGGGACCTCAAACCAGGGCTCAGTAACAACCTAGAGGGATGGGATGCAGAGGGAGATGGGAGGGATGTTCAAGTGGGAGTGAATATGGGTAAAGCTATGACTGATTCGTGTTGATGTTTGGTAGAAACCAACACAATGCTGTAAAGCAATTATCCTTTGATTATAAATTTTATAAAGGCATCTGACTATTGAGTAGAGGAGGGATTGAAGATACAGTATCATCTGGGAGCCTAATACATTGCAATCAAATGATAGCATTGGATTCACATGGAGATGGGGAGAAAAGGATAATTTTTCATTTGGGAAACAAAAATCTATAGGATTTGGTGATGAACTGTGAGTAAGTGAGGAAAGAAGTGTTTTAGAGATGACCCCAAGATTCTGCATGAGCTGTTTCATGATGTCATTTACTGAAATGCGAACAAGGCTGGAGATGGAGGTCAGGGTTTCATTTTGTCCAAATCGGTTTGAGATGCCCACAAAATTGCCAAATGGAGAATTGGAATGGGATAGAAACGGTTGGAATTCTGGGAAGGGTCCAGGCTGCAGACTACACATAAGTGGCACTCAGAGCAAATTCACTGAATAGAGGAGAAAAGGGCACCCAGAACCAGTGCCAAGGAAGCACCTGAAGCACTTACATTTATGTAAAGAAAAATGGCAGTCTGAAAATGAGACTGAGAGCAGGAATAAGTATTGAGAAATAGAGGAGAGATCGAGTAGCAAGTTTCTGAAGAAAGGGAAAGTGTTGTCTACAGGAGGCTGATGTTCCTGGTTTGTTCTGCATGTCCCTGACATAACATAGTTCTATCTCTCTGTTTCCAGGAACCCAAACCACAATGGCCACCCAGTACCTCAGCGAACTCAGGACCAGCCATGGTGAGAGGCTGCTTGGGGAGGGCAGCCAGGCTTTGAGAGAGGGCTGGGACTCTCCTGCCCTGTCATCCAGCCAACATGTACAAGAGCAAAACATTTTCAACCACATTTCTCAATTTCCCTTCATTTGCTCTGCTCTCTCATTCTCTCCACTCTCTCTGCATCCTCCTTGTGATGTAGCTTAACAGCGAGCAGGAGAAGAGTTCTAATACCCTGACTGCTCCCGGGCTTGATGAGGTTTCTTCTTTGCTACTTCCTACCGTGTGGGCACATGGATCAGGGGCTATGGCCTCCCAGGTGGTTTCTCTGCCCCTCTCTTCAGCCTGAGAGGATTGGGAAGGAGAAACGTGGGGGTGATCAATGCCTCATTCAGGCCCCTAATTTCCCTGCTCCCAGGGGCCTCACTCTAAGCAACACACTCAACAGACTGATCACTCCGTTTCTCATACAACCCTCCCTCTACCCCTTTATCCTACAATAGATTCTATCATTCATATCATTAGCAATATGATTCTATCATCAAATCACCCCACAATTTAGGAACGTAAAACAGCAATCATTTAGGTGGCTCTTAATTTTGAGGGTCATTCACTTGGGCTGTGCTTGGGTCTGGACCAACGTGGCTAATCTCGGACAGATTGACTCATGTGTGGGTGCTCGGCTGGTGGTTCAGGATGCAACACAATAATCTTGGGTAGCCTCACAGACATGCCTGGTGGTCAGCAAGCTCTGGGTCCACCAGGCAGACAGGGTAACAGGGCCTTGTGTCCCTCATCAAGTAGGCTAGTCCAGGGCAGGTGTAGGGTTCCAAAAATCAGAAAGAGAAGGATTCTCTTTCTCTCTATTGGATTCTCTGCTTAACCAAGTTTTCATGACCCTATGATCCAAAGCAAGTCACATGGCCCAGTCAGACTGAAGGGTTGGAGAAACAGACCCAGCATCTTGATGAGAGGAGCTGAGAATCCACCTTCCCAAGAGGCATGAGTGCAGAGATGGACTCCTTCATGTCTATGGCTGCCATCTTCAGAGGTTGCCCTCCATTTGTTATCAGCATTGGCCAATGGTTGCAGTGTTGGCACTGGCCTTGGTGCCTTTTTACTGCTGGGCCACGATTTTCCTCCACCCTCTCTCTAAGGCCAACCAATGCCTTGGGATCTTGTGATGCTAACTAAAGAGTAGTATGAGCTCCCACCCCCATTTTTTTACATAATCTTGCATGCATGCACACTGTCATTTCAGTCATGGCTGACTCGTTGCAACACTATGGACCATAGCCCACTAGCCTCCTCTGTTGATGGGATTCTCCAGGCAAGAATACTGGAGTGGGTAACCATGCCCTCCTCCAGGGGATCTTCCCAACCCTGGGACCAAACCAGCATCTCCCATGTCTCCTGTATTGGTAGGTGGGTTCTTTACCACTAGCATCATCTGGTGCCGGGGTCCAGCCCCCGCAGGATCCAGGGGAACCTGAAGGAAAAACGGCGTCGGCGATTGATTTAGAGAGAGATAAAGAAAGAATATTGTAGATAAGAAAATAGAGGAGAGACAGAGACTGATATTCCTTGGTTTACATAGAAAGCCAATAAAACTTCGAGACAAGAAGTTTGCCCTGTGCACGGAGGCCACAGGCGCCTTCCTGGTCTCCCAAGGGAGTGAAGACACAGAGGGTCTTCCCGTTCAGGTCTTAGAAACCCGGGCAGATAAGTGAACGCAGGGAGCCGCTATGCTCCAAGGGATCAGCCTGAAAAAGAAAGTAGGAGAGAAAAAAAGAGAAAAAAGAAAAACATGGGGTGACCAAGCTTCTTCAAGAGAGGCCCATTGTTTTTATTTTCAAAAGGGTCTTTTATACCTTTACTTGTACATAGAGGGAAATGAAAGATGCAAAGTCATACAGAGTCAGCCCAAACATTACATCTGTTTTGTCTTTATTGAAAACAGGATTTTTCTGCAAACCTTTCCCATAAACAATATTGTGTACATTATCTTCTGGCCTTGGAGGCCTGTGAACATTTTATGACCCTCTTTTGATTAAGGCTTCTCAACCAGAAAACTTATTTTTCCTTGAAATGTTTTTTTTTTTAATATATATTTCTAATCTACGTCAGCCTCAAAAAGTACTAAACAGAGTTACATTCTCACGAAGCAAAGGTGCAGTGAGTTACAAGAAAGAACCAATTAGCTCAAAAGTCTGATATGGTTAATTTCAAGGCTACACTTGTTTTTCTTACTTTCCAACTATGTTAACTAATGCACTCCCAGGTGCACAGTGGATAAAAGATATGGGAACTTAGCAACAAGCATTGGCCCAATAATGAAATCCTACATTAGCACTACTCTAATAACTTTTAACTCTTTGAAAGGCTCTATGTTTTAGGCTTTCTGTGCCTCTCACAGTTGGGAGGATATAAATAATCACATGTGTAGCTGTAAGAGTCTGGATATACCTGTCAAGCAAGCTAAAATGCTAACAGGGGGGTTTTGATTGGAAATATTTTTCTCGTGTCCAGGAGACTTATTAGCTGTAGCCCTAAGTTAATTTTTTCCAGAGAAAGGTGGTCAGGAATAGCCCCGTGTTAATGTCAGAGGAGTTGGTGAAAGTCATGAAATAGTAAAACAGACAGATTCTGGTTTGGGGGGTAGATGCTCGAGAAAGCCTAGGGAGCCCGTTGAGTTCTGAAGCCTTGCTTAACAGTTCTCTTCCACATGACCCTGTCATGGGTGGGATCTCCTGTGGTGGCTCCCAGAAATCTGGGAAGCTCTTAGATAATCTTGACCATCACATATCTAGTATTCTCAGTGTCAGGAAATTTACTTCTTTCATCCCAGGATTTTGGTTCTCTAATGAAGGAAACTCTGCCTTATGGATTCAGGGATCATTAAAAACTTGACTGGAAAGTGTGCAGGAGACGGGGGTTATCTACAGATTTTGTGGACATCACAGGATGGATTTCTGCAAGTTCCCTCTCCTCTTCGACTGAAATTTTTTCAAGGTTAGCCCACATCACAGAATAGACTGAAAGGGACAAAGCAGAAGTGGAGACACCTGTTAGAAGACTACTGAGGCAGGGGTGGTGATGGAATCTGGACTGGAATGATGGTCTTCAAAACAGAGACAGGCGAACAGATTTGGAGCCAAGAGAACATGCTGATAGGCTGGGTCTGGAAAGTGGGGGAAAGAGGGGAGTCAAGGGTGACTCCTAGCTTTCTAGTCTGAGGACCTGGGTGAATGGTGATGGCTCTGAAAATAACCTGGAGTTGGTAACAGTGTCTATGCTGTTGTACATGGGATAATGTAGGCACTGCCTCAAAGCAGAAAGGGGTAGATATAACATAGGATTCCTCATGCAGGAATCAGACTCTTAAGTTCAAGTGCCAGCTGGCAAGGTCTGCCTTCTTGGAAAAACAGGCTTTCACTTGTGATTGTCAATTGCCTTCCCTCTGGTCCTGGGTCTATGCCTGACAAATCCAGAGGACTTTGACTTTATAGACACATTGCAGAGATATGCAGAGACTTGTGGACTACCAGCACAGAAAGAGCTGGTAGATGATTTGATGTTTAAATTCAGGTTTCAATTGCTGTGCTCTACTGCTCTGATATTAACTTTCAACTTTCCTAGGAAGTTGAATATGTATAGTCAACTTTGTGTTATCTGCTATCTTATGAAGAAAAGCTACTGGTAGCAACTCAGAGTCCTCTTCTTAACCACATTGTTTCCTCCTCTATGAGTTGTTTGCTTCTACAAGGTCAGAGTAAGAAGCTGAAAGGGATCCTGAAAAATATCTGTTGTTATTGTTGTTCAGTTGCTAAGTCATGCCCATGGAGTGCAGCTTGCCAGGTTCCTCTGTCCTCCACTCTCTCCTGGAGTTTGCTCAAATTCATGTCCATTGATTTGGTGATGCTGTCTAGCCATTTTATCCTCTGCTACCCCTTTCTCCTTTTGCCTTCAACCTTTCCCAGCATCAGAATCTTTTCCAGTGAGTCTGCTCTTTGCATCAGGTGGCCAAAGTATTGGAGCTTCAGCTTCAGCATCAATCCTTCCAATGAATATTCAGGGTTGAATATTTATTCAGGGGCAGGAGCCTTGCAGGGGAGAGAGTTGAAGTTCATTCTAACACTGGGTCTTCTGTTTCCTGATGTTCCAGGGCTTGCAAACCCTGAAGAGTCCCAGCTGAGACTTGTCTTAGTGGGTAAGACTGGGGCAGGAAAAAGCGCAGCAGGAAACAGCATCCTCGGAGAGAAAGTGTTTCTGTCTAGCTTTTCGGCTGTATCCATCACCAAGCACTGTAAGAAAGGAAGAAGCACCTGGAAGGGGAGAGAAGTTGTCGTCGTGGACACACCTGGCCTCTTTGACACGGAGGTCTCAGATGCTGAGACTCTCAAGGAGATTACCTGCTGCATGGTGCTGACCTCCCCGGGGCCTCACGCTCTGCTCCTGGTCATCCCACTGGGCCGTTACACACCCGAAGGCCAGAAAGCCACAGAGAAGATCGTGGCGATGTTTGGAGAGAGAGCTAGGGAACACATGATTCTCTTATTCACCCGGAAAGATGACTTAGATGGCATGGATTTCCGTGATTACTTAAAGCAAGCTCCTAGAGCCATCCAAGAGCTGATTCGCAAGTTCAGAGGTCGCTACTGTGTTTTCAACAACAAGGCCACAGGAGCTGAGCAGGAGGACCAGAGGGAGCAGCTGCTGTCCCTGGTCCAGGATGTGGTGAACAAGTGCAAGGGGAGATACTACACGAATAGCCTGTATCAGAAGATCGAGGAGGAGATTCAGAAAGAAACCCAAGTGTTACAAGAAAATTTCAGAGTAGAACTGGAGAGAGAGAAAGCTCAGATAATACAGAAGTTCGAAGAGGAAATTAGAAAGCCGAAGGATGAACTAGAACAGCAAGAGTGGAAGGTGGAAATGGAAAGGCAATTGGCAGAAAGGGAGGCTCACTGGGTTTCAAGGCAGCGAACAGCAAGAGATGATGTTTTGAGTCAGAGTAAGATACTTGAAATCATCTTTAATATGTTACGGTTTTTTTCCTCTCTGTTTAAGGATTAAACCTCCTGAAGATCTGTCTATATTTCCTGCATATTTTTGGGTGGTCCTGCCTCATGTAATTCGGAGCATTTTCCTTTTCCTCTGAGACTCTCAGGGCTAAGGAGAGTAAAGTTCACTGTTGATAATTGGTATATGTTTGATTGATTTAATAGGGAAGGGATAAATTCTCAACTTGCGAAACTCCAAAGCAGAAAGTATTGATTTTCCCTAATTTGTGAATTCTTTCTCAGAGACACTAAGACAGGGAATGCAGGAGACCAAAGAAGATGACCCCAAGCTTTCTCTATTTATCCCTAGAAAAGATTTCTCCTCTAGATTCTTTCTAGATTGGCGGGTGATCTTCCCCTATAGCTTTTTCTTGCTTATTTTTTCTAGATGGCACTGATCATCTTACCCTTAGAGTTTATTTGAAAGATCAATTCTTTCCATTAGTTAAACTTACAGAAGGAGATACTGATAGAAATCTTTCTAGATGAATGGAAATTTGTTCACTTATAATTTTACTGAAGGCCTCAAATTGTTTCTTATCAACTGACCATTATGAACAGAGTTCCCTGGCAAACAGATCTTTCAGAACTCAACTACCTGAAATGCCAAAAGTCCCAAAAGATATTCAAGAGATAGGAGAATAATGCTTGCTGTATTCGGATGTATCTGTAGGAAATCTGTGACCAACAACAACCAGTTTGCTGAATAACCAGTTCTCTCTCTCCTTTTCCTGTGAAACTAACAGCTGCCCCATGCAGATGAATTGTCTGCTTATTGTTATTTTAACAAAATTTTTCTGTTCTCTCATATTTGTGCAAATTGGAATGTTTTATTTTTTTCTTGGAAACCACCACTACTCTTTCTAAGAACACAGGGATGAATTTCAGTTTTTTATGAAAGTTCAAGATGATTTTGGTGTAGGCTTGGTCCACCCTCCAGACATCTCCCCACCCCTTTTTCTGTCAGAAGGTTTGAGCAATATTCTCAACCCCTCTGTCAGTCAAAGTCTACATTCTCCTTGGATTCATCCATTATGTACTGGTAGAAATTATGTGTAACTGAGGTTACACATAATTATATAATATATATATATACTCATATATAATATATATAAAATAATATTTTCAACTTTCCATGCTGGGTTTACAAAAAGCAGAGGAACCAGATATCGAATTGGCAACATCCGATGGATGATAGAGAAAGCAAGAGAATTCAAGAAAAACATCTAATTCTGCTTCATTGACTATGGTAAAGCCTTTGACTGTTTGGATCACAACAAACTGTGATCTTCAAGAGATGGGAATACCAGACATCGTCACCTGTCTCCTGAGAAATCTGTTTGTGGGACAAGAAGCAGAAGTTAGAACACTGCATGGAACAACAGACTGGTTCAAAATTGGGAGACAAGTACGACAAGGCTGTATATTGTCACCCTGTTTACTTAACTTATATGCAGAGAACATCATGAGAAATGCTGGGCTGGATGAAGCACAAGCTGGAATCAAGATGGTCAGGAAAATATCAATCACCTCAGATACGCAGATGATGCCACCCTTTTGCCAGAAATTGAACAGGAACTAAAGAGCCTCTTGATGAGGGTAAAAGAGGAGAGTGAAAAACCTGGGTTAAAACTCAACATTCAAAATACAAAGTTCGTGGCATCTGGTTCCATCATTTTATCGCAAGTAGAAAGGGAAAAAGTAGAAACAGTGACAGATTTTCTTTTCTTGGGCTCCAAAATTACTGTGGATGATGACTGCAGCCATGAAATTAGAAGATGCTTGCTCCATGGAAGGAAAGGTATGACAAATCTAGACAGTGTATTAAACAGCAAAGATATGACTTTGCCAGCAAAAGTCTGTATAGAGAAAGCTATGAGTTTTCCAGTGGTCATGTATGGATGTGAGAGTTGGACTATAAAGAAGACTAATCACCAAAGAATTGATGCTTTTTAACAGTGGTGTTGGAGAAGACTCTTGAGAGACCCTTGGGCTACACAGAGATCACATCAGTCAAACCTAAAGGAAAACAGCTTGAATATACTTTGGAAGGACTGATGCTGAAGCTGAAGGTCCAATACTTTGGCTACCTGTTGTGAAGAACTGACTCATTAGAAAGAGCCTGATGCTGGGAAATATTGAAGGCAGGAGGAGAAGGGAACAAAAAAGGATGAGATGTTTGGATGGCATCACTCACTCAATGGACGTGAGTTTGAGCAAGCTCTAGGAGAAGGTGAAGGACAGGGAAGCATGGCGTGCTGCAGTCCATGGGATGGCAAAGGGTCGGACATGACTGAGTGACTGAACAACTATACACACACACACACACACACACATACACATATATGCTTAGTCGCTCAGTCATGTCTAACTCTTTGGGACCCTATGGACTATAGCCCACCAGGCTCCTCTGTCCATGAAGATTCTCCTGGCAAGAATACTGACGTGGGTGGCCATGCCCTCTCCAATATACACAAACACACATATATCAATAAATATATATAGATATATAATATATGTATATTATTAATGCTGCATAAGAGTCTCCCTCTCTGGTGTCTGGCTTTTTCTTTTTTTTTTTTTTTTTTTTGTCTTTTTTTTTTTTTTTTTAACCAATTTACTGATGCTGTGTAGTAACTCATTTCCAGACTATAAAGAAAGCATTCAGCCTGGTCAGTTCAGTTCAGTTGCTCAGTTGTATCCAACTCTTTGCGATCCCATGGACTGCAGCATGTCAGGCTTCCCCGTGCATCACCAACCTCTGAAGTTCACTCAAACTCATGTCCATCCAGTTGGTGATGCCATCCAACCATCTCATCCTCTGTCATCTTCTTCTCCTGCCTGAATCTTTCCCTATAACAGGGTCTTTTCCAATGAGTTAGTTCTTCACATCAGGTAGCCAGAGTATTGGAGTTTCAGCTCCAGTGTCAGGGCTTCCAATAAATATTCAGGACGGTATTTCCTTTAGGACGGACTGGTTGGATCTCCTTGCAGTCCAAGAGACTCTCAAAAGTCTTCTCCAACACCGCAGTTCAAAAACATCAATTGTTCAGTGCTCAGCTTTGTTTACAGTCCAACTCTCACATCCATACATGACTATTTGAAAAATCAAAGCTTTCACTAGATGAACCTTTGCAGCAAAGTAATGTCTCTGCTTTCTAATATGCTGTCCAGGTTGGTCATAGCTTTTCTTCCAAGGAGCAAGCATCTCTTAATTTCATCATCTGCAGTGATTTTGGAGCCCCAAAATGAAGTCTGTCACAGTTTCCATTGTTTCCCCATCTATTTGCCATGAAGTGATGGGACTGGATACCATGATCTTAGTTTTCTGAGTGTTATGTTTTAGGCCAACTTTTTCACTCTCCTCTTTCACTTTCATCATGAGGCTCTTTAGTTCTTCATTTTGGGCTATAAGGGTGGTGTCATCTGGATATCTGAGGTTATTGATATTTCTCCCTGCAATCTAGACTCCAGCTTGTGCTTCATCCAGCCCAGAATTTTTCATGATTTATTCTGCATATAAGTTAAATAAGCAGGGTGACAGTATACAGCATTGACGTACTCCCTTTCCTATTTAGAACCAGTCTGTTGTTCTGTGTCCAGTTCTAAGTGTTCCTTCCTGACCTGCATACAGATTTCTCAAGAGGCAGGTCAGGTGGTCTGGTATTCCCAATTCTTGAAGTACTTTCCACAGTTTGTTGTGATCCACATAGTCAAAGGCTTTGGTGTAGTCAATAGGGTAGAAATAGATGTTTTTCTGGAACGCTCTTGCTTTTTTGATGATCTGATGGATGCTGGCAATCTGATTTCTGCTTCCTCTGCCTTTTCTAAAACCAGCTCGAACATCTGGGATTCACAGTTCACATACCATTGTAGCCTCACTTGGAGGATTTTGAGCATTACTTTACTAGTGTGTGAGATGAGTGCAATTGTGCAGTACTTTGAACATTCTTTGACATTGCCTTTCTTTGGGATTGGGATGAAAATTGACCTTTCTCGTCCTGTGGCCACTGCTGAGTTTTCAAAATTTGCAGACATATTGAGTGAAGCACTTTCAAAGCATTATCTTTTAGGAGTTGAAATAGCTCAACCAAAATCCCATCACCTCCAAAACAAAAACATCCAATTGTGGATGTGACTAGTGATGGAAGTAAAGTCCGATGCTGTAAAGTGCAATATTGTATAGGAATATAGAATGTTAGATCCATGAATCAAGGCAAATTAGAAGTGTTCAAACAGGAGATCACAACAGTGAACGTCGACATTTTAGGAATCAGTGAATTAAAATGGCCTGGAATGGGTGAATTTAACTCATGTGACCATTATATCTACTACTGTGGACAAGAATTCCTTAGAAGAAATGGAGTAGCCATCTTAGTCAAAAAAGGAGTCTGAAATGCAGTACTTAGATGCCATCTCAAAAATGACAGAATGATCTCTGTTTCCTTAGCAAACCGTTCAATATCACAGTAATCCAAGTCTATGCTCTGACCAGTAACAGTGAAGAAGGTGAAGTTGAATGGTTCTATGAAGAACTACAAGACCTTCTAGAATTAACACCCAAAAAAGATGTCATTTTCATTATAGGGGTCAGGAATGCAAATGTAGGAAGTCAAAAGATACATGGAGTAACAGGCAAATTTGGCCTTGGAGTACAAAATGAAGCAGGTCAAAGGATAAAAGAGTTGTTCCAAGAGCACACACTGGTCATAGCAAACACCCTCTTCCAACAACACAAGAGAAGACTCTACACATGGACATCACCAGATGGTCAATACTGAAATCAGACTGATTATATTATTTGCAGCAAAGATGGAGAAGCTTTATACAGTCAGCAAAAACAAGACCAGGAGCTGACTGTGGCTGAGATCAAACTCCTTATTGCCAAATTCAAGCTTAAATTGAAGAGTGCAGGGGAAAACACTAGACCATTCAGGCAGGTAAATTAATTCTTTAAGTCCTAGGCTGCCAGTTAGTAGAATGAGAACTGTAGAACTGGAAGCTCTCTAGAGAAGATGTTTTCCAACCCCCTCATTTTGCAGTTCAAGTGACAGAGGCTTAAAGCAGTCATGACTTGCACAAGCACGGTTGGTTCTGCCACTCTTACTGTAATCTCTGGCAAGTCCTTAACCACATCTGGATTTCTGCTCTCTCCTCTGTAAAATGAACTGGTGATCATCACAGCTAACAACTTCCAGCTGCTTGCTGTGTGCCTGACACTGTCCTGAGTACTTTAAGTGCCTTTTCTAATTCTCCCAACTTTCCAGAAATTATTTATGATCGTTTACCTTCTAATATAGAGGGGAATATCAAAACATAGAAAGGTTAAATAACTTGCCCGAGATAAGACAATTAGGAAATTTTGCAAAGCTGATCTATTAACCTAGGAAGAACTGCCTCCCAAATCCTCAAATTGCAATTATTAAATTTCTTCTAAGAAAACTGGTTGTGCTCTTGAGCATCACAGAGAAGAGGAGTCCCTGTGACATCCTGACAGCAGTTTGCCCATTGCCTCCCAGGGTAGAAGGCAGACAGATTAATACTATGAACTGTGCTTTATACAAAAAGAAGAATGAAGCTTTTTTTCTTATCTGAAGAGTTTTGGAAGTTTGTGCCTGTTTATCTATTTATTGACATTGATTGGTTGTTTGCAGTGGCTGGTAGGCTTTATACCTTACTTGTGAATCTAGAAATAAGGAAAACAAAGTCCCTTTTGAGACTGATGTCATTCACTTAGCATAATGATTTGGGGAATCATTCAAGTTGTATGTGCCAAGAGCTTGTTCTCCTTTATTGCTGAGTAGTGTTCCATCTTACTGATGTATCCCAGCTTCTCACTTCTCCTTCGCTTATGATGCAGAAGGTGCCGTGGTCTGGGCGCAGGGTGGAAAATAATTTCCAGACATGAGACAGAATGAGAGGGAAATAAAGTTTATTAGAGTGGGAGATGCTGTTAGAACAGCGGGCCAGCTCAAGGAAGAACTGATGTTAAACAGGAGTCCTTAGTCTGCTTTTATACCCAGAGTGCAAGGAGCAGGATAGAGGTCTTGTGGGTCATTTGCTGACCGGATGAGTCAGGTATACTGGGTGGAGGGAATTGCTAAGTTATTGCTAAGTCACTTCAGTCATGTCTGACTCTGTGCGACCCCATAGACGGCAGCCCACCAGGCTCCTCCGTCCCTGGGATTCTCCAGGCAAGAACACTGGAGTGACTTGCCATTTCCTTCTCCAGTGCATGAAAGCAAAAGGTGAAAGTGAAGTCGCTCAGTCATGTCAGACTTAGTGACCCCATGGACTGCAGCCTACCAGGCTCCTCCATCCATGGGATTTTCCAGGCAAGAGTACTGGAGTGGGGTGCTATTTGCCTTCTCCCTGCTCAGGAGGACCTCAAATCCATTAATAGTTATAACACGGGGGCGGGAAGGATTATAAGGGTCTGGTTTCCCTGTTCCTGCATTCCAAGACCCGCCTTGGTTTTATCTGCTCTGTTGTCCTTGGGTCACCACAGAAGGCTCAGCTTCTCTGTACACCAATGCTGAGTCAAATCTTGGAGACAGAGTTTTGGGTAGAAAAGGAGAGTTTCATTGCTTTGCCAGAGAAAATGGACACAGTGGTCTCATGCCCTCAAAGCCCTCTAGCCCCACTTGGGGAAGACAGTGAGAAGTTTTATTGCAAAGAGGGAGTGATCAGCTCTTGGACAATATTCTGATGGGCTGGTGGTGAAGTAAGCAGGAGTCAGCATCATCGACCTTCAGGTCCAACTGGTCTAGCGTCTACACGCTGTGGGCCTCATACCATGGTTAATTGTTAACTTTTGCCGCCAGGAGGGGTTTCAGTATCTGTAAACAAGTGCAAAGGCTTATTGTGTGTATCCTTTGATGGGGAAGCAAGAGCAAGACCTTACCCAAAGGCTCCTCTTGACTATTTCTCTGGTTTCCCAATTAACAACCTAATTAACAACCGCTTGAATCTGCCCACTGGAACTCAGGGAAGGTCATGCAGGCTGAGTGAAGGCTGTTCCTATGATCAGAGAAAGAGGGGACACAAAGGTCTTGAGCCCAGGAGCCCCAAAGGGCCATGTGTGCCTCCATGTATTCTTATGCCCCTAATTGATTGCTCTTTGTTTGCTAAAACCTCCATTATAGCGTTGAATAGTAATGGATGGGAACGCTTGCTTTCTTCCTGGAAATGTCTTCATTTGTGTATGCATGCGTGTCTGCTCAGTTGAGTCAGACTCTTGAAACCCTATGGACTGCAGCCCACCAGGCTCCTCTGTCCATGGAATTTTTCAGGCAAGCACACTTGGGTAGGTTGTCATTTCCTACTCCAAAGGATCTTCCCGACCCAGGGATCACACCCACCCTGAGTGTTTCCCAATTAGGCAAGTAAGATAGCAGCTGAACTACAGCAGGGTATTACAAGTATTTGAGTGTGTGTGTAGTGTGTAATCATATTAAGCAAATATCCCCCAATCACCATTTTCTTGGTGATTTTATCATGAATGGCTATTGAATTTTATTAAAGACTTAAAAAATCATCCATGAAAATAATTGAGTGAATGACATTAGCAGATTTCCCAATATTCAACCAACCTCTTTGTTTTCTATCCCTCTTGGTCATGAAGTATCACAGTCTTAATGGTGGTGTTGGCACCTATTTGTTAATACATAAAGTTTGGTCTTTTGTACTTGTACTTGCTTTTAATTTACCTAACTTCACTTTTTCCAGTTTTTTTTTTTTTTAAGTGAGAATTTATTTTCTTTCTTTTGAAAGCGAAAGTGAAAGTAGCTCACTCATATCCAACCCTTTGCAACCCCAGGGACTGTATAGTCCATGGCATTCCCCAGGCCAGAATGCTGAAGTGGATAGCCTTCCCCTTCTACAGGGCATCTTCCAAACCCAGGGATTGAACCCAGGTCTCTCAACATTGCAGGGAGATTCTTTACCAGCTGAGCCAGCAGGGAAGCCCTTTCTTTCTTTTCCTTTTATTGAAAAAGTTTTTGGTGCAATGTATTTTACTCTGATCACTTCTTTCAATGAAGCCTACTGCTTCTGATATTTAGTGTTTTCATTATTATGATCTTTAAAACATTCTAAAGACTCAGTTTGTATTTTTGTTTTCAACCAGAGTTGTTTAATACAATGCGCCGTTTCAGTTTCCAGATGGAAGCACATTTTCCCAGAAGTAGTTTCTGGTTTTATCACATTATGATCAGAAAATGAAGAAGAACTAAAGAGCCTCTTGATGAAAAGTGAAAGAGGAGAGTGAAAAAGTTGGCTTAAAACCCAACCTTCTAAAAACTAAGATCATGGCAACCAGTCCCATCACTTCATTGCAAATAGGTTGGGAAACAATGACAGACATTATTTTGGGGGGCTTCAAAACCACTGAAGATGGTGACTGCAGCCATGAAATTAAGAGATACTTGCTCCTAGGAAGAAAAGTTATGGCCAACCTAGACAGCATATTGAAAAGCAGAGACATTACTTTACCAACAAACATCCATCTAGTCAAAGCTATGGTTTTTCCAGTAGTTGTGTGTGAATATGAGATTTGGACTATAAAGAAAGCTGAGTACTGAAGAACTGATGCTTTTGTACTGTGGTGTCAGAGAAGACTCTTGATAGTCACTTGGATTACAAGGAGATCCAACCAGTCTGTACTAAAGGAAATCAGTCCTCAATATTCATTGGAAGGACTGATGCTGAAGCTGACACTCCAATACTTTGGCCACCTGATGCAAAGAATTGACCCATTTGAAAAGACCCTGATGGTGGAAAGATTGAAGGCAGGAGGAGAAGGGGATGACAGAGGATGAGATGGTTGGATGTCATCTCCAACTCGATGAAGATGAGTTTGAGCGAGCTTCAGGAGTTGGTGATGGACAGGGAAGGCTGGAGTGCTGCATTCCATGGGATCACAAAGAGTTGGACACGACTGAGCAACTGAACTGAACTGAACTTTTCTTAAGCTTTGTATTGTTGATGTAGGATTTGTGAGAAAAGATAATGAGATGAGAAAATGTTGTTTATATTTAATTCCTCTTGAGGTAATAGTTACCTTTACAGACCTACAGTTTTGAACAAGTGTATGGAAATGAGTCCTCTGAGACTATAAGTCAGTCACTCCCTGTGGAACCCAAATCCACTGGAAATGGCCTCTGTGGAAAAATTAAAGGTATATGTTTACATTGTCTAAAATTTCATAATCTTTCCTAGGTCTTATCCTATATTTCCAGAGAAAACACAGAATTAAATGTCTGCTCTCATGTAAAAGCCAGTCCAATCTGATGTGTTAAAGAGCCCCATTAGGGACTTCCCTGGTGGTCCAGTTGATAAGACTTTGCCTTCCAATGCAGGTGGTACTGGTTTGATCCTTAGCCAGGGAGCTAAAGATCCCACATACCTTGCAGCCAAAAAACCAAAAAATAAAAGAAAAGCAATACTGTAACAAATTCAGTAAAGACTTAGGGAAGGAAAAAAAAAAAAAGAAAGAGCTCCTTTAGATAGTGTTCAGTCTCCATGTAGGTGACTCAGACACTTTCTGCAACCATTGTATTTATTTCCTCCCGTGGACTTAGGATGCCTTTACTGGACACTGGTTTGTGGAGAAAGATGGAGCTCTCCAGGCTTCCCAGGTGGTACCAGTGGGAAAGAATCTGGCTGTCAATGCAGGAGACACAGATTTGATCCCTGGGTTGGGAAAATCCCTTGGAGAAGGAAATGGAAACTCACTCCAGTATTCTTGCCTGGAACATCCCACGGATGGAGGGCTACAGTCCACAGAGTCACAAAGATCGGACACAACTGAGCACGCACACATGCACGTGTGTATGGGGTCTACAGCCTCAGCCTCTGTCTCCCCTACTTGCTGGGTGATGTCTCATGTCTGTCAAGCCTCTGAAGGCCGGCTATCCCCAAAAAGAAAGTCCACAAGCTGGTGTAAAGGCACCAGGTTAGTTGATTTCTGATCCAGGCAGTGTCCTTTCACGGGCTCCTCAACTGGCTTGCCCACAGCTCCAGATGGTATACATTCTCTGTGGCTGGTCAGGCAGTGGCTCTCATTCAGCCCTGAATATCAGCTAGAGGGTGATATTTCATGTGGTTGCAAGAAATACAACTTCACCAAAGTAGCTTAACAAAGGTTTCAATTTTGATGCAAGGAGTTTATGGCTGGTACTCCAGAGCTGATGTAACTATCCAAAGAACTTGATTTTTTTCTTCCACCCATTATGGTATCTTTTGTCCCCAGAGTGGCAAGATAGCCGCTTCAGCTTCAGCCTCATGTCAGAACTGCAGGCAGAAAGAACAGACACAAGAAGGAAAACAGGATGGCACTTCTATTGCAAAAGCAAAGCCAACCCACAGGGCTTCTTCTACCACCTCTTGGTCATATGCTTACACCAGCTACAAGAAACACAGTACAATTCAGTATTTCACATGGGTCCGTTGTTGTGATAAGCAAAATTGTAATTTTGTTAGTAATGAGGAGGGGACAAATGCCAGTGAGCCGATGACTAGCAGCACCTGCCATATGAGCTGGGGTGAATTTGCCATACACTTCTCACTCTAGAGAGACCTCATTCTCAACGGTATGGTAAATTCTCTTGACGATTCCCAACCAGACTTTCCTACAGTCCTAAACTCTTGCTCATTCTACACATGAACCAAGGAAAGGTCAAGAAAATAGAACCTCAGTGCCCGAGTCTGGTTCCAAAAAAGAACAGAGTCTTGTAACATACTAAATATCCTCCAGATAAATTTTGGAATAAACTACAAAGAACAAATACTATAAAGTACTGGGGAGGAACCAAAGCAGATAGAAAAGGAAAGTATTTCCATCCCTGAAACAAGGATCACATAAGGTGACACCCATGTTTGAAAGTTTTTTCCAGAGAGCACATACCTCCTATTTCCCGAACATGGAGAGAAAAGTTTAGGACCATATGTGATTGCTTTATTCCTCTGCCTTTCTGCCTACTTTTCCCTATAAGAGGAGAGACTGTTCTCAACTTTAATTAGCTGGATTTCTACTGTGTAAAATGTTATTATTTAGTGACTAAACCTTTTTCTGAAATTGGAGAAGTGATAGGATGTGGATAATCCATTCGTTGGCAAGGCTGTCATATTTTGAAAAAAATCTATTAATATTTTTTTAAAATATTGGAATCTGATATTTAGATTTTCCCATATTTTGTGAAGCGTTAGCTTGTATCAGAGTCACCTGGAAGGCTTGTTAACCTACAAAGTTACTGAGTGAGCAGACCTGAAAATTTGCACTCCCAATAGTTCCCTGGCGTTGCCAATGTGGCTGGTCCTCAACAGTGATTTGAGAGTGATTACACTGGAGCAAATATCCTGTTTTTGACAAAGAAATAGATAGTGGCTTCAAAACTTTTCAAGGCATTTTCTCTGCTCCAAGTATTACTAGCTGGATCCAGGGTGCCAAAGACCCTTCTCCTCTCCAGGATTCTGAAGGAAAAGTATACATACAAAGAATTGAATCTAATAAAGCAAAACACCATATTGTTACCAATATGCTAGGACTCCCTAGTAAAGATGAAGTGGAGATAAAACAGGGACCAGAAACCACAGTTAGGAGACCCCTTCTCCTGGAAATGGAAGAGAGCCCAGTTCAGTCCTGTTCAGTCACTCAGTCATGTCCAGCTCTTTGCAACCCCATGGACTGCAGCACAGCAGGCATCCCTGTCCATCACCAACATCCAGAGTTTGCTCAAACTCATGTCCATTGAGTCAGTGATGCCATCCAACCATCTCATCCTCTGTCATCCCTTTCTCCTCCTGCCTTAAATCTTCCCTAGCATCAGGCTCTTTTCCAATGAGTCAGCTCTTCATATCAGGTGGCCAAAATGTTGGAGCTTCAGCTTCAGGATCAGCCCTTCCAATGAATATTCAGGACTGATTTCCTTTAGGACGGACTGGTTGGATCTCCTTGCAGTCCAAGGGACTCTCAAGAGGCTTCTCCAACACCACAGTTCAAAAGCATCAGTTCTTTGACTCTCAGCTTTCTTTATGGTCCAATTCTCACATCCATACATGACTATTGGAAAAACCATAGCTTTGATTAGATGGACGTTTGTTGGCAAAGTAATGTCTCTGCTTTTGAATATGCTATCTAGGTTGGTCATAACTTTTTTTCCAAGGAGCAAGCAACTTTTAATTTCATGGCTGCAGTCACCATATGCAGTAATTTTGGAGCCCCAAAAAATAGTTTGTTTCCCCATCTATTTGCCTTGAAGTGATGGGATCAGATGCCGTGATCTTAGTTTTCTGAACGTTGAGTTTCAAGCCAACTTTTTCACTCTTCTCTTTCACGTTCATCAAAAGACTCTTTAGTTCTCGTTTGCTTTCTACCTTAAGGGTGTTGTCATCTGCATATCTGAGATTATTGATATTTCTCCCAGCAATCTTGAAGCAACAGTTAGAACTGGACATGGAACAACAGACTGGTTCCAAATTGGGAAAGGAGTACGTCAAGGCTGCTTATTTAACTTATACTCAGGGTACATCATGCGAAATGCTGGGCGACTAGTCAAAGCTAAAACAAGTGCTCATTGACACAATCAGGCAAGAACTGAGCAAGTCAAATACTGCATAGAGAAGCAAACTAAGGAGAGATAGGACATTCATCTGTGGAAAGAAGAAAAATAAAACCTAAGAAGAACAACTGATAACAACAATAAGACCCTTACATTTTGTGAGCTGTAAGAATAAAATGGAGTTGGAAGGAGGACAAAACCAACATACTTTGAAAACCTTCAAACATTACTACTCTGGGGATAAGCTATTTCCCTCCAAGTTTGCTGCTTTTTTCTGACTTTTAAAACAGGATGGAGGAGAGTCGTATAGGAGTTCCTGTATTAGTTATGCAGAAAATACTAAACCCATCAGGCAAGATCACTGTGCATTGAAAATATTTTCATGTCAATGGAAAATCACACATTTCCATCCATTGTTAACATAAGGAGGAGAAAGGCTTTAAAAAATAAAGACATACTCAAAGTGTTATGTCAATCATGTCTAAAGTCACACTTCTCATGTGGCTCTAAAGAAAAAGACTTGCAATTTTTAAAACTTTAAGTCCATTGATCTTTGATATTATTGTAAAGTTCTTCTCTGGGCAATTATTTGGTAGAAGGTCTTTCATGTTTTGTATACATTAGAATTTTTAGTTTTTTCTTTAGACATTTGCAAGAAAACTTTCCATAACCAACATAAAAATATTTTTCATCATCTCTCCAATTGAAAATGTTTTTTTTCACCCCATAATCCAAGTTGTTTTATAGCTGGCCCAAGTTGCAACTCCTGAGTCTGTTCAAAGCTGTCCGGAGTGTTTTTTGTTGGCCATTCAATTCTGGCTTCCATTACTAGTTTTGTCAAGTCTGTTTTTGATGGCTAAGAGGAACCCTTTTATCAAACCCTGTATGTATTTACTGAAAAGATCTCTAACACCTTTTTTGTTTGTTTCTTCTTTCTTGGTTTCACTGCACTGCAGCCCACTGCAATTACCATTCATCCTGAATGTTGTAAAACATCTTCCAGGCTTTTTCTCTCTCCTGTTCCAATTTTAGTACCTGTTTTGTCATCTCCATTCATTCTGCATCAGTATCACGCCATTTTGAAGCTTAAATTTTCTCCATGCTTACTTTTAACTAAAACTTAATCTGAATCTAATATAAGTAAAATAATCATCAGGATTTAAATTTAATAACAACTAAATGTAGCTCTGTATCACTGTCACCCATGCTGTCTACACAAAGTATTCATAAAAGTACCACAACACTCAGTAGGAAGATTGTTCAAAGGGAATCAGTCTTCAGACATCGACTAAATCGGTGATGATGTGCTTATGTTCTGACACTAGAAATGATAAATGTTCCCAAGGTTTACATTGCAATACAACAATCATATGTGATACAACCATTAGAGTGAAGTGCATTTCTACCCAAACAACAGAACTGTGTTTCATAGTAAAATATTTTACAGGGCCTCATTGTTTAAATTAAAACAAATTATCATGAAATAAAAGTTCAGTTTTCCAGGTATAGCTATATTTGAAAATGCTCAAGAACCACATATGGCTAGTGTCTACCATACTGGATACTGCAATTTCTAGAAAATACTCAAATATTAGGAAATTAAATACATTCTTCTTAATAATCCATGAGTGAAAAAAGATATCACAAAGAATATGCAAAATATCATAAACTGAGTGATAGTGAAAAGAGAACACACAAAACATAATGATATGCAAATAAACATGTGTAGAGGGAAGTTTTATAACTTTCTACCTTCATGTTAGAAAACAAGAATTTTTAATAGTTTACAGGATATTCTCCGTAGCATGTTGCAGAGACTCAGGATATTATTATGCTCTTCTGAAGGATCCTGGGTTTGCTCCAGCAGGCACTTAAATTACTGGTCGATGCCTTTGAACTTAACTTGGGAAGGCTTAATGTCATTACCAAGGGGCTGTTCCAGTTTTGCTCTTTCAGGGCAAGTCCCTTAGTCCTGAGGGGATCTTTACTCCCACTAGTATTTCAGTGGAATACTTGGTGGACTAGAATCTAAAATTCTGTTTTTGCTGCTGAGGGCAACTGCTGAAATCTCTGGCTGGCTTATTCATCCTTCTAAAACGTTTCCCCTGGACCCTTTAGAGACCACAGTTCCTGGGTCATCCAAAGACTTGAAGAGAGTTTTTATACAGAATTGCTCATGCTTCCGCCAATGCCCCTCTGTAGGAGTTCTCCGTCAACATCTACCCTTTCTGGCTGGCCCCAAACTCCATCCTCTTACTCTCACGTCCCTGTGAATTTCTGCTTGAGCGACATCCCTGGATCAGCAGGATGGGGACGTGCTCTCAGGGGGAACCACATACGTGTGATGACCATGTGGCCCCTGAGGGAAGTGTCAAGTTCCCCATAGCCTCTTCCTGTACTTGGTCACTCTCAGTGTCTTCCAATAGTTGTTTAAAAACTCTCATTATTTTGAATTTTCTACAGAGTGTATGAAAGTTATTACAGGAGAAATCAGAGCTGGAAAACTTCCCTGAGACTTTTTAGCCACTGCTTTCATCCACCAAGGAGGAAGCAGCCCGTGGACTCACTGGTCACTTTGGACTCACCAGATCTCTCTCTTTCATGCTTTGCTCCAGTGTAGGGATTTTTCTTTTTGAGAATAATGAATTCCAAAGGTCACTATTTTCACAGCTTTGGCCAAGACAACCCTCTCTCTTCCCCCTACCCACAGAACCTCTTTCTTTCTGGTACACAGACCATGAGATTTCCAGAATAAACTGACAATGCCTTCCCTGTTCTCTGATGCTCAGGAATTGATGGTGTGAAGCAACAATTCTCCTTCCTTCTGAAATGTCATGGGAGGGATTTTCCTTGATTTTTAATAGTAAAGGACAGAAAACCCCGTATTCCATAAAATTTTAAGCAATTCCTTTAGAATTTTTAATGAATGACATGTTTTGAGTGACTTGTCATTTGCCATTTAGCGACTTGATGTTTTGTGAGTGACAGTGCCTGTCATTTGGTCAATACTTTTATTTTCTAGGATGAGATCAACTAAGCCAACAGGGTTAAAAAGAAAGTACCTAAGTGAAAGATATTTATCTTCTTATCTTAAAGGAAATGCTAATGACTTTAGCTAATGGGTCTATTCACCTAGAAACAAAATAACTTTATTTCACTTATCCTTGAAGAATTTACAGATTTCTCCCAGTTATTTTTTTTCTTAATGTTTCAGATTTTTAATGTGACTTTAAATTTGTTTTTTTTTCACATTGTGTAAATTTAAGGTGTGCTGAGTGTTACTCTGGTAGACTGGTGTACGGTTGCCGTTTTAACAATGTTTAGCACATCACATACTTATACCACAATATTATTGTCTACATTCAGTATACTGCACTTTAGACCTCTATGGTTTTTCAGTGCTTGTGACAAGTCTGTGCCTAAAACACCATCAATCTTATCCCCTGTGCCCCCACTTCTTGGGAACCACCATTCTCTTCCTTTTTTAAACAGGTTTGACTTTTTCGATTCCACATATTACACAGTACTTGTCCTTCTCTGTCTGACTTATCTTGCTTCCAATTCTCCCAAATTCAATACATAAACATAAGACAACCCTAACTGGAGTACCAACAATGTTCTTTTTAGAAAATTCAACAAGTAATTTTAATTTTCACACAGAAGAAATGATGCCTGAAAATAACAAAAGAAATACAAAAATGGTGACTGGGGAGGAAATCGGGGATGGAGGGGGAGAGTTCACATTACAATCAAAGCCACAGGAATCAAGTCAATACTTTATTCATATAGGAGTTGAGAAGATGGAAGACAAGAAGAGAGGCAAAAATTCTCACAGAAATCATAGGGAATATGAAAATTTACCATATGATAACTGCTGTTTCAGTTCAGCAGGAGATGGATCACCTACTTAGTAAATGGCCTGGCACAAAGGCTATCTTAAGCATACTCCGATATGTCTCTGTTCTGACTTGAGACCCTTTTAGCTAAAGACCTGCCCCAGCTTTCTCAGTGGTCCTCTGGGTGAGAATGAGATGACACCCTGAGGGGCAGGACTCTCCCAGGCCGGTAGGCTGCTCCCGAGGACGTTCACGTGGTCTCCTGCTTCTTTCTTTGCAACTTCCCTTTCTTCTTTCCTCCCTCCTTCCATTCTACACCCTCAAACACCTGGCTGGGGAACCCGCCTACAGGCCAAGATGCCCCTCGCTTTCTCCCCTCTCTCAGGGGAGAAGGGAAGGGGTTGCAGGTCAAGCAGAGGCGGGGCTGGAAGTCTCCTCTGCTCTCCATGCGGGAGGGTGGGCATCACGGGGTGTAGTGCCAGGTATGTGACCTCCCTTGTCCAAGCCTCCCTGGGAAGAGTTCCTCCACTGCCCAAGTCCACTTGGACCTCCGGGGGGGCGCGGGTCCTGCAGCCAGGTCTAGGCCCCATTTCCTGAGCAGACCTGGCCCCTGGATACCCCTGCCCTGCTCTGCTCCTTCCCATGGAGCCTCATTGCTGCGGGTGATGGCCTCTTTCAAAAGTGAATCAAGAGCAGCTTCTTGACGCCCTCCCCTGTTTCTATTTGCCTTCTCCTCCCCAGCCCAGAGCCTGTCCTGCCCCACATGGTGCTGGGCCTTAAAAGCCATCATGTCTGCTCTCTTAATGGGCAAGGACACAACTCTCCGAAAGATGCAGAGTTGCCTGGTCGACATTCCATGCTGATCTGCTGCATCCCCTCATGAACTGGGAGCTTGAGCTTCCTCGAGCACCTCTGGTTGGAGACCCTTCCCAGGAAGAGGGTGAAGTTGGAAGCAGACAGCCTCTGTGTCCATCCTCTCCCTGCCATAATCGAACACACTACATTACCTTCACTTTTTCCAACAAGGAGTGTTGTGAGGGTGGGGGCCTTTCAGCCAGACCCCCAGCTCCACAGCACAACTCACACTGGGGTCACAGTCCTACGCTTCACCGTTGAAGTTTGGGCTGGACACCCTCACCCAGGAGAATATCAGAACCATCAGCTGTGAGTAGATGTCTCATGCCCATCTAATACTGAGGACCCCAGATTCAGATTTTAGAAATGACTGTGGCTGGAAAGCCCGAAGGGAATTCCCTTCTCCTGGCCTTGCAGGTCGCAGGACCACAGCACATAGACAAGCACCAAATCCTAGCTGATTTCCAGTCTGTTCCCAGGGAAGACACTGCTGTGTCTCAGTGCAGAGCCCTCAGCCTCTTGAGGACAGGACTGGCACCATCTTTCAGCTCTCCCCAGCAGGGGTGTGTTTCTCCTGCCTTTCTGCCTTGGTAGGCTGACCCACCCACCAACTCTGAATGGAAGATATGGGCTCCCTCCAGCTTCTGCAGGTGACATGAGTGAATGACTGGGAGTTCCACAGAAGCAGGGAAGGGCAATGTCTGTCTACTTAAATGCAAAGCTGGAAGAAGACAGTGCTTTCCTATCTGGGCAAGCCTGGAGACACTCATGCCATGCCTTTGGACTTAAAAGCCAAATACATTGAGCATGGAAGAGGAATTTTAAAGTAATACTTAACCCCGACTGCTGCAAAAAGGGTAAATTATGTGTGAGCACTGGGATTGTGGCTTTCCTATGCAGCTTAATATTATGGGTTTCTCCCAATGGCTCAGGCCACTGAAGTTCATCTAATAAAAACATAGTTGTGTTGAAATGCATAATAAATTGACAATCAATTCCTTTATCCAGGAAAGTGACGGATTTCCAGCATTCCTAAATTCCTAAGTTCTGTCACCCCAGGTTAGATGTCAAGTTGAGCCCATGAAAGTGAGGCCCCTGACCCTGATGAAACAGCTTTTGGAAGGAGGGAGCCCCTTGGGAAGACAGAGCCCAGACCTGCGGGCCCTTGATTGCATCCTATGTGTTCACTAGTGCTTTGCAGCCCCCATGGTCCTAAGAGTCTCACAGCAGAGCCAGCAAGACACCCACCAAGTGCCTGGGGCGTGTCGTCTGTCACACCCACGAACACATCCTTCCAGACACTCAGTGAAGGGGCAGTGGCTGTGGTCTGTCACCCCCTTTGACCCATGGCACCATCAGGGGCCCTTCCCTTCTGTCAGGCTGCGGTGAAGGGAGGCCCAACCCAAACGCCCAGTGATGGCCACCCCGGTGGGTGAATCTCTGACAGGGGGGACTCCGGCTGCCCCTCCCAGCACACCACCTGCCCCTCAGGCCCCAGCCCCACCTCTCTCAAGTTCATGTCTGCTAGAAAGTTGTTCTACCTCCTGACCCGTCTGGAGAAGGTTCCTGAGATGCGCCTTCTTCAGGTTCAGCCAGAACCAGAACAATCAAAAGGAAAAGAATTTCTTTATTTTAGAACTGAATAAGATCATTCTTGAGGAAATGCAAAAATTCTCAATTTGTTATTATCAAATAGAATCCCAGCAAAAACTTAGATGGTACAGATTTGCCCCGAGTATACCAAGAAGGTTGACTCTCAGGAAATGTTGTTTAGTCTCTAAGGCATGTCCAACTCTTCTGCAACCCCATGGACCATAGCCCACCCAGCTCCTCTGTCCATAGGATATGCCAGGGAAGAACACCAGAGTAAGTTGCCATTTCCTTCCCCAGGTCTTCCAAACCCAGGATCAATGCCTCCTGCATTGGCAGATGGATTCTTTACTGCTTAGCCACCCAGGAAGCCCATATATCAGGAAATATTTTCATATAATTTAAGTTATTATAAAGCTATGGAGCAACATAGCCAATCATGGTCGTACCTATTGGAAGGTAATGTAGTAAAAATTCAGCATCTAATAATTGGTTACCTTTTTACCAAAATAAAAATTTACACCTCAGCATCAAAGCCTGCACTTTATTTAAGTGGAAGCATTTAGATTCTGTCACAAAAGTCAGAAACAAGGTGGGGTGCCATATTGGGATTGTTGAACATTCTTCTAGATACTAGCCACAATATATTAACAGTGAACACATATATATGATTTTAAAAAAACATCCAAAAGGAGGAGGAAAAATAATCATTTTTGGTTGCATAAAGAACTTCTACAAATCAATATCAAACCAGTTAGAAACAGAAGTTCAACATGAGTAACAAATACAACACTTTAAATCATATGGACTGAAGTGGGTTGTCATTTCCTCCTCTAGGGGATCCTTCCAACCCAGGGACCAAACCAGGGTCTCCCACATTGGCAGGCAGATTCTTTACCATCTAAGCCACCAGGGAAGCCCCCACAAATATCTGCATGTTAAGTCACTTCAGTCATGCCTGACTACTTACAACCCTATGGACTGTAGCCCACCAGGCTCCTCTGTCCACAGAATTCTCCAGGCAAGAATGCTAGAGTGGGTTGCCATGCCTTCCTCCAGGGGATCTTCCCAACATAGGGATCCAACCCGAGACTCTTATGTCTCTTGCATTGGCAGGTAGGTTCTTTACCACTAGAGCCACCTGGGAAACCCAAAGTACCAATTAAAAAGACACAGTTCTTTAACATGAAAAATAATTTGACTACATTCATATTGAGTAATGTGTATAAAAAAGACAGGAACACAATTTTTCATTGATCGGATTGGCAAATAAAATCATTAACAAGCATATGGGGAAACTGAAAAAATGTTGATATAACTAGTTTGGTTAAAATTTTTATTGTGGACAATCCAATAATGTCTATCAAAATTATAAATGCATCCACCAATTGTGTAGCGATTTCATTTCTAGGAATCTATTCAGGTGATGCAACGATTTATTGCTAAATAACAAATCACTCCAAAACAGTGGCAAAAAGCAAGTTTTGCTCATGATCTTACATGTCTGCTTGTACATCAAGCAGAGCACAGAAGGTGTCACTTGCCTCTGCTCCATGCAGACTGGGGCTTCACTTGGTGACTCAAATGGCTGCAAAGCTCGGACACTGGCCTAGCGCCACCCCTCTGTGCCTCCCTGGTGGTCAACTGTGTGCCTTGGTTCCTCTCCCTGTTGCATCTTTTGCAGCTGAAATGTTCAAGATGGCCCCTTTGCTCCATTGCCAAAGTGACAGTGATTTACTGCCAGTGGTTTTGATACCCTAAGTCACCATAATACTGTGAAGTCAAAGGAATTTAAAGGGATTATGGGTCAGCTTTGTCCATTGAAAGAGGATGCAGATCAAAGAGCGCTCACTGAGGCTATAGAGTGAGGGTGACATGATGTGGGAATGAACTGGTGAAGGGCTGGTTAGAAGAGACCACATTGAGGTATGCCCATGTCCAATTCCGAGGAGCTGACAGCTATCACCACATCATGCTCTGGATGCTCCAGAAGGAGATGATTGTGAGCCATCATCTGAAACCATAGACAAAGCAATGTGATGTAAGAAAACTCAAAGTGGAGTTCCTCTCTTCCCTCACTTGCTGATATGCCCCCTCTTGTAATAATGCAACCTTGTTGGTAGCTGCATCTTAGTGGAATGCTTCTGTTGATGTCCTTTGTTTGATGGGAAATGTTTTTCAAACATTTTAATTAAAATTTTAAATTATCTGGAGTAACAGGTAAATTTGATCTTGGAGCACAAAATAAAGCAGGACAAAGCCTAACAGAGTTTTGCCAAGAGAACACACTGGTCATAGCAAACACCCTCTTCCAACAACACAAGAGGAGACTCTACACATGGACATCACCAGATGGTCAACACTGAAATCAGGTTGATTATATTCCATGCAGCCTGAGACAGAGAAGCTCTATACAGCCAGCAAAAACAAGACCAGAAGCTGACTGTGGCTCAGATCATGAACTCCTTATTGCCAAATTCAGAGTTAAACTGAAAAAAGTAAGGAGAACCACTAGACCACTCAGGTATGACCGGAATCAAATCCCTTATGATTATACAGTGGAAGTGACAAATAGATTCAAGGGATTAGATCTGATAGACAAGTGCCTGACGAACTATGGACAGAAGTTCCTGACATTGTACATGAGGCAGTGATCGAGACCATCCACAAGAAAAAGAAATGAAAAAAGGCAAAATGATTGTCTGAGGAGGGCTTACAAATAGCTGAGAAAAGAAGAGAAGCTAAAGGCAAAGGGGAAAAGAAAAGATATATCCATCTGAATGCAGAATACCAAAGAATAGCAAGGAGAGATAAAAAAGCCTTACTCACTGATCAATGCAAAGAAATAGAGGAAAACAATTCAATGGGAAAGACTAGAGATCTTTTCAAGAAAATTAGAGGTACCAAGGGAACATTTCATGCAAAGATGAACACAATATAGGACAGAAAATGTACGGACTTAACAGGAGCATAAGATATTAACAGGTGGCAAGAATACACAGGAGAACTATACAGAAATGATCTTCATGACCCAGATAATCATGATGGTATGATCGCTCACCTAGAGCCAGACATCCTGGAATGTGAAGTCAAGTAGGCCTTAGAAAGCATCACTACCAACAAAGCTAGTGGAGGTGATGGAATTCCAGTTGAGCTATTTCAAACCCTGAAAGATGATGCTGTGAAAGTGCTGCACTCAATATGCCAGCAAGTTTGGAAAACTCAGCAGTGGCCACAGGACTGCAAAAGGTCAGTTTTCATTCCAGTTCCAAAGAAAAGCAATGCCAAAGAGTGTTCAAACTACCACACAATTTCACTCATCTCACACGCTTCAAAGTAATGCTCAAGATTCTCCAAGCCAGCCTGTCACAGTACATAACCCATGAACTTCTACATGTTCAAGCTGGATTTAGAAAAGGCAGTGGAACCAGAGATCAAATTGCCAACACCCATTGGCTCATAGATAAAGCAAGAGAGTTCCAGAAAAAAACATCTACTTCTGCTCCATTGACAACCGTTCAACTTCAGCTTCTTCAGCATTACTGGTTGGGGCATAGACTTGGATAACTGTGACATGAATGGTTTGCCTTGGAAATGAATAGAGATCTTTCTGTCATCTTTGAGATTGTGTCCAAGTACTGCATTTTGGACTCTTTTGTTGACCATGATGGCTACTCCATTTCTTCTGAGGGATTCCTGCCCACAGTTGTAGATACAATGGTCATCTGAGTTAAATTCACCCATTCCAGTCCATTTTAGTTCACTGATTCCTAGAATGTCGATGTTCACTCTTGCCATCTCTTGTTTGACCACTTCCAATTTGCCTTGATTCATGGACCTGACATTCCAGGTTCCCATGCAATATTGCTCTTTACAGCTTCGGATCTTCCTTCTATCACCAGTCACATCCACAACTGGGTATTGTTTTTGCTTTGGCTCCATCCCTTCATTCTTTTTGGAGTTATTTCTCCACTGATCTCCAGTAGCATATTGGGCACCTACTGACCTGGGGAGTTCCTCTTTTGGTATCCTATCATTTTGCCTTTTCATACTGTTCATGGGGTTTTCAAGGCAAGAATACTGAAGTGGCTTGCCATTCCCTTCTCCATTGGACCACATTCCGTCAGACCTCTCCACCATGACCTGCCCATCTTGAGTTGCCCCGCAGGCATGGCTTGGACCCGGCACACTAAGCGCAGGTGGCTGTGACCCTGCGCACTAAACGCGGCCGAGAGGAGCTACCCCATGTCCGAGGTTAGGAGCAGCAGCCTAGAGTGCCAGGCTGCGACAGCGCAGAAACGGCCGAGAGGAGCTACCCAAGTCTGAGGTCAGGGGCGGCGGCCGGGAGAAGCTACCCCATGTTCGAGGTCAGTGGTGGCCGGGAGGAGACACCTCACGTCCGAGGTCAGGGGTGGTGGCTGAGAGGAGCTGCCCTATGTCTGAGGCCAGGGACGGTGGCTGAGAGGAGCTGTCCCGTGCTGGAGGCCAGGGGCGGTGGCCAGGAGGAGCAACCCAAGGAGGGGTGGCTGCACGGGGGCAGGAGGGCTTAGAGGAGCTATTCCACTTTGACCATCAGGAACGGCGGCGGTAAGGAGATACCCCTCGTCCAAGGTAAGGAGCAGCGGCTGTGCTTTGCTGGAGCAGCCGTGAAGAGATACCCTATGCCCAAGGTAAGAGAAACCCAAGTAAGATGGTAGGTGTCACAAGAGGGCATCAGAGGGCAGACACACTGAAACCATACTCACAGTAAACTAGTCAATCTAATCACACTAGGACCACAGCCTTGTCTAACTCAATGAACTGATTCAAATGTATTCTTTTTAATGGCTGAGTAACTATTCCATTGTGTGTATGTACCACAGCTTTCTTATCCATTCATCTGCTGGTGAACCTCTAGGTTGCTTCCATGTCCTGGCTATTATAAACAGTGCTGCGATGAACATTGGGGTGCACATGTCTCTTTCAGTTCTGGTTTCCTTGGTGTGTATGCCCAGCAGTGGGATTGCTGGGTCATAAGGCAGTTCTCTTGCCAGTTTTCTAAGGAATCTCCACATTGTTCTCCATAGTGGCTGTACTAGTTTGCATTCCCACCAACAGTGTAAGAGGGTTCCCTTTTCTCCACACCCTCTCCAGCATTTATTGCTTGTTGACTTCTGGATAGCAGCCATTCTGACTGGCATGAAATGGTACCTCATTGTGGTTTTGATTTGCATTTCTCTGATAATGAGTGGTGTTGAGCATCTTTTCATGTGTTTGTTAGCCATCTGTATGTATTCTTTGGAGACATGTCTGTTTTGTTCTTTGGACCACTTTTTGATTGGGTCTTTTTTTTATCTGGAATTGAGCTGGAGGAGTTGCTTATATATTTTTGAGATTAATTCTTTGTCTATTGCTTCGTTTGTTTTTATTTTCTCCCATTCTGAAGGCTGTCTTTTCACCTTGCTTATAGTTTTTTGTTGTTGTTGTGCAGAAGCTTTTAATTTTAATTAGGTCCCATTTGTTTATTTTTGCTTTTATTTCCAATATTCTGGGAGGTGGGTCATAGAGGATCCTGATGTGGTTTAAATCAGAGAGTGTTTTGCCTATGTTTCCCTTTAGGAGTTTAATAGTTTCTGGTCTTATGTTTAGATCTTTAATCCATTTTGAATTTATTTTTGTGTATGGTGTTAGAAAGTGTTCTAGTTTCATTCTTTTACAAGTGGTTGGCCAGTTTTCCCAGCACCACTTGTCAAAGAGATTGTCTTTTCTCCATTGTATATTCTTGCCTCCTTTGTCAAAGATAAGGTGTCCATAGGTGTGTGGATTTATCTCTGGGCTTCCTATTTTGTTTCATTGTTCTATATTTCTGTCTTTGTGCCAATAACATACTGTCTTCTTTTTTTTTTTTTTCATACTGTCTTGATGACTGTGGCTTTGTAGTAGAGCCTGAAGTCAGGCAGGTTGATTCCTCCAGTTCCATTCTTCTTTCTCAAGACTGGCTTGGCTATTCGAGGTTTTTTGTATTTCTATACAAATTGTGAAATCATTTGTTCTAGTTCTGTGAAAAATACTGTTGGTAGCTTGATAGGGATTGCATTGAATCTATATATTGCTTTGGGTAGTATGCTCATTTTCTTTATATTGATTCTCCCTTTGTTTCTTGATGAGTCTGACTAATGGTTTGTCAATTTTATTTATCCTCTCAAAGAATCAGCTTTTGGCTTTGTTGATTTTTGCTATGGTCCCTTTTGTTTCTTTTGCATTTATTTCTGCCCTAATTTTTAAGATTTCTTTCCTTTTACTGACCTTGGGGTTCTTCATTTCTTCCTTTTTTAGTTGCTTTAGGTGTAGAGTTAGGTTATTTATTTGACTTTTTTCTTGTTTCTTGAGGTAAGCCTGTATTGCTATGAACCTTCCCCTTAGCACTGCTTTTACAGTGTCCCATAGGTTTTGGGTTGTGTTTTCATTTTCATTCATTTCTATGTATATTTTGATTTCTTCTGTAATTTGTTGGTTATTCAGAAGCGTGTTGTTCAGCCTCCATATGTTGGAATTTTTAATAGTTTTTCTCCTGTAATTGACATCTAATCTTACTACATTGTGCTCAGGAAAGATGCTTGGAAGGATTTCACTTTTTTTGAATTTACCAAGGGTAGATTTATGGCCCAGGATGTGGTCTATCCTGGAGAAGGTTCCATGTTCACTTGAGGAAAAGGTGAAATTCATTCTTTGGTGGTGAAATGTCCTATAGATAACAACTAGGTCTAACTGGCCTATTGTATCATTTAAAGTTTGTGCTTCCTTGTTAATTTTCTGTTTAGTTGATCTATCCATAGATGTGAGTGGGGTAATAAAGTCTCCCACTATCATTGTGTTATTGTTAATTTCCCCTTTCATACTTGTTAGTATTGTCTTACATATTGCGGTGCTCCTAAGTTGGGTGCATATATATTTATGGTTGTTATATCTTCTTCTTGGATTGATCCTTTGGTCATTATGTAGTGTCCATCTTTGTCTCTTTTCACAGCCTTTGTTTTAAAGTTTATTTTATCTGATATGAGTATTGCTACTCCTGCTTTCTTTTGGTCTCTATTTACATGGAATATCTTTTTCCAGCCCTTCACTTTCAGTCTGTATGTGTCCCTTGTTTCGAGGTGGGTCTCTTGTACTGCAGTTCATGGGGTTGCAAAGAGTCAGACATGATTGAGCAACTGAACTGAACTGAACTCATAGGCCCCTTCCTATGTAGTCGGTGCTAACTACAGGGTTTTAATCTGCACCTGTCACTTCCAAAGACGTTCCCTCTGTTTATTTTAACTTCTTCTGTTTGCTAGTCTCTTCAGCATCTAATTTCAGCCCTGATACAAGGGGTGCAGTGGTGGTCACTTTTTTTTAGGCTCGCTTGTTCAGTCATGCTTTGGGGAGGGAGGAACACTGCAAACAAATATCACTGGTGTGTGTTCACAGTGATTCAACCACACTGGGTTTGCCCCTGCTCAGGGCATGTGTGCTTTCCCAGTCTACACTGCTCAGATTCTAGGTTGCTCTGCCAGGAACTGTCTGATGCAGGCCCTGGTTTGCATGCACTTCCCAGGTCTAAGCCACTGAGGTTCAGGTTCTCTGGTACTCCACAAAGGTACAGACTTGGTTGGGCCTACGTTTTGCACCTGTTCCAGGTCTGAGCAGCTCAGGTGACCAGGTCCTTGGCTCGCATAGTCGTCCCCATTTGAAGGCTGAAACTTATCCCCTCCCCCATCTCAGCCACTTGGTTTTCTGGGTGTACAAGGGGTGCACTTCTCAGTTGCGCCATGTATCACTTCTGGGAAGCTGATCTCTGGCTGCGACCCTCCCAGCGGATGTCAACCATCCAGAATCCCAAGAAGTCTTGGTTAGCAATGAAGTCTTCTTGCAGTTTGGTATAGCATGCCTCTCTGGGGCCGCAATTGCCCCCTTCCAGCTCTGGCTGCCCTCACCTGCCTGTCTCTGGTGGAGGATGGGCCTGTCCCCAGGCAGCTAGCTCTGCTCAGTCCTTTGTTCTGCGAGCTTGCCTGGCAGTGTTTAGGGCTTTTCCCAGGATCACCGGATAGCTATCCCACAGTCCAGGTTGCTATCTCAAGCTAGTTCCCTCAGATTGCCCTCAAGGCGTTCAGGCCCTGTCCTTATCTAAGCAATACCGCCCACTCCTCCCTGTCCCTGCCCCCGCTTGCTAGTGGGGATGCAGGTGTCTGGGCTGTTGCACCACTGGGAGTGGCTGTTAGGCTGTAATCTGTGAGGTTTAATTATTTACTTATTTTCCCTCCTGGTTATTTTGCCCTCTGAGATTCCAAGGCTCACCACAGACCCATCGGAGAGAGTGTTTCCCAGTGTTTGGAAACTTCGCTTTTTTTTAAGACTCCCTTCCTGGGACAGATCTCTGTCCCTCTTTTGTCTCTCTTCTTATCTTTTATATTTTGTTGTAACTCCTTTTGAAGACATTAGGCTGCGTTTCTGGGTGCCTGATATCCTCTGCCAGCAATCAGAAGTTGTTCTGTGGAATTTGCTCAGCGTTCAAGTGTTCTTTCAATGAGTTTGTGGGGAAGAAAGTGGTCTCCCAGTCCTATTCCTCTGCAACCTTAGGAATGCCTCCCCTATGTTTCCTCTATTAGATTATCTTTGCTTTTTTATCAAAGATCAATTACATTTAAAATAACTATCATTGTGGTTGGATTTAGATACAGTTTTGTTTTGTTTTGTTTTAATATTTATTTGGCTGCACTGGGATCTATAATCGGGGCATGCAGGCATGCAGGATCTTTAGCTGTGGCATGCAAACTCTTAATTGTGGCATGTGGGATCTAGTTCCCTGACCAGAGACTGCGTCCAGGCCCCCGCATTGAGAGCGGGATTTACGTCTACCTTTACCCTCTTGCTTCTGCTCTCTGTTTGCCCCATATTTTCATTGTTGCTCTTTTTTCCATTCTTCTGTGTTGATCTCTTCAAAATTATTCTATTTTCTCTCCTCTTTTGGTGTTTTTTCTACTGGTTGCTCTAGAAACTAAAGTATTTTCCCATAATGCACTATTCTCCACTTTTAATTCATAGTGGAACACTTCAAAGAAGATATAAGAAACTTATGAACATGTCCTTCGATTTAGTCCCTACCCTTCCTTTGTGATACTGTCATTTTTTGCTTCTTTGTGGGTCAGAAACTCACAACAGGTCATTATTGTTTTTGCCTTAGTCAATTTCATTTTTTAAAGAAATTAAGCAATAATCAAAATAGTAGTCGTCTCATGTTTCCCACACATTTAAAATGTCCAGAAACTTTTATTCTTTCCTGTTGACCCAAAGTTCTATCTGGTATCATTCTCTTTAATCCTGAATAATTTCTTTAACATTTCTTACATCTCAAGTCCTACGGGGGGGAGGGGGACAGGGCAAATTTCTCCGGTTTTCTATCCTAAAATGTCTTTTCTCAATCTTCATTTCTGATGGGTAGATTTTCTGGGCCTATTTTTTATGTTTCTTCACCATTTAAAACCTATTCCAGTGTTTTCCGGCTCATATGAGCTCTTATAAGAAAGTAGCCATTTTTCTTATATTGTCCCCCTGTGTGTAATGTAGCTTTCCCCATTCCCTAGTCAATTTTAAATTATTCTCTCCTGTCACTCTATTTCTTTTTCTTCAGTTCAGTTCAGTTCAGTCACTCTGTTGTGTCTGACTCTTTGCGACTCCATGAATCACAGCATGCCAGGCATCCCTGTCCATCACCAACTCCCGGAGTTCACTCAGACACGTCCATCGAGTCAGTGATGCCATCCAGCCATCTCATTCTCTGTCGTCCCCTTCTCCTCTTCCCCCAATCCTTCCCAGCATCAGAGTCTTTTCCAACGAGTCAACTCTTCACATGAGGTGGCCAAAGTACTGGAGTTTCAGCTTTAACATCATTCCTTCCAAAGAAATCCCAGGGTTGATCTCCTTCAGAATGGATTGGTTGGATCTCCTAGCAGTCCAAGGGACTCTCAAGAGTCTTCTCCAACACCACAGTTCAAAAGCATCAATTCTTTGGTGCTCAGCTTTCTTCACAGTCCAACTTTCACATCCACACATGACCACTGGAAAAACCATAGCCTTGACTAGACGGACCTGAGTTGGCAAAGTAATGTCTCTGCTTTTGAATACGCTATCTCGGTTGGTCATAACTTTCCTTCCAAGGAGCAAGCGTCTTTTAATTTCATGGCTGCAATCACCATCTGCAGTGATTTTGGAGCCCCAAAAAATAAAGTCTGACACTGTTTCCACTGTTTCCCCATCTATTTGCCATGAAGTGATGAGACCAGATGCCATGATTTTCGTTTTCTGAATATTGAGCTTTAAGCCAACTTTTTCAATCTCCACTTTCACTTTCATCAAGAGGCTTTTTAGTTCTTTTTCTTAGTTTTCAGTAATTTGACTCCAAAGTACCAGGATTTTGTTTTTCTTTCTATTTCCCACATGAAGTTAAGATTTTTGGATTTATGACTTGAAATTTTCATCAAAATTTGAAAATTCTTGTCTTTATATCTTCAAATATTTTTTCCCCCCAGTTGAGTCTTTTCTTCTCTTTCTTGGATTCTAATTATATTAGACTGCTTAATATTATCCCACTGATTACTAGTGCTGTGCTTGTCTGTTTTTCATATTTTCCTTTTATGCTTTAGTCTCAGTTTCTCATGATCTGTCTTCACGTTCACAAATCCTTTCTTCAATGTCAATATTCTATGAGGTTCATCGTGATTATAGTGATAGAATTAATACTTTTGAGTTTATATTTCTCTCATGAACTCTTAACTCATTATTTTATTGTTCTATAAATCCTTTAGCACTTTTATAATAGCTAAAGTCCTAAGATCCAATGAATGAGTTATCTGTAGTTCTGCTTCTACTGTTTAATCTTTGATTATGAGCCATATTTTCCTGACTCTTCATATATCATATAAATTTGTATTACAGACAATAAAACTGAAGTCTAACAAGCGTGGGCAGCTTTGACAGCGCACCAGGAGGGCAGAGAGGAGCTACCGCACCCCCAAGGTCAGGGATAGTGGCTGGGCAGAGCTACCCCAAGTCCGAGGTCAGGGGCATCATCCCGGAGGAGCTACCCCACGTCCCAGGTAAGGAGCAGCCATGAAGAGATACCCCACATCCAAGGTAAGAGAAAACCAAGTAAGACGGTAGGCACTGAAAGAGGGCATCAGAGGGCAGACAGACTGAAATCAGATCACAGACAACTAGCCAATCTGATCACATAGACCACAGCCTTGTCTAACTCAATGAAACTAAGCAATGTGAAGAGGTCTGACAGACTGTGGTCCACTGGAGGAGGGAATGGTAAGCCACTTCAGTATTCTTGCCTTGAGAACCCCATGGACAGTATGAAAAGGCAAAAAGACAGGACATTGAAAGAGGAACTCCCCAGGTTGGTAGGTGCCAAATATGCTACTGGAGATTAGTGGAGAAATAACTCCAGAAAGAATGAAGGGATGGATCCAAAGCAAAAACAACACCCAGTTGTGGATGGGAGTGGTGATAGAAGCAAGGTTCAATGCTATAAAGAACAATATTGCATAGAAACCTGGAATGTTAGATCCACGAATCAAGGCAAATTGGAAGTGGTCAAACAGGAGATGACAAGAGTGAACATCGACATTCTAGGAATCAGCAAACTAAGATGGATTAGAATGGGTGAATTTAACTCAGATGACCAATTATATCTACTACTGTGGGCAGGAATCCCTTAGAAAAAATGGAGTAGCCATCATGGTCAACAAAAGAGTCCAAAATGCAGTACTTGGATGCAATTTCAAAAACGATAAAATGGTCTCTGTTCCTTTCCAAGATAAATCATTCAATATCATGGTAATCCAAGTGTATGCCCCTACCAGTAATGCTGAAGAAGCTGAAGTTGAACACTTCTATGAAGACCTACAAGACCTCCTAGAACTAACACCCCCTAAAAGATGTCCTTTTTATTATAGGGGACTGGAATGCAAAAACAAGAAGTCAAGAAACACCTGGAGTAACAGGCAAATTTGGCCTTGGAGTACAGAATGAAGCAGGGCCAAGGCTAATAGAGTTCTGTGAAGAGAACACACTGGTCATAGCAAACACCCTCTTCCAACAACACAAGGGAAGGCTCTACACATGGACATCTCCAGATGGTCAACACTGAAATCAGATTGATTATATTTCTTGCAGCCAAAGACGGAGAAGCTCTATACAGTCAGCAAAAACAAGAGCTGACTGTGGCTCAGATCCTGAACTCCTTATTGCCAAATTCAATGGAAATTTCAACCCTAATTTTCCTGAGCCTCCAGTTCACACTTGAAATGAGACCTTAAAAGACTTGATACCTCATTTCTCCCATATCTCTTCAGCCCCTTTCAATAACCCTCATCTTACTTGATATATCTCTGTTTCTCCTAACAACCAAACCTTCCCTATCACACTAATCCAGAACCGACCCAAACAAGCAATTCAATTCATTCTTTTATTGATAAGCTTAGGAAGAGCGGCAGGGATTGGAACAGGAACTGCAGGGCTCATGACCTCTTTAAAGTACTATCACAGCCTCGCTAAGGATCTTACTGAGAGCCTAGAAATGGCTGCTGGCCTTCTCACTCTCTAAGGCCAATAGATTCCCTGACAGCTGTGGTCCTTCAAACCAGAAGAGGATTAGACCTTCTCACAGCAGAAAAAGGAGGTCTTTAACTTTTTCTGGGCTCCCCTGGTGGTTCAGAGGTTAAAGCGTCTGCCTGGAATGTGGGAGACCCGGGTTCGATCCCTGGGTCGAGAAGAGCCCTTGGAGAAGGAAATGGCAACCTACTCCAGTACTCTTGCTCCTCCCATGGAGGGAGGAGCCTGGTAGGCTACAGTCCATGGGGTCGCAAAGAGTCAGACATGACTGAGTGACTTCACTCACTTTACTCACTTTGTCTTTCTCTAGATGAAGCCTCCTGCTTCTATGCCAATAAATCGGGTGTTGCAAAACAGGCAGCAAAGAATCTGATAAATAGGGCCTCAAGAATACATCAACATCTTAGTAAATCATGGGGAAACTGGTTAAGCAATTGGAATTGGAAGCCATGGGTCCTACCTTTACTGGGCTCCCTTCTCATATTAAGCCTTATTCTGACTTTTGGCCCCTGTCTAATGTGTCTTTTCTCAAAGTTTCTGCAGGACTGCCTATGAGCCTTCACCAGCCAGACTGTTCATGAGCTACTTCTAACTCGCACCAGTTATCACAAGCTTCGAGCCCACTCTGACTTCCCTTAACCCACGTCCGAGCCTATTCTTAGCTTACCCCATAACAATGCCCCAAACTGTTGCAGGAAGGGGGACCCCTTCCAGGGCCCGAAACTGGGCTCTTGTCTAACACTCGGAAATGATTATCTGAGGAGACACATGTGCTGACAAAGCAACAGATTTTATTGGGAAAGGGTACCTTGGTGGAGAGCAATAGGGTAAGGGAACCCAGGAGAACAGCTCTGCCATGTGGCTTGCCATCTCGGGTTTTATGATGATGGGATTAGTTTCTGGGTTGTTTTTAGCCAATCCTTCTGACTCAGAGTCCTTCCTGGTGGTGCATGCCTTGTTCAGCCAAGATGGGTGCCAGAGAGAAGGATTCTGGGAGGTGGTTGGAAATGTAGTGTCTTCTTTTGACCTTCCCCGAACTCTTCCCATTGGTGGAGGATTATTAGTTCCGTGTTCCTTACCAGGACCTCCTGTTGTAAAACAATTCATGCAAATGGTTATTATGGTGCCTGGACAGGGTGGGTGGTTTCAGTCAGTGTGTTTCCCCTAATAAAACCAACACAAAGCAGATACAGAAGCCTGACCTTCAGCCCTTACCCTATATCAAAAAGGCTGCAACGTTAGGGTTCACAAGGGGCTCATAGCACATAGTTAAAATATGGCCCATTGTGGTGCCCTGACAAACAAGTGATGAAGTCACAGTGGCCACAATGCCCTGGTGGGCAACCTGTTTTTCCTGAAGGCAATATCCTGTTTCTCCCTGCTGATGCCAGTTTCTCAAGACTACGTGACCCCCAAACTGTGAGACTCCTTCAACTACGTGAAAACAAGACCCCAGCTGCGTGCTAAAGACAAACTAAGGCCCCCTCCCTTTGGGGCACAATTACCCACCAATAAGTATAAGGAGGGTTGTCTGTAAAGGGAGGGCACTGGTTTTTCTCTAAAGCCAGTTTCTTTCTTTCTTTCTTCCTATACTGAATCTTTTTCTGTCTGAATGCTTGGCCTACTCTCTTTTCCTCCACGGTCACCTTACTCAACACTTCAAAGCTGAGCAGAGTAATGGAATCAACACTAGCCCCTGAATCAACCAGCCCTGAAGCCCACCCCATCTCTGATTTCTGATTATGTCAGCCAATAAATTCCCTTATTACTTAAGCCATTGATGTTGGGGGTTTCTTTTACTTGCATTTGAAAACATTTGAACTAGTAAAGAGTTCTTCATATCTCTTTAAAATAAATCCTAAAATTTATCAGAACACCAGTGTTTTCATGCTTCCTGCCAAACATTGAATTGAGAATAAATAAATGAATTTCTTTTATCAGGTGACAGGGGGGACCTCTGCCTATATCTAAAGTTCCCACTTCAAGAAATGGAAATTCACTGCATCCCAAGAATGTGAAAAAAACCCTGGAATGAATTATTCTGAAAATGACAAAAGGAGGGGCAGAGGAAATGGGATGGCCCCCAGGTGGTCTTTTCGGTGCTTCCTTCACCTTTTGAGGGAGAATCAGTTCTCATGTTTGAACACTTTCCAAGAGATGACATTGGGGAACATCCGTGTATGAGTCAAGGTGGAGCACGACCCTGTCTCCTTCTCTACTGCAAAATATTCCTGGGTTCACCCTCCAGCTTTACTCCCCTAGAAATTCAACAAAGGTGGAATGCCATCTGGCTCACTGAGAAACTCTGCTCCTGGGGTGAGAGATGCTTTCTCATTGCGGGGAGGCCTGGGAACCCACCATCTGCATCCCTGGATGGAGGCCATCCTCCAGCAGCCCTGCTCCCAAATAGTTTCTTTAGTGAGTTTCCCTGGCCCAGTGCCTTCCCTGGAGGGAGGAGGAGACCACCCAGCCCAGAGGGCTTCAAGGTCTACTCCACCATATCTGAAGACTCCACCCTCCTCTGCTCAGCCCAGTCTCCTCTGAGGCCCAGGCAGAGGAGGGAGCCAGGGTCCCCAGGAAGCCAAAACAGAAAGCTGGCTCCCTCCCAACCTTGATATCAGTGCCACTCAGTGTCAATTCATCAGTGTCAATTCACCCCCTTGGTGTCCCCATTCCTGTTCTGTCCTCTCCATCCCCACACCTCCCGTTACAGCTCAGGCCCCAATGGATGGCTGAGATGGAATTCTTTCTTCTGAATGTGATGTCATGTTCCCAGGCTCACACTTATTTCATCCAACTGCCACATTCCTGTAGTGTGATCTTCTTGAAATTCCTAACCTGCTTAAAAACCTCAGGGAGAAAGCCTTTGAACCCGCCCAGCCCACCCTCAACACCCCCCCACCTCACCCCACCCCCCCCCCCCCCCAAGCCAGATCCCTTCCTGCCTCCTCCAGTGATTCTCAATCTCCTGCCTGACCCAGCATTATGGGTTGGGGCAGAGACTTGGATTACTGTGATACTGAATGGCTTGCCTGCTCCCTCTGCCTAAAGTCAGTCCTGGAGGGAGTGGCCGGCACATTTCTAGAAGCCCCTGCCAAAATCTGGCCAGGGTGCCTCTGCCCCCAAGCCTGCACTCTCCTTCTGGTTGACATCCCACTGTGGACAAATTTCTCTCACACCCATTTTTGCTTTATTGTTCATTGGCCACACTGGGTTTTCGTGGCTGCCCAGGCTTTCTTTAGTCATGACAAGCGAGGGCTACTCTTGCTTCCCTGTGTAGACTCTCACTTCTGGCTCACCCTCATTTTTATATGCCTTCTTCCCTCTACTGCATAGGCGCCTTTGGCATTAGTTCTCTCAGATCCCTGGTGCCCAACAGAGACCCTGACCCTCGGCACTCCTCACCTACATGTGGGTGGAGAGGGACTGGATGAAATCAAGGAAGTGAGTGAGTGAAGTCACTCAGTCTTGTTCGACTCTTTGCGACCCCATGGTCTGTAGCCCACCAGGCTCCTCCATCCATGGAATTTTCTAGGCAACAGTACTGGAGTGGGTTGCCATTTTCTTCTCCAGGGGATCTTCCCGACCAGGGGATTGAACCCGGGTCTCCCGCATTGCAGGCAGACACTTTACCGTCTGAGCTACCAGGGAATCCCAAGGGAGAGGCCAATTTGGCTCAGACAGTTTGGGAAGACTGCACTGAGGAGGAGTCCTTGGTCTGAGAACTCCGAGTTGCTTGGTGTTTCAAGGGTTTGAGGAGCTCACACGTAACACTCCTTGCATGAGACTGGAATCGGTTGTGGGATAGCAATGTCGGGATCAACCGCACCTTTATTACCAGCAGGGACATGGACAGTGAGTTGGGCATCACAGAGAGTTCATCATTTACCCACCCAGTCACAGGCTGCCTGTGTGACTGTGGGTCTCCCCTACAGGGTACAAAATGATCGGCAGCTATCCCATAAAAGGAGAAGTTGGTAAGGGTCACCCAGACTCTTCCTCATCTGATTTCCTCTTTCCACTGACTTGGTGACCACCACTCAGACTTCACCCCAGCGTCTGCCCACTACTCTTTTCTACCACTGAATATGCAATGCCACCCTTTCCCCAAATTTCTACAGGTATCACAAACGATTGTGCTGACCTTGGAGTTCAAGAAGTTCAACTACATCCCAGCTTAACCCATGATGGAAAACTTCCTCTAAGACAGGGATTGGCAAGCCACAGCCTGCAGAGAAAATCCAGGCTGAGGCCAGTTCTGTGAGCTGAGGAGCGTTTTTTTACGGAAATTACAGAAGTAGATCAGGAAGAAAGTGGGCCAGGGGCTTCAGTAAACACGGAGTAAGTTGCCTCAGTGTCTAAAAGGAAATTGATGAATTGGCCTCCCACGGTTATTAATACATGGAGTTCCTCAGGTGTAATTATGATGGGAGCTTGTGTGGGGAGCCCCGGGCACCTTCAGTCCTGTTTGTCTTGAGAGTCTGAGCCCTGAAACCTGCACCTCTGGGGGCAGTCTCTCTTCCAGTGTGGTCCTTTGCAGACTGGATATGAAGCCAGGGGCGGCTTAGATGCCTGAAGGTAATTCCGCTTGAGATGCCCCGCCTTTTCACAGTAATAGCAAGCCCATTCCTTTTCACCTGGGTCCCTCTGGGCATTTTTCTCAGGCAATTTAAGAACGGTTCTCATAGCCATTGCGAGGGCTTCTGACTATTCCTTTGTCTTTTCCTGTCTTTCTTTTCCTCATATTCCCTACCATAATAGACTATCTGAGCCAGTTGTAACAGATTATCTAAAGTCTGATTTGGTCCATTGGCCGTTTTAATAGCTTACGGCGGATATCTGGAGCCGGTTGAGTCTATATAGGAATTTACCAGGAGCTTCCTTCTCCTGTTCTATATCTGCCAATTTGCCATAGTTTAAAGGCTTAGCACGGGCCTGCCCAGTCCTTCAAGAGTACATCTGACAAAATGACTCTGATCCTATCTTCCTTTAGCTGTGTTGTAGTCCCAGTCTGGCTCTGTAGTTGGGACCGCCTGATTCCCAGTGGAGAGGGCGGTTATCTCGTCCTCCCTCTTCCATACTGATTCATTACCAAGCCATTCATCTCCATAAGCAACTGCTTTTCCCAAAACTTGACGTTTTGAGTCAGGAGTCAGCGTTTGTCCCAAGGTATATATCACATCCTTTCAAGTAAGGTCTTAAAGCAGAGTAACACCTTCAAAATCTCTAATATATCTTTCTGGGTCCTCTAAATAGTCTCCCAGATCCTCCTTGATTCTTTGTATTTCTTGATAAGAAAAGGGCTTATATTTTGCTTTCAAATATCCATATATAACTTTAAGCAAGCCAGGTGATGCTAGGTTATGTTAATACAATGAACTCTTGCTTTGCTTCCTCATTCTGCAGGAAAGCAAGAAATGTTTGAATGTGCATAAGTTGATTATCTCCCTTCAAGCTGAAAAGGCATGAAATAAAGAAAGCCTTCTTCTATGGAATAAGAAGCAAGACTTTTATTTATTATTATTATTGGAATCAAACCAAACTTGCTAGACTAGAGAATAAAAGTTGCCTTGATGTAAATGACAGTGGTTTGTTTGACGTACTGGGCATTTTCAGTCCCAGAAACTCGTTGTATCAGATGGACATCCCAGGGGCAAAGAGGAAAGTACAATGCACCTTCCAGTGGGAGTGTGGAATTGGGGTCCAGGGTTCCTTTGAAGATGGACATGAGAGGGAGAAGGGGAAGAGGCCCAAACATGGTCACCACCTCCTTCCCTCTGAGCAGCTGTGGGAAGAAAAACTTGTGCCCTGACTGAGGGACAGCAGCAACATTCAGGACAAATTCAGGATAAAGTAATTTCCTACTCTGTTTTAAATCAAATATCTTTCCTTGTGGGTCTCCCAATAACAACTTAAGAAAAATTCCAGTAGACATAACCAGAAATTGGCAAAACCATGGAGATAAATGTTTCATTCAGATGAGGGATACTATTGTGTCATTCTTGGTATTAGAAAAGGTAAGCCTGCATTGGAAAAAAACAAGCATGCAATCTGCAATTATAATTGAGACAAACTCTGAGCCTATGGGCTTCCCTCATAACTCAATCAGTAAAGAATGGGCTTGCAATGCAGGAGAACTGGGTTCGATTTCTGGGTTGGGAAGATCCCCTGGAGAAGGGAATGGTTACCCACTCCAGTATTCTTGCCTGGAGAATGCTATGGGCAGAGAAGCCTGGCAGGCTACAGTCCATGGGGTCACAAGAGTTGGACACAATTTAGCAACTAAACCACCACCACCGAGCCTATATTTTATTTATTCAGTTTTAAAGATTATGTAGTTATGAAAAAAACATCTTAAGGAAAGAAATAAATACACTGAGTAATGAAATAAATTCCATGATGTACAATGAATAAATCTCAGTATTTTGGCATTTTTATTACTGCTTTTCAGTTTGATTGAAAAAGTTAAAACTTTACACATATAGTTTCATTTATTTATTTTTTTTACTTCCCCAACCCTGAGTCTCATTCTCCCTCTCCCTTTAGAGGCAAACGATATTCTGAGATGTTTATGTGTCAATCTCATTTGTGTATTTACATTTGTACATACACATCTATAGTTAAGATACAGTACTTTTTGTTATTTTAATCTTTTACAGAAGTGACATTAGTTTTGTAACATCTTATCCAATTCTTTCTTAACAAACATTTGGTGTTCCAAATGCATCTTTGTTACTACCAACAGTAGTGCTACTACCAACGTGACAATCTCTCTGGAAAGTCCAGCTTCTGCCTGACTAGATGTTGCCAAATCTGACGCCAGGAAACTTGTGCTGAGTCATGCTGGCAACAGCCACGTAGGAGCAAAATCTTCACCTACACTTAGTAATACTAGATTTTTAATTTTATGCCCTGCTCGGCATACAGTAGGATGACTTAATTGGTTTAAACTTGCATTTTATTAATTAAAATTGAATTAAAAATGATTTCCATAGTTGACTTGCTATTCAGCAAATTTGCTATTTCTACCTTTTCACATTTTTCTATTCATTCAGTAGAGATGCATAGAAATGGTCCTCATTGACAAAACCATCCCCTGTCACACTATCAGAATATGCTAAAATAACTTCTTTCCTTTCCTTTTCCTCCTGCACCCCTTTCCTTTCCTTAACCCCCAAGAAGAGCATTTTTCTTAACCCCTTCTCCCACTTGGTGTCCTTGCCTCTGGGAAATTATACTCCAGCTTTTGCTAAAATTGCTCAAATTCTCTGACATCTTTTCTATCTCAGATGACATTATCTATTGGAATCAGTATATTGAAGTAGTAAAGACAATGATAAGAGTCGTGACAATGTTGATGATGAACTTCACCATCATAATAACCCTCTATGCAGCCATTTGTAATTTACAATTTTTCTTTCATATCCATTATTTTAATTGTTTGCCCTAATTCCCTATGATGTGATTGAGATAGGTATTAAAATTTCGATTAAAATATTAAGAAACTGAGTCTCAACTAACATGCCCATGTTCACACAACTGTCATGGAGCTAAGAACAAAAACTGGCTCATTTTCCCTGCATATTCTCCTAGGTTCATCGGGGAGGAGAAGTGAAGATAAAGTCATTGAGCCTCTTGGAACACCACATACCATGTTGCCATCCATGGTCAGGACATAAACTGAAGCAGTCAGGCTGGAAGCTTGTCCTAAAACCAACAAAGAGAACTGTATTGCAAAAATTTGGGTGCCTTTTTCTTTTTTTTTTTTTTTTCGTAAGACTATTCAAGCATAAAATCATAGGGGACAGAAGTTGCTCAGAATGGAAAAATTTCATTTTAAATAATCTGGTGTTTCTACATGACTTGATGATCAGTGTGACCCAAATGAGGCTCTGTGGCTTCCACAAAACACCATCAAAGTCCCAAATTGGGGAGCAGAGGTGCAGCACCGTCCTCCTGAAGGATCTTCTGAGTAGGTCAGGTTGCCGGGAGGAGACACATCTCACAGAGGAATAGGTTTTTAGGGGTGGATATTAATAAATACCAAAGTGTGCAGAGGCTAGTCAGAAAGGATATTGATGGAAATGCTGAAATGACAGGGTATTAAAAGGACTGAATCAAGCCTAGGAAGGGATCCGGAAGCACTGTAAACCTGAAGCAATGTGACACATGTCAATTGCAGAACAGACAAAAGTGGAGGAATGAAGAATGGAGGTAGATTTATTTTCCACAAGGAAAATCCTAATCTTCCCCACGTGGGATCAGGAATCATGAGAGAGCTGGTGTGGAAGCAGAGATCTTATAGATATCTGATAGGAACAGCAGGGGGATCTAGCTTAGGGAGGAGGTTGAAGCAAATGAACATCATATACCTTTTGATCTTTAAATTGGATGAACCTGATGTTATCTTGGTGGCTGCACGGGAGCAGGAGGGCCAAGAAGAGCTATGCCATGTTGAAGGTCAGGAGGGGTGGCCATGAGGAGATACCCCTAGTACAAGGTAAGGAGCAGCGGCTGTGCTTTGCTGGAGCAGCTGTGAAGAGATACCCCACACCCAAGGTAAGAGAAACCCAAGTAAGATGGTAGATGTTGCAAGAGGGCATCAGAGGGCAGACACACTGAAACCATACTCACAGAAAACTAGTCAATCTAATCACACTAGGACCACAGCCTTGTCTAACTCAATGAAACCAAGCCATGCCATGTGGGGCCACCCAAGACAGATGGGTCATGGTGGAGAGGTCTGACAGAATGTGGTCCACTGGAGAAGGGAATGGCAAGCCATTTCCGTATTCTTGCCTTCAGAACCCCATGAACAGTATGAAAAAGCAAAATGATAGGATACCAAAAGAGGAACTCCCCATGTCATTAGGTGCCCAATATGCTACTGGAGATCAGTGGAGAAATAACTCCAGAAAGAATGAAGGGATGGAGCCAAAGCAAAAAACATTACCCAGTTGTGGATGTGACTGGTGATAGAAGGAAGGTCTGATGCTGTAAAAAGCAGTATTGCATGGGAACCTGGAATGTCAGGTCCATGAATCAAGGCAAATTGGAAGTGGTCAAACAGGAGATGGCAAGAGTGAACATTGACATTCTAGGAATCAGCGAACTAAAATGGACTGGAATGGGTGAATTTAACTCAGATGACCATTATATCTACTACTGTGGGCAGAAATCCCTTAGAAGAAATGGAGTAGCCATCATGGTCAACAAAAGAGTCCGAAATGCAGTACTTGGATGCAATCTCAAAAACGACAGAATGATCTCTTTTCGTTTCCAAGACAAATCATTCAATATCACAGTAATCCAAGTCTATGCCCCAACCAGTAATGCTGAAGAAGCTAAAGTTGAATGGCTCCATGAAGACCTACAAGACCTTTTAGAACTAACACCCCCAAAAGATGTCTTTTTCATTATAGGAGACTGGAATGCAAAAGTAGGAAGTCAAGAAACATCTGGGGTAACAGATAAATTTGGCCTTGGAATACAGAATGAAGGAGGGCAAAGGCTAATAGAGTTTTCCCAAGAGAACACACTGGTCATAGCAAACACCCTCTTCCAACAACATGAGTCTAGACATGGACTTCACCAGATGCTCAACACTGAAATCAGATTGATTCTATTCTTTGCAGCCAAAGATGGAGAAGCTCTATACAGTCAGCAAAAACAAGACTGGGAGCTGACTGTGGCTCAAATCCTGAACTCCTTATTGCCAAATTCAGACTTAAATTGAAGGAAGTAGGGAAAACCACTAGACCATACACGTATGACCTCAATAAAATCCCTTATGATTATACAGTGGAAGTGAGAAATAAATTTAAGGAATTAGATATGATAGACAGAGTTCCTGAGAAATTATGAAGGGAGGTTCATGACATTTTACAGGAGACAGGGATCAAGAACATCCCCATGAAAAAGAAATGCAAGAAAGCAAAATGGCTGTCTGGGGAGGCCTTACAAATAGCTGTGAAAAGAAGAGCAGTGAAAAGCAAAGGAGAAAAGGAAAGATATAAGCATCTGAATGCACAGTTCCAAAGAATAGTAAAAACAGATACGAAAGCCTTCCTTAGCGATCAATGCAAAGAAATAGAGAAAAACAACAGAATGGGAAAGACTAGAGATCACTTCAAGAAAATTAGAGATACCATGGGACTATTTCATGCAAAGATGGGCTTGATAAAGGACAGAAATTGCAGGGACCTAACAGAAGCAGAAGATATTAAGAACAGGTGGCAAGAATACACAAAAGAACTGTACAGAAAAGAGCTTCACAACCCAGATAATCACGATGGTGTGATCACTCACCTAGAGCAAGATATCCTGGAATGTGAAGTCAAGTGGGCCTTAGAAAGCATCACTATGAACAAAGCTAGTGGAGCTGATGGAATTCCAGGTGACCTATTTAAAATCCTGGATGATGATGCTATGAAAGTGCTGCACGCAATATGCCAGCAAATTTGGAAAACTCAGCAGTGCCCACAGGACTGGAAAAGGTCAGTTTCATTCCAATCCCAAAGAAAGGCAATGCCAAAGAGTGCTCAAACTACTGCACAATTGCACTCATCTCACATGCTAGCAAAGTAATGCTCAAAATTCTCCAAGCCAGGCTTCAGCAGTATGTGAACCGTGAGCTTCCAGCTGTTCAAGCTGGTTTTAGAAAAGGCAAAGGAATCAGAGATCAAACTGCCAACATCCACTGGATCATGGAAAAAGCAAGAGAGTTCCAGAAGAACATCTATTTCTGCTTTATTGACTATGCCAAAGCCTTTGACTGTGTGGATCAAAATAAACTGTGGGAAATTCTGAAAGAGATGAGAATACCAGATGACCTGACCTGCCTTTGAGAAATCTGTATGCAGGTCAGGAAGCAACAGTTAGAACTGGACGTGGAACAACAGACTGGTTCCAAATAGGAAAAGGAGTACATCAAGGCTGTATATTGTCACCCTGCTTATTTAACTTATATGCAGAGTACATCATGAAAAATATTGGGCTGAAAGAAGCACAAGCTGGAATCAAGATTGCCAGGAGAAATATCAATAACCTCAGATATGCAGATGATACCACCCTTATGGCAGAAAGTGAAGAGGAGCTAAAAAGCCTCTTGATGAAAGTGAAAGAGGAGAGTGAAAAAGTCGGCTTAAAGCTCAACCTTCAGAAAATGAAGATCATGGCATCTGGTCCCATCATTTCATGGCAAATAGATGGGGAAACAGTGGAAACAGTGTCAAACTTTATTTTTTTGGGCTCCAAAATCACTGCAGATGGTGACTGCAGCCATGAAATTAAAAGACGATTATTTCTTGGAAGGAAAGTTATGACCAACCTAGATAACATATTGAAAAGCAGAGACATTACTTTTCCAACAAAGGTCCGTCTAGTCAAGCCTATGGTTTTTCCTGTGGTCATGTATGGATGTGAGAGTTGGACTGTGAAGAAAGCTGAGTACCAAAGAATTGATCCTTTTGAACTGTGGTGTTGGAGAAGACTCTGAGAGTCCCTTGAACTGCAAGGAGATCCAACCAGTCCATTCTACAGATCAATCCTGGGTAATCTTTGGAAGGAATGATTCTAAAGCTGAAACTCCAGCACTTTGGCCACCTCATGGGAAGAGTTGACTCATTGGAAAAGACTCTGATGGTGGAAGGGATTGGGAGCAGTAGGAGAAGGGGACAACAGAGGATGAGATGGCTGGATGGCATCACTGACTCGATGGTTTGACTTTGAGTGAACTCTGGGAGTTGGTGATGGACATGGAGGCCTGGCGTGCTGCGATTCATGGGGTTGCAAAGAGTCGGACATGACTGAGTGACTGAACTGAACTGAATTTATGTTACCTTGATGCTATCTCATTTATCAAACCACTAGAGTAGGCTCTCTCCTGATGTTTTAGGAAAGGTAAAAATATTTTCCTTCTGCCTTATTCATGAGTCTCTCCTTGCCCATCTGCTTGAGTCTCTCTGTTTCCCAGCATTGCTGGTTATACAGTTTAGCATCACGGTTTCATAACATGGCTTTCACAAGGGGTTGACAGCAGACAAAGGGATGGTTCTTGTACACACTGGGGTCTTTTTCCCATAGCATAGAATTCTACATCATGTGGTAGGAAATGTGGCTATATGGGGAAGAATGGGGTGGCTTTCAGAAGATCAAGGCCTTGGAACAATGTCCACTCACTGGTTTCATTTGGAACATGGCTCAGTGAGGGTACTTATCCTGTGGAGCCCTAGGAATGGATTCCTACACCAGGCTTCTCTGGGAGGTGGTGCTTGTCAGGGACCGGGCAGGGGTGGTATGGGTGAAGTTATGAAGGTAAAACTTAAGATGCTCGCTCTACCTAGTTGTGAGGTTCAGTTTTCTCATCTGTCAAATTGTTGTTCAGTGGCTCAGTCCTGTCTAGTTCTTTGGGACCCCATGGGCTGCAGCATGCCAGGCTTTCCTGTCCTCCACTATCTCCCAAAGTTTGTTCAATTCATGACAAATGAGTCCATGATGCTATCTAACCATCTCATCTCCTACTGCCCCCATCTCCTTTTGCCTTCAATCTTTCCCAACATCTGAGAATATTAACGAAGCTTTATGAAATGCTGTGAAGCTTAATGAAATGCTGTGAAGCTTAATGAAAATCAAAAGAGCTAAGAAGTAGGCTGAAAGTGAAAGTAAAGTCACTCAGTCGTGACTCTTTGTGACTCCATGGGCTGTAGCCTACCAGGCTCCTCTGTCCATGGTGTTTTCCAGGCAATAGTCCTGTAGTGGATTGCCATTTCCTTCTTCAGGTGATCTTCCCAACCCAGGAATCGAACCCAGGCCTCCTGCATTGTAGAAAAGCCTTTGATTGTGTGGATCACAATAAACTGTGGAAAATTCTGAAAGAGATGGGAGTACCAGACCACCTGACCTGCCTCTTGAGAAATATGTATGCAGGTCAGGAAGCAACAGTTAGAACTGGACATGGAACAACAGACTGGTTCCAAATAGGAAAAGGAGTACGTCAAGGCTGTATATTGTCACCTTGCTTATTTAAATTCTATGCAGAGTACATCATGAGAAACGCTGGACTGGAAGAAACACAAGCTGGAATCAAGATTGCCGGGAGAAATATCAAGAACCTCAGATATGCAGATGACACCACCCTTATGGCAGGTAGTGAAGAGGAACTAAAAAGCCTCTTGATGAAAGTGAAAGAGGAGAGTGAAAAAGTTGACCTAAAGCTCAACTTTCAGAAAATGAAGATCATGGCATCCGGTTCCATCACTTCATGGGAAATAGATGGGGAAACAGTGGAAACAGTGTCAGACTTTATTTTTGGAGGCTCCAAAATCACTGCAGATGGTGATTGCAGCCATTAAATTAAAAGATGCTTGCTCCTTGGAAGAAAAGTTATGACCAACCTAGATAGCATATTCAAAAGCAGAGACATTACTTTGCCAACTAAGGTCCGTCTAGTCAAGGCTATGGTTTTTCCTGTGGTCATGTATGGATGTGAGAGTTGGACTGTGAAGAAGGCTGAGCACCGAAGAATTTATGCTTTTTAAGTGTGGTGTTGGAGAAGACTCTTGAGAGTCCCTTGGACTGCAAGGAGATCCAACCAGTCCATTCTGAAGGAGATCAGCCCTGGGATTTCTTTGGAAGGAATGATGCTGAAGCTGAAACTCTGATACTTTGGCCACCTCATTCGAAGAGTTGACTCATTGGAAAAGACTCTGATGCTGGGAGGGATTGGGGGAAGGAGGAGAAGGGGATGACAAAGTATGAGATGGCTGGACGGCATCACTGACTCGATGGACGGATGTGAGTCTGAGTGAACTGCGGGAGTTGGTGATGGACAAGGAGGCCTGGTGTGCTGCAATTCATGGAGTCGCAAAGAGTCAGACACGACTGAGCGACTGAACTGAACTTACCATCTGAGCCACCAGGAAAGTCAAGAAGTAGGCTACTAGACATAAACGACTGCAGGGCTGTGGAAAGCGGTGGGCGGGAACGCGGGCTGAGCAGTTCCCAAATCTTGTTGGTTCCCACTGGGAGCCTGCTGGTGTCCAAACCGCTTTCCACCAGCGCCCGATTTCACAGACAGGAGACCCCAGAAGCATGGAACTGGTTTCAGGTCCCACCAGAAATCAGTAGCCCTGACTCAGCCGCGGCCTCCAGAACCCTCCCTCTTCGCCCCGTTCCCGATCCTCCAGGTAGCAGGAACCCCCACCGGGGTCCCCTTACTAGGCTCGGCTCTGTGGGCTGGGTGCTGTCGGTGGGAGCGCGCAGCCGAAGGCTGCAGGGCATGGCTACAGGGCACGACTGCAGGGCAAGAAGGAAAGTGGGGCTGATGCAGCACGCCTCCTGTCTCCGCAGTTGAGGACACCCCTCCCGGTGGGGAGAAACTGGTGCCTGCCGCGAAAACCAACCGGAGAGCGGGAGTTGGCCGCGTGCGCACCGCCAAGGGATGCTTGCCCTCTTGAGACCTCAAGCGCCTTGCCCCCTCCCATTTCCTCTTTAAGATGGGTGAAAAGAGACCACTCTGATCCCAGTCTCCCCTTGAAAGCACCTCCAAAGAGATCAACTCAGAAAGGTAGTTATTTTCTTTGGCACAAGAAAGAATCACAGACTTTTCGAGGAGGACTTCTCTACCTTCGTGCAAAGCTGGAGCCAGGTGTGGAGCAGGTTAGGATGGAGCCGTCCTCCTTTCCAGAAACTCCGCAGAGCTGGGAGCCAGAGAGCCACTGTTCTTTGCCTTTTGTCTCTCGGGGTTGGGATGTCTGTTCTTAGGAGGCATGCACGTGTCTGATTTCTGAGGAGTGATATGCCGTTCTCTTTGGTGTATTCTTGAGCTATTTCACCAGCGTGTGGAAGAACAAATCTTAGGTGTTTCAGACGTCATAAGTCAAGGGATATACACGATTTATCTCTATTTTTGAAGTGAAAAGGAGTGACTAAACTTCATGGGATAAAGTGTGAAAGGAAATAAAAAATAAATAAAAATTGGGCCAAGAATGAGACTGAATGTAAGGTATAAAAATAATTATGACCCTAAATAATGAAAACAAAACACTACATCATTTGGGAAGATATTTAAAAGAAGTAAAAGACAAATTTAGAAAAAACATCTCAGAATATTTGATTGCTGGAATAAGCAAATACTTATTCACTTGTATAGAAAGGGCAACATTGTCACTATCACATTAAAGCTCCCAGGGCAGAAAAAAAAATGATAATAATAATATTGACTGCTGGGGTCCAGCCCTGGTGGATCCAGGGTAATTCGAAGCAGGGACAGAGTCAGCGTCCTAGGGATTAATTGCTTAATTAAAGATATGGAGGGAGATTAGAAAGAAATAGTGTAGTAGGAAAATACTAGTGGAGAAAAAGAGGCTGAATAACTTGGTTTACATGGGGTACCAATAAAATCTCAAGACAAGAGATTTGCACCACCTACGTAGGCCACCGGCACCCACTTGAATAGCAGAGGGTGCCCCGCCTTGAGCTCCCTCTCGAGTGGATCTTAGAAGCCAGGGCAAAATTAGCAGGCTTGGCAAGTACCAACACTCCAGATAGGAATTCAGTCAGAAAAATGGAGAACAAGAAAGAAAGATTCGGGGGAATCAGTCTTTCCAGAAACTTATCCAATTCCTTTATTTTCAGGTTTGCTTATATATCTTTTGTTACACATAGAGACAAATGGAAAATTTAAAGTCAGATGGGGGTCAGCAGTCCTGACCTTTATCAAAATCAAGTGCTTCATATAAATGTATACAAAAAGGTCTTTAGGGGTTTTACATCATCTTCTGGCCAGGGGGCCTGCTAACATTTTATGATCCTTTCTTTCGGATAATGTTCAGTCAACCAGAAACTTATTTGCCAGGGGTGATTTTTCTTAAACCAGGCTCCACCCTCCGGAGGTACCAGATAAAGTTGCATTCCTATAGGGTGAGGGTGTAGTGGGTTACAATTAAGAAAGGAATTTACTTAGCCTAAGGTTTAACATGATTAATCTTAAAGGTTAATACTTATTTCTCCTATATATTCTGCTAAGTCACTTCAGTCGTGTCCAACTCTGCTACCCCAGAGGGCAGCTCACCAGGCTCCCCCAACCCTGGGATTCTCCAGGCAAGAACACTGGAGTGGGTTAGTTATATTCATTATAAGGGCAGGGAATATGGAGATTTAGCAGCAAATATTGGCTCAACAAATGAAAAACCCTTCACCAATATAATTTCTAATCAACTCACTATACTATACTAATAATTTTCTCACTTCTCAAAAGAATCTGTATTTAGAAAGTTTACAGCATTTCGTGCCTCTCACGGTTGGGAGGCTGTAAACAATCACATGTGGCCTGACAAGCCTGTTCAGGCAGGCTAGAGAAACTTCAGAGGAGTTTGTAAGTTGAAACACTCTGGTCACACCCAGGAATTTTTATTGACTGGAGCTGCAAGTTAACTCCTTCTCTGAGGGAGGTGGTGGGGGGCAGCCCCCCGTAAAGACAGAGGTGTAGGAGAGAGCATAAAGCCGTAAAGCAGGCAGACTCTGGTTTAGGGGGAAGATGCTCTGGAATAGGGGGTTTCCTGAGGCTTGATCCCGCCTTTGCGTATGCCAAAGCCTCCTTCCTCATGACCTTTGCCACGGGCGGAGTTCCTCACGCAGGCTCCCACCAAATGACCTAACATCTTACACAATAATAAAGTCAAAATGGATCAAAGACCTAAATGTAAGGCCTAGAAGTATAAAACTCTTAGAGGAAAACATAGGCAGAACACTCTGACATAAATCGCAACAAGATCTTTTTTGACACACCTCTTACAGTAATGAAAATAAAAACAAAAATAAACAAATGAGACCTAATTAAATGCAAAAGTTTTTGCATAGCAAAGGAATCCATAAATGAATGAAAGGGCAACCCTCAGAATGGAAGAAAATATTTTCAAACGAAGCAACTGACAAAAGATTAAACTCCAAGATATACAAAGAGCTTATGCAACTCTATATCAAAAAACCAAGTAACTCAATCAAAGAAAATTGGAAGAAGACCTAAACAGACATTTCTGCAAAGAAAACATACAGATGGCCAGCAACACAGGAAACATGTTCAGCACCACTAATTATTCAAGAAATGCATTTCAAAACTACAATGAGGTATTAGCTCACACTGCTCAGAATGGCCATCATCAAAAAAATCTACAAACAATAAGTGCTAAAGAGGGTGTGGAGAAAAGGGAACCTTCCTACATTGTTGATGGGAATGTAAACTGGTACAGTCACTATGGAGAAGAGTATGAAGGTGCCTCACAAAACTAAAAATAGAACTATCATATGACCCAGAAATCCCACCCTTGTGCCTGATTTGGACAAAGCCATGATTCAAAAAGATACATACATCCCAGTGTTCATTGCAGCACTGTTTACAATAAGCAGGACAGGGAAGCAATCTACATGTTCATCAGCAAAGGAATGGATAAAGAAGATGTGGTACATATATACAATGGGATGTTACTCAGCCATAGAAAGGAATGAAACAGTGCCATTTGCAGAGACGTGGATAGACCTAGAGACTGTCACATAGAGTGAAGTAAGTCAGAAAACAAATACTGTATAATATCAATATATGGAATCTAGAAAAGTCACACAGATGAATTTATTAGCAAAGCAGAAATAGGGACACAGATATAGAGAACAAACTTATGGATACCAAGGGGGGATGGGGGAGTAGGATGAACTGGGAAATTGGGATTGAAATATACACACTACTATGTATGAAATAGACAACTAATGAGAATCTACGGCATAGCACAGGGACTCTACTCAATGCTCTGTGGTGACTTAAATAGGAAGGAAACCTATAAGAGATGGGGTGTATGTATACGTGAAGGAGGAAACAGAACAGGCTCTCTCTTGAGGACGGGACTGTGGACTTTGAGCTATATGCCCTGTATCTATGGAAATGACATACCAACTCGAAAACCACACCCCCCGAAGGAAGAGCCCCAGGACTCTATCACCTAAAAGAATACCCTAATTATCTGTGTAACCCAATAGATTCATACATTCTATTATGCTTATTGGGATATGATCACAGGCCTACTGATAACTGCCCACTGTTAACTACCTAGGCTTAAGGCATATGATCACGGGTCAACTTTGATTGTATCTTTCTTTTCCCTTTGTTCAGACTAGTTTCAGGGACCCTTATGCACTTAGGGTATATAAGCTTCTCACAAATACTGGTCAGGGTCCCTGGCTAAGAGGAGACTCTGCCTTGGACCCGCCGGTGTAATAAACTGCACTGCACTATCTGCATTGTCCTTCTGAGTGAGTTTGTTTCCCGGAACATGTGGCTACAACATACATACAAGTGATTCACTTTGCTGCACAGCAGAAACCAACAACACAACATTGTAAAGCAACTATATTCCAATAAAATTTTTTTAAAATAAATTCAAAAAAACTTAAAAAATAAGTGAGTCTTAGATCTCAGAGGTTAAAGCGTCTGCCTCCAATGCGGGAAACCTAGGTTCAATCCCTGGGTTGGGAAGATCCCCTGGAGAAGGAAATGGCAACCCACTCCAGTATTCTTGCCTGGAGAATCCCACGGACAGAGGAGCTTGGTAGGCTACAGTCCACGGGGTCACAAAGAGTCGGACACGACTGAGTGACTTCACTTTCACTTTCACTTTCACTTTCAGATCATAGTCTAGCTCTGGAGTCCCCATGGAGTTTCAGGTATTCCTCTTCTAGGGAATTCAATCCACAGCGTATTCACTGGAATGAGTAGTGGCTTCTATCCAGCCAGGCAGATGAATATTGTACATAAATACTGAATATTGTACAATACTTAATATGATACAAGACTACGTAAGAGGGTATGCATTGTTTGAAATCTCCTCGAAAATCTGATCATCGTCAAAAACAACTCTCAGAAGGAAGCCAAAGATGAACATCTTTGGGTAAAATAACAACTGATCCAGGCAGCAGGGCATGAAAATATGAAATAACCTTCATCAACACACAATCAAAGAATGTTCATAAAGAGGAGATAAAAGACAAGGTGAGAGAATATATACCTAGTTTGTATTAATTTATATATTCACTTAAATAGACAGTTTTTGAGAAGTTATAATATTTTGACCCTATGTCTGGTGACTCAGTGGTAAAGAATCCACCTGCCAATGCAGGAGACGTGGATTTGATTCCTGAGCTGGGAAGAGCCCCTGGAGGAGGAAATGGGAACCCACTCCTGCATTCTTGCCTGGGAAATCCCATGGACAGAGGAGCCTGGTGGGCTACAGTCCATAGGGTTGCAAAGAGTTGGACACGACTGAGCAACTAAACAACAACTCCTCAAGGAAACTTCCTATAGGTAAATAAAAAATAGGTTCCAGTTCTGATTTGCCATCTTTTGCCCTTAGAGAGTCACTAGGCTCTCAGTAGATTATTTTCCTCTTCAAATAAAAGGCTGTTAGTGATAATTATCCTTCATACCTCATCAGGTAGCTTTCATCATAAAATATTAACCAATAAACATCTGTCATCCAGAACTGGCCCCTATTTAACAACTTAAGGGGCCCCTGCCTTTTCCTCCAGATACTCTTCTTACCAAAGAAAGTTGGGAGGTGGGGGAATCTGCATGGCTCTGAGGGCTGCCTGTAGTACCACACCCCTGGTTTTGATCACAGCCCCACCCCCTGTCAGCTCTGTAATCCTGGGAAGCTGTTTAATCTAAGTGTTAAATCTCTTCTGCACAGTGAGATCAATACTATAGTACTGTCATCATAGGCTATCAGAAAAATGAGAGGAGACCATCTCCCTTCCCTCCATCCCTATTTCCCTCTTCCTCTCCTCTCTCTTAAACTTGCTGCCTAATAACCTCCATCCGTGTTCCCTAACATCTTCTACCTGGTGAATCATGTTTCCTCTAATACACGATCAGATGCCCTCTACGTCCCCTTCTATTTATTCATTTTACTTTGGGAACAGAGCTACAGGTTAGTCAAAGAACTTAATATCTCACAGCAGGGCAGGAGTACACATCCAGGTGAAGTGCCAGCTCCAGCATCGAGATGCCTCTCAGCTTCTCTCTATTCAGTCTTGAGTGAGCCCTTCCCCCTACTACCCATAGCTCACACCTGGGGGCAAACATGCATTGTGCTCTTACCATAGGCATTTTCTTCATCTCTTGCCACCTTCTGTTTTCCCATGATTAACTGAAAGAGTCCCAGACACTATTTGTTCATTCATTCATTCATCAAATAGGTGTAACTGCCTACAGTATGTCTGGACAAGTTCAAAGAGCTGGTGACCCCACTCATAGTTCCTCCTCTCCCCTGAGCATTGGAATTTAGGGAAGACATTGGAGGAGCCTTATCTGACTTGGGATGATGCTGTGAGAACACCTGGTAAGCTCCACTTTGTCTTCTTAGGATCTCCATATGCAAAGAACAGAGGGGAGATGATAACATTCCATGCCAATGAGTAAGCTTTTGGCTCAGTTCAGTCACTCAGTCATGTGGGACTCTTTGCAAGCCCATGGACTGCAGTGTGCCAGACCTCCCTGTCCATCATGAACTCCTGGAGCCTACTCCAACTCATGTCCATCACATCAGTGATGCCATCCAACAATCTTATTCTCTGTTGTCCCCTTTTCCTTCCATCTTCAATCTTTCCCAGCATCAGGATCTTTTCCAATGAGTTAGTCCTTCACATCAGGTGGCCAAAGTATTGGAGTTTCAGCTTCAGCATCAGTCCTGGCAATTAATATTCAGGACTGATTTCCTTTAGGATAGACTGGTTGGATCTCCTTGCAGTCCAAGGGACTCTCAAGAGTCTTCTCCAACACCTCAATTCAAAAGCATCAATTTGGAGCTCAGCTTTCTTTAGTCCAACTCTCAAATCCATACATGACTACTAGAAAAACCATAGTTTTGAGTAGAGGGACCTTTGTTGGCAAAGTAGTGTCTCTGCTTTGTAATGTGCAATCTAGTTTGGTCATAGCTTTTCTTCCAAGGAGCAAGCATCCTTAATTTCATGGCTGCAGTCACCATCTGCTGTGATCTTTGGAATCCCCCCAAAATAAATTCTCTCACTGCTTCCAATGTTTCCCCATATATTTGCCATAAAGCGATGGTACTGGATACCATGATCTTGGTTTTCTGAATGTTAGCTTTAAGCCAACTTTTTCACTCACTTTAACTTTCATCAAGAGACTCCTTTAGTTCTTCGATTTCTGCCATAAAGGTGGTGTCTTCTGTGTATCTGAGCTTATTGATATTTCTCTCAGCAATCTTGATTCCAGCTTGTGCTTCATCCAGCCCAGAATTTCTCATGATGTATTCTGCATATAAGTTAAAGAAGCAAGGTGACAATATATAGCCTTTACGTACTCCTTTCTTCATTTGGAACCAGTCTGTTTTTCCATGTCCAGTTCTAACTGTTGCTTTTTGACCTGCATACAGATTTCTCAGGAGACATGTCAGGTGGTCTGGTATCCTCATCTTTTAAGAATTTTCCAATTTGTTGTAAGCTTTAGATGTTAATTTTTCCAGGTGGTTCTATGTCAGTGACATAAGTTGTAGAAATAAGTTTTACCAGGAGATTGCAGCTGGATGGGTGGGGGTGCTATGGAAAACTATTGCTGAAGCCTTGTTTGGAGAATTTTGAGAATTACTTTACTAGAGTGTGAGATAGGGGCAATTGTGTGGTAGTTTGAGCATTCTTTGGCATTGCCTTTCTTTGGGATTGGAATGAAAACTGACCTTTTCCAATCCTGTGGCCACTGCTCAGTTTTCCAAACTTGCTGGCATATTGAGTGCAGCACTTTCACAGCATCATCATCCAGGATTTGACGATGGAATTCCATCACATACACTAGCTTTGTTTGTAGTGATGCTTCCTAAGGCCCACCTGACTTCACATTCCAGGATGTCTGGCTCTATATGAGTGATCACACCATCATGATTATCTGGGTCTTGAAGATCTTTTTTGTATACTTCTTCTATGTATTCTTGCCACCTCTTCTTAATATCTTGTGCTTCTGTTAGGTCCCTACCATTTCTGTCCTATATTGAGCTCATTTTTACATGAAATGTTCCCTTGGTATCTCTAATATTCTTGAAGAGATTTCTATTCTTTCCCATTCTATTGTTTTCCACTATTTCTTTGCACTGATGACTGAGGAAAGTTTTGTTATCTTTAGTTCCATATTGGGTACATGCTTCTTTCATCTCCTTTATGGTTTTAAATGCTATGGCATTATAATCATAATGCATTCCTTCTTGTGAAAATTGAGGATTTGGTAGGATTTGAGTTACAGCCACAGGAAGAAACAGCATCTTCATCCCCCTGCAATTGTGCCATAGAACTCCGTTTTGTAAAGGCATCATTTTATTAGGCATAGTTATCTGTGGTTTAAAAGCAAATCCATCATCCCAAGAGGTTTCAGATTTGAAAGGAGGGGTCTCAAACAAAGGAGCAGTTGGTCAAGCAAGAAAGATCTGTTCTTGATTTCTATCATTTTTGTGGCTATTTTTTCTTTTTATTGATTGTTTCTCATCCTCATCACCTATGTTGTCAATAAATTCATTTCCTCCATTTGTTCTTGTATTTGTTCTACAGAATCCCCTGAATCCTAGGTGTCAGATTGCAGTGGTCCTAAAGCTCTGCTAATAAGATTCCCTACTGACCATACAGACAAAGAATCTTTTCTCTGCATTGGTAGTCACAGTGCAGGAAACTCAAAACTTCTTGCCATTCCTCATGCCTCAAATTCCCTTTATCTGGATCTAGCCAGTAGCAGTATTTTTCAAAGGCAGAAAGCAATTCTTTAAAAGAGGAGTGAGATATCTCAACCCCCAAACTTTTTAACAAAGTATTTAACACTTGGGTATAGTCACTATGCTTAGAAGGATTTTGCCACATTGTTACCCATTCAGAAAAAGTGAGGATCAGGGGACCAACACCGCTTCAAGGTGAAGGTGCCGAAACTAAAACCAAGAGAGCTTTGTTAGACTATCAGCCGTGAATGAAAGAATATGTGGGGAGTTAAACTGTAATTCATGTGGCCTTCAGGGCCAAAGAACAAAAAGGTCACTAACCATTGAGTGATTAGGAAACCGTAATCAATAACAAAGCAGTAACTAAGACTAATATTCTTATCTATAGATTTTCCACCAGACACGTGAAACATGTGACTCTGAGATGCCAGTTGGGAAACAGTCTCGGGTCAGTTTTCCAACCCAGGGATCATATCTTGATTTCAAGATTATGAGCTGTTCCCTCTGTGCTTGTTCCAAGAGTCTCATGCCTTATAGCATGCAGTTTTCCAATAATTATAAATTTCTCCTGTGGCCCTTGCCAGGGCCTGCTTCTCTTTTATTCATCCTGTCGCCTACATGTCACCCTTTTTGATTTTGCACGTGATGAGAAACGGTGAGAAACGCTAGTTGCTGATGTTGACTTCATTGTCTCTTGATCGTCCTTCTCCAGACTATATAGAAACACAAACACAAAATTAATAGCACTCCCATAACCAGAGCAATTCGGTATCCAAATGTCTTGATCTGTTTTAAGGGATTAAGAGAAGAAAGATCAGCAACAGTATCAAGAAAATCTGGTCCAGAAATTACATCAAGATGTTTATTAAAAGCTTTTAGTATATCTTGTTGCATATCTTGAATATCTACAGAAATATTACCTTGGTTCAATAGGTGTCATTTAACTTATCCCAATTAAATTGTGTCTTATTATATTTGAAAGCCGTTACACAAAAGGAAGTGTAGTTCCAATCACATCTTAGACTCACCTGTTTTTATAAACTGACTAATTGATCTCCTAATAAAATAACAGATTGTTGAAGGTCGGCACTTGGGAGGCCAACTTTCCATCAGTTTTTTGAATGGTGCAAAGGACATTGGCATCTTTATGCCATTCTTGTACAAAATGAACTGTTTGTATAGATTTATGAAGAGCCACTCCAGCTATGGCTGCCGTAGTGATAATAACGATGATGCCTAAGATGGCAGCAATAAGCAATCCCAAAAAAACGTTTAACACGTTTAAGATTTTTGAATATTTCTTCAATAATATGTAATGTAGGGCTTTCTTGCCAAGATCGTTGTAAATCAAATGGAACCCATTCAAATGGAATCATTCTGGTTTTAAGAATGTAAACACTCTACCAACTTTCCTCAAAAGGAATGGTATTATTTATACATGTATAGAATGAACAGTGAATACCTGTCCAGTTCAGTTCAGTTCATTTCAGTCGCTCAGTCGTGTCTGACTCTTTGCGACCTCATGAATCGCAGCACGCCAAGCCTCCCTGTCCATCACCAAGTCCCGGAGTTCACTCAGACTCGCGTCCATCGAGTCAGTGATGCCATCCAGCCATCTCATCTTCTGTCTTCCCCTTCTCCTCCTCCCCAAATCCCTCCCAGAATTAGGGTCTTTTCCAATGAGTCAACTCTTCTCATGAGGTGGCCAAAGTATTGGAGTTTCAGCTTTAGCATCATTCCTTCCAAGGAACACCCAGGACTGATCTCCTTTAGGATGGACTGGTTAGATCTCTTTGCAGTCCAAGGGACTCTCGAGAGTCTTCTCCAACACCACAGTTCAAAAGCATCAATTCTTCTGCATGCAGATTTGTTCACAGTCCAACTTTCACATCCATACATGACCACTGGAAAAATCATAGCCTTGATTAGATGGACCTTTGTTGACAAAGCAATATCTCTGCTTTTGAATATGCTATCAAGATTGGTCATAACTTTCCTTCCAAAGAGTAGGCATCTTTTAATTTCATGGCTGCAGTCACCATCTGTAGTGATTTTGGAGCCCCCCAAAATATAGTCTGACACTGTTTCCACTGTTTCCCCATCTATTTCCCATGAAGTGATGGGACCAGATGCCATGATCTTAGTTTTCTGAATGTTGAGCTTTAGGCCAACTTTTTCACTCTCCTCTTTCACTTTCATCAAGAGGCTTTTTAGTTCCTCTTCACTTTCTGCCATAAGGATGGTGTCATCAGCTTATCTGAGGTTGTTGATATTTTTCCCGACAATCTAGATTCCAGCTTGTGCTCCTTCCAGCCCACTGTTTCTCGTGATGTACTCTGCATATAAGTTAAATAAGCAGGGTGACAGTATACAGCCTTGATGTATTCCCTTTGCTATTTGGACCCAGTGTGTTGTTCCATGTCCAGTTCTAACTGTTGTTTCCTGACCTGCATACTAATCCCAAATTGGGATCATATTTTGCTGGTCCTATCATGAAGACAAAAGGAATTCTTACACAAATCTGGATAGTGTGGGTAGAGTTTTTTGTAAAATTAAAGGTAGATTTTGGGTAATTTAAAATATATTCAGTATATCATCCCTTCCAAGCGATTAGTTCTTTTAATGCCATGGGTATTTTCCATATTTCATCATGATAGGATAATGATCTAAACGAGAGCTAATCCTACCCATACCATATGAGGGGTTGACTTCCATAAGTACTAATTGCCTTGTCAATCTATACCCAAGGGAAAGACACTTTAGATTCTATATGTTTAGGAGTTCCTCAGGGTCCCCAATCGATAATGGAGCCTTCTCCAACATTTAATAATAAGTAACCTTCTGATCTGTTATATAATTTTCATCTTAACCAATTTTCAATACCATGGCTAAATTCAGCAACACAATCAGGAAGGTCAGGTGGATTCATCATGCTGGAAATTTCCTCTTTTTCTAAAAAGGTAAGAGCAGTTAACAGAAAGAGGGAAGTCTTATCCTCATTTGATTCTTCGACAACTGACAGCCATTTTTTATATCCTGTTTTAAGACATATACTTCCAAGACCAATACAAATAGGAGTGGCATCAGAGCCATTAGTATAATTTATCAACTGACTCCCTTCTTCTTCCTTTACAGTCTATTTTAATGTCTCCTAATTTTCTACATTGGTGACATCTCATATCCATCTTTAGACAATGCTTGAGCCAGAAGTTGCATTTTATATGGTTCTGACCCAGTATCCTGGCAAACTTTAAGATATTCTTCTAGAGGGCACCTTGTGCTTTGAGAGGCTGAATCTCACCTTTTTACATTCTGAGTTAGCATTGTCATAAGCAAGAACTTGCATCAGCAAATCTCTCAAACCAGGTTGTGAGACTGTGTTATTTAAATGTTGACATAGCCAGGCAATAAAATCGACATAAGTTTCCCCATTTGATTGTTTATTTTGGGTAAATGAAATCGAGGCTTGTCTGGTGGATTTATTCTCTCCCAGGCTTTTAAACATATCATTCTCACTTAAGTGAGTAATTGATCATCAAACTATAACTATAACTGAGCTTGAATGCCAAAGTGTGTCCCACTTCCCGTTAACTGATCAAGTGTTATATCAACTGGCGGGTTGGTTGTCACATTTCTGCGAGCTTGTTGATTTGCCTCATCTTGCCACCAGGACCTAAATTTTAAAACTTCTGAGGTGGATAGGCAAGTTCTGGCTATCATTTCCCAATCATAAGGAATTAACTCTTCTGCTTGTGAAAGTACCTGAATTAGTCCCATGGTATAAGGAGGATTGGTTCCATATTGGGTACATGCCTGTTTCATCTCCTTTATGGTTTTTGAAGGTATGGCATTATAATCATAGTGCATTCCTCCTTGTGAAAATTGAGGATCTGGTGGGATTTGAGTTACAGCCACAGGAAGAAACAGCATCTTCATCCCCCTGCAACTGTGCCATAGAACTCTCTTTTGTAAAGATGTCATTTTATTAGGCACAGTTATCTGTGGTTTAAAAGCAAATCCATCATCCCAAGGTGTTTCAGGATTGAAAGGAGGGGGCTCGACCAAAGGAGAAGTTGGTCGAGTGAGAAAGATCTGTTCTTGATTTCTATCATTCTTGTGGCTCTTATTTTTCATTTTTATTGATTGTTTCTCTTCCTCATCACCTGTGTTATCATACAAATTCATCTCCTCCATTTGTTCTTATATTTGTTCTCCAGAATCCCCTGAATCCTAGGCTTTGGATTGCAGCGTTCCTAAACCTCTGCTACTAAGATTCCCTACTGATCCTATAGACAAAATATCTGATTTTGTTGTGTTGTTTCTCAGTGTGTCTGGCTGTTTGTTACCCCATGGACTGCAGCCTGCCAGGCTCCTGTGTCCATGGGATTCTCCAGGCAAGAATATTGGAGTGGGTAACCATTCCCTTTTCCAGGGAATCTTCCCGACTCAGGGATTGAATGCACATGTTCTGCATTGCAGGCAGATTCTTTACCACTGAACCAGCTGAGAAGCCCCAAGACAGGCAACTTTGAAGGCTATAGGGCTTACACATGGGAGAGCAAGAAGGCATGGGAAGCAGAGACCCCACTCTTAAAGGGCATGGACAAAATCTCACATGCTCTGAGACCCAATGCAGAAGCAATGATATGACAGGAGCCCGAGGGAGACCCTCTTGCTGATCTTGGAGAGCTGCCCAGAGAGACAGGAGGCAAGTGTGTATATATATATATATGTTCTTGGATTGGGAGAATCAATATTGTGAAAATGTCTTTACTATCACAATATTGTTCTATACTATCCAAAGTAATCTACAGCCTCAATGTAATTTGTATCAATTACCCAATGGCATGTCTCACAGAATTAGAACACAACATTTTACTATTTGTATAGGAACACAAATGACCCTGGATAGCCAAAACTATCTTGCCAATAAAATGAACAACATAGGCGAGGTGGACAAATTTTTAGAAAGGTACAATCTCCCAACAGTGAATCAGGAAAAAAAATCAAATATATGAATAGACCAATAACCAGTTCTATAGTCTCCCCATTGGGGAATCTAACCCAGTCTCCCCCTTCTCAAGTGGAGATACTGGTAAAGAATCCACCTGCAATGCAGGAGACCCACGTTCAATCCCTGGGTCGAGAAGATACCCTGGAGGCCAGAAAGTCTACCCACACCAGAATTCTGGCCTGGAGAATTCCATGGACTCTATAGTCCAAGGGATCACAAAGAGTAGGACACAGCCGACATTTTTCACTTTCACAATAACTAATCATGAAACTGAATGTGTTATTCAGAGCAAGAAAGAAAAGTTCATGACCAGATGGCTTCACAAGTGAATTCTACCAAACATTTATGAAAATGTTAACAACTATCCTTCTCAAGTGATTTCAAAAAATTGCAGAGGAAGACATACTTCTGAAATCATTGTATGAAGCCAACATCACTCTGATATCAAAATCAGAAAACATAACACAAAAAAAAGAAAAGCATAGGCCAATATCACTGATGAATATATATGCAAACGTCCTCAACAAAATATTAACAAACCGTGCAGGGCTTTCACTCTAGAGTCACCTTCTGCATCTTCCAGATGGTGCCTGCATGCCACTCCCCTACCCTACCTCGCTGGGTCCTCCTCTTCCAGGGGCAGGCAATGGGTGGGCAGGGTGTCAGTAGGGTAAAGGGATGCTGGCCTGGAGGTGGGCTGCCTCTGCCCACACCACCTTATCCCCTCAGTCCCGCCATGGTGGAAGATGCGCCTTGAAGCCAGGTTGTGTGTGGCTGGCCCAGACTCAAGCGGTTTGGAAAAGTATCTTGACACAGAAATCATAGAGAGCTATTCCAAAGTAGAAGGAATGCACTCAAACTAGCTTGGCCTGAAGGTAGAAAGTGAGAAGAGAGTCCTGGACCAGTTGCATTGAGGACTGAAGAGCTCCTGTGTGAATTCGCCAATCTGATTGACTTGCTCGGGGAGGCTGGAACATCTATCTCCAGAAATGTCTTTGAAAAATAAAAAACAAGATAACCTTTCATCTGAGGACTCCATTAAAGGAAATAACCAATATAGTTCCCCATGTAGGATCCCTCTGGAGCATGAAGAGGAATCATGTAACAGCTTTCAGCAATTTGAGACCAATGATCAATGCAGACCTTATCTTAGGGCCCACTTGGAGCCTTAAGAGAAACCAGATACTAACTTCAGGCAATTTGCCACAAAAAACTAGAGTTGCCAGTGCCATCCAACCAAACCCGAAACTATCATTTTTGGTTTCCTTCCTGTTTTGCACTGGCTCCCAAAATATAATCTGAAGAAAAATACTTTAGGAAATGTGCTGTCTGGCTTGACTGTGGGCATCTTGTTGGTGCCCCAGCCCACTGCCTATTCTCTCTCGCCTGGCCAGGAACATATCCATGGTCTACACACATCTTTTGTCGGCTTCGTTTACTTCCTATTGGGGACCTCCATCACATCTCTGTGGGCATTTTGGAGTGTTGTGCCTTGTGATCAGTCAGCTGTAGTTGACTGAGAACTGTATGGAGCTGGCTATGACGCTGCCCATGTTGCTCCTTCTTTGGCAATGGTTTCAGATGGGGGCACATTATTAAGCCAGACATCAGTCATGATGCATAACACAAGTAGCTATGACATTATAGTTGACCGTATGGTAACCTTGAAGGTTGGTGTTTATCAGGCAGCCATGGGCTCTATGAAGCGGGCTTTGTTTCAGTCTATCTCTCAGATGCCTTGCTGAGGGGATTTGTCACCTGTGCCTCCTTCACAGCTCTTACCACTCAGGCCAAATATCTCCCTGGACTCAGACTCCCTTGGAGTAATGGCAGGGATTATTTGTCACTGAAAGTGAAAGTGTTAGTCACTCAGTCATGTCCGACACTTTGTGACCTCATGGACTGTAGCCCACCAGGCTCCTCTGTCCATGGGGCTTTTCCAGGCAAGAATACCGGAGTGGGTTGCCATGCCCTCCCCCAGGGGATCTCCCTGACCCAGGGATACAGCCCTTGTCTCTTATGTCTCCTGCATTGGCAGGCAGGTTCTTTAAGCAGGGTGACAATATACAGCCTTGACGTATTCCTTTTCCTATTTCAAACCAGTCTATTGTTCCATGTCCAGTTCTGACTGTTGCTTTCTGACCTGCATACAGGTTTCTCAAGAGGCAGGTCAGGTGGTCTGGTATTCCCATTTCTTTCAGAATTTTCCACAGTTTATTGGGATCCACACAGTCAAAGGCTTTGGCATAGTCAAAAAAGCAGAAATAGAAGTTTTTCTGGAACTCTCTTGCTTTTTCCATGATCCAGTGGATGTTGGCAATTTGATCTCTGGTTCCTCTAGCCCCGATAAATAAACGCATGCACTTATGGTCAAATGATGCAAGAATATACAATGGAAAGAGTCTCTTAAGTTGGACAGCTACAGGTGAAAGAATTAAAATAGAGCATTTACTAACATCATATACAAAAAAACCCTCAAAATTTGTTAAATACATAAGTGTAAGACTGGATACCATAAAACTCCTAGAGGAAAACATAAGCAAAACACTCTTTGACAGAAATCACAGCTATATATATATAATATAATATTTCATATATATATAATATATATATTTTATATAATAATATTTATATATATATATTTATTGCATCTGTCTTCTAAAACAAATGAAATAAAGGCAAAAACACCACAATTAAAAATGGAACCAAATTAAACTTAAAATCCTTTGCTAAGCAAAGGAAACCATCAACAAAATAAAAACACAACCCTCCAAATGGGAGAAAATACTTGCAAATGATAGGAGGGAATAGGGGTTAGTGCTCAAAATACATAAACAACTCATGCAATTAAACATAAAAAAGAAACTATTGATTTAAATCGAGCAGAAAACCTGAACATGCTTTTTTCTAAAGCAGACAGACAGATAACAGGCACATGAAAAGATGCTCAACATCATTAATCATCAAGGAAATGAAAACTCCCACAATGATTTAGCACTGAATACCTCATATCTGTTTGAATGGCTATCATAAATATATATATATATATATATATATATATATATATATATATATATATATATCAAACATTGGTGAGGAAGTGGAGGAAAGGGAACTGTCCTATGTGGTTGGTGGGAATGTAAATTGGTGCAGTCATTGTGGAAAACTGCTTCTCACTAAAAATAGAAGTACCATAAAACTCCACAATTTCACTTCTGGCTATATATATGAAAAAATACTAATTCAAAAAGATATAGGCACCCAGTGTTCATAGTAGCATTATTTATGGTTATTAAGACAAAAAAGCTGTCTAAGTGTCCATCAGTAGACAAATGGATTAAGAAGACGTGATACACACACACACACACACACACACACACACTAGGATACTACTCAGCCCACAAAAAGCATAAAAGTTTGCCATTTGTAGGAACATGGATATACTTGGAGGGTATCATGCTAAGTGAAATAAGTGAGAAAAAAATACTGTGTCATATCACTTTAAGTGGACTCTAAAAGGTACAACAAAACTAGTGAATATAACAAAAAAGAAACAGACTCACAGATATAAAGAACAAACTAGTGGTTACCAGTGGAAACAGGGAAGGGGAAGGGTCAATATAAGGGTAAGAGATTTGAAAGTTGCAAACTGTGTGTGTTAGTTGCTCAGTTTGTCTGACTCTTTGCAAACCCATGGACTGTAATCTGCCAGGTTCTTCTATCCAGGAGATTCTCAAGGCAAGAATACTGGAGTGGGTTGCCATTCTCTTCTCCAGGGGATCTTCCCAACCCAGGGACTGAAGTCAGGTCTCTCACACTGCAGGCGGATTCTTCACTGTCTGAGCCACCAGGGAAGCCCATAAAATAAGCTGCAAGTATATATTGTACAAACACAGGGAATATAGCCAGTATTTTATAATAACTATAAATGGAGCCTATTTAACTTTTATGCAGAGTGCATCATGGGAAATGCCAGGCTGGATGAATCACAAGCTGGAATCAAGATTGCCAGGAGAAATATCAATAACTTCATATATGCAGATGACACCACCCTAATGCCAGAAAGTGATGAAAGCCTCTTGAAAACAGTAAAAGAGGAGAGTGGAAAAGTTGGCTTAAATCTCCACCTTCATAAAACTAAGATCATAACATCGAAACCCATCGCTTCATGGCAAACAGATGGGGAAACAATGGAAACAATGAAAATTTTCTTTTCTTGGGTTCCAAAATCACTGCGGATGGTGACTACAGCCATGAAATTAAGATGCTTGCTCCTTGGAAGAAAAGCTGTGACAAACATAGATAGCATATTACAAGGCAGAAACATCACTTTGCTGACAAAGGTTCACATAGTCAAAGCTATGGTTTTTCCAGCCATCATATATAGGTGAGAGTTGGGCCATAAAGAAGGCTGAACGCCGAAGAATCGATGCTTTAGAACTGTAGTGCTGGAGAAGACTCTTGAGAGTTCCTTGGACAGCAAGGAGATCAAACCAGTCCATCCTAAAGGAAATCAACCCTGAATATTCACTGGAAGGACTGATGCTGAAGCTGAATCTCCAGTACCTAATCATCCTCCCACTGAAATCAACTAAAAATGCTGAAAATGTATTAGATACCTTTTCTGAAAAGCATATGTGAGTAGGCAAGTAATAAGCATTCTCAGAACAGAACTAAGTGGGTGACAAGTGGAGTGCAGCAGCAGGCTGTCTCTCTGAGGATACTTTACCAGCTCTGGAGAATTTAAACTTTATTTCTGGAAGCCGCATTGACATGAAAATCAGAGTCAAGGCAAAGGGGGATTCAAGGTAGGAGGGGGCAGGTAGCTAATAGAGGAACTTGTATCTCTAAGTCCAAAGGGACACTCCCTCAACAAAGGGTGACACAGGGGTCAGTGACTTCTAGTCAGTGAAATGGATGAGAGATTTGAAAAAGAAAAGATCAGAATAAAGTTTAAGGAGCAAAAGATGTTTATAGAAAAAGAGAGAGAAAATAAGCTAGAGAAAGACTTTAAAGTAATAATGGTTGGATTTTTTTTTCCTGAGCTGACGAAATTCAGCAATCAACACATTCAAGAAATCTGATACCAAAGAGGTTCATTAGGAAAGAATTCACACCTTAATGTGTAGTAGTGAAATTGTGGGGAAAGAAATGGACCAGAATGAACAGACAGATGACCTCTGAAGAAAAGAAAGTAGGAACTGGGCTGATTTCTTAGTAATGACAAAAGAAGCCACAAAACAGTGGAAGCAGGCTTTCAATCTGCTGAAAGAAAATAACAGTCAACTTAAAATTTCACACTCAGGGAAAATAGCTATCAAAGTAAGGGCAAAAGAAACACATTTCAGACAGTACAGACTGAGACTTTTGCCACAAGCAAAACTTAAGTAGAATTTGTAAAGAGTGTTCTTGAGCAAGAGAAAAGTAATCCCAGATGGTAAACCACAGGTGAAAAAGAAGAAGAAAGAAAGAAGAGATACTATTAATAATTTCTAGGGCTTTCCTGGTGCCTCAGTTGGTAACAATTCGCCTGCAATGCAGGAGTCCCAGGTTCAATCCTTGGGTCGGGTAGATCCCCTGGAGAAGGAAATGACAATCCATTCCAATATTCTTGCCTGAGAAACCTCATGGACAGAGGATCCTGGTAGGCTACAGTTCATGGGATCATAAGAGTAGGACTCGACTTACAGACTAAATCAGCAGAGCTTAAAAAGGAACAAAATAAGAAAACTAAAATACACAACAACAATAATGTAGAGATGGGGTGGCAGGTGGGAATAAAAATCAAAATATTCTAAAGTATTTGTTGTATAACAGAAAGATGAAAACATAAAATTACTTTTAAACTTTGATAAGTAAAGAATATGTGTTATACAGGAATAAAGCCAATATTTTGTTATATCTGTAAAAGATATGTAAACTTTAAAAATTGAAGGAACACTAAAAACTTCCGTACAAGTAAAGGAAAAAATTCGAAAAGAAAAAAATAACCAGATAACCCAAATTAAGATACAAAGAAAGAAAACACAAATTATGAAACAGGTTGGACACGTAGACAGCAGAAAATAAAATTATGAATGCACCCAAAGAGATTACAGAATATAATTATGATAAATAGAGCACAGACTTCAGTTACAAAAATAAATATTTTTTTGAAGTGGACTGCAAAAGAAATCTGAATCTAAAACATGAAACTAGAGATAGATTGAAAGCAGAAGTAAAGGCAAAAGCAGCAATACAATCTAAACAAACACAAACAATATATCAAATGAAATAGACTTTTCATTCAGTGTCTAGAGAGAGCCTGTTACGTGCCAAGGGCTGTTCTAGGCAACTGGATATATTAGCACATGATCACAGGTAAAGATCCCTGCCTCTCCAGATCTATCAGTGTTCCTTGAAGGGACAAACAATAAAAAAAAAGAAATGATTGATAAAATAAAGAATCATTATAGAAGATATTCCCCTATGTAAGAATAAGAACTCAGGGAGCATGGAAGAGAGGAGCCAGGTCAGGAAGGCAGGTAAAACTTCAACAGTGTGGAAAGGGAACTCGTACCAAGTCCTACTCTACACCATGGCAACTTGTTGATTCCAAATCCCAGAGAATGCAGCCTAGTTTAGCAAGGGATTTAGATAATTAGGATGTGGTTTTAACAAGCAAAAAAAAAAAAAAAAAAAAAAACTTTGAGAATGATTGCCCTGGATATTCCAACAAACATATGATTATATATATAGATGAAACTGATTTTTAAAAATATGTGTTGGTTTGCAGCTTCCTTGGGCTCTATGCAGGTTTCATCTGAAACCTGATTGTGAGGCATCCACTCCAGGCTGCAAGCTGGCAGGTTTAATACACAAGGAACTGACTCATCATGCTTGTCTTGGGCACCCCCAAGAAAAGCAATTCTTCACACCTGTCTGCCAGAATCTGAAATGCTTATAGAGAGGCCTTAAGTGGGTTCGATCACTTATAGCATCCAGACAGTGTCAGTTTCTACTGGAGGCTGCATCATTGGAGGGGCTTCTGGAAGTGGGGAAGGCAAGCAGAAGGCACAAAAAGCAAAAGTGGCTGGAGAGCCCTCGATTGCATGGGTGCAGTTTGCTGGTCCACCTCTCAACCCTGTGACCAGCTCTTGCAATCTCACAGGCTCCCCTCTCCCTGGGCTTTCATCAGCATGGAGGCAGCTTCTCTGGTGGCTCCCTGGCTGCAGTGTAGGCAGATGCCACAGCAAGAATAGAGTCACATCTGAGAGAACAGGGGTGAAGTCAGTGATTCCCCACGGAATGACAATTTTCTGCCAAAAATCATATGACCTGAATCTTGGATTTACAATGTCCCCCACGTAGGGGGTGGGATCACTCAGAGTGTTCACTTGAGCCCTCCTGTGACTTAATAAAGAGGACACATTAACAGTTTCATCCGTAGGAACACACTACATTCTGTTTGGATAATGGTTCCGGTGCTTCCTAGGGAGCAAGTGACTATGTCCAAAGTCATTTTTTCTGTTCAGTTCCATTCAGTCCCTCAGTTCAGTTCAGTTGCTCAGTCATGTCCAACTCTTTGCGACCCCATGAATCGCACCATGCCAGGCCTCCAAGTCCATCACCCTCTCCCAAAGTTCACTGAAACTCACGTCCATTGAGTTGGTGATGTCATTCAGCCAACCCATCCTCTGTCGTCCCCTTCTCCTCCTGCCCCCAATCCCTCCCAGCATCAGTCTTTTCCAATGAGTCAACTCTTCGCATGAGGTGGTCAAAGTACTGGAGTTTCAGCTTTAGCATCATTCCTTGCAAAGAACACCCAGGGCTGATCTCCTTTAGATTGGACTGGTTGCAGTCCAAGGGACTCTCAAGAGTCTTTTCCAACACCACAGTTCAAAAGCATCAATTCTTCGGTGCTCAGCTTTCTTCACAGTCCTACTCTTGCATCCATACATGACCACTGGAAAAACCATAGCCTTGACTATGGTTCAGTCCCTCAGTAGTCTCCAGCTCTTTGCAACCCCACAAACTCCAGCACGCCAGGCTTCCCTGTCCATCACCAACTCCTGGAGCATGCTCAAAATAATGTCCATTGAGTTGGTGATGCCATCTAACCATCTCATCCTCTGTTGTCCCCTTCTCATCCTGCCTTCAATCTTTCACAGCATCATGGTATTTTCCAGTCAGTCAATTTTTCTCATCAGGAGGCAATATTTGAGCTTCAGCATCAGCATCAGTTTTTCCAATGAGTATTCAGGATCGATTGCCTTTAGGATTGACTGGTTTGACCTCGTTGCAATCCGAGACTCTCGAGAGTCTTCTCCAACACCACACTTCAGAAGCATACCTTCTTTGGTGTTCAGCAAACTTTATGGTTCGACTCTCACATCCGTACATGAATACTAGAAAATCTATAGCTTTGACTAGACGGAATTTTGTCAGCAATGTGATATCTATCTGCTTTTCAATATCCTGTATAGGTTGGCCGTAGTTTTTCTTCCATGGAGTAAGCGTCTTTTAATTTCATGGCCACTGTCACTATCTGCATTGACTTTGGAGTCTAAGAAAAGAAAGCCTATCATTATTTCCATTGTTTCCCCATTTATTTACCATGAAGTGATGGGATGGGAGGCCATGACCTTCCTTTTCTGAATGTTGAGGTTTGACCCAGCTTTCTCACTCTCCCCTTTCACTTTCATCAAGTGACTCTGAAGTTTTTCTTTGCTTTCTGGCATTCAGTTCAGTTCAGTTCAGTCGCTCAGTCGTGTCTGACTCTTTGTGACCCCATGAATCGCAGCACTCCAGGCCTCCCTGTCCATCACCGACTCCAGGAGTTCACTCAGACTCACGTCCATCGAATCAGTGATGCCATCCAGCCATCTCATCCTCTGTCATCCCCTTCTCCTGCCCCCAATCCCTTCCACCATCAGAGTCTTTTCCAGTGAGTCAGCTCTTCGCATTAGGAGGCCAAAGTACTGGAGTTTCAGCTTCAGCATCATTCCCTCCAAGGAACACCCAGGGCTGATCTACTTTAGAATGGACTGGTTGGATCTCCTTGCAGTCCAAGGGACTCTCAAGTATCTTCTCCAACAACACAGTTCAAAAGCATCAATTCTTTGGCACTAAGCCTTCTTCACAGACCAACTCTCACATCCATACATGACCACAGGAAAAACCATAGCCTTGACTAGACTGACCTTTGTTGGGAAAGTAATGTCTCTGCTTTAGAATATGCTATCTAGGTTGGTCATAACTTTTCTTCCAAGGAGTAAGCATCTTTTAATTTCATGGCTGCAGTCACCATCTGCAGTGATTCTGGAGCCCCCAAAAATAAAGTCTTACACTGTTTCCACTGTTTCCCCATCTATTTCCCATGAAGCAATGGGACCAGATGCCATATCTTCATTTTCTGAATGTTGAGCTTTAAGCCAACTTTTTCACTCTCCTCTTTCACTTTCATCAAGAAGCTTTTTAGTTCGTCTTCACTTTCTGCCATAAGGGTGGTGTCATCTGCATATCTGAGGTTCTTGATATTTCTCCCGGCAATTTTGATTCCAGCTTGTGTTTTTTCCAGCCCAGCGTTTCTCATGATGTACTCTGAATAGAAGTTAAATAAGCAGAGTGACATTATGCAGCCTTGAGGTACTTCTTTTCCTATTTGGACCCAGTCTGTTTTTCCATGTCCAGTTCTAACTGTTGCTTCCTGACCTGCATATGGGTTTCTCAAGAGGCAGATCAGGTGGTCTGATATTCCCATCTCTTTTAGAATTTTCCAGAGTTTATTGTGATCCACACAAAGGCTTTGGCATAGTCAATAAAGCAGAAATAGTTATTTTTTCTGGAACTCTCTTGCTTTTTCCACGATCCAGTGGATGTTGGCAATTTGATCTCTGGTTCCTCTGCCTTTTCTAAAATCAGCTTGAACATCTGGGACTTCATGGTTCACGTATTGCTGAAGCCTGGCTTGGAGAATTTTGAGCATTACTTTACTAGCATGTGAGATGAGTGCAATTGTGCGTTAGTTTGAGCATTCCTTAGCATTGCCTTTCTTTGGGATTGGAATGAAAACTGACCTTTTCCAGTCCTGTGGGCACTGCTGAGTTTTCCAAATTTGCAGTGTTTTCTGCATACCTGAAGTTATTGATATTACTCCCTGCAATCTTGATTCCAGCTTGCACTTCATCCAGCCTGGCATTTTGCATGGTGTATTGTGCATAGAAGTTAAGTAAACAGCATGACAATATACAGCCTTGACATACTCCTTTCCCAGTTTCGAACCAGTCCATTGTTCCAAGTCTGGTTCTACCTGTTATTTCTTGATCTGCATACAGATTCCTCAGGAGGCAAGTAAGGTGGTCTGGTATTCCCATCTCTTGAAGAATTTGCCACGGTTTGTTGTCATCCACACAGCCAAAGTCTTTAGTGTAGTCAGTGAAGCAGATGTTTCTCAGAAATTCTCTTGCTTTTTCTGTGATCCAACGGAAGTTGGCAATTTGATCTCTGGTTCCTCTGGCTTCTCTAAATCCAACTTAAACATCTAGAAGCTCTCAGTTGGCGAACTGTTGAAGCTGAGCTTGGAGAATCTTGAGCATTACTTTGCTAGCTTGTGAGGTGCATGCAATTGTGCAGTAGTTTGAACATTTTTTGGCATTGCCTTTCTTTGGGATTGGAGTGAAAACTGACCTTTTCCAGTCCTATGGACACTGCTGAGTTTTCCAAATTTGTTGGCATTTTGAATGCAGCACTTTTATAGTAACATTTTTTAGAATTTAAAATAGTTCAGCTGGAATTTCATCACCTCCACTAGCTTTGTCCATAGTGATGCTTCCTAAGGCCCACTTGATTTCTCATTCCAGGATGTCTGGCTCTAGGTTAGTGATCATACCTTTGTGGTTATTTGGGTCATGAAAATTCTTTTTGTATAGTTCTTCTGTGTATTCTAGCCACCTCTTCTTAATATCTTCTGCTTCTGTTAGGTCCATACCATTTCTGCCTTTTATTGTGCCCATCTTGGCATGAAATTTTGCCTTGGTATCTCTAGTTTTCTTGAAGAGATTTCTAGACTTTCCCATTCTATTTGCTTCCTCTCTTTCTTTCAGTTGACCTCTTAGAAAGGCTTTCTTATCTCCCCTTGCTATTCTTTGGAACTCTGCATTCAGATGGATATATCTTTCATTTTCTCCTTTGCCTTTAGTTTCTCTCATTTTCTAAAATATTTTAAGGCTTCCTAAAACAACCATTTTGCCTTTTTTGCATTTCTTTTTCTTGGAGATGGTCTTGATCACAGCCTCCTGTACAACAGTATGAACCTCCGTCCATAGTTCTTCAGGCACTCTCTCTGTCAGATCTAATCCCTTGAATCTATTTGTCACTTCCACTGTATAATCATAAGGGATTTGATTTAGGTCATACCTGAATGGTCTAGTGGTGTTCCCTACTTTCTTCAATTTAAGTCTGAATTTAGCAATAAGGAGTTCATGAACTGAGGCACAGTCAGCTCCCAGTCTTGTTTTTGCTGATTGTTTAGAGCTTCTCCATCTTTGGCTGCAAAAAATATAATCAATCTGATTTTGGTGTTAACCATGAGGTAATGTCCATTTGTAGAGTCATATCTTGTGTTGTTGAAAGATGGTATTTGCTATGACCAGTGCATTATCTTTGCAAAACTCTGCTAGGCTTTGCCCTGCTTCGTTTTGTACTCCAAGGCCAAACTTGCCTGTTACTCCAGGTATCTCTTGACTTCCTACTTTGTCATTCCAGTCCCCTATGATGAAAAGGACATCTTTTTCTTGTTGTTGGTTCTAGAAAGTCTGTAGGTCTTCATATCTGTTCATCTTCTGCTTCTTCAGTTTTAGTGGTTGGAGCATAGACTTGGACTACTGTGATACTGGATGGTTTGCCTTGGAAATGAACAGAGATCATTCTATCATTTTGAGACTGCACCCAAGTACTGCATTTCGGACTCTTTTGTCGACTCTGAGGGCTACTTCGTTTCTTCTAAGGCATTCTTGTCCACAGTAGTAGATGCAAAGGCTATCTGCATTAAATCTGCCCATTCTGGTCCATATTAGTTCACAGATTCCTACAATGTCGATGTTCACTCTTGCCATCTCCTGTTTTACCACTTCTAATTTACCTTGATTCATGGATCTAATATTACAGGTTCCTATGCAATATTGTCGGAGAAGGCAATGTCACCCCACTCCAGTACTCTTGCCTGGAAATCCCACGGATGGAGAAGCCTGGTAGGCTGCAGTCCATGGAGTCGCAAATAGTCGGACACGACTGAGCGACTTCACATTCACTTTTCACTTTTCACTTTTATGCATTGGAGAAGGAAATGGCAAGCCACTCCAGTATTATTGCCTGAAGAATCCCAGGGATGGGGGAGCCTGGTGGGCTGCTGTCTATGTGGTCACACAGAATTGGACAAAATTGAAGCGACTTAGCAGCAGCAGCAGCATGCAATATTGTACTTCACAGCATTGGACTTTACTTCCATCTCCAGTCACATCCATAGCTGGGTGTTGTTTTTGCTTTGCCTCAGCTTCTTCATTCTCTCCTGGGGTATTTCTCCACTCTTCTCAGGTAGCATATTGGGTTTGTACCGATCTGGGGAGTTCAACGTTCAGTGTCATATCATTTTGCCTTTTCATACTGTTCATAGGGTTCTCAAGGCAATACTGAGGTGGTTTACTGTTCATTTATCCAGTGAACTAGCTGAACCACAAGGGAAGTCCAAGAATACTGGAGTGGGCATCCTCCAGTGCATCTTCCCGACCTAGGAATAGAACAGGAGTCTCCTGCATTGCAGGCGAATTCTTTACCAACTGAGCTATCAAGGAAGCCCCTCCAGTGGACCACAGTTTGTCAAAATTCTCCACCATTACCCATTCATCTTGGGTGGCCCTATACAGCACAGCCCATAGCTTCATTGAGCTTCACTTTTATCCATGTGATCAATTTGATTAGTTTTCTGTGATTGTGGTTTTCATGCTGTCTGCACTAACAGACATGGCAATTTTGAGGCCAGCTTTTCTCATTAGATATATGTCAATGTTCAGTAAAGACAGGCTCTGTTGGCCACCATTCAAGACTTGCTGGGTGAAGTCATCAGGGGCTTCTATGTGTGCTATCTTCCAGGAATATGTAATTTTGAGTCTACATTCAACAGATTGATTGTGACAAACGTTTGGTTGTTCATGGGTTCTGTACACAGCATTTTACAAATGACTGCTGCTTTTCAGACATGCTTCCTTAACCTTGAGGACTCATTACTCAACATGTCTGGAACCCTTCTGGTGGAGTCATCTTTGAACTTAAATGCCACAGTGGAAAGAAAACAAGTCTGTGATTTGTAGCTTCTTTTTATTTTCAATCAAAGCATATATTCAAGCCTGGTCATTGACTTTATTCACCAGATTGAGACTCTGTCAAAACTAAAGAGGTCAAGTCATGATCTCTAAGGACAGTCAAAGCTCTTGCCAGAGTTACCCCTACACTGGTTGTTTTAGAGTCTCCATTCACATCAGTAAACTTTACTGCCTGCTTTCTCTTCAGTCACAAAGACATGGAGACTCCACCACACAGATGCTTAACTGGTCAAGGATGGTCTTTGACTGATCTTGAGTACATAAGGATCAGGGCTCTGAGGGACACTTCTACACTTCACATATGCAGGCTCTACTCCACCTCTATGACTCTCCTGACTCTGTGGGATTTATACATAAGTACCAGTCTGCGAGAGGGATGTGGCCACCTCAAAATTCTTCCTGTAATCTGAAGGAGCACAGTGCTTCTCTGGACTCCTGCTACACCACTCAGAGCACCCAACGCCACTATTTCAGGAATAGAAGTGGGAGATCTTGGGGTTCTTCTGTAGAGTGCTCTCCTCCACAGAAAATGAGGTGATCTATATCTAAGCCTTGCATTAAGTAAGAAATACATCACAAAGAAGGAAGACATATATTCATGTCTCCTACACACCCGTCATGCAGGCTCCATTAGTGTCTCATGAAGGAAATATTGGATAGCTGCTACCCTAAGCAGAAACTCTCTCCAACCACTGCTCATCCATTTGTGTAGTTAAAGCATCCAACCCAGTAATCAAGCTGAATTTCATTGAAGGGTAAAGCCTCTCCTTCCCATGGCTTGTGCCGGCTTCTGCTGAAGGCCAAGCAGTGTGGACGGGGCTGCTTTCATCTGCACCCCTGCCCTCGACTTCTCCTTCAGCCACTGGCCTTGTTTCTGACTCCTCCTTGGTTGGAGGAGAGAGAAGAAACCACTGAAGACAAGTCCTGTGCAATCTGGTCCTTGGGGAATCGAGACACACTTAGTGGCTCTTATCCTCATGGGGCCCCATTAATGACTCAGCAGAGATCCTCCTCTGGACCATTACATGTCCAACTGGTGACTGCTATCTGCCCTCCAGCTGGTATTTTCAGCTCCACTTCCTGGCAGAGTTGGGATCCCTGGTAGACGTCCAGTCAAGTCCCCTTCAAGCCAGCTTTGGCTGGCTCCCTCCTGTGTGGCCTACAGCTGATTTGTGGGAAGAACACACTTGGGTCCCACAGTCAGTGAGAGTTATGGTTGCTTCAAATCAGCCTCCTGAATCATTATCTTCTGGCACATGGAAACATCTTTTATATTTCCCCCAAGAGCATCTGGCTCTAAAGTTTCACTCCAGAGGACACTGGTTATGTCCCCCAGGAATCTCTTACCATGCAGCACTCATGTCCTCAGGCAGCACCAAGACCAGGGGGCCACCTTATTGGTGTGAGGTAAGAGGGAACTCTTGTCCTGTTGGGTAGATCACAAGAGGATTCCCCGTGGAGCCTCCCTTATGAAATGCCATGGTTACAGAGAGATTACCTTCTTGACTGGGGGAGCCACTACTCTTGGAATAAACCCTCCAAATTTGCCAATCCTGAAAGTTGTTGTCCTTCCAATCAAAGTGTTCCCTTTTACAAAGCCCTTTCTTTATAGCTCAATTGGTAAAAATCTGCCTGCATCGAAGAAGACCCTGGTTTGATTCCTGGGTTGGGAAAATCCACTGGAGAAGGGAAAGGCCACCCACTCCAGTATTCTGGCCTGGAGAATTCCATGGATTACAGTCCATGGGGTTGCAACAAGTCAGACATACTGAGCCACTTTCATTTTCACTTTCCTCTTGAACTCCTCAGATACCTACCGAATTGTTTGAAGAACTATGTCTCACAGAACTGGTTACCACTTGCTTCCTTTCAAGTTCTACACAAACCTTTTAGTACATAAGACTGGAATGTGGGGATGTTGTCAGTACTCAATCAGTTGAAATGACTGATGTTAATATGCTGCCACATTCACCATAGGCCTCTCACATAAACTTCAGTTCAAAATTTCAATGCCAGACCCTCCCTTTGACTCCGATACTCAGCTTGTCACAAACCTAATTGAATGCTGTCACTTCTGAATCTACCCTAATGATCTCAGCTGCAGACCCTAACTTTCCTCTTTCTAAAAGGAAGGGGGCATATCATCCCATCACCCACATGCACACAACCTATACATTCTTCAGAGTAGACTCAAGCCCGGAATTCTTCCTCAAGTCTTCTCCTATGAATTCTACTGTCCCCAACAATGGATCATGGCTATGTTATGTTTCAGCCATAGGAATAGTACACATAATGAGTGCTGGAACTTCCTGAGACCTCAGGATTCAGAACCACCTTCAGAGAAAACTGGGATATAATGAAAGTGAAGATAATCGAATGGTCAAGAATTCATGCATCAGGGAAAAGATGATGTGTATACGACTCATTTGAATTACTCATTTTCCTCCTGAGTATGTTCTACCTTCAAAGAAGAACATAGTTCTGGGAGAAAAGAAATCAACTCCTTTAAGTTGCGTCTTCATTAGGTCCTAACACAAGCCTAGAAACACACAAGCTGACTTACTTCATAATGCTTCTGCAAATCCCTGAGAGAAAATATCATCCAAATGGTTCATAAAGGAAATATGTCTGGGCAGTGCACGATTGTTTGCTCACGGAGATAATGTTGCACTGATGATTCATTCACAGTGAACTAACTATAAACATAAGACTGTGTTATAGCAAATAGCAGTTGGGGCCCACAGTGTTATTTCATGTATACTATGAATGTTTCTCACAACAGACCTTTCTTGCACGTTGTCTTACTCTATTCATAGTATTTGTTATGAACCTTAGAATAAGCAGGTATTTGAGATGTTATTTTCTCCAGATTTAATCTCCAATCTCTGTGTCCCTAAGTTTCACAGATGCAGTAAAGACTTTGTCACTTTCAGATACAAAGCATAGGACAACTGTAAAAATCCCAGATATTTGAGTTTAAGTTATCTGCCATGTTTATTTTAATATAAACTCATCTCTCTATCATGGAAGTCTTGTAATGATTTTAGCAAGATAGAACCTTTAATGTGCTCACTGCCAATGTCAGAGTCTATGTGGGTAAAATTTTCCCAGAGATTTCAACAGTCACATGAAACTTTCCTGCTGTCAGGGGATTGAAAAAAATAAAAAATAAAAATCAGAGAATGCTTTCAAATAGAAAAAGAAGTAGGCATCATAAGATGTATCCATCAGGATCCTAAAAAAGAAGGTCTACTGTGATATTTGAAGAAAAGTCCAGTGAAGAGGCTTCCTATGAGTGATGGATACAAGGTTTGAAAATGACCAGAGAGAGGTCCAGTAACAGTGAGGAAATTATATCAGTACCCTAAGTGGTGAACAAAGGTGGAATCCAGAAGGAGAGTTGGGTGGAGAGATCTCAAGGAGAGGAGCTATGACCTTCAACTTAGAGTAGCAACTACTCAGAAATGACCTTGCAGAGAGAGAGGCAGGAGAACGGATATACTGATCATGCTTTTTTACCTTCAAGAGATCTCCTGCTCGGATTTCCTTTGGCAGAAACCAACCAAGAGATCCCACTGATGTAGTCCATGCAGATCAGCCTCCCAGGCAACAAGTTAGATTGAAGGGGAGAGGGGAGTCAAGTGTAGATGTGCAGAGGCAAATGAAAACTATTTGATAGAGAAGACGTTTTTATATTACAGTTAGGAACACTTGGAATTAAGACAGTAATTAAAAGAGGGAGAGAGCCCACTGGTGGGGTTGGACCCGTGTCTTGTGAAAGTTTCGTAGTTGGGAGGACCTGTGCCTCTGCTCTGGTGGACAGAACTGGACTTTGTCTCTCTGAAGGGCAGTGCTGTGTCTAGCAGTGTGTGTTCAGGTGTCTATGGGCTTGATATGGCTTTGGGCAGTCCTCTGCTAATGATCAGGGTTGAGTTTCTGTTTTGCAAATGGTTTGGCGTGAAGTGTCCAGGACTGGAGTTTTTGGGTCTTTGGCTGGGCCTGGGTCTTAGTGTTGATATGGAGGCTTTGGGAGAGCTCCTGTCGATTAATGTTCCATTAGCAAATGTGCTGTTTGATGCAGAGACCTCAAATCCCTAGGTTGTGCTCTGTGACAACCAACAGGGGTGGAAGGGGTGTTCAAGAGGGAGGGAACATATGTGTACCTATCACTGATTCATGTTGATATATGGCAGGAACCAACATAATACTAGAAAGCAATTTCTTCCAATTAAAAAAATAAAGCTGTCTAAAAAGATCTCACTGGTGCCTTTGAAAGACCTTTAACTTTAAAAGCAAACAGATCTGAGTTAAAATTCAGCTCTATTGATCACTAGGCAAGCATTCAGATGGCTGTAGTCAAATTACTTATATTCCTGAGACTCACTGTCATCTTTTCTATAGGGTTATTATCAGAATTAATTTAAATAAAATGATATATAAAATATTTTTGTATAGAAGAACAGTCATATTAATATGTACTATACTTAAATGGCATTAACAGAAAAAAATGAGATCTATTTAATAGCAGAAAGAGCAGAGAAAAAAAACAACAAGAGAATTTGCCAACTTCCACATCTCCATGAACCAGAGAATAATGGTGCCAGAGAAGCCCATGTTTCACAAACAAACTTCTTATAGGTGTGGATTGAAATAACACACCAGTTATACATCAGTGGGGCCTACACTTAACATGGGCAAGGTTTCTTATTTGAATTTTCCCAAATTGAATCTTTGAACTCTACAAAATGTATCATTACCTGGTTATGCCAATTTGATAAACTCTTAAGTTCAATTCTTAAGTTCTGGGGAATAAGGAATACATTTAATTCGGTTATTTCTCACTACATGGATTTCCCAGTTGATGCTAGTGGTAAAGAACCCAGCCCCCCCTCCACCACCACCACCAATATAGGAGATTTAAGTGATGTGGGTTTGACCCCTGGGTCAGGGAGATCCCCTGGAGGACAGCATGGCAACCCATTCCAATATTCTTTCCTGGAGAATCCTATGGACAGAGGAGCCTGGTGGGCTACAGTACAGCTCTGAATTCTCCTGTAATAACTTTCATATACTCTGTAGAAAATTCAAAATAATGAGAGTTTTTAAACAACTGCTGAAAGACACTGAGAGTGACCAAATACAGGGAGAGGCTATAGGGAACTTGACACTTCACTCAGGGGACCACGTGGCTGTCACATGTTCTTTGAACTCTACAAAATGGATCATTACCTGGTTATGTCAATTTCATAAACTCTTAAATTTGTTGGCATTGTGTGGAAGGACAGGTAGGAGCCAGGAGTGCTGGGGAATGAGCTGAGAAGATATTTAATTCTGGTTAATTTTCACTGCATGGATTCCCCGATGATGCTAGTGGTAAAGAACCCCCCTAAAAATATATGAGATATAAGTGATGTGGATTTGATCCCTGGGTCAGGAAGATCCCCTGAAGAATGGCATGGTAACCCACTCCAATACTCTTGCCTGGAGAATTCCATGGACAGAAGAGCCTGGTGGGCTACAGTCCACAGAGTTGCAAAGAGTCGGACAGGACTGAAGCAACTTAGCATGTGAGCATGCAACCCTCACTGCATAACAAACCATCCCAAAACATAGTGGTTTAAAACAACAGCAATCATTTATTTTTCTCATGAATCTGCAATTTGGGCAGGACCTCATGGGGATGGCTCATCTTTGCTCTTTGCAGTTTCATCAGCTGGCAGCTGGAGAATCCACTCTGTGTTGCCTCACTTGCAAGGCTGGCAAGCTGATTCTGGATGCAGATGAAATATCAGCCAGGGGAGAGGATCAGTGACTTCAGGCTCCCATTATGGGCGCAAATTGGTCTTCTACTCAGGCTTCCTCACAACAGGGTGGGCAAATTCCAAGGGTAACCATCGTAGAAGAGCATGGAGGCATTTTCCCTTCTTAGAAGTCACATGGTGTTGCTTCAACCACCCACTATTTATCAAAGCAGTCACAAAGTCCCTCCAATTCCAAGGTAGGGGACATAGACCCATAGCTCAAGGGAGAGAGATTATAAGAGGAAGTCAGATTGTAAGAAGTCAGAAAATATGGTTTTAACAATCTTTGGAAACTATAAACTACTGTATTAACAAGTTATATTAAAATGAGGAGTAAAAATAAAGTTTATACTACCACAACTTGGACCATATTTTTAAAAGCATATTTTTAATCATGTTGAATGCAGTTTGGAATATATTCATCTCAGCTTTTTCCCTTATGTTTTTCATTCGTTCCTCATGCTTCTGCATTAGCAACTTTATTTGTTTCTCCTTTTCTTCTGGGTTATGTGCATATTCCTTTTCTAGTAGTTTAATTTTGCTTTGTAATTCATCAGCATAGACTTTCTTCAAGTGTTCCACCTGCTGTCGCAGCTTTTGGTCTATGTTCTTGTAAATGGGGTCAGAAAAGTAATTCCCCTGGTTGTTCTGCACCATGTTCTCTATCAGCTCCACCAGCTCCTGCACCTGAGCTTCCTTCTCAGCCTTCTCTGTGTTTCTGCTGTTACTGATGGCATAGCAGCGCTCTCCACACTCCTGGAGAAGGCTTCGTAGGTTTACATCTGCATCCTTCAAAAAGTCGCTCAGGCTCTGGTCTCCCAGTTCATCTCTGCAAGTGAATAAGATGATCATATATTTCATGGCTGTTTTCCCAAATAGATTCTTGACCAATGCCACTGTTTGCTGCTCTTCCTCTGTGTAGCGGCCCAGCCTCATGACCAAGACGATCGCATGAGGCCCAGGACAGGACACAAGGATACATTGGCTAATTTCCCTGCAGGTGGTGTTCAGGGTCTCCTTGGTGTCAAAGAGCCCTGGGGTGTCAACAACGAAAAGCTCTCTCCCCTTCCATTTCCGAAATGCTTTCTGACAAGTTTTGGTAACAGCTTCCGCAGCAATCCTAGAGTCGAATACTTTTTCCCCAAGGATGGTGTTTGCAGTCGCACTTTTCCCACTTCCGGTCTTCCCGACCAGCACAATCCTCAGAGTGTTGTTTAGCATGGCAGCCATGTTTATATCAAGAGACTCTGGGGCGCAGGCACCCGCACCACCTTAGTAAAAGGAAAGAGAGGGGGAGAAGGGTCAATTTAGGTAAGTAGGAACCATTTCCAACTGTCTTTTTTTTTTTTTTCTTATTTTCCTCCCTGAAAGTTTCTAATATTCTCTTATGCATATTGACCCTGGTAGAGACAGCAAATTTAAACAGTTCAGTTGTTATTAAAGAAATAACCAAGTAGTTAGAGTATCTCCACAGAAGTGTCAGGTCTTGATGATTTCATAAGGCACTCACTGAAACCTTTAAAGATCTCACAATCTCAGTGCTATTCAGACTATTCCTGATCACATAGCAATGAACGGAAATGTTTAGTTTTTTTTCTATGAAGCAAGTGTAATGTTGATTCCAAAAGCTAGCAAAGATTTCACAATAAATAAAGCTATAGATATGTCTCATCAGTAAATATTGATATAAAGTCCTAAATAATTAGATGCAAAAAGCAGTATCACATGAGTATGATTGTCAGATATACTAGGGTGATTCAACATGAGAATTTTGATTGTTACATTACATCCCATCAAGAGATTAAGAAGAAAAGTAACTAGGTGCAGAAGAGTCATTTGGTCAAATTCAATCCTGATTCATGTTTAAAGCAGTTCATCAAATTTAAATTAATTGATTCTTCTTTAACATGATTGTATGTATATATAATATTAAAAATTTTTGTTATAACTTTTTTCTTCATGCAACTAAAATTGTTGTTTGACCACTAAGTTGTGTCTAACATTTTTGTGACCCTATTTATTGTAGCCTGCCTGGCACCTCTGTCCATGGAATTACCCAGGCAAGAATACTAGAGTGGTTTGCCATTTCCTTCTCCAGAGGATCTTACAGACCCAGGGATCAAACCTGATTGTCTCCTCCACCTGGAAACCTCAGCAACTAAAGCAGTTGATTATAAAATTTATTTGGATGAAGGAAAAAAATTAGCCTAGGCAATCAAGCCAAAAACAAAAAACAAAAAAGAGGTAAGACTAACTTTGCCAGAGAGTAGAAAATAACAGTTTCTATAATTACAGCAGTATGATATTGGTGCATGGATAGACAGAACAGTGAAATAAAAACAGAAAATTCAAATAGAAGCCAAGTTGATCACACAATATTCATTTATATTCAAATCATTTACATTATGCAACATTTACATTTAGTAAGGTAGCATCTCACATCAACGCAAAGAAAGATGGACTAATAAGGAACACTGAGATAACATATAGAAAAAATAAAACTGTGTCTATTTCTTCTTGCTGAACAACTTCCAAATAGATTAGAAATTTAAATGTAGAAAAAGTTAATCCATATAAATAATAGAAGAAACATGAGTAAATCTTTGTAACTTAGATATAGGTAAAATATTTATAAGATTTGGAAAAGAGTAAGGTTGTGTGAAAATCACTTAGTGATGTTCGACTCTTTGCAATCCCATAGACTATACCATCCATGGAATTTTCCAGGCCAGAATACCGGCGTGGGTAGTCTTTCCCTTCTCCAGGTTATCTCCCCAAAACCATGGATTGAACCCAGGTCTCCTGCCTTGGAGGTGGATCCTTTACCAGCTGAGCCACAGGGAAGCCCAGAGTAAGAAAAGAGACTCCTAAATTTGATTCCATAAAAATCAAGCAGATATTTTGAGGATAATACTACCATATACAAATTAAAACACAAATGTCAAATCAGGGGAAAAAAAATTTCCTACTTATATAAAAGAAGGGCCATTTCCCTTTTATACAAAAAATATCTCTACAAATGATCAATAAGCACATGAAAAGATGCTTAGCATCACTAACTACTCAAGAAATGCAATCAAAAATACCTTGATGTATCACTTCACAGCACTCAGAATTGCCACCATCAAAAAGTCTACCAATAATGCTGGAGAGAGTGTGGAGAAAAGGGGACCCTCCTTTGTTGGTGGATACATAAATTGGTATAGTCTCTATGAAGAACAATATGGAAGATCCTCAAGAAACTAGAAATAAAGTTGCCATATCATCCAGCAATCCAACTCCTGGGCATATTATCCAGATAAAACTCTAATTTGAAAAGATACATGCAGCCCTATGTTCATAATAGCACTATTTACAATAGCCCAGATGTGGAAACAACCTAATTGTCCATCTACAGATGAATGTGTAAAGAACTGTCGTTTGTATATACAATGTGATATTACTCAGCCATAAAAGAGAATGAAATAATGCCATTTGCAGCAACATGGCTGAAATGAGATGTTTTCACATTGAGTGAAGTAAGTCAGACAGAAAAAAACAAATATTATATGGTACAATTTATATGTGAAATCTAAAAAAATAAATAACCTTATTTACAAAACAGAAACAGACTCACTGACACAGAAAACAAACTTATGATTACCAAATAGGAAAGTCAGCTGCAGCTGCTGCTGCTGCTGCTAAGTCGCTTCAGTCGTGTCTGACTTTGTGCAACCTCATAGAAGGCAGCCCACCAGGCTCCCCCGTCCCTGGGGTTCTCCAGGCAAGAACACTGGAGTGGGTTGCCATGTCCTTCTTAAATGCATGAAAATGAAAAGTGAAAGTGAAGATGCTCAGTTATGTCCGACTCAGCGACCCCATGGACTGCAGCCTACCAGGCTCCTCCGTCGATAGGATTCTCCAGGCAAGAGTACTGAGGAAAGGGATAAATTAGGAGTATCGGATTTATGGATACATACCACTATATATTCCTTGTGGCTCAGCCGGTAAAGAATCTGCCAACAGTGTGGAAGACCTGGTTTCGATCCCTGGATTACGAAGATCCCCTGGAGAAGGGAAAGGCTACCCACTCCAGTATTCTGGCCTGGAGAATTCCAGGGACTATACAGTCCGTGGGGTCACAAAGAGTCAGACACGACTGAGTGACTTTCACTCACCACTATATATAAAATACATAAGCAACAAGGATTTACTGTATAGTAAAAAGGTACTATATTCAAAATCTTGTAATAACTATAATGGAAAAGAATCAGAAATGTGTATATATATATATACATATATATACATATATATATAACTAAATCACTTTGCTACAATTATAGTAAATCAACTACAGCTCAATAAAAATATTTTAAAAAACAAACAATAACTAAAAGGAGAGAAAAAAAAGACCAATAGCTCAATAGAAAAATGGGGTAAGAGATATGAATGAACAAGTTCAAGAAAAAATGTAAATATCCTTTGACTATATGAAAAGATATTAACATTCGCTCATAGAAAAATATATCAAAACATAAAAACCATAAAATTAAGTAATTAATTAAAGTTATACTATGACACTATTTCTCATGTAGGTTTGGCAAAATTCAAGTTTGTTGGCATACTCTATTGGTAAAAGTTATAGGGGAGGGACTCCCTGGTGGCCCAGTGGTTAAGAAACCGCCTTGCAATGCTGGGGATGCAGGTTCTACCCCTGGTTAGGGAACTAAGATCCCACATGCCATGGAGCAACTAATCCCACCACAACCAGAGAGTCCGTGTGTCCCAAGGAAAGATTCCACATGAAGCAACAAAGACCCCACGTGCTGCAACTAAGACCCAGTTCAGGCAAATAGAATAACTATTTAAAAACAAAAGGTTTAGGGAAGACAGGTCCTCTCCTTCATGACTACTGGGAAGAGAAAAATAGTCTAAAAGAACCAGAGAGGAAGTTAGCAAGAACTTGCAATGGTACATATGCATTTACCCTTTGATTATCAATTACAATTTTAGGATTTATCTCAAAGGAACACTGACCCCCCCCCCAAAAAAAAAAAGAAGAAGAAATTATGCAGAAGGCTGTTAAATGCATCACTGTTTCAAACCTCAAAAGACCAAAAACTTATCAAATGACCGTCATTAGGGACCTGATTGAATTAACTAAAGTATATTCACACAGTGAGGTACTAGCCAACTGTAAAAAGGAATGAAGTATATCTCTATACCCCAGTATGGAGACATCTGTAGAATACATCATTAAGCAAAAAGAGCAAAATGAAGAACATAACATACAGTTTACTAGCATTTCTCTAACAAGGAGGAATGTGACCTACATGTATAAATGTGATATATGTGTTTTTCATTCATCTGTAGAAGCAATGGCAGAATAACCTGAAAACTAAACGAATAATAAGTTACTTAGATGGGACTGGGAAAAAGAGGAAAGAGGGCATGGAGATAGACGTTGGGAACTAGTCTTATTGGGATATACTTACATTTCATAGATTTGATCTTAAAGCCATATAAATAGTTTAAGCAATTATACAATAAAAGTTATGTTTCAAAATACTAGTAAAAATCAAAAGCAAATGAAGCAAACAAGCCTAATTGTATTTTGTGTTGTGAATGAACCACACAAAAAATTGTTCCAAGAGACCTGACAAAGCAGTCATTTCTTTGTCCATCCCCAGTGGGATGTATGTATTTAACTTCTCCCACTACTCTCCCCCCAGAAAGACCTGCAAAAAATTATTTTCAGGAATCCTATTCTTGGTTGTGTGTGTTTGTATAGTTTTGAACTTCATTGAAAAATCATAAAATCAATGAGCCAAGTAGCAATAAGCACCCTTAGTGCCAGATTTCAGCCTTCAAATACCATTTATCACCAAAAAATTATTTGATTTACAATCAACTATACTGCAATATAAAATAGAAACTAAATTTTCAAAAAGAGAGATTAGGAATAGGTGGCCTCTAGAGTTGCCTTCCAACTCTAAAGATCTGTCTTGGGAATTCATTTCTTCTTAAGAGAAATGTCTGGATTATCAAGTGTACTCAATGTCTATCCCAACAACTGGATGGAAGGTGTCGTATTCAGCAAAAGATTGTCATGCTGAAATAAGATGCATGGATATTATGTTAACAAAATCTTTACTTCCCTCCCTACCCTCCACCATCCTCTTTTCAGAGTTGCTTGCACAGCCCCTAGTCCCACCTCAGGCCAGAATCCACTCCCTCTCCAACTCCAGGTATCCTACTGCCCCTACAGCTCTGTCGCACTGGGCCTCTTCTGTCAGACTTACCTGCTTCTAAAGGATTTGATGAGCTGTCTGGTTTCTTCCAGAGAGCTATATGAGCCCTTGCTTTTGCTTTAACTGCTGCACCTCTGACACCTCCCAGCCAGGAATCAGATTGGGTGTGGTTAGTGAAGACAGTTTTTTTTTTTGTTTTTTTTTTAAAGAGACAGAAATATTGCCCTTAAATCTTGTTTAGGTTTGTCAAGTTGGAAGCTTTTCCTCCATGTGCCTGCAGTCACATCAGAATGTCCAAAAATTACACTTGTTGTTTGGGGTTATAGTAAATGACCTAAATTTTGCCCAGAAAGCCAGACACAGTGTCTGATCATCTCTCCTGGGAGCTGTGAGAGACCACAGGGCGCTTCAGGAAAGAAGTAAGTCAGACACGTGGCTCTCTGTTTCCTGGGGATACTGCCTGTTCTACTGTTGGGTGGAAAGTAGAACTTATAAGTGATGAACCTGACCATTCAGCTGAAGTGATTTCCAAGCGAAGTGTGGAAGGTGCAGCCTGGCTCTGCCTTCTGCTTATAGTGAAATGCAAGAGGAAAGAGGTTGCAGTGACGCATCTAGAAGCTGAGGGTTGCAGTAGCCCCAGAAGCCCTAGGAATCAAACCAGGGTCTCTTGCATTGCAGGTGGATTCTACCAACTGAGCTATCAGTGATGCCCTTTCAGACTCCATTCAGTTCAGTTCAGTTCAGTTCAGTTGATCAGTCACGTCTGACTCTTTGTGACCCCATGGACTGCAGCACGCCAGGCTTCTCTGTCCATCAGCAACTGCCAGAGCTACTCAAACTCATGTCCATGAGTCAGTGATGCCATCCAACCATCTCATCCTCTGTCATCCCCTTCTCCTCCCACCTTCAATCTTTCCCAGAATCAGGATCTGTTCCAATGAGTCAGTTCTTCACATCAGGTGGCCAAAGGATTGGAATTTCAGCATCAGTCCTTCCAATGAATATTCAGGACTGATTTCCTTTAGGACTGACTGGTTTGATCACCTTGCAGTCCAAGGGACTCTCAACAGTCTTATCCAACACAGCACTTCAAACGCATCAATTCTTCAGCTTTCAGTTTTCTTTACAGTCCAACTCTCACATCCATACATGACTACTAGAAAAATCCTAGCTTTGGACCTTTGTCTGCAAAGTAATGGCTCTACTTTTTAATATGCTATCTAGGTTGCTCATAGCTTTTTTTCCAAGGAGTAAGCATCTTTTTATTTCATGGATGGAGTCACCAACTGCGGTGACTTTGGAGCCCAAGAAAAGAAAGTATGTCACTGTTTCCATTGTTTCCCCTTCTATTTGCCATGAAGTGATGGGGCTGGATGCCATGACCTTCGTTTTTTGAATCCTGAGGTTTAACCAAGGCTTCTCACTCTCCTCTTTCACTTTCATCAAGAGGCTCTTTAGTTCCTCTTCGTTTTCTGCCATGAGGGTTGTGTCATTTGCATATCTAAGGTTACTGATATTTCTCCCGGTAATCTTGATTCCAGCTTTTGCTTCTTCCAGCCCAGCATTTCTCATGATGTACTCTGCATATAAGTTAAATAAGCAGGGTGAAAATATACAGCCTTGACATACTCCTTTCCCAAGTTGGAACCAGTCTGTTGTTCCATGTCCGGTTCTAACTGTTGCTTCTTGACCAGCATACAGAGTACTCAGGAGGCAGGTAAGGTGATCTGGGATTCCCATGTCTTGAAGAATTTTCCATGGTTTGTTGTGATCTACACAGTCAAAAGATTTAGCATAGTCAATGAAGCAGAAGTAGATGCTTTTCTGGAATTCTCTTGCTTTTTTAATGACCCAGCAGATGTAGGCAATTTGGTCTCTGGTTCCTCTGCCTTTTCTGAAACGAACTTGAACATCTGAAAGTTCACAGTTCATGTACCGTGGAAGCCTGGCTTGGAGAATCTGAGAATTACTTTACTAGTGTATGAGATGAGTGCAATTGTGCGGTAGTTTGAGCATTCTTAGGCATTGCCCTTCTTTGGGATTGGAATAAAAACTGGCCTTTTCCAATACTGTGGCCACTAATGAGTTTTCCGAATTTGTTGACATATTGAGTGCAGCACTTTCACAGCATCATCTTTCAGGATTCGAAATAGCTCAATGGTGCCTGGAGCCAGCATGAGGAACTCCGCCCATGGCAAAGGTCATGAGGAAGGAGGCTTCGGCATATGCAAAGGTGGGATCATGCCTCAGGAAACCCCCTGTTCCCGAGCACCTACCCCCAAAACCAGAGTCTACCTACTTTACTGTTTCATGCTCTCACCTACACCTCTGACTTTATGGGGGTCTGTTCCCCACTGGTTCTCTCGGAGAAGGAGTAAACTTGCAACTCCAGTCAACAAAAATTCCTGGGCGTGACAAGGGTGTCTCAGGTCAAACCTCTCTGCTGGCAGACTAGTTTGTGTGACAGGATTATCCACACTCTTGCCACTACACACATGATTGTTTACTACCTCTCAACCATACACAGCACAGAGAGTTTGGAGTATTTTGAAAATCTTTGTTAGCATAGGGCTTTTCTCATTGTTGGGTCAATGATTGTTGCCAGGCCTCCATATCCTTATGCACCTGGGAATATATTAATGTATTTGGAATATAGAAAAGGAAATATAGTAGTTTTTGATGTTAGCAATACTAGACTTTTTGAGTTAATGAATTTTCTCTTCTGTTATAGATCACTGTACTTTGTTATAAATCACTTTGCCCTTGCTATGTAAAAGGTAACTTTATCACTATCTTAAGACTAAATAGATCTTAAGGGGAACATTGGTGAAGGGTTTTCATTTGTTGGGCTGATGTTTGCTGCTAAATCTCCATATTCCCTGCCCTTATAATGAATATAACTAGCATATAGGAGAAATAAGTATTCACCTTTAAGATTAATCCTGTTAACCTTAGGTTAAATAAATTCCTTTCTTAGTTGTAACCCACTACACCCTCACTCTATAGGACTGCAACTTTATCTGCTACCTTCAGAGGGTGGCACCTGGTTTAAGAAAAAACACCCTTGGAAAAAATAAGCTTTTTGGTTATCAGAAAGAAAGGATCATAAAATGTCAGCAGGCCTCATGGCCATAAGATGATGTAAAACCCCTAAGATCTTTTTTTATACATTTATGTGAAGCACCTGATTTTGATAAAGGTCAGGACTGCTGACCCCCGCGTGACTTTAAATTCTCCATTTGTCTCTATGTGTAACAAAAGGTATATAAGCAAACCTAAAAAATAAAGAAATCGGATCAGTTTCTGGAAAGACTGATTCCCCCGTGTCGTTCTTTCTTTCCCCTTCTGGCTGAATTCCCATCTGGAACGTGGGTACTCACCAAGCCTGCTAAGTTTGCCTGGGCTTCTAAGATCGGACCGGAGAGGCCTCAGTGCCTCCTTTCCTTTGGGAGAACGGAAAGATGCCTGTGGCCTACATAGGTGGTGCAAGCTTCTTGTCTCGAAGCTTTATTGGTATCCCACATAAATCAAGTTATTCAGCCTCTTTTTCTCCACTAATATTTCCTACTACCCTATCCTTTTCTAATCTCTCTTTATATCTGTAATTAAATAGCTTTTTCCTAGGATGCCTACTCCATCTCCCCTTCAAATTACCCTGGATCCACCGGGGCTGGACCCCGGCACAATGGGAATTCCATCACCTCCACTAGCTTTGTTCATAGTGAGGCTTCCTAAGGCCCACTTGACTTCTCATTCCAGGATGTCTGGCTCTAGGTGAGTGATCACACCATCATGGCTATCTGGGTCATGAAGATCTTTTTTATACAGTTCTCCTGTGTATTCTTGCCACCTCTTCTTAATATCTTCTGCTTCTGTTAGGTCCATACCATTTCTGTCCTTTAATGAGCCCATATTTGCATGAAATGTTCCCATGCTTCTACTCTTTTCCTCTACTTCTTTGCATTGATCACTGAGGAAGGCTTTCTTATATATCCTTGCTATTCTTTGGAACTCTGCATTCAAATAGGTATATCTTTCCTTTTCTCCTTTGCTTTTTACTTTTCTTTTCTCAGCTATTTGTAAAGTCTCCTCAGACAACCATTCTGTCTTTTTGCATTTCTTTTTCTTGGGGATGGTCTTGATCACTGTCTCCTGTACAATGTCACAAACCTTCTTCCATACTTCTATCAAATCCAATCCCTTGAATCTATTTGTCACTTCCACTGTGTAATCGTAATGGATTTGATTTAGATAAACCTAAATGGTCTAGTGATTTTCCTTACTTTCTTCAATTTAAGTCAAAATTTTGAAATAAGGAGTTCATGATCTGAGCCACAGTCAGACCCCAGTCTTGTTTTTTCTGACTATATAGAGCTTCTCCATCTTGGCTGCAAAAAATATAATCCAACTGATTTCAGTATTGACCATCAGTGATGTCCATGTGTAGAGTCTTCTCTTGTGTTGTTGGAAGATGGTGTTTGCTATGACCTGTGCATTCTCTTGGCAAAATTCTGTTAGCCTCTGCCTTGCTTCATTCTGTGCTCCAATATTAAATTCGTCTATTACTCCAGGTGTTTCTTGATTTCCTACTTTTGCATTTCAGTCCCCTATGATGAAAAGGGCATCTCTGTGTGTGTGTTAGTTCTAGAAGGTCTTGTAGGTCTTCATAGAACTGTTTAACTTCTGCTTCTTCAGCATTAGTGGTTGGGGCATCGACTTGGATTATTGTGATATTGAATGGTTTGCTTTGGAAACAGTAAGAGATCACTCTGTCATTTTTGAGAACACACCCAAGAACTGCGTTTCAGACTCTTATGTTGACTATGATGGCTATTCCATTTCTTCTAAGGGATTCTTGCCCACAGTAGTAGATATAATGGTCATCTGAGTTAAATTCACCTCTGCTAGTCCATTTTAGTTCACTGATTCCTAAAATATCGATCTTCACTCTTGCCATCTCCTATTTGACCACTTCTAATTTACCTTGATTCATACACCTAATAACCAGGTTCCTATGCAATAATGCTCTTTAAGGCATCAGACTTTACTTCCACCATCTGTCACATCCACAATTGGGCGTTGTTTTCACTTTGGCTCCATCTCTTCATTTTTTCTGGAATTATTTCTCCACTCTTCTCCAGTAGTGTATTGGGTGCCTGCTGACCTGGGGAATTCATCTTTCAGTGTCATATCTTTTTGCATGTTCATACTGTTCATAGGGTTCTCAAGTCATGAATATGGAAGTGATTTGCCATTCCCTTCTCCAGTGGACCACGTTTTGTCAGACCTCTTCACCATGACCTGTCCATCTTGGGTGGCCTTACACAGCATGGCTCATAGTTTCATTGAGTTAGACAAGGCCGTGGTCCATGTGATCAGTTTGATTAGTTTTCTGTGATTGTGGTTTTCATTCTCTGCCCTCTCAGAGATAAAGATAAGAGGTCCATGGAAGCTTCCTGATGGGAGAGATTGACTGTGGAGATAGGAACTGGGTCTTGTTCTGATGGGCAGGCCCACGCTCAGTAAATCTTTTAATCCAATTTTCTGTTGATGGGTGGGGCTGTGTTCCCTCCCTGTATTTGACTTGAGAGCAAACTATGGTGGAGGTAGTGAAGATAATGGTGCCTTAGTTCAAAAGGTCTCATTCCCACACTGCTGCACTCAGTGCTCCTGACCCTGCAGCAGGCCATCACAGACCCATGCCTCTGCCAGAGATTCCTGGACACTCACAAGCAAGTTTGGGTCAGTCTCTTGTGGAGTCACTGCTCCTTTCTCCTGGATCCTGGTGCATACAAGGTTTTGCTTGTGCCCTCCAAGAGTCTGTTTCCCCAGTCCTGTGTAAGTTCTGTAATCAAATCCCACTGGCCTCCAAAGTCAACTTCTTTGTGAGTTCTCAGTCCCTTTGCCAGGTCCCCAGGTTGAGAAATCTGTTGTGGGCCCTAGAACTTTCATAACAGTATAAGAATTTCTTTGGTATAATTGTTCTGCAGTTTGTGGGTCATCTGCTCCATGGCTCTATGGCAGGGTTAATGGTGATCTCTAAGAAGGCTTATGCCACAGGCTGTGTGAGCAGGTAGCTTCACTCAGAACCCCTGCCCCTGTGACAGGCCATTTCAGTCCTGTACTTCCACAAGAGATTAAAACAGAGGTCTGGTTCAGTTTCTGCGGGGTCTCTGGGTCCTGATGTGCGTGAGGTTTTGTTTGAGTCTTCCAAGCATCTCTGGTGGATATGGGGTTTGATTTTAAATGCAATCTCGCCCCTCCTACTGTCTTGTCAGGGCTTTTCCTTTGCCCTTGGATGTGGGGTATCTTTTTTTTTGGTGGGATCCAGTATTCTCCTGTCGATCGTTGTTCAGCCGTGGGTTTGATCCTTGGGTCGAGAGGATCCCCTGGAGGAAGGCATGGCAACCCATTTCAGTAATCTTGCCTGGGGAATCCCACAAGCAGAGGAGCCTGGCAGGCTACAGTCTATAGGGTTGCACAGAGTTGGACATGACTGAAGTGACTTAGCGTATACACCCGCACAAGGGTAACTAACAGAATATTGTAAAGCAAATATGCTCCAATAAAAATTAATTTTAAAAAACTTCCAGTGTGAAGTTTTATAATATTCTCTGAAGGTAGGATGTGATAAGTTACAGGTGTATATTGCAATTGTGGAACAACCACTAAAATAAAATGAGTTATAGCTAATAAAGCAATGCTGCTCCTGCTGCTGCTGCTGCTAAGTCGCTTCAGTTGTCTCTGACTCTGTGCAACCCCATAAATGGCAGCCCACCAGGCTCTGCCGTCCCTGGGATTCTCCAGGCATGAACAGTGGAATGGGTTGTCATTTCCTTCTCCAATGCATGAAAGCGAAAAGTGAAAGTGAGGTCGCTCAGTCGTGTCCGACTCTTAGCGACCCCATGGACTGCAGCCTACCAGGTACCTCCGTCCATGAGATTTTCCAGGCAAGAGTACTGGAGTGGGTTTCCATTGCCTTCTTCAATAAAGCAATCACAGAAATAAAAATTTAAATATTACCTAGAAAAAAAGTAGATCAAAATGGATTAAAGATCTAAACGGAAGACCAGAAACTATAAAACTCCTAGAGGAGAACATAGGCAAAACACTCTCCGACATAAATCACAGCAGGATTCTATATGATCCACCTCCCAGAATTCTGGAAATAAAAGCAAAAATAAACAAATGGGATCTAATTAAAATTAAAAGCTTCTGCACAACAAAGGAAAATATCAGCAAGGTGAAAAGACAGCCTTCTGAATGGGAGAAAATAATAGCAAATGAAGCAACTGACAAACAACTAATCTCAAAAATATACAAGCAACTCTTGCAGCTCAATTCCAGAAAAATAAACGACCCAATCAAAAAATGGGCCAAAGAACTAAATAGACATTTCTCCAAAGAAGACATACGGATGGCTAACAAACACATGAAAAGATGCTCAACATCACTCATTATCAGAGAAATGCAAATCAAAACCACAATGAGGTACCACTTCACACCAGTCAGAATGGCTGCGATCCAAAAATCTGCAAGCAATAAATGCTGGAGAGGGTGTGGAGAAAAGGGAACCCTCCTACACTGTTGGTGGGAATGCAAACTAGTACAGCCACTATGGAGAACAGTGTGGAGATTCCTTAGAAAATTGCAAATAGAGCTCCCTTATGACCCAGCAATCCCACTGCTGGGCATACACACCGAGGAAACCAGAATTGAAAGAGACACATGTACCCCAATGTTCATCGCAGCACTGTTTATAATAGCCAGGACATGGAAACAACCTAGATGTCCATCGGCAGATGAATGGATAGGAAAGCTGTGGTACATATACACAATGGAGTATTACTCAGCCGTTAAAAAGAATTCATTTGAATCAGTTCTGATGAGATGGATGAAACTGGAGCCGATTATACAGAGTGAAGTAAGCCAGAAAGAAAAACACCAATACAGTATACTAACACATATATATGGAATTTAGAAAGATGGCAATGACGACCCTGTATGCAAGACAGGAAAAAAGACGCAGCTGTGTATAACGGACTTTTGGACTCAGAGGGAGAGGGAGAGGGTGGGATGATATGGGAGAATGGCATTCTATCATGTATACTATCATGTAAGAATTGAATCGCTAGTCTATGTCTGACGCAGGATACAGCATGCTTGGGGCTGGTGCATGGGGATGACCCACAGAGATGTTATGGGGAGGGAGGTGGGAGGGGGGTTCATGTTTGGGAACACATGTAAGAATTAAAGATTTTTAAATTAAAAAAATAAAAAACTTAATACTAAAAAAAAAAAAAAGTAGAGAAAAGGGGGGTGGGGAGAGCAAATTAGATGGGACAAAGAGAAACAAATGCCAACATGATGAATTTAAACACAGCTGTTGCTGTTGCTGTTGTTTAGTCGCTAAGTTGTATCCAACTTTCTATGACCCCATGGACTATAGCCCACTAGTCTCCTCTATCCAAGAGATTCTCCAGGCAAGAAGACTGGAGTGCATTGACATTTCCTTCTCTGGGGACCTTCCCAACCCAGGAATCAAATCCATGTCTCTTGCTTTGGCAGACAGATTCTTTATCTGCTGAAAAATCAGGGAAGCCACACACACAACCATAACAGAATCATATTAGATGTAAATTAGTTAAATTCCTCGAGTATAAGAGAGATGGAATAAAAAAGAAAGGCCTACCTTCATGCTGTCTAAAGGAAATCCCACACTGAATATAAAGATACAGAGAGGCTAATGCTCAGTTCAGTTCAGTGCAATTGCTCAGTCGTGTCGGACTCTTTGCAACTCCATGGACTGTAGCACGCCAGGCCTCCCTGTCCATCACCAATTCCCAGAGTTTACTCAAACTCATGTCCATTGAGTCGGTGACGCCATCCAACCATCTCATCTTCTATTGTCCCTTTCTCCTCCTGCCTTCAATCTTTCCCAGCATCAGAGACTTTTCAAATGAGTCAGGCCTTCACATCAGGTGGCCAAATATTAGAGTTTCAGCTTCAACATCAGTCCTTTCAATGAACACTGGGGACTGATTTCCTTTAGGATGCACTGGTTGGATCTCCTTGCAGTCCAAGGGACTCGCAAGAGTCTTCTCCAACACCACAGTTCAAAAGCATGAATTTTTGGTGCTCAGCTTTCTTTATAGTCTAACTCTCACATCCATACATGACCACTGGAAAAACTGTAGCCTTGACTAGACAAAGTACATTACTTGGCAAAGTAATGTCTCTGCTTTTTATTATGCTGTCTAGGTTGGTCATAACTTTTGTTCCAAGGAGTAGGTGTGTTTTTTTTTTTATTTCATGGCTGCAATCACCATATGCAGTGATTTTGGAGCCCCCAAAAATAAAGTCTGACACTGTTTCCACTTTTTCTCCATCTATTTGCCATGGAGTGACAGGACTGGATGCCATGATCTTTGTTTTTTAAATGTTGAGCTGTAAGCCAACTTTTCACTCTCCTCTTTCACTTTCATCAAGAGGCTCTTTAGTTCTTCTTCATTTTCTGCCATAAGGGTGGTGTCATCTGCATATCTGAGGTTATTGATATTTCTTCCGGCAATCTGGATTCCAGCTTGTGCATCATCCAGCCCAGCATTTCTCATAATGTTCTCTGCATATAAGTTAAATAAGCAGGGTGACAATATACAGCCTTGACATACTCATTTTCCTATTTGGAACCAGTCTGATGTTCCATATCCAGTTCTAACTGTTTTTTCCTGACTTGCATACAGATTTCTCAAGAGGCAGGTCAGGTGGTCTGGTATTCCCATCTCTTTCGGAATTTTCCACAGTTTATTGTGATCCACACAGCCAAAGGCTTTGGCATAGTCAGTAAAGCAGAAATGGATGTGTTTCTGGAACTCTTTTGGTTTTTCCATGATCCAGCAGATGTTGGCAATTTGATCTCTGGTTCCTCTGTGATTTCTAAAACCAGATTGAATATCTGGAGTTGGAAAAAGATATATCATGTGTCAATTAAGTATATGAAACCTACAGCAACTACAATATCACACAAAGTGGCTTCTAAACAATCCTATCTTTATATCGGGGCTAAAGGAGGACCCTTCATCTTGGTAAATAGGTTAGTTCATCAACAAGACACAGTAATACTGAGTGTGATGCTCCTCATATGTAACTGAGCTTCAAAAAATCCCAGAGAACGTCAAAATTCAAGAAGTAAAAGCTGACAGAAATAAATGGAGAAACAGGGAAATCCAGAGTTGGAGATTACACCACTTCTTTATCAGTAACTTTTATTATTTCCTTTTTTCCCCTTAAAGTGAGCACAAGCAAGGGAAGAGAAATTGTATTTCATAATTCAGATTTCTTCCCATCAAACTCTGACTTGTGGTTTCATTTCCCCGTTTCCCACAATCTATCCTTGAGCTGATAGATTCGGGCTGAAAATGTGCCTTAAGGAATAGAAAGAGAATGAATTCAAAGACTTAGACTGTGCTTGTAGATCTTGCACGGGGCGGGGCGGGGTGGGGGGGGTGGTGGTGGTGTTGGTGCTTTGTGTGTGCCATCTAAGATTTCTGGGCCTCAGTTTCCTCCTTTTTTTATTTTCTATTTTTATTTTTGAAAAAGGAGAGTAATCTCCCTTCTGCCTTGAGAATAGAGCCAGAGCCCCTGAAATCACTCCAGGCAGATGGAGGTGTATGCTGCTCATGGTGCTTCAGAGATGGGACCCGTCGTGCTTTCAGTGTTCTGTGAGGCTGATTCTTGACATGGCCCTGGATGTGCACCACTGACCAGGCAGCTGCCCTCAGAATTTGCACCAACATTAGTGACAACCAGTGATGCCCACAGTGTCAGCTATGCTATGAGACGTGGGTGGAGGCTGGTAAGTAGAGACTGAATTTGCTCATTCTTGACCAAAGTCATCTACATGCACTCAAAGTGGAAAAGGAGTGGGTGAGTGGTGAAATTAAGAGATAGAGGTAGAGTGGAAAAAATCTTATCCTCTCTTCTCTTCAACAACAAGGGAGATTAGCTTCAGCAATGGGTAGGCAAAAGGGGAAATGGTCATTTACCTCTTACTTTTCCATCCTTCACCACAGTAACATGAGTGTTTTCCAAGGCCAGAAAACTCCCTTGGAGTTTAAGAGAAACTTAAGAGTTTGATTTGGAAGGCCATGCACAAGCCCTCTTCACAGTTCTGATGATCCTTTTGTTGTTCAGCCACTCAGTCATGTCTGACTCTCTGTGATCCCATGGACTGCAGCATGTCAGGCTTCCCTGTCCATCACGAACTCCCAGAGCTTGCTCAAACTCATGTCCATTGAGTCAGTGATGCCATCCAACTACCTCATCCTCTGTCGTCCCCTTCTTCTCCTGCCCTCAGTCTTTCCCAGCATCAGGGTCTTTTCCAATGAATCCATTGTTCATATCAGGTGGCCAAAGTGTTGGAGTTTCAACTTCAGCATCAGTCCTTCCAATGAATATTCAAGACTGATTTCCTCTAGGATGGACTGATTGGATCTCCTGGCAGTTTAAGGGACTCTTCAGAGTCTTCTCCAACTCAGCAGTTCAAATGTATCAATTCTTTGGTGCTCAGCCTCCTTTATGGTCCAACTCTCCCATCCATATATGACTACTGGAAAAACCTACAAGACCTTTTAGAACTAACACCCAAAAAATATGTCTTTTTCATTATAGGGGACTGGAATGCTAAAGTAGGAGGTCAAGAAACACCTGGAGGAACAGGCAAATTTGGCCTTGGAATGTGGAATGAAGCAGGGCAAAGACTAATAGAGTTTTGCCAAGAAAATGCACGGGTCATAGCAAACACCCTCTTCCAACAACACAAGAGAAGACTCTACACATGGACATCACCAGATGGTCAACACTGAAATCAGATTGATTATATTCTTTACAGTCAAAGATGGAGAAGCTCTATGCAGTCAACAAAAACAAGACCAGGAGCTGACTGTGGCTCAGATCATGAACTCCTTATTACAAAATTCAGACTCAAATTGAAGAAAGTAGGGAAAACCACTAGACCATTCAGGTATGATCTAATTCAAATCCCTTATGTTTATACAGTGGAAATGAGAAATAGACTTAAGGGCCAAGATCTGACATATAGAGTGCCTGATGAACTATGGGATGAGGTTCGTGACATTGTACAGGAGACAGGGAACAAGATCATCCCCATGGAAAAGAAATGCGAAAAAGCAAAATGGCTGTCTGAGGAGGCCTTGCAAATAGCTGTGAAAAAAAAGAGAAGCGAAAAGCAGAGGAGAAAAGGAAAGATATAAGCATCTGAAGGCAGAGTTCTAAAGAATAGCAAGAAGAGATAAGAAAGCCTTCTTCAGCTATCAATGCAAAGAAATAGAGGAAAAAAACAGAATGGGAAAGACTAGAGATCTCTTCAAGAACATTAGAGATACCAAGGGAACATTTCATGCAAAGATGGGCTCGATAAAGGACAGAAATGGTCTGGACCTAACAGAAGCAGAAGATATTAAGAAGAGGTGGCAAGAATACACAGAAGAACTGTATAAAAAAGATCTTCACAACCGGGATAATCACGATGGTGTGATCACTCACCTAGAGCCAGACATCCTGGAATGTGAAGTCAAGTCGGCCTTAGAAAGCATCACTACGAACAAAGCTAGTGGAGGTGATGGAATTCTAGTCGAGCTATTTCGAATCCTGAAAGATGATGCTGTGAAAGTGCTGCACTCAATATGCCAGCAAATTTGGAAAACTCAGCAATGGCCACAGGACTGGAAAAGGTCAGTTTTCATTCCAGTCCCAAAGAAAGGCAATGCCAAAGAATGCTCAAACTACCGCACAATTGCACTCATCTCACATGCTAGTAAAGTAATGCTCAAAATTCTCCAAGCCAGGCTTCAGCAATACGTGAACCGTGAACTTCCTGATGTTCAAGTTGGTTTTTGAAAAAGCAGTGGAACCAGAGATCAAACTGCCAACATCCGCTGGATCATGGAAAAAGCAAGAGAGTTCCAGAAAAACATCTATTTGTGCTTTATTGACGATGCCAAAGCCTTTGACTGTGTGGATCAAAATAAACTGTGGAAAATCTGAAAGAGATGGGAATACCAGACTACCTGATCTACCTCTTGAGAAATCTGTATGCAGGTCAGGAAGAAACAGTTAGAACTGGGCATGGAACAACAGACTGGTTCCAAATAGGAAAAGGAGTATGTCAAGGCTGTATATTGTCACCCTGCTTATATAACTTATATGCAGAGTACATCATGAGAAACGCTGGACTGGAAGAAACACAAGCTGGAATCAAGATTGCTGGGAGAAATATCAATAACCTCAGATATGCAGATGACACCACCCTTATGGCAGAAAGGGAAGAGGTACTAGAAAGCCTCTTGATGAAAGTGAAAGAGGAGAGTGAAAAGTTGGCTTAAAGCTCAACATTCAGAAAACTAAGATCATGGCATCTGGCCCCATCACTTCATGGGAAATAGATGGGGAAACCGTGGAAACAGTGTCAGACTTTATTTTGGGGGGCTCCAAAATCGCTGCAGATGGTGACTGCAGCCATGAAATTAAAACATGCTTACTCCTTGGAAGGAAAGTTATGACCAACCTAGATGGTATATTCAAAAGCAGAGACATTACTTAGCTGACTAAGGTCCGTCTAGTCAAGGCTTTGGTTTTTCCAGTAGTCATGTATGGATGTGAGAGTTGGACTGTAAAGAAGGCTGGGTGCCGAAGAATTAATGCTTTTGAACTGTGGTGTTGGAGAAGACTCTTGCGAGTCCCTTGGATTGCAAGGAGATCCAACCAGTCCATTCTGAAGGAGATCAGCCCTGGGATTTCTTTGGAAGGAATGATGCTGAAGCTGAAACTCCAGTACTTTGGCCACCTCATGCAAAGAGTTGACTCATTGGAAAAGACTCTGATGCTGGGAGGGATTGGGGGCAGGAGGAGAAGGGGAAGACAGAGGATGAGATGGCTGGATGACATTACCGACTCAATGGATGGGAGTCTGAGTGAACTTAGGGAGTTGGTGATGGACAGGGAGGCCTGGCGTGCTGTGATTCATGAGGTCTCAAAGAGTCGGACAGGACTGAGTGACTGAACTGAACTGAAGTGACTAGATGGACCTTTGTTGGCAATGTAATGTCTCTGTTTTTTAATATGCTGTCTAGGTTGGTCATAACTTTTCTTCCAAGGAGCAAACATCTTTTCATTTAGTGGCTGCAGTCACCATCTGAAGTGATTTTGGAGCCCAAGAGAAGAAAGTCTCTAACTGTTTCCATTGTTTCTCCATCTATTTGCCATGGAGTGATGGAACTGGATATCATGATCTTAGTTTTCTGAATGTTGAGTTTTAAGCCAGCTTTTTCACTTCCTATTTCACTTTCATCAAGAGTCTCTTTAGTTCCTCTTCACTTTCAGCTATAAGGGTGGTGTCATCTGCATATCTGAGGTTATTGATATTTCTCCTGGCAATCTTGATTCCAGCTTGTGCTTCATCCAGCCTGGCATTTTGCTTGATGTGTTCTGTGTATAAGTCAAATAAGCAGGGTGACAATATACAGCCTTGACGTACTCTTTTTCCAATTTGGAACCAATTTGTTGTTCCACATCCTGTTCTAACTGTCGCTTCTTGACTGGCATATAGATTTCTCAGGAAGCAGGTAAGGTGATCTGAGATTCCCATCTCTTGAAGAATTTTCCATGGTTTGTTGTGATCTACATAGTCAAAGGCTCTGGCATAATCAGTAAAGCAGAAGTAGATGCCTTTCTGGAATTCTCTTGCTTTTCCCATGACCCAACGGATGTAGGCAATTTGATCTCTGATTCCTCTGACTTTTCTGAATCCAGCTTGAACATCTGGAAGTTCACGGTTCATGTACTGCTGAAGCCTGGCTTGGAGAATCTTGAGCGTTACTTTACTAGTGTGTGAGATGAGTGCAATTGTGCAGTAGTTTAAACGTTCTTTGGCATTGCCCTTCTTTGGGATTGGAAGGAAAACTGACATTTTCTAGTCCTGTGGCCACTGCTGAGTTTTCCATATTTACTGGCATATTGAGTACAGCACTTCAACAGCATCATCTTCTAGAATTTGAAATAGCTCAGTTGGAATCCCATCGCCTCCGCCAGCTTTGTTCATAGTGATGTTTCCTAAGGCCCACTTGCCTTTGCATTCCAGGATGTCTGGCTCTAGGTAAGTGATCACACCATCGTTATTATCTGGGTCATGAAGATCTTTTTTGTACAGTTCTCCTGTGTATTCTTGCCACGTCTTCTTAATATCTTCTGTTTCTTGTAGGTCCATACCATTTCTTTTCTTTATTTTGCCCATCTTTGCATGAAATATTACCTTGGTATCTCTAATGTTCTTGAAGAGGTCTCTAGTCTTTCCCATTCTGTCTTTTCTTTCAACACTTGGAAAATATTGTGTCCCTTCCTTCTGGCCTCTATGATTTCTGATGAACAGTTTGGAGATGGTCCTGAACCACCATGGAGGCAGAATATGACATGTCTCTCAAGCATCTGCCATTTCTGTCTCCCTGTATAAAGAATAGCAGGATCCAGACACTACCTCTTATTCCAGTATGTAAGTAGGGTTGGGGGTAAAAGTCTCCTGTTGTTTCTGAGTTTGTCTTTGCACATCAGCTACTTCATGATCACGGTTTACTTGAATGCCACTCAGCTCTGTAGTAAGTCTCAGCTTGATTTAGTTTTGGTCAGCGGCTGACCTCCAGGATCCATATCCTTCCTCAGTCACTGCTGCAACCTTCATGCCATTCTCAGAAGAGACTAATGTGGAGGCAGCTTTCATTCCCCTTTAGTGCCCTGCTGACCCACACCTATGTAAGACCTACCATTTCATCTTCCTGAATGGCAACAAGATGTAATTGTTGTGTGTTGACCAGGGATAACTAGAGAAAATCACCACAGAGGGACATGCTCATTTCCCAGGGCTGTCATAACAAAGTAACACAATGAAGTGGCATATAATAACAGAAATTTAGTCTCTCACAGGTCTGGAGGCCAGAAGTCCAGAATAAATGTCCTGGCAGGGCCATGCTCCTCCTGAAGGCTGTTAGGGAGGCTCCTTCCTTGCCTCTTCTAGCTTCTAGTGGCCCCTGGCAGCATTATTCCAACCTCTGTTTCTGTCTTCATATGACTGTCTTTCCAATGCTTGTGTCTGTGCCCAGTCCCCCTCTTGTAATAAGGACCAGTTGCATGGATTACAGCTCATCCCAGTGGCCTTACCTTAACAATCAAATCTACAAAGACCTTATTTGCAATAAGATCACATTCATAGTGTTAGGACTCCAGCATCCTTTTGGGGAACACAGAGGAAAAAGGCTTAAAAAGTGAAGCCAAATATAAATGTTAGCAGAGTACACGAAACTGAAGCTGAAACCTTGTTGAGGACACTTTCATGGGCTCATTCTTGTTTTTGGATGTTTCGTGTAAATGCAATCATATCTTCGTGTGATTTTTTCCCTGGCTTCTTTCACTTAGCATGATGCTTTCAAAGCTTATTCACATTGTTGCATGTAACTGTACTCTATTCCTTTTTAAAAATATAATATTTAAAAATATTTGTTTATTTATTCACTGCATCAGGTCTTAGTTGCAGCACATGGAATCTTCACTGTGTGCTCGATCTCTCTAGTTGTGGCATGCAGCCTCAGTAATTGTGGCACACAGGCTCTCTAGTTGTGGCACATGGGCTGTGGAGCAGGAGGGCTCAGTAATTGTGGAGCCCAGTCTTAGTTGTTCCATGGCATGTGAAATTTTAGTTTAAAAACTAGGGATTATACCTGTGTCCCCTGCTTTGAAAAGTGTATTCTTAACCACTGGACCACCATGGAAGTCTGTACTCTGTTCCTTTTTTGGCTAAGTAATACTCTATTATATGTATATATACATCGTGTGTGTGTGTGTGTGTGTGTGTGTGTGTGTGTGTGTGTGTGTGTATCCATCTATTAGTTGTCCGTTTGGGTTGTTTCCACTTTATTTTACTATCATGAATAATGATGCTTTATCATTCATGTAGAATTGTTGGATTGAACATGCATTGTCAGTCCTCTTGGATATATACCTAGGAAGTGAAATTACTGCATCATATGTTAATCTATGTTTAACTGTTTGAGGCAATGCCAAACTGTTTTCTACAGCAGTTGTGTCATTTTACTTCCTCACCAGCAGTGGACGAGGGTTAAATTTATCCACAGACTCATCAGTATTTGTTATTTTGTCTTTAAAAACAAAAAAAAACCCCAGGGAGTATGAAGTGATATCGTGTTTTGATTTGCATTTCCCCAATGACAAATGATATTCATTATTTGTTTTCATGTATTTATTGGCCACTTGTATATCTTATTTGAAGAAACTCTTATTCAAATCTTTCACTCATTTAAAAGTAGGATTATTTGCCTTCCTGTTGTAGAGTTGTAAGAGTTCATTATATATTCTGGATATGAGATCTTTATCAGGTTGGCAATTATTTTCTCCCATTCTTTAGGCTTTCTTTTCACTTTCTAGATAGTGTTATTTAATGGGAAAATGTTTTAAATTTTGATTAAATATGACACCTGTTTTTCTTAGGTGCTTTCAATGTCATATATTAGAAACTGTTGTCTAATCCATGGTCATGAAGATTTGCACTTGTTTTCTTCTTTTAACTCCTTACATTTAGATCTTTGATCCATTTTGAGTTAATGGTTTTATATCGTGCAAGATAAGCATCCAAATTTACTGTTTTGCTTGTGAATATCCAGTGGTCTCAGCACTATATGTTGTTTCTATCCATTAACCTGTTACAGACATTCTTCATGGCATTCTTTATCCTCTTGTGTATATCCCACATATATACAGACAGCTCCCTAGTGTTGAACTAGATGATTGCCTGCCCTTTGGGATCCCTGGCATGTTCCTCCCCGCCATGTCCATCAGCTCAACCAAGGTCACTTAGGAACTTCCTAGCCTTCATTCCTTCCCAAAGCAAGAGCAAGAATCAGATGTTTCTCATTATTTGAGTCTTAGGTTAAAACTATCCATTTCTCACATGGGGCACTTTGTCATTCTATTTTCATATTTATTTTCACCAATCACCATCCCTTTTCTCAGAGGAGTGACAGTGGTAGGATATTTCTCTGTTTACTCTAAGAGCGTATCAAAAAATGAACAAGAACAAAATCAACATCCCCTATCAGGACCTCTGCTGAGATCCGCACACATCTCCTTAAACCGAAATGACCTTTGCTAGTGAGGAAATTTCAAGCCTTAGCATTGGGCATTGGTGTTCCTGTTAGTGTTTGCAATGGCATCCATGCAGGGTTTGTGGACTGAGTTGTTGCAGATCATTTCTCCTTTTTACATGTCTCTTTAGTGACCTCAGGGCTTCCCTGGTGTCTCAGCTGGTAAAGAATCTGCCTGTAACGTGGGAGACCTGGGTTTGATCCCTGGTTGGGAGGATGCCCTGGAGAAGAGAAAGGCTACCCACTCCAGTATTGTGGCCTGGAGAATTGCATAGACTGTATAGTCCATGGGGTCATAAAGAATCGGACACAACTGAGCGACTTTCACTTAGTGATCTGAGGTCATTAGTAACCTTGAGAATCTCTGGCTGGGTAGGCAAGAGGCAGAGGATACTGCAGGGAGAGACCTGGAAGTGCATAGCTGTATTAGAGATGGGCTTCTGTTGGTGTGTGAAGACGGTGGTGTTGGGGATAAAGCAAATGTGAATAAAGAGATAGGGAGGCACACCTAGGACCGATGATACAGGCTAACCTGGCTCACTTGTCTGCACCAGACAGCTGATTCTCCCAGGCATGCATGAGACAGGGGTGACTCTCTACTCCACGATCATATCACCAGTTCTCAGCCCACAAAGTCCTAATTGCCTTTTGAGATTCACATAAAATGAAAATCTCCAATCCGCTTAAATCTTTAAATTTATCCCTGAATTGAAAAGCCATACCCTTGCTTACCCTGTGAGTTGGTCAGCTAGTGGGAAAACTCCTCCTTGGGAGGAGACTTTCTGGAGGACCTCCATGGGCCCTAGGGAACCAAGTCTCCAATGACAGTCTCTTTGGACGTGCAGAAACATCTGCATTCAAGCTGCTGGAGGATGACAATCCCCTGTCAGTACAGAGGGCCAGGTCTGCACTAATGTCTTCTCTCCTTGCCATCACACACCTGAGTGAGTGTGTGGGTGCATGGTTATCTGCCGGTGGGGTCAGGAATGAGACAGCAGCATCTGAGTTCAATGCGTATATACAGTGGATGAAGAAACATCTGCAAATACTGATTTCTTTGAACACAATGTGACTGTACAGTACATTGATTTCTTCCATTCAGTTCAATTCAAGCAAATGAATATGTAATCAGACTCTGCCCTGGGGGGGTTCTGCCCTTGGTTCAGCGGGGAGTCCAGGGGATGAGAGGGCAAATGGTCCTCATCTGCTTTCAGGAGTAAAAGCAGTTCAGTGACAGGACAGAGTCAAAGGCAGTCTCAGGTCGGGTGGAAAACACCTAAAATTAACAGTGGCTTTTAGGCTCTGCGGAGAGGGGAGTTCAGGGACCACCAGGTAACAGAGGAAGGTTTCAGGTGGGAGATTTGCCTGGCACACCTCTGAGGTTGGTAGATTAGGAGAGGTGAGGGAGAAAAGAAGGGAATGCGTGCCCTGAAGCAGCAGCGCACCTGAGATGACCATGATTATCACTGCAAGGGACGAAGTGTTACTTACAATGTGTCAGGACTGACCTCACCGAAGGCATCAGGCAGCTACCTGCAGAGCAGGTACAGCAGGAACAGGGCGCCCAGCAGGGCGGCCAGGCCCAGCTTACACCAGGTCCCCGGCGCTGGCTTGGGCCACCGCCACAGCCCGGCCAGCGGCCAGTCGCTCCGCCACTATGCGCAGCCTCTCGTCGGGGCTCAGCCCGCCCAGGGTCTGCGCCAGGCGGTACACGTCGTTGGTGTAGGGGGCGCCGCCCTGGTCCCTCACCAGCTCCTCCACCAGCCCCATCAGCTCCCCGACCTGCGCCTCCCGCTCCCCGTCGGCCGCACGGTTGTCGAAGCCGCAGCAGCGGCCCCCGCACTCGGCCACCAGCTCCCGGAGCGCGCGGTTGTCGGTGTCGCGCACGTACTGCTGCAGCGAGCCCCCCGCCAGGTCCTCCCTGCGGGTGAAGACCACGACGGCGCGCGCCGCGATGGCCGCCCCGAAGAGCGCCTTCACCCCTTGCCAGGCCCGCAGGTCCTGCGCGGTGAAGCGGCCGAGCTGGGTCACCAGGAGCACGGCGTGCGGCCCCGGGGCCGACAGCAGGTAGCAGCGGCCTCTCTCCTCGAAGCCCGGGTCTGCCTGGGCGACCTCGGGGCTGAAGAGGTCGGGGGTGTCGAGGACTTCCACGTCCCACGAGGCCCAGCGGCAGCTCCCCGTGGCGCAGGCCCTGGTCACCGCCGTGGCCGCGAGCCTGGAGAGGAAGTGCTTCCGCTGGAGGATGCTGTTGCCCGTGGCGCTCTTCCCGGTACCCGACCTCCCAGCCAGGAGGAGGCGCAGCCTGCTCTGCTCCAGGGCGGACCTCGACTCCTGGAAACCTGTGGGCACCGGTGGTCTGTAAGCTTCGGAACCTGAGAGCAACATGTCCCGGTCCCCGGGTCTCCTGGACTTCTTGCGAGCAAAGGAGAACAGAGCGCTTCCACGGTTGTGTTTGGGACCAAACCTTTACTGGTTTCCCTTGTGGCTCAGCTGGTAAAGAATCTGCCTGCAGTGCGGGAGACCTGGGTTCCATCCCTGGGTTGGAAAGATTCCCTGGAGAAGGGAAAGGCTACCCACTCCAGTATTCTGGCCTGGAGAATTCCATGGACTAGGTCGCAGAGTCGGACATGACTAGGCGACTTTCACTTTAATTTTACTGAGTGACCTGGTGTGAGATTTGGGCACTCCAAGGGGGTCTCTACCCGTCTGTTTCTCCCGTCTTTGGCGTCACACGTGCACCTGTAGGTGCTCCAGCAGCTGCTGAACGTCTCTCTAGAGGATGTGCCATTGTAATACAGGCCATTACTTCGTCTGATATGATCTGTCATTCAGGCTGTGCAGAGCTGGTCCCCAATGACAATTTCTGTCTTATTTTCCCTGATACTGTCCCACTGGGGAAAGGGGTGGGGTAGTGGGCCCAGGCCGGGAGGATATCTGAAGTCCCATAGCTGGGGTTTGAATCATAGACTGTCCTCTACCAGCCTTGTAACCCTGGGGAGCTGCTTAATCTAAGGGTTAAACCTCTTCTGCACAAACGGAATCAATATTGTAGCACTGTCCTTATAGGACACTGTCAGAAAATAAGATGAGCTCAACTCTCTCCCTTCCCTTCCTGCCTCCCTCCTCCTCTCTTGTCTCTTAAACCTGCTGCCTAATAAGACACTTGTGTAGCCCTCCATCCTTGTTCCCTAACACCTTCTACCTGGTGAACCACGTTCCCTCTAATACATGACTTGATGCCCTCTACATTCACTTCTGTTTATTCATTTTATTTTGGAAACAGAGATACAGGTTAGTCAAAGAAGTTGATATCTCACAGCAGGGTGGGGACAAAGATCCAGGTGAAGTGCCAGCCCCAGGGCTCTTGCTGCTTCACCCCAGCATCAAGTCACCTCTCGGCTTCTCTTGTTCAGTCTTGAATTAGTCCATCCCCCTACCATCCAGGGTTCACACCTGGGGACAAATACGCATTGTGAGATATGTTCTTACCATAGGCATTTTCTTCATCTCTTGCCACCTTCTGTCCTCCCATGATTACCTGAAAGAGTCCCAGACACAATTTGTTCATTCACTCATTCATCAAATAGGTGTAACTGCCTACAGAGTGTCAGGCCAGGTCTAAAATGCTGGTAACCCTACAGTGAGAATGTCATAGTTCTTGCCTTCCCTGGGGCATTGGAAAGAGATTGGAGGAAATGTCCAGCAAAGACATTTGGAGGATCCTAGTCTGGGGTTGGGATGATGCTGTGAGAACACCTGGTAAGCTTGGCTTTGTCTCCTCAGGGACCGCAAATGCAAAGAGCAGAGGGGAGATGATAATATTTACTGTGTCAAGATGAGCCCCTTAGTTCAATTCAGTTCAGTTGCTCAGTAGTGTCTGACTCTTTGCGACCCCATGAATCACAGCACGCCAGGTCTCTCTGTCCATCACCAACTCCCTAAGTTCTCTCAGACTCACGTCCATCGAGTCAGTGATGCCATCCAGCCATCTCATCCTTGGTCGTCCCCTTCTCCTCCTGCCCCCAATCTCTCCCAGCATCAGAGTCTTTTCCAATGAGTCAACTCTTTGCATGAGGTGGCCAAAGTACTGGAGCCTCAGCTTCAGCATCATTCCTTCCAAAGAAATCCCAGGGTTGATCTCCTTCAGAATGGATTGGTTGGATCTCCCCACAGTCCAAGGGACTCTCAAGAGTCTTCTCCAACACCACAGTTCAAAAGCATCACTTCTTCGGCGCTAAGCCTTCTTCACAGTCCAACCCTCACATCCATACATGACCACAGGGAAAACCATAGCCTTGACTAGACGGACTTTAGTCAGCAAAGTAATGTCTCTGCTTTTGAATATACTATCTATATACTTTACTTCCAAGGAGTAAGCGTCTTTTAATTTCATGGCTGCATTCACCATCTGCAGTGATTTTGGAACCCCCCCAAAAATAAAGTCTGACTCTGTTTCCACTGTTTCCCCATCTATTTCCCATGAAGTGATGGGACCAGATGCCATGATCTTTGTTTTCTAAATGTGGAGATTTAAGCCAACATTTTCGCTCTCCTCTTTCACTTTCATCAAGAGGCTTTTTAGCTCCTCTTCACTTTCTGCCATAAGGGTGGTATCATCTGCATATCTGAGGTTATTGATATTTCTCCCAGCAATCTTGACTCCAGCTTGTGTTTCTTCCAGTCCAGCGTTTCTCATGATGTACTCTGCATATAAGTTAAATAAGCAGGGTGACAATATACAGCCTTGACATACTCCTTTTCCTATTTGGAACCAGTCTCTTGTTCCATGTCCAGTTCTCACTGTTGCTTCCTGACCTGCATACAGATTTCTCAAGAGGCAGGTCAGGTGGTCTGGTATTCCCATCTCTTTCAGATTTTCCACAGTTTATTTTGATCCACACAGTCAAACGCTTTGGCATAGTCAATAAAGCACAAATAGATGTTTTTCTGGAATTCTCTTGTTTTTTCCATGATCCAGCAGATGTTGGCAATTTGATTTCTGGTTCCTCTTCCTTTTCTAAAACCAGCTTGAACATCAGGGAGTTCACAGTTCATGTATTGCTGAAGCCTGGCTTGGAGAATTTTGAACATTACTTTACTAGCATGTGAGGTGAGTGCAATTGTGCGGTAGTTTGAGCATTCTTTGGCATTGCTTTTCTTTGGGACTGGAATGAAAACTGACTTTTTCCAGTCCTGTGGCCACTGCTGAGGTGTCCAAATTTGGTGGCATATTGAGTGCAGCACTTTCACAGCATGATCTTTCAGAATTTGAAACAGCTCAACTGGAATTCCATCACCTCCACTAGTTTTGTTCGTAGTGATGCTTTCTAAGGCCCACTTGACTTCACATTCCAAGATGTCTGGCTCTAAATTAGTGATCACATCATCATGATTATCTGGGTCATGAAGATCTTTTTTGTACAGTTCTTCTGTGTATTCCTGCCACCTCTTCTTGATATCTTCTGCTTCTGTTAGGTTCATACCATTTCTGTCCTTTATCGAGCCCATCTTTGCATGAAATGTTCCCTTGGTATCTCTAATGTTCTTGAAGAGATCTCTAGTCTTTCCCATTCTGTTCTTTTCCTCTATTTCTTTGCATTGATAGCTGAAGAAGGCTTTCTTATCTCTTCTTGCTATTCTTTGGAACTCTGCATTCAGATGCTTATATCTTTCCTTTTCTCCTCTGCTTTTCACCTCTCTTCTTTTCACAGCTATGTGTAAGGCCTCCCCAGACAGCCATTTTGCTTTTTTGCATTTCTTTTCCTTGGGAATGGTCTTGATCCCTGTCTCCTGTACAACGTCACAAACCTCATTCCATAGTTCATCAGGCATTCTATCTATCAGATATAGGCCCTTAAATCTGTTTCTCACTTCTACTGTGTAATCATAAGGGATTTGATTTAGGTCATACCTGAATGGTCTAGCTGTTTTCCCTACTTTTTTCAATTTGAGTCTGAATTTTGTAATAAGGAGTTCATGATCTGAGCCACAGTCAGCTCCTGGTCTTGTTTTTGTTGACTGTATAGAGATTCTCCATCTTTGGCTACAAAGAATATAATCAATCTGATTTCAGTGTTGACCATCTGGTGATGTCCATGTGTAGAGTCTTCTCTTGTGTTGTTGGAAGAGGGTGTTTGCTATGACCAGTGCATTTTCTTGGCAAAACTTTATTAGTCTTTGCCCTGCTTCATTCCGCATTCCAAGGCCAAATTTGCCTGTTACTCCAGGTGTTTCTTGACTTCATACATTAGCATTCCAGTCCTCTATAATGAAAAGAACATCTTTTTGGGGTGTTAGTTCTACAAGGTCTTGTAGGTCTTCATAGAACTGTTCAACTTCAGTTTCTTCAGCATTACTGGTTGGGGCATAGACTTGGAGAACTGTGATATTGAATGGTTTGTTTGGAGATGAACAGAGATCATTCTGTTGTTTTTGAGATTGCATCCAAGTACTGCATTTCAGACTCTCTTGTTGACCATGATGGCTACTCCATTTCTTCTGAGGGATTCCTGCCTGCAGCAGTAGATATAATGGTCATCTGAGTTAAATTCACCCATTCCAGTCCATTTTAGTTCGTTGATTCCTAGAATGTCGACATTTACACTTGCCATCTCTTGTTTGACCACTTCCAATTTGCCTTGATTTATGAACTTGACATTCCAGGTTCCTATGCAACATTGCTCTTTACAGCATTGGATCTTGCTTCTATCACCAGTCACATCTACAACTGGGTATTGTTTTTGCTTTGGCTCCATCCCTTCATTCTTTCTGGAGTTATTTCTCCACTGATCTCCAGTAGCATATTGGGCACTTAATGACCTGGGGAGTTCCTCTTTTGGTATCCTATCATTTTGCCTTTTCATACTGTTCATGGGGTTCACAAGGCAAGAATACTGAAGTTGTTTGCCATTCCCTTCTCCAGTGGACCACATTCTGTCAGACCTCTCCACCATGACCCACCCATCGTGGGTTGCCCTGCAGGCATGGCTTGGTTTCATTGAGTTAGACAAGGCTGTGGTCCTAGTGTGATTAGATTAACTCATTTTCTGTGAGTATGGTTTCCGTGTGTCTGCCCTCTGATGCCCTCTTGCAACACCTACCATCTTACTTGGGTTTCTCTTAACTTGGGCGTGGGATATCTCTTCACGACCGCTCCAGCAAAGCACAGCCGCTGCTCCTTACCTTGGATGAGGGATATCTCCTTACCGCTGCTGTTCCTGACCTTCAACGTGGGATAGCTCCTCTAGGCCCTCCTGTGCCTGCTCAGCCACTGCTTCTCGGGTTGCTCCTCCCAGCCACAGGCCCTGGCCTCAGGCATGGGCGGCTTCTCCCAGCTGCCGCCCCTGGCCTCGGGCTCGGGGTGGCTCCTCAGGGTCACCACCTCTGGCCTCAGGCGCGAGGTGGCTTCTCCAGGCCACCCCTGACCTCAGAAGCAGGGTGTCTCCTCCCAGCCGCCACTGGCCTCGGACGCAGGGTAGCTCCTCCTGGCCCCTGCCTGACCTCGGATGCGGGGTGTCTCCTCCCAGCCGCCACTGGCCTCGGACGTGGGGTAGCTCCTCGCGGCCACCGCCCCTGACCTCGTATGCGGGGTAGCTCCTCCCAGCCGCCACTGACCTCGGACGCAGGATAGCTCCTCTCGGCTGTTCTGGCGCCGTCGCAGCCTGGCACTCTAGGCTGGTCTGGAAATCAGTAGGGCTTATTGTAGGGGCTGTAAGATACTGAGACCCTGGTCTTGAAGAGCATGTACAGCTTGCTTGTCCCCAGTCCCAGTGCAGAGGCAGTAGATTGAACACTGCCTGGTGCTCTGGCCAGCCTGCCAGGACTGCCCCCAGAGCACCTCCCAGCGCCCAGGATCCTACTCCATCCGCTACTGCTCCCCTCAAAGGCAGAGGCCACCGCTGCCAGTGGGTAGGTGAGCCCCAGGGAAGGAGCAGAGAAAGCTCTGTGGTCTGGCTCCAACCCTTTGGTTCCCCATCCTGCCTCTAACCAAGGGCTATACACCGAGGAAAAAATGGAACCAGCTCAAAAGCGGCCCCGAGGCCTCAGGCCATGACTATGCCCCCAGCCAAGGTGAAGACAGTCATCAATCTGGGGAAGGATCAAGCTTCCTTAAGACTCCTGTTCCTGCCACTTGGCTTTTGTTCCTTCAACAATAGGGTGGCAGCTGGTATGGAGCCTAGGAGAAGCCCTGGCTGGCACCTGGCTCTGGCTGTTGCCCCTCCGACTCCAGCCCTGCCTCCCACCACTGTGGTGGCTGCCAGCACACCCTGGGAGAAGACACAGTCACTGCTCACTTCTGGTCCAGCTCTCCCGCCAAAGCCACCAGGCACGTGCACACTGCAAAGGGACACTTCGACGAAGGACATGCCTTCAAGACAGGGTAGGTGACCGTTCACCTAACTTCATAGCAGCAGACTGAGAAAGTTAAACAAAATGAGAAAACAGAGGCATGTATTTCAAATGAAAGAACAAGATAACAGAGACAGATAATTTGCTTGCCAAAGAGTCCAAAGCAACAGTAGTAAAAACACTAACTGAACTTGAGAAAACAACAGCTGAACACAGTGTAAACTTCAGCAAAGAACTAGAAAATATAAAAACCAGTCAGAGCTGACGATTATGATAACTGAAATGAAAAAAGTGCTAGAAGGAATTCAGGCCAGCTGAGGTGACACAGAAGAACACCTAAGACAGAAGAGTGGAAATCACCTAACCAGAACAGCAAAATGAAAAACACGTTTAAAAAATGGATGATAGTTTATGGGTCCTCTGGGACAACATCAAGTGTACTAACATTCACACTATAGGAAGAGACGAGAGAGAAGTGGGTCAAAAATATGTTTAGTAAAATTCTAATTGAAAAGTTTCCTAACTTGAGGGAAAAAAACAGATATTTGGGTACAAGAGGCATGGGGCACCGCTGTCAGAATGGCTGTCATCAGAAAAGAAATAACACGTGTTGGAGAGGATGTAGAGAAAAGGGAGCCCTAGTACACTGATAGTGGGAATGTCAGTTGCTACAGTAATGGCAGAAAACAGTATGGTGGGTCCTTGAAAAATTTAAAAAAGAACTTGCATATGATCTAGCAGTTTTACTCCTGGGTATATATCCAAAGGAAATGAAAACACTTCGTCAGAAAGATGTATGCACTCCAATATTCATAGCAGCATTATTGATAATAAGCAAGATAGGAAAGCAACCTAAATGTCCATCAATAGATGATTGGGTAAAGAAGGTGTTTTATATATACATGTGTATTGGCTTCCCTGTACTCAGACAGTAAAGAATTTGCCTGCAGTGCAGGAGAACTGGGTTTGATCCCTGGGTCGAGAAGATCCCACTGGAGAAGGGAAAGGGTAGCTACCCTTGGCAGTATCCTTGCCTGGAGAATTCCATGGACAGAGAAGCCTGGTGGGCTACAGTCCACGGGATCCTAAAGAGTTGGACACGACTGAGTGGCTAACATTTCCAGTTTTGATTCATATATATATATATATATATATATATATATATATATAATGGAATAATCCTCAGCCATTAAAAAGGATGAAATCTTTCCATTTGCAACAACATGGATGGACCTAGAGGGTATCATGCTTATTGAAATAAGTTATATTATGCTTATTGAGATAACTCATAAGAAAAAAAAATGCTGTATGTTTTCACAACCTAAAAAAAAAACAGTTGACTATAACAAAAGAGAAACAGACTCACAGTACAAAGAATGAATTAGTGGTTACCACTGAGGATAGGGCTGAAGGGGGAGGCAAGATCAGAGAAAAGGATTAAGAGGTAAAAATTATTAGATATAAAATTAAGATAAGGAATTCCCTGGCAGTCTATTGGTTGGGGGATTTCATTGCCAAGGGCAAGGGTTTGATCCTTGTTTGGGGAACTAAATCCCGGGAGCCACAGGGTGTGGCTAGGAAATAAAAGATACAAAAATAACAAAAAATATAGTTAATATTTTATATTAAATTTACATGAAGCATAATCTATAAAAATGTCAAATCATTATGTTGTACACTTGAAAGTACTATAGTATTTTAAGTCAACTGTATGTCAATTAAAAATAAGTAAACAAATAAATCTAAATATGATCTGTGTGCTAGAGAGACTGGGAGGCTCCCCTCCAGCTCGTTATGCTCTTGCCCTAGAATCTGAGGGTTCTCAAAGTAAAGTGATTATACTCATTCAAATATCATTTAATACAATTAAACATTCTGTGATCAAGTTTCCCTGATTCTGTGAGCACCTGAACAAAAGAGCACAGTCTCTCCTCAGCCTACTTCTCAACCCTCAATTCCAGTGAATCCCCACCCACCCCCACCCCACCAGTCAGCCACTCCAGACACAGAAGATTTCAGCACCTTTCCCAACCCACCTGGTGCTCTCCCTCCTAGGACCCTTCATCTCACCCCACATTTCTTCCTGAGTCCTGTCTGCTTTACTGTCCATTTCAAACTCTACCACTTCACGTCGCCCACCTGGTTCTTACAGATAACTGTGCTCTCGCCCGTTGGCTCCAACATCAAAGGGAAAGCAAAGAGAGAGGCTGGCTCAATAACCCATCTCAAAGAACTCAGAGGGCAGTTTTGTCCAGAACTCAAGCCAAAGCTGTTTGCATTTCTGCAGTATCTCTCCTGCATCCCTTACCCCGCAAAGCTTTCAATCAAGTTTGTCCCAGGGGCAAATCCCATGATGTGATTAGTTATTTTGTGTCTAGAATTCAACAGACTCCCTTAATTGACAGCAGAGCTGAAATGAAGAAAGAGCTACAAGATTCACAACCAAGAAGAAGGCTTTACCTGAAGCAAGATGTCCCCATCAAAGGTGGAAATAGAGAAAGTGTGCTACAGGGAATCCACAGAACTCTTGGGTATGTCCTTTGGAACTTCCCGCAAAGTTTGGAATGGAATTTGGAAAGTTCTTCTGAGGTTCTTAACAGCTAAAATCTGGGGTTACAAAGGTATACAGGTTGTTGGAAAGGTTATTGGAAAAAGTAAAACTTGTACAATCCTTTCTTTTAAGGGGTCAAGGTTTATTTAACTAGTCCAGTACTCATTGAACCTGGCATCTTTTGGAATTATTTAGGAGGTTGTTAAACATGTATGTATTTTTATCTTTTACAATACTTTTTATTTTCTATAGTTCCTTTGATCTTATTGTCCATGTGCAATGCACATTTTTATGTAGCTGCAATGCTATCACATACACTATTCACAGTCTGTGTTTTTTCTTAATATTATACACACCTGCCATATTGCTCCAATCTTTATTTTATGGCTGCAGAAATGCCATTGTGGTGATTCACAATATATAAAAATGTGTATTTCTTAGATTTGTATTCCTATATCTGTACTTAAAAAGATTAAGTTCTCCTCCATGCCGAATTATTTTTAATCATTCAGCCCATGACTTGAGTTTTTGAATCAGTTATCCTAGTCCCTCCCCTTCAGTACATAGTTGGGATGAGGAAATTAACATGGTACAGCAGCCCACAAAGCCCAGCTTAACTTGGGGAGAAGATATTCAAGAGTCCCTGTAGGGCAAGGGGTGAGGACCAAGTTCATAACCTTAGTTGTTTCCTGCACTATTGTGGATAGTGCTAAGGAGAGTGGAGGTTTTAGGAGAATTACAGAATTCTCACTTTGTAACTTGTTCTGAGGTTAGCTTTCCTTATAAGTCCCTGGGAGTACCTTTTGCCTTTGCTGAACATGCTTTTGGGGGGTGTTTGTTGACTTTGAAAATGCATTTTGCTGTCTGTGGTAGTTCTAGCAATCACTTTTCTTATTTACTAGGGGACTAGGGAAGGAGAGGGGCTTCCCAGGTGGCTCAGTGGTAAAGAATCTTGCTGCCAATGTAGGAGAAACAAGAGATGTGGGCTTGATTCCTGGGTCAGGAGGATCCCCTGGAGCAGGAAATGGCAACCCACTCCAGTACTCCTGCCTGGAAAATTTCATGGATGGAGGAGCCTGATGGGCTACAGTCCATGTGGTCGCAAAGAGTTGGACATGACTGTGTGACTTCACTTTCACTTTCAAGAGTATGTGCATCACGTAGCATCACTGATTCAAGGGACATGAATTTTGAGCAAACTCCAGGAGATAGTGGAGGACAGAGGAGACTGATTGGCTACAGTCCAGGGATTGGAAAGTGTTAGACACGACTGAATGACTAAACAACAACAGGAGCATGTGCAACAAGAGCTGGAGAGTGATGCTTACCACTTTGAACTTACTCTATTTGACACTCAAAACATCCTTACTAACGTACTCATGCAAAGTTACTGTCTCTAGGTCTTGCTTCCCTTTCTCATACTTACTAGAATGCACATTCTCACTAGCCAGCTTCACACGGACTCTTCCTATTCCCCACAGGTCCTACTCCCAGACTGACTCCCTTTCCCTTACGCTCACCTTTCCTGCAGAATTGGTGACAGGCTCTAACTTTAGATCCAAGAAGTTCCTGATCTACTTCCTGCCCTTGGCTGTGGGTACAGTGACTTGTTTCCTCCCCACCAATGAGGAAGCCTCTGTGCTTCTCAGAGCTCAAGAAGCTCAAGGAGGGGAGGGCCCAGTGGTGATGACTTAAAGAGACAGCAGCATTAACCAGTGAACTGGTGGGTATGCAGTATTGTCACTACATATCTTATCCTGCGCTGATTCCCTGGTAGCTCAGCTGGTAAAGAATCTACCTGCAATGCAGAAGACCCTGGTTCAATTCATGGGTTGGGAAGATACCCTGGAGAAGAGATAAGCTACTCCAATCTTCTTGGGCTTCCCTGGTTAGCTCAGTCAGTAAAGAATCTGCCTGCACTGGGCATACACACCGAGGAAACCAGAATTGAAAGAGACACGTGTGCCCCAATGTTCATCACAGCACTGTTTATAATAGCTAGGACATGGAAGCAACCTAGATGTCCATCAGCAGATGAATGGATAAGAAAGCTGTGGTACATATACACAAAGGAGTATTACTCGGCCATTAAAAAGAATACATTCGAATCAGTTCTAATGAGGTGGATGAAACTGGAGCCTATTATACAGAGTGAAGTAAGCCAGAAAGAAAAACACCAATATAGTATACTAATGCATATATATGAAATTTAGAAAAATGGTAATGATAACCCTATATGTGAGACAGCAAAAGAGACACAGATGTATAGAACAGTCTTTTGGACTCTGTGGGAGAGGGAGAGGGTGGGATGATTTGGGAGAATGGCATTGATACATGTATAATATCATATAAGAAACGAATCGCCAGTCCAGGTTCAGTGCAGGATACAGGATGCTTGGGGCTGGTGCACTGGGATGACCCAGAGGGATGGTATAGGGAGGGAGGTGGGAGGGGGGTTCAGGATGGGGAACACGTGTATACCTGTGGTGTATTCATGTCGATATATGGCAAAACCAGTACAATATTGTAAAGTAATTACCCTCCAACTAAAATAAATAAATTTATATTAAATAAATAAATAAACTAAAAGAAAAAAGAATAAAAGAATCTACCTGCAATGCAGGAGACCTGGGTTCGATCCGTGGGATGGGGAGGTCCCCTGGAGGAGGGCATGGGAACCTACTCCAGTATTCTTACCTGGAGAATCCTCATGGACAGAGGAACTTGGAGGGCTGCAGTCCATGGGGTCACAAAGAGTCGGACAAGACTGAGCAACTAAGCACATCCTATCCCATAGCTCTGGGCTATTGTAATGTTTTCCAAAGGTTTCTGTGACACCAGCATCTTGTCCCCAACAGGGGCTATAACGTCAGTGAGGAAGAGCATTTTAGGTTTCTGAGATCTCTTTTTATTTCCAACTTTTGACCAATAATCTTATCTCCACTTGTCTCTTGCTTTTTAGGCATTTTTAAATAAAATTGCCTCTTGAGTGTCTCCTTTCCCAGGACAGGAATTTTTGAGAGAACATCAGTGTGGACAATGCCACAAAAGTGGTTCAGCCTGCCAGGAACATCACCCTCTAGGTTTACTGAGATATAAATGAATGTAACATCACATACATTAAAATGCATGATATATTGATTGGATTATACTTATATATTTCAAAATGATTCCCATCACAACTTTAGCTAACATCTGCATTACTTCACAGAATTACCATTTCTTTTTGGTGCTGAGATATACTATCTTGGCAACTTTCAAGTCAGTCAGTCAGTCAGTCAGTTCAGTCACTCAGTCATGTCCGACTCTTTGCGACCCCATGAATCGCAGCACGCCAGGCCTCCCTGTTCATCACCAACTCCTGGAGTTCACTCAGATTCACGCCCATCGAGTCAGTGATGCCATCCAGCCATCTCATCCTCGGTCATCCCCTTCTCCTCCTGCCCCCAATCCCTCCCAGCATCAAAGTCTTTTCCAATGAGTCAACTCTTCGCATGAGGTGGCCAAAGTACTGGAGTTTCAGCTTTAGCATCAGTCCTTCCAAAGAAATCCCAGGGCTGATCTCCTTCAGAATGAACTAGTTGGATCTCCTTGCAGTCCAAGGGACTCTCAAGAGTCTTTCCAACACCACAGTTCAAAAGCATCAATTCTTCGGCAAGTAGATAATACCAAATTGCACTGTGTGTGTACCTACTCATCTTCTCCCTGGGGGATTGTACTCTTTGACCAACATCTTCAAATTTCTCCCACCCCCTCAGCCCCTAGTAACCACCATTTTACTGTCCATTTCAAGGAATTTGACATTTTTAAATTCCACATTAAAAAGTGATACCATATAGTATTTGTTGTTCTCTGTCTGACTTATTCCACTTAGTAAATGCCCTCAGCTGCACACAGTTACACTCATCCCACAGGCTAGCAAAGAAATGCTGAAAATTCTCCAAGTGAGGCTTCAATAGTACATGAACGGTGAACTTTCACATGTTGAAGCTGGATTTAGAAAAGTCAGAGGAATCAGAGATCAAATTGCCAACATCCGTTGGATCATAGATAAAACAACAGAATTCCAGAAAAACATCTACTTCTGTTTCGTTGACTACACCAAAGCCTTTGACTGTGTGGATCACAGCAGACTGTGGAAAATTCTGAAAGAGATGGGAATATCAGACCACCTTACATGCTTCCTGAGAAATCAAGGAGCAACAGTTAGAACTGGATGTGGAACAACAGACGGGTTTCTAATTGGGAAAGGAGCATGTCAAGGCTGTATATTGCCACTCTGCCTATTTGACTTATATGCACAGTGCATCATGCAAAATGCTGGGCTCGATGTATCACAAGCTGGAATCAAGATTGCTGGGAGAAATATCAATAACCTCAAATATGCAGATGACACCATCCTTATGGCAGAAAGTGAAGAGGAACTAAAAAGCTCCTTGGTGAGAATGAAAGAGGAAAGTGAAAAAGCTGCTTAAAACTCAGAATTCAAAAAATGAAGAGCATGGCACCTGGTCCCATCAATTCATGGCAAATAGATGGGGAAACAATGGAAACAGTGACAGACTTCATGTTCTTGAGCTCCAAAATCACTGCAGATGACTACTGTAGCCAAGAAATTAAAAGAAGCTTGCTCCTTGGAAGAAAAGTTCTGACCAACCTAGACAGCATATTAAAAAAAACAGAGACATCACTCTGCCAACAAAGGTCCATCAAGTCAAAGCTATGGTTTTTTCAGTAGTCATGTATGGATGTGAGAGTTGGACCATAAAGAAGGCTGAGCACTGCAGAATTGATGCTTTTGAACTGTGGTGTTGTAGAAGACTCTTGAGAATCACTTGGATTGCAAGGAGATCAAACCAGTCAATCCTAAAGGAAATCAGTCCTGAATATTCATTGGAAGGACTGATGCTAAAGCTGAAACTCCAATACTTGGCCATCTGATGTGAAGAACTAACTCATCAGAAAAGACCCTGATGCTGGGGAAGATTGCAGGCAGGAGGAGAAGGGGATGACAGAGGATGAGATGGTTGGATGGAATCACTGACTCAATGGACATGAGTTTGAGCAAGTGCCAGGAGTTGTTGATGGGCAGGGAAGCCCGGCATGCTGTGGTCCATGGGATTGCAAAGAATCAGACATGACTGAGTCACTGAACTGAACTGAACTGAACTGAAATACCTTCAAGGTAGCATCCATGTTGTTTTAAACAGCAAGATATCTTTCTCTCTCATGGCTGAATAATATTCTACTGTGTGTGTGTATGTATATACATATACATAAATTTAAAACATATATATATATATATGTATGTATGTATGTATGTATGTATATAGATGGCTTTCCTGATGGCTCAGTGGTAAAGAATCTACCTGCAATACAGAAGCTCCAGGAGACATGGGTTCGATCTCTGGGTTGGAAAGATTCCCTTCAGGAGGAAATGAGAACCCACTCCAGTATTCCTGTCTGGAAAATTCCATGGACAGAAGATTGTGGTGGGCTTCAGTTCATGGGGTCACAAACAGTCAGACCCTGCTGAGCACATGTATATATACGCATACAGTCTGCATCAGCTTTATCCATTCATCCATAGGCAAAACCTTAGGTGGTTTACGTATCTTGGCTACATGAATGATACTGCAGTGAAGATGGGAGTGCAGATATCACATCAAGATTCTGTTTTCCAGCCCTTTGGATAGATATCCAGAAGTAGGATTATGGGACATATAGTAGTTATATTTTTAATTTTTTGAGGAACCTCTGTACTGTTTCCCATAGTGACTGCACTAAGTTGCCTTTTACCGACACTGCACAAAGGTTCCCTTTTCTCCATATCCTCACCAACACTTGTTATTGCTTGTCTTTTTCTAACATTTATTTTTAATTAAAGATAATTGCTGTATATTGTCACCCTGCTTATTTCAATTATATGCAGAGTACCTCATGAGAAATGCTGGGCTGGATGAAGCACAAGCTGGAATAAGATTGCTGGGAGAAATATCAATCACCTCTGATATGCAGATGACACCACCCTAATGGCAGAAAGCAAAGAAGAAGTAAAGAGCCTCTTGATGAAAGTGAAGGAGGAGAGTGAAAAAGCTGGCTTAAAACTCAATATTCAGAAAACTAAGATCATGGCATCTGATCCCATCACTTCATGGCAAATGGGTGGAGAAACAGTGGAAACAGTGACAAACTTTATTTTGGGGGGCTCCAAAATCATTGCAGATGTCAACTGCAACCATGAAATTAAAAGACACTTGCTCCTTGGAAGGAAAGTTATGAGCAACCTTGACAGCATATTAAAAAGCAGAGACATTACTTTGCCCACAAAAGTCCATCTCATCAAGGCTATCATTTTTCCCGTAGTCATGCATGGATGGGAGAGGTGGACTGTAAAGAAAGCTGATCACTGAAGAACTGATGCTTTTAAACCATGGTGTTGTAGAAGACTCTTGAGAGTCCCTTGGACTGCAAGAAGATCCAACCAGTCCATCCTAAAGGAAATCAGTCCTGAGTGTTCATTGAAAGGACAGATGCTGAAGCTAAAACCCCAATACGTTGGCCACCTGTTGCGAAGAACTGACTCATTTGAAAAGACCCTAATGCTGGGAAAGATTGCAGGCGGGAGGAGGAGGGGATGACAGAAGATGAGATGGTTGGATGGCAGCACTGACTCAATGGACATGAGTTTTACCAAACTTCAGGTGTTGGTGATGGACAGGGAGGCCTGGTGTGCTGCAGTCCATGGGATTGCAAAGAGTCAGACATGACTGAGTGACCGAACTGAACTGACTGACTTGCTTTACAGTATTGTGCTTGTTTCTGCCTAACATCAACATGAATCAGCCACAGGTTAGCCTTCTTATTGATTGTCTTGTTGATGATAGCCATTTTAACAGGTATGAAATGATATCTCATTGTGGTTTTGATTTGCATTTCCTGCGTAATTAGCAGTGTTGAGAACTTTTTTGATTATCTGTTGACCATGTGTATGTCTTCTTTGGGGAAATGTCTATTAAGTTTGTCTGCTCATTTTAAAATTGAATTGCTTATTTCTTTTGCTAGAAAGTTGTATGAATTTCTGGTATACTTTTTTATTTTTACCTGTTATTAGATATTTGATTTAATAAATATTTTCTCCCATCCCTTAAGTGCCTTCAAATTTTGTTGATTGTTTCTTTTGTTGTGTAGAAATTTTTTACATTGATATAGTCTCACTTATTGATTTCTGCTTTTTTAAAAAGATTTTTTCCCCAGTATTTATTTATTTGACTGCACTGGATCTAAGATTTTTGCTTTTGTCACTTGTGCTTTTGGTGTCAAATCCAAAAAATCATTGCCAGCCTGATGTCAAGGATCTTCCCCACTGTTTTCTTCTAGGAGTTTTGTGGTTTTAAGTCATATATTCAAGTCTCAGTCCATTTTGAATTGATTCTTGTTTTTGGTGTATGAATAGGCATGCAATTTCACTCTAGACAGCAAGTGGCTGTCTAGTTTTTCCAAAACCATTTATTGAAAAGATACTTATTTCCCCACTGTATACTCTTGGCTTATTTGTAGTAAATTGATTGACCATATATACACGGGTTTGTTTCTGAGGTCTGTTTTTGAGCCAATACTATACCATTTTGATTAGTATAACTTTGTAATATGGTTTGAAATCAGAAAGTGTGATGCCTCCAGTTTTGTTCTTCTTTCTTAAAACTGCTTTGCCTATTTGAGATCTTTTGTGTTTCCTACAAATTTTAGCATTGTTTTTTCTATTTCTGTGAAAAGTACCATTGGAATTCTGATAGGAATTGCATTGAATCTGTAGATCTCTTTTTGTAGTATGGACATTTTTACAATATTAATTCTTTCAATTCATGAACACAGAATACCTTTTCATTTATTTGTGGCTTTTAATTTCTTTCATCAATGTCTTGTTTTCAGTGTACAGGTCTTTCACCTCTTTGGTTAAATTTATTACCAGGTGAGTTATTCCTTCTGATGCTATTGTACATGAGATTATCTTCTCTTTCTGAAAAGTTACTATCAGTGTACAGAAATGCAACTGATTTTTGTATATGATTTTAATCTGCAATTTTACTTAATGTGCTTATTACTTATCATATTTTTGGTGGGGTCTTAAAATTTTCTGTATATAAGATCCTGTCATTTGAAAATAGAGACAGTTTTACTTCCTTCTGACTTAGATGTCCTTTATTTCTCTCTCTTACTTAATTGCTCTGCCTAGGACTCCCAGTACTATGTTGAATAAAAGTGGCAAGAGTGAGCATCCTCGTAATTTTCCTGAGTTTAGAGGGAAAGCTTTCCACTGTTGAGTATGACAGCTGTAGGCTTGCTGTATATGGCCTTTGCTATGAGAGGTACGTTCCCTTTGTATATAGTTTGTTCAGAGTTTGTATCATGAAAGGACATTGAATTTTGTCAAATACTTTTTCCGTGTCTATTGAGATGATCACATGGTTTTTATTCTTCACTGTCTTAGTGTAGTGAATCACATTGTGGATGTAGAACCATCTTTGTGGCCCTCATTTCCTTGTTTTTGAATAGTGTATTTTCTTGCCTAATTGCTCTAGTTAGAACCTCTGGTAAAAAGTTGAAATGAAGTGATTAAAGCAGATATCCTTGTCTTATACCTAATCTTAGCAGGAAATTTTTCAGTCTCTCATCATTAAGTATGGTACTAGTTAGAATTTTCACAGATGACTTTTTACCAGGTTGGAAATTTCTTTCTCTTTCTAGTTTGAGTGTTTTTATTATACTATGAAATATCATTCATTTTTTCTCAAATACTTTTCTAAATCTATTGAAATAATCTTTCTTTATACTATTGATATGGCTTACTAAATTAATTATTGTATCAATTGATATTAAGTCAATATTGCTTCCTAAGGTAAATTTCACTTGTTCTTGGTGTATACTCCTTTTCATATATTGCTGGGTTCAATTTGCTTTTATTTTGTGGATGATTTTGGCATCTATGTAATTTTTTTTATATTGTTGTGTCTTTTTCTGACTTGGTATCAGAATAATACTGGCATCATGGAGTGAATTTAAAAGTGTATTTTTCTGTTTTTTTGGAAGAGTTTGTGAAGAATTGGTATTAATCCTTAAATATCTGGCAGGATTTATCAGTGAATTCATTTGGGTCTGTGTCTTTTTTTGCTTTGGGGTTTTTTTGGTAGAAATATTTTTTTATTAGTACTTGAATTTCTTTATGAATTATAGACCTATTCAGACTTTCTATTTCTTTCTGATTCAATTTTTATAGCTTATAAATTTGTTCATTGTATCTAAGTTATCTAATCTTTGGAGCATAAAATTTTTCATGGTATTTCTATGTAATTATTTCATCTCTGAAAGCTCAGTAATAATGTTTCCTCTTTCATTTATGATTTTACTTATTTAATTCTCCTCCATATATTTTTGGACAAGCTATCTAGAAAGTTATCAATTTTCTCATATTTTTTAAAAAACAAGTTTTGGTTTTGTTCATTTTCTATTTTAATAATTTCCATTCTAATCTTTACTTCTGGTTGCTTTAGGTTTTGTTTGCTTTTAATTTATTACTGGCTTGAAATCTTTGTTTAATATAGGTATTCCCAACTATGAAATCTCCTCTAAGCATTGTTTCAGCTGCACTCTCTAAGTTCTGCCATGTTGGTTTTTTCATTTTCATTCATCTCAAAATATTTATAATTTCCTGTTTGATCTCTATTTTGACTCATTTATTGTTTAAGATTGTGTAGTTTAATATCCACATAATATTGAACTACTCATTTTTTCTGTTACTTTACTCCATTTTGGCTGGAAAACTTACTGTGTATGATTTCAAGCCTCTTGAGCTTCCCTGGTGGCTCAGTGGTAAAGACTTTACCTGCCAATGCAGGAGACATGGGTTTGATCCCTGGGTTGGGAAGATTCCCCTGGAGAAGAAAATGGCAACCCATTCCAGTATTCTTGCCTGGGAAATCCCATGGAAAGAGGAGCCTAGTGGGCTACAGTCCATGGGGTGACAGAAGAGTCAGACAGGACTTAGCAACTAAACAACAGTGACAACCATACAAACTTATTAAAGTTTGTTTCATGTCCTTATAGATGACCTGATTAGGAGAATATTCCTTGTGCACTTGAAAACAATGTGTAATCTGCTGCTGGTGGTGGAGTATTCTTATATTAGACTTAGTTGATTTATAATGATTGTCACATCTTTTATTTCTTTGTCGACCTTTTGATTAATTGATGTATGCATTATTCGTAGTGGAGTATTGGAGTGTATAGCTATTGTTGTGGAATAGTCTATCTCCCCTTGATTTTGGTTATTTTCTGCTTCATGTGTTTCAGGGCTCAGTTGTTACATTCATATGTTTGTAATTGTTATATTTTCAAATTCATTGAATCATTCTTCTGTTGGTTCAAATGTGTCATTAAGCCCCTAGAAGTAAAATTTTAAATTTCAGTTTTACTTTCAGATATCAGAATGTTTATTTTGTTCTTTCTTAAAATATAATTTCTATATCTTTATTGACATTCTCTACTTGATGAGATATTGTCATCATAACTTCCTTTATTTCTTTAGGTATGATTCTTTCTGCTCTTTAAATATATTTATATTTGCTGCTTTGATGCCCTGTCTTCAAATTCATTATCTGATCCCTCTAACAGGCAGTTTCTGTTGCCTGATCTATCCAGTATATGGGTCGTAGTTTTCTGTGTCTTTCAGTTTTTCTTAAAAACTTGACATTTTAGGTAATATAGTGTAGCAACTCTGGATACTGATTCACCTTCTCTTCATCTGGGGCTTGAATCGCTGCTCTTCCATGTTTGTTTAATGATTTCACTAGGCTCTGGTCTACATGTCTCTGTAGCTCAGTTGGTAAAGAATCTAAAGAGCCTCCTGATGAATGTGAAAGAGAAGAGTGGAAAAGTTGGCTTAAAACTTAACATTCAGAAAACTAAGATCATCGCATCTGGTCCCATCAACATGACAAATAGATGGGGAAACAGTGGAAACAGTGATAGACTTTGGTTTTTTAGGCTCCAAAATCACTGCAAGATGGTGGCTGCAGCCATGAAATTAAAAGACACTTACTCCTTGGAAGGAAATTTATGACCAACCTAGACAGCATATTAAAAAGCAGAGACATTACTTTGCCAACAAAGGTCCGTCTAGACAAAGAGATGGTTTTTCCAGTAGTCATGTATGGATGTAAGAGTTGGACTACAAAGAGAGCTGAGCGCTGAAGAATTTATGCTTTTAAATTGTGGTGTTCGAGAAGACTCTTGAGAGTCCCTTGGACTGCAAGGAGATCCAACCAGTCCATCCTAAAGGAAATCAGTCCGGAATATTCATTGGAAGGAGTGATGCTGATGCTGGAACTCCAATACTTTGGCCACCTGATGCAAAGACCTGAATCATTTGAAAAGACCCTAATGCTGGGAAAGATTGAAGGTGGGAGGAGAAGGAGATGACAGAGGATCAGATGGTTGGATGGCATCACTGACTCAATGGACATGAGTTTGAGTAAACTCCGGGAGTTGATGATGGACAGGGAGGCCCGGAGTGCTGCAGTCCATGGGGTCACAAAGAGTTGGACATGACTGAGCAACTGAACTGGACTGCCTGCAGTGCAGAAGTCCCCAGGTTGATCCCTGGGTCAGGAAGATCCCCTGGAGAGGGAAATAGCAGCCCACTCCAGTATTTTTGCCTGGAAAATCCCATGGACAGAGGAACCTGGTGGGATCACTCCATGAGATCACAAGAGTTGGACGCAACTAAACCACCACCAGGCTCTTTTGGTGAAGTATGTTTCTCTCACCCATTCCTGTCCATTTGCTGTTTGGAGAAATACCAACAACCTGAGATATGCAAATGATACCACTTTAATGGCAGAAAGTGAAGAGGAACTAAAAAGCCTCTTGATGAGGGAGAAAGAGGAGAGTGGAAAAGTTGGTTTAAAACTCAATTCTCAACAAATCTAAGATCATGGCATTTCATCACTGGTCTCATCACTTCATGGCAAATAGGAGAAAAATTGAAAACTGTGCCAGATTCTCTTTTCTTAGAACCCAAAATCACTATGGACAATGATTGCAGCCATGAAATTAAAAGACACTTGTTCCTTGGAGGGAAAGCTGTGACAAACCTAGACAGCAAAGTTAAAAGCAGAGGCATCACTTTGCCAACAAAGGCTCAAACAGTCAAAGCTGTGGTTTTTTCACTAGTCATATATGGATGGATATGAGAGTTGGACCATAAGGAAGACTGAGCACCGAAGAATTGATGCTTTAGAATTGTGGTGCTGAAGAAGATTCTTGAGCATCCCTTGCACTGCAAGGAGATCAAACCAGTCAACCCTGAAGAAAATGATCCCTGAATATTCATTTAAAGGACTGATCCTAAAGCTCCAATACTTTGGCCACCTGATGCAAAGTGCTGACTCATTGGAAAAGATCTTGATGCTGGGAAAGATTGAAGGCAAGAGGAGAAGGGGGTCACAGAGGATGAAATGGTTAAATAGCATCACCGACTCAAAGGGCATGAAGTAAGTAAACTCTTGGAGACAGTGGAGGACAAGGGAGCCTGGTGTGCTACAGTCCATGGGGTTGAAAAGAGTTGGGCATGACTTAGCAACTGAATAACAACAATAACAATAACAAAAATTTCCCCTGCAGTATGAAACCTCTGATGTTGCTCCTCAGAAGGTGCAGTCACTGGCATTCACACAGTTACCTGGGATGACAATAGTTTTAGCAGTGCTCTCTCTGAAAGTTTTTTTTCCCCTAATCTCTCTGTTTATCTGTGTGTCTCTATTGGTATTATACCCAGGTGTTAGGCTTACTAGTTGCCAGTTGATTGCACTCTAATTTTTAACAATGCCCATGGACTTAAATTGGTCCACAGTCTTATCTAATTAAATTTGGTTTACTTAGCCGGGATAGTTTTCATGGCCACCTTTTCAGGTTTCTCTGATCCTAGAAGGACTCTTCTTACCTGTTTTTCTGCTTCTTACTGGTAAACTTGCTGGCCTGTGGTTTCTCTTATGGCTCTCAAAGGATTACCAGTCCCCTTTAAATTGCTTACCACTAAAATCTGTATCATTTGCAGAACACTTTGACCTGAACTTACTACCCTATGTTTCAAATAATTCTTTCCTTTGGGGAGGGCTTTGGAGTTTTCAGTTATTATGAACTTCTTTTCTTCCTGAATAAAATCTTTGAGTCACAGTTCTAGGTCTAGAGCAGGGGATTGTAGCCTTTGGTCTTTTAAACTTGCCTCTCCTAGCATAAAATCTCCATCCTATGAAGGAGCTGGACCTGTCATGCCTGGAGTAGAGCCTCTGCTCTATCGGTAGAGAAGCTGCAGTGTACTGCTAGCTACACTCACCATGAATTTAGTCTCTGGAACTCAGAGTTGGAGGGAATGCTGTTCCTATTGGTAAGATACTACACTCTTGATGAGTAGCTATGGGGAGAGGGAGCCTCGTCTTCTCAGCCACCCCTGCCTAGAATTGGGTTTCCTTCAAGCTTAGCTGATGGTGATTTGGGGAAAGAAGACTTTGATCATGGCTCAAGTATAATGCAGACTCTCACTGTTCTCAGATTCAGTAGACTTTTTTTTTTTAATAAATGTTTCTTCTTTGTTATATGATCATAGGACAATATTTAGAGATTTCCTTATGTTTTTAAATAATGTTCACCAGTAATAAGTTTACAGGGCTTCTCATGATGCATTGTGGAACTGGAAACTCCATCAGTAGTTTTAAATTAAATTTTGGTCACATTGCTAGCTCCCTTCTTCTTCCTTCCTGCCATGTGCATGGGTTTTGCATAGTTTGCTTTCCCCTTCTTGTTGTTCTTTATTGCAGTTAAATAAAATATAGCTAACAGGGACCTATGTGATGGCTGCCAGGTTGCTATTTTATTTGGAACTCTTGGTTCTCCACTAAATGCAAATATGTTACACTTGTAGAGGATCAGATAAATTCTCATGTTTCCTTATATTTCCAAATAGTCATGTGTGACCTCCCAAAGTTTAGAAATGAGTCATTTAGATACCATTTCCAAGTTACCTATTTTCATGATAAACAATAATCAAAAGCAATAAGGCTGTTCAGCTGTTTAAAAGCTACCTAGGCTCTGAGAACTTCATTGGTAGGATTTTGAAAGAAGTTCGTGGTGTGATATACAGAGGTGTCCATTGCAGTTGTTCCTGCACCCCTTGTTAAAACTTTATTTATAGCATCCATCTTCAGTAAAAATGCACTGAAGAACAGTCTCTTTAGGGAAGGATTGAAGTGAAGCAACAAAAGCTGTGAAATTGAAACCAAAAGGAAGAAATAAAAATAATGACAGAAATTATGCAAACTAAATGACAAATCCCAGAAAGAGGGCAAGTTATTGAATGCTGTCAGATGATTTATTGCAGCCTCTAAATTCTTTTCCCAATTCCTGTTCTAATCAGCCTCTTCTTCCATTATAAGGATCATGAAATGGCTAAGAATCTAGGGGATATCAAAGTAAACATTGTGAATTTTGGAGGTGTGGGACTGAGAAACCTAAGTAAGTAAATAAGGAATGGAACTGTGGATTTCCTGAGAGTAACAAAAACATGTGAAAGAAAAACCTATTTCCTTGCTTCTTGCTTTTTTGGCTGTTGGAGCCAAGCAGTAAACACAGCTGATATCTGTAACTGTCTATAACCATCCAAAGCTCTGATGACCCTTGGAACTAAGGGACACTGAGAGAAGAGGGCCTGGACTAACAGTGGTTCATCATCCTAGGCCCATAAATCCAAGAGCCCAAAGAATTGTCTGCACATGGTGGTTGCCCTTTTAGGAACTCTGTTCTCTGTACCTCTCTCTACTGGAGGTTTATAACTATAACCAACCAACATATGAGAAGCAATGTTGGTAAGCAGGCCAAGGTTCATGATTTCTACCAGTAGAGACTATGGGAGTTTGTTCTCATTGGCTGAGGCCAAATTATTAGAGTCGATACCATTTCATAAGTGTTAGTCACTCAGTTGATGCCATGGTCTGTAACTGGCCAGCCTCCTCTGTCCATGAGATTCCCTAGGCAAGAATACTGGAATGGGTTGCCATTCCATTCTACAGGGGAACTTCCAGACCAAAGGATCAAACCTGGCTTTCCCACATTGCAGACAGATACTTTACCATCTAAGCCACCAGGGAAGCCCATTACCATTCCATCAGTTCAGTTCAGTTCAGTAGCGCAGTGGTGTCCAGCTCTTTGGGAACACATGGACTGCAGCACACCAGGCCTCCCTGTCCATCACCAACTCCCGGAGTTTACACACACTCATGTCCATTGAGTCAGTGATGCCATTCAACCTTCTCATCTGTCATCCCCTTCTGCTACTGCCTTCAATCTTTCCCAGCATCAGGGTCTTTTCAAATGAGTCAGCTCTTCACATCAGGTGGCCAAAGAATTGGAGTTTCAGCTTCAACATCAGTCCTTCCAATGAATACTCAGGATTGATCTTTGGGATTGACTGCTTGGATCTCCTTGCAGTCCAAGGGACTCTCAAGAGTCTCCTCCAGCATCACAGTTCAAAAGCATCAATTCTTCTGCACTCAGCTTTCTTTATAGTCCAACTCTCACATCCATACATGACTACTGGAAAAACCATACCCTTGACTATCCGATCTTTGTTGGTAAAGTAATGTCTCTGCTTTTAACATGCTGTCTAAGTTGGTCATGGAGAAGGCACTGGCGACCTACTCCAGTATTCTTGCCTGGAAACTTCCATGGACAGAGGAGCCAGGTAGGCTGCAGTCCATGGGATCGCTAAGAGTTGGACATGACTGAACAACTTCACTTTCATTTTTCACCTTCATGCATTGGAGAAGGAAATGGCAACCCACTCCAGTGTTTTTGCCTGGAGAATCCCAGGGACAGGGGAGCCTTGTGGGCTGCCGTCTATGGGGTCGCACAGAGTCGGACATGACTGAGGTGACTTAGAAGCAGCAGCTAGGTTGCTCATAACTTTCCTTCCAATGAGCAAGCATCTTTCAATTTCATGGCTGCAGTCATCATCTGCAGTGATTTTGGAGCCCCCCAAAACAAAGTCTGTCACTGTTTCCATTATTTCCCCATCTATTTGCCATGAAGTGATGGGACCGATGCCATGATCTTAGTTTTCTGAATGTGGAGCTTTAAGCCAACTTTTTCACTCTCCACTTTCACTTTCATCAAGAGGCTCTTTAGTTCTTCACTTTCTACCATAAGGGTGGTGTCATCTGCATGTCTGAGGTTATTGATATTTCTCCCAGCAATCTTGATTCCAGCTTGTGCTTCAGCCTATCATTTCTCATGATGTACTCTGCAGATAAGTTAAATAAGAACGGTGACAATATGCAGCCTTGACATACTCCTTTTCCCATTTGGAGCCAGTCTGTTTCTCCATGTCCAGTTCTAACTTTTGCTTCCTGACCTGAATACAGATTTCTCAAGAGACAGGTCAGGTGGTCTGGTATTCCCATCTCTTTCAGAATTTTCCATACTTTTTGGGATCCACACAGTCAAAGGCTTTGGCATAGTCAATAAAGCAGAAATAGATATTTTTCTGGAACTCTCTTGCTCTTTCAATGATCCATCAGATGTTGGCGATTTGATCTCTGGTTCCTCCGCCTTTTCTAAATTTTATTTTACTTTATTTTACTTTACAATACTGTATTGGTTTTGCCAACATCAGCGGGTGTACATGAGTTCCCAATTCTGAACCCCCCTCCCAACTCCCTCCCTATACCTTCTCTCTGGGTCATCTCAGTGCACCAGCCCCAAGCATCCTGTATCCTGCATCGAACCTAGACTGGCAATTCGTTTCTTACATGATATTATACATGTTTCAATGCCATTCCAAAAGTCTGTTCTATACATCTGTGTCTCTTTTGCTGTCTCGCATACAGGGTTATCATTACCATCTTTCTAAATTTCATATATATGCGTTAGTATACTATATTGGTGTTTTTCTTTCTGGCTTACTTCACTCTGTATAATAGGCTCCAGTCTCATCCACCTCATTAGAACTGATTCAAATGTATTCTTTTTAATGGCTGAGTAATACTCCATTGTGTATATGTACCACAGCTTTCTTATCCATTCATCTGCTGATGGACATCTAGGCTGCTTCCATGTCCTGGCTATTATAAACAGTGCTGCGATGACCATTGGGGTGCATGTGTCTCTTTCAATTCTGGTTTCCTCAGTGTGTATGCCCAGCAGTGGGATTGCTGGGTCATAAGGCTGTTCTATTTCCAGATTTTTAAGGACTCTCCACACTGTTCTCCATAGTGGCTGTACTAGTTTGCATTCCCACCAACAGTGTAAGAGGGTTCCCTTTTCTCCACACCCTCTCCAGCATTTATTGCTTGTTGACTTCTGGATTGCAGCCGTTCTGACTGGTGTGAAATGGTACCTCATTGTGGTCTTGATTTGCATTTCTCTGATAATGAGTGATGTTGAGCATCTTTTCATGTGTTTGTTAACCATCCGTATGTCTTCTCTGGAGAAATGTCTGTTTAGTTTTTTGGCCCATTTTTTGATTGGGTCGTTTATTTTTCTGGAATTGAGCTGCAAGAGTTGCTTGTATATTTTTGAGATTAGTCGTCTGTCAGTTGCTTCATTTGCTATTATTTTCTCCCATTCTGAAGGCTGTCTTTTCACCTTGCTTAGAGTTTTCTTTGTTGTGCAAAAGCTTTTAATTTTAATTAGGTCCCATTTGTTTATTTTTGCTTTTATTTCCAATATTCTGGGAGGTGGGTCATAGAGGATCCTGCTGTGATTTCTGTCAGAGGGTGTTTTGCCTATGTTCTCCTCTAGGAGTTTTACAGTTTCTGGTCTTACATTTAGATCTCTAATCCACTTTGAGTTTATTTTTGTGTATGGTGTTGGAAAGTGTTCTCGTTTCATTCTTTTACAAGTGGTTGACCAGTTTTCCCAGCACCACTTGTTAAAGAGATTGTCTTTAATCCATTGTATATTCTTGCCTCCTTTGTCGAAGATAAGTTGTCCATAGGTGTGTGAATTTATCTTTGGGCTTTCTATTTTGTTCCATTGATCTATATTTATGTCTTTGTGCCAGTACCATACTGTCTTGATGACTGTGGCTTTGTAGTAGAGCCTGAAAGTCAGGCAGGTTGATTCCTCCAGTTCCATTATTCTTTCTCAAGATTGCTTTGGCTATTCGAGGTTTTTTGTATTTCCATACGAATTGTGAAATTATTTGTTCTAGCTCTGTGAAAAATACCACTGGTAGCTTGATAGGGATTGCATTGAATCTGTAAATTGCTTTGGGTAGTATAACTCATCTTCACTATATTGATTCTTCTGATCCATGAACATGGTATACTTCTCCATCTATTAGTGTCCTCTTTGATTTCTTTCACTAGTGTTTTATAGTGTTCTATATATAGGTCTTTCATTTCTTTAGGTAGATATATTCCTAAGTATTTTATTCTTTTCATTGCAATGGTGAATGGAATTGTTTCCTTAATTTCTTTTTCTACTTTCTCATTATTAGCGTATAGGAATGCAAGGGATTTCTGTGTGTTGATTTTATATCCTGCAACTTTACTATATTCATTGATTAAGTCTTGTAATTTTCTGGTGGAGTCTTTAGGGTTTTCTATGTAGAAGATCATGTCATCTGCAAACAGTGAGAGTTTTACTTCTTCTTTTCCAATTTGGATTCCTTTTATTTCTTTCTCTGCTCTGATTGCTGTGGCCAAAACTTCCAGAACGATGTTGAATAGTAGTGGTGAAAGTGGGCACCTTTGTCTTGTTCCTGACTTTAGGGGAAATGATTTCAATTTTTCACCATTGAGGATAACGTTTGCTGTGGATTTTTCATATATAGCTTTTATTATGTTGAGGTATGTTCCTTCTATTCCTGCTTTCTGGAGAGTTTTTAAAATAAATGGATGTTGAATTTTGTCAAAGGCTTTTCTGCATCTATTGAAATAATCGTATGCTTTTTATTTTTCAATTTGTTAATGTGGGCAATTACATTGATTGATTTGCAGATATTGAAGAATCCTTGCATCCCTGGGATAAAGCCCACTTGGTCATGGTGTATGATCTTTTTAATGTGTTGTTGGATTCTGATTACTAGAATTTTGTTAAGGATTTTTGCATCTATGTTCATCAGTGATATTGGCCTGTAGTTTTCTTTTTTTGTGGCATCTTTGTCAGATTTTGGTATGAGGGTGATGGTGGCCTCATAGAATGAGTTTGGAAGTTTACCTTCCTCTGCAATTTTCTGAAAGAGTTTGAGTAGGATAGGTGTTCAGTTCAGTTCAGTCGCTCAGTCGTGTCCGACTCTTTGAGACCCCATGAATTGCAGCACACCAGGCCTCCCTGTCCATCACCAACTCCCGGAGTTCACTCAGACTCATGCCCATTGAGTCAGTGATGCCATCCAGCCATCTCATCCTCTGTTGTCCCCTTCTCCTCCTGCCCCCAATCCCTCCCAGCATCAGAGTCTTTTCCAATGAGTCAACTCTTCACATGAAGTGGCCAAAGTACTGGAGTTTCAGCTTTAGCATCATTCCTTCCAAAAAACACTCAGGGCTGATCTCCTTCAGAATGGACTGGTTGGATCTCCTTGCAGTCCAAGGGACTCTCTAGAGTCTTCTCCAACACCACAGTTCAAAAACATCAATTCTTCAGTGCTCTGCCTTCTTCACAGTCCAACTCTCACATCCATACATGACCACAGGAAAAACCATACCCTTGACTAGATGGATCTTGGTCGGCAAAGTCATGTCTCTGCTTTGGATAGGTGTTAGCTCTTCTCTAAATTTTTGGTAGAATTCAGCTGTGAAGCTGTCTGGACCTGGGCTTTTGTTTGCTGGAAGATTTCTGATTACAGTTTCAATTTCCGTGCTTGTGATGGGTCTGTTAAGATTTTCTATTTCTTCCTGGTTCAGTTTTGAAAAGTTGCACTTTTCTAAGAATTTGTCCATTTCTTCCATGTTGTCCATTTTATTGGCATATGATTGCTGATAGTAGTTTCTTATAATCCTTTGTATTTCTGTGTTTTCTGTTGTGATCTCTCCTATTTCATTTCTAATTTTATTGATTTGATTTTTCTCCCTTTGTTTCTTGATGAGTCAGGCTAATGGTTTGTCAATTTTATTTATCCTTTCAAAGAACCAGCTTTTGGCTTTGTTGATTTTTGCTATGGCCTCTTTTGTTTCTGTTGCATTTATTTCTGCCCTAATTTTTAAGATTTCTTTCCTTCTACTAACCCTGGGGTTATCCATTTCTTCCTTTTCTAGTTGCTTTAGGTGTAGAGTTAGGTTATTTATTTGACTTTTTTCTTGTTTCTTGAGGTATGCCTGTATTGCTATGAACTTTCCCCTTAGCACTGCTTTTACAGTGTCCCACAGGTTTTGGGTTGTTGTGTTTTCATTTTCATTTGTTTCTATGCATATTTTGATTTCTTCTTTGATTTCTTCTGTGATTTGTTGGTTATTCAGAAGCGTGTTGTTCAGCCTCCATATGTTGGAATTTTTAATAGTTTTTCTCCTGTAATTGATATCTAATCTTACTTCATTATGGTCAGGAAAGATGCTTGGAATGATTTCAATTTTTTTGAATTTATCAAGGCTAGATTTATGGCCCAGGATGTGATCTATCCTGGAGAAGGTTCCATATGCACTTGAGAAAAAAGGTGAAATTCATTGTTTGGGGGTGAAATGTCCTATAGATATCAATCAGGTCTAATTGGTCTATTGCATCATTTAAAGTTTGTATTTATTTGTTAATTTTCTGTTTAGCTGATCTACCCATAGGTGTGAGTGGGGTATTAAAGTCTCCGACTATTATTGTGTTATTGTTAATTTCCCCTTTCATACTTGTTAGTATTTCTCTTAAATATTGTGGTGCTCCTATGTTGGGTGCATATATATTTATAATTGTTATATCTTCTTCATGGATTGATCCTTTGATCATTATGTAGTGTCCTTCTTTGTCTCTTTTCACAGCCTTTGTTTTAAAGTCTATTTTATCGGATATGAGTATTGCTACTCCTGCTTTCTTTTGGTCTCTATTTGCATGGAATATCTTTTTCCAGCCCTTCACTTCCAGTCTGTATGTGTCCCTTGTTTTGAGGTGGGTCTCTTGTAGACAACATATATAGGGGTCTTGTTTTTGTATCCATTTAGCCAGTCTTTGTCTTTTGGTTGGGGCATTCAACCCATTTATGTTTAAGGTAATTATTGATAAGTATGATCCCGTTGCCATTTACTTTATTGTTTGGGGTTCAGGTTTATACTCCCATTTTGTGTTTCCTGTCTAGAGAATATCCTTTAGTATTTGTTGGAGAGTTGGTTTGGTGGTGCTGAATTCTCTCAGCTTTTACTTGTCTGTAAAGCTTTTGATTTCTCCTTCATATTTGAATGAGACTCTTGCTGGGTGCAGTAATCTGGGTTGTAGGTTATTTTCACTCATCACTTTAAGTATGTCTTGCCATTCCCTCCTGGCCTGAAGGGTTTCTATTGAAAGATCAGCTGTTATCCTTATGGAATTCCCCTTGTGTGTTATTTGTTATTTTTCCCTTGCTGCTTTAAGTATTTGTTCTTTGTGTTTGATCTTTGTTAATTTGTTCTTTGTTAATTTGATTAATATGTGTCTTGGGGTGTTTCACCTTGGGTTTATCCTGTTTGGGACTCTCTGGGTTTCTTGGACTGGGTGATTATTTCCTTCCCCATTTTAGGGGAGTTTTCAACTATTATCTCCTCAAGTATTTTCTCATGGTCTTTCTTTTTGTCTTCTTCCTCTGAGACTCCTATAATTCGAATGCTGGGGCATTTAACATTGTCCTGGAGGTCTCTGAGATTGCCCTCATTTCTTTTAATTCGTTTTTCTTTTGTCCTCTCAGATTCAATTATTTCTACCATTCTATCTTCTACTTCACTAATCCTGTCTTCTGCCTCTGTTATTCTACTATTTGTTGCCTCCAGAGTGTTTCTGATCTCATTTATCACATTATTCATTATATATTGACTCTTTTTTATTTCCTCTAGGTCCTTGTTAAACCTTTCTTGCATCTTCTCAATCCTTGTCTCCAGGCTAATTATCTGTGATTCCATTTTGATTTCAAGATTTTGGATCATTTTCACTATCAATATTCGGAATTCTTTCTCAGGTAGACTTCCTATCTCTTCCTCTTTTGTTTGGTTTTGTGGGCATTTCTCCTGTTCCTTTGCCTGCTGGGTATTTCTCTGTCTCTTCATCTTTTTATATTGCTGTGTTTGGGGTGGCCTTTCTGTATTCAGGCAGTTTGTGGAGTTCTCTTTATTTTTGGAGTTTCCTCTCTGTGGGTGGGATTATATCAGTGGCTTGTCAAGGTTTCTTGGTTAGGGAAGCTTGTGTTGGTGTTCTGATGGGTGGAGCTGGATTTCTTCTCTCTGGGGTGCAATGAAATGTCCAGTAATGAGTTATGAGATGTCAATGGTTTTGGAGTAACTTTGAGCTGCCTGTATATTGAAGCTCAGGGCTGTGTTCCTGTGTTGCTGGAGAATTTGTGTGGTATGTCTTGCTCTGGAACTTGTTGGCCCTTGGGTGGTGCTTGGTTTCAGTGTAGGTATGGAGGCATTTGATGAGGTCCTATCAATTAATGTTCTCTGGAGTCAGGAGTTCTCTGATGTTCTCAGGCTTTGGACTTAAGCCTCCTGCTTCTGGTTTTCAGTTTTATTTTTACAGTAGTCTCAAGACTTTTCCTTCTGTACTGCACCTTTGATAAAACATCCAGGTTAAAGATGAAAAGTTTCTCCACATTGAGGGACACCCGGAGAGGTTCCCAGAGTTACATGGAGAAGAGAAGAGGGAGGGGTGAGTTAGAGGTGACCTGAATGAGATGAGGTGGAATCAAAAGAGGAGAGAGCAAGCTAGCCAGTAATCACTTCCTTATGTGCGTTCCACTGTCTGGACTGCTCAGAGATGTTCACAGAGTTATACAGAGAAGGGGAGAGGGAGGAAGGAGACATAGGTTGTCAGGAGGATAAGAGAGGGGAATGAAAAGGAGAGAGACAGATCCAGCCAGTAATCAGTTCCCTAAGTGTTCTCCACCATCTGGAACACACAGAGATTCACAGAGTTGGGTAAAGAGAAGGAGGAGGAAGGAGACAGAGGCGACCTGGTAGAGAAAAAGGAGAGTCCAAAGGATGGGAGAACAGTCAAGCCTGTACACTCACTCTCAAGTAAAAATGGGTACTGAAGGTTGGGTTTTTGAAAGTACAAAATTGATAACAAATACCAAAAAGCAAAGATTAAAAATCTAGAGTAGAGGTTGAATTTTCAAAAATACAATATTAAAGAAAAGGAGAAGAAGAATTTAAAAAAAAAGTCACAAGAATCGTAAAAAAAAAATAAAATGAAGTTTGCTTTAAAAATAGGGCCTTTTTTTTTGAAAAGTAATAGGTTATAAAAATGAAAATTAAAGGAGAAATAGAGCACTTAAAATTTTAAAAATGTTTTTTAAAAAAGAAGAAAACGAAAAGAAGGAAAAAAACAAAACAAAAGAATGATCGTAAAAACAGTGAAGGTATATCTAGGACTTTCTCTGGTGTTGTTGTGGGGAGTGTGGAGTCAGTTCATTTTCGGATAGTTCCTTGGTCTGGCTTATATTTCTCAAGATCTATAGGCCCCTTCCTATGTAGTGGGTACTAACGACACAGGGTTTTACTCTATTGCCCCTGTCACTTCCAAGGCGGTTCCCTCTGTTTTAGCTTCTTCTGTGTCTGATTTCCGCCCTGACACAAGGAGCGGGGGTGGTGGCGGGGGTGGACTTTTTTGTTTTTTTAGGCTCACTTGTTCAGTCGCGCTGTGGGGAGAGAGGGATGCTGCAAACAAATAACACTGGCATGTGTTCGCAGTGTCTCAGCCACGCTGGGTCTGCCCCTGCTCACAGTGCACACAGCTCAGCTCTAGGTTGCTCAGCCAGCAACCGTCTGAGGCTGACCCTCGGCTGCATGCACCTCCCAGGTCTAAGCCGCTCAGGTAGTCCTCAGAGGCACAGACTCGGTTGGGCCTGCGTTTTGTGCCCTTCCCAGGTCTGAGTAGCTCAGGTGTTTGGCAAGCGTGGTCATTGCGACTTATCGCCTCTTCCATCCCTGCTGCTCAGTTTTCTGGGTATACAGCTGGCACACCTTCTCAGGCGGATGATGACTGTCCAGAACCCCAAGAAGTCTTAGTTAGCAAAGAAGCTTGTTTCCAGTTTGGTAGTTAATGTCTCTCTGGGGCTTCAATTGCCCCCTTCCGGCCCTTCCAGCTCTGGCTGTCTGTCACTGGAGGGGGATGGTCTGCAGCCGGCTAATTCTGTTCCATCCTTTGTTCTGTGTGCGGTCCTGGCGGTGTCTTAGGTTAGAGCTTTTCCCGTGGTAGCTATCCCACAGTCTGGTTTGCTAGCCTAAGTTAGTTCACTCTGGGTACACTAGGGGCATTTGGGCCTGATCCTCAAAAGGCAATGCAGCCCGCACCTCCCTGCCCAGCCCCTGCTTGCTAATGGCAGATGCAGGCATCTGTGCTGCTTCTCCACTGGGGGAGTTACCATTGGGCTCATAATCTGTGGATTTTAATCATTCATTTCCTTCCTGTTATGTTGCCCTCTGTGCTTCCAAGGCTCGCCACAGACTCGGCAGTGAGAGTGTTTCCTGGTGTTTGGAAACTTCTCTCTTTTTAAGACTCCCTTCCCGGGACAGAGCTCCCTCCCTACCTCTTTTGTCTCTTTTTTTGTCTTATATTTTTTCCTACCTGTTTTTGAAGACAACGAGCTGCTTTTCTGGGTGCCTGATGTCCTCTGCCGGCATTCAGAAGTTGTTTTCTGGAATTTACTCAGCGTTGAAATGTTCTTTTGATGAATTTGTGGAGGAGAAAGTGGTCTCCCCGTCCTATTCCTCCACCATTTTAGGACCGCCCCTCTGCCTTTTCTAAAATCAGCTTGAACATCTGGAAGTTCACAGTTCACCTATTGTTGAAGCCTGGCTTTGAGAATTTTGAGCATTACTTTACTAGCATGTGAGATGAGTACAATGATGTGGTAGTTTGAGCATTCTTTGGCAATGCCTTTCTTTGGGATTGGAATAAGACTGACTTTTCCAGTCCTGTGGCCAAAACTGAGCTTTGGAAATTTGCTGGCATATTGAGTGTAGCACTTTCACAGCATCATCTTTTAGGATTGGAAATAGCTCAACTGGAATGCCATCACCTCCACTAGCTTTGTTCATAGTGATGCTTCCTAAGGCCCACTTGACATCACATTCCAGGATGTCTGGCTCTAGGTGAGTCTTCACATCCCAAGATGTCTGGCTCTAGGTGAGTGATCACACCATCGTGATTTGTCTGGGTCATGAAGATCTTTTTTGTACAGTTCTTCTGTGTATTCTTGCCACCTCTTCTTAATATCTTCTGCTTCTGTTAGGTCCATACCATTTCTGTCCTTTATTGAGCCCACCTTTGCATGAAATATTCCCTTGGTATCTCTAATTTTCTTGAAGATATCTCTAGTCTTTCCCATTCTATTGTTTTCCTCTATTTCTTTGCATTGATCACTGAGGAAGGCTTTCTTATCTCTCCTTACTATTCTTTGGAACTCTGCATTCAAATTGGTTTATCTTTCCTTTTCTCCTTTGCTTTTCACTTCTCTTCTTTTCACAGCTATTTGTAAGGGCTTCTCAGATAGCCATTTTGCCTTTTGCATTTCTTTTCTGTGGGGATGGTCTTGATCCCTGTCTCCTGTACTATGAATCTCTGTCCATATTTCATCAGGCACTCTATCAGATCTAGTCCCTTAAATCTATTTCTCACTTCCACTGTATAATCACAAGTGATTTGACTTTGGTCATACTTGAATGGTCTAGTGGTTTTCCCTACTTTCTTCAATTTAAGTCTGAATTGGCAATAAGGAGTTCATGATCTGAGCCACAGGCATCTGCCGGTCTTGTTTTTGCTGACTGTCTAGAGATTCTCTATCTCTAGAAACATAATCTGCAAAGAATATAATCAATCTGATTTCAATGTTGACCATCAGGTGATGTCCATGTGTAGAGTCTTCTCTTGTGCTGTTGGAAGAGGGTGTTTGCTATGACCAGTGCATTATACAAGTTACAGGTTATAAGTTACATGTGTACAATATAGTGATTCACAATTTTTAAAGGTTATATTCCATTTAATGTTGTTCAGTTGCTAAGTTGTGTCCGATTCTTTGCGACCCATGGACTGCAGCTCACCAGTCTTTCCTGTCCTTCACTATCTCCCAGAGTTTACTAAAACTCATGTCCATTGAGGCAGTGACGCCATCTTACCATCTCATCCCCTGTCACCACCTTTTCCTCCTGTTCTCAGTCTTTCCCAGTATCAGGGTCTTTTCCAATGAGTCAGCTGTTCACATCAGGTGGCCAAAGTATTGGATATTCAGCTTCAGCATCAGTCCTTCCAGTGAATATTCAGGATTGATTTCCTTCAGGATGGACTGGTTTGATCTCCTTGCAGTCCAAGGGACTCTGAAGAGTCTTCTCCAGCACCACGGTTCTAAAGCATCAATTCTTTGGTGTTCAGCCTTCTTTATGATCCAATTCCCACCCATACATGGCAGCTGGAAAAACCATAGTTTAACTCTGTGAACCTTTGTCAGCAAAGTGGTGTTTCTGATTTTTAATATGCTGCCCATGTTTGTCTTGGCTTTTCTTTCAAGAAGCAAGTGTCTTTTAATTTCATGGTTTCAGTCACCATCTGCAGTGATTTTGGAGGCCAAGAATAGAAAGTCTGTCATTGTTTCCATTGTTTTCCAGTCTATTTGCCATGAAGCGATGGGATTGGATGTCATGATCTTAGTTTCTTGAAGGCTGAGTTTTAAGTCAGCTTTTTCACTCTCCTCTTTTACCTTCATCAAGAGGCTCTTTAGTTCTTCTTCACTTTCTAGCATTAGGGTGGTGTCAGTCTGATTTTGATGTTGACCATCTGGTGATGTCCATGTGTAGAGTCTTCTTTTGTGTAGTTGGAAGAGGGTGTTTGCTATGAGCAGTGCGTTCTCTTGGCAAAACTCTGTGAGACTTTGGCCTGCTTCATTCTTTACTCCAGGGCCAAATTTCCCTGTTACTCCAGGTGTTTCTTGACTTCCTACTTTTGCATTCCAGTCCCCTATAATGATAAGGATACCATTCCATAGTAGGCATCAAACTTAATTAATTTAGTACTTCTTTATCTTCTATTATGTAAAGATAATGGTGCTCAGAGGGATTATGGTTTTTTTCCCCTCAAACCATAGATTTTGATTGTAGGAGAATCAAGACCCACAGACATTTCCACTGGTTGCATTTCATGTATTAATGGAGAGACCAGTACTCATATGCTGCTGCTAAGAGAGTCTACAAGTCAATCTCATGGAATAAGACAAGTCTCCTTGGATTGGTAGAAGGAAGTTAAGTGTTGTTAAACTTGTCAGAGTTGAAAATCTTGTTCTACCAGTGTAGTTTAGGGAGAAGTTTCTCATATATTTAAATGCACTACGATTTTTTTGTCTAACTTTAAAGGGATAAAGTCCTCCTCTTTAAATTTTCTTAGGTGAACCAATTCTTCTGTATGAATTTTCAGTTCTGTAAGTGGGTAGAATGGGCACTTTCTCGTGGAAAAGGGAAAGATTTTAGGCAGGTGGTTTTATAGCCTACTCAGCTCACACTACCCCTGCAGTTAGACAGTTTCCCTTAAGAGTTCAGGAGGACTTGAATGCATTGCCAGGTCTTAATTCCTACTGTTTTTCTTTAAAAGAAAGAATTCTTTTGGGTTTTGATTTGGTGTCGTGAATGAAAACTCTTGCCATGCCATATCAACAAAGGATGCTGCAGTGTAGCCCTCAGCCACTATCACCACCACCATGGTGGGCCCAAGTGGACTCAGGATGGAGACAAATGTGTTGCCTGCTGCCCAGGCCATCAGTCGCTGCAGACACCACACAGTGCACCATGAGGGGACTCTGGATGTGAAAGCATAGGACATACGGCCCAGATAGCTGAGATGCACATCAGAGAATCATTTCCATGAGCCCAAACTCTTGTTTCTTCCAATACATCAGTTCATTTCAGTCCCTCACTTGTGTCCAACTCTTTGCGACCCCATGGACTGCAGCACACCAGGCCTCCCTGTCCATCACCAACTCCTGGAGTCTACCAAAACTCATGTCCGTTGAGTCGGTGATGCCATCCAACCATCTCGTCCTCTGTTGTCCCCTTCTCCTACTGCCTTCAATCTCTCCCAGCATCAGGGTCTTTTCAAATGAGTCAGCTCTTCGCATCAGGTGGCCAATGTATTGGAGTTTCAGCTTCAACATCAGTCTTTCCAATGAACATTCAGGACTGATCTCCTTTAGGATTGACTAGTTGGATCGCCATATAGCCCAAAGGACTCTCAAAAGTCTCCTCCAACACCAGAGTTCAAAAGCATCAATTCTTCAGCGCTCAGCTTTCTTTATAGTCCAACTCTCACATTCATACATGACTATTGGAAAATCCATAGCATTCACTACTTGGACTTTTGTTGTCAAAGTAATGTCTCTGCTTTTTATTATTCTGTCTGGATTGGTCATAACTTTCCTTCCAATGAGCAAGCGTCTTTCAATTTCATGGCCACAGTCACCATCTGCAGTGATTTTGGAATCCCCAAAATAGAGTCTGCCACTGTTTCCACTATTTTCCCATCTATTTGCCATGAAGTGATAGGACCAGATGCCATGATCTTAGTTTTCTGAATGGTGAGCTTTAAGCCAATTTTTTCACTCTCCTCTTTCACTTTCATCAAGAGGCTCTTTAGTACTTCTTCACTTTCTGCCATAAGGGTATTGTCATCTGCATATCTGAGGTTATTGATATTTCTCCCAGCAATCTTGATTCCAGCTTGTGCCTCATCCAGCCCAGCATTTCTCATTATGTACTCTACATATAAGTTAAATAAGCACAGTGACAATATTCAGCCTTGACATACTCCTTTTCCTATTTGGAACCTGTCTGTTGGTCCATGTCCAGTTCTAACTGTTGTTTCCTGACCTCCATACAGATTTCTCAAGAGGCAGGTCAGGTGGTCTGGTATCCCCATCTCTTTCAGAATTTTCATAGTTTATTGTGATCCACACCATCAAAGGCTTTGCCATAGTCAATAAAGCAGAAATTGTTGCTTTTCTGGAACTCTTTTGCTTTTCCGATGATCCAGCAGATGGCAAATTTGATCTCTGGTTCCTTTGTCTTTTCTAAAATCAGCTTGACCATCTGGAAGCTCACAGTTCACGTATTGCTAAAGGCTTGTTTGGAGAATTTTGAGCATTAATTTACTAGTGGGTGAGATGAGTGTGATTGTGCTGCAGTATGAGCATTCTTTGGGATTGGAATGAAAACTGACCTTCTCCAATCCTGTGGCCACTGCTGAGTTTTCCAAATTTGCTGGCATATTGAGTCCACTACATAGAAAACACTAAATCCATTAAGTTGAGATGTCTGACTTTCTTTAAGTAACAGTAATCTTTTGATATTCCTGACCACCTGGTTTTTGTTGCAAAATCCTACACATCCTGGCTGTTCCCTTGAGTCTTGGGAGCACTCCCTCAGAGCTACCTGAGAGGCTGCCTTCTGGACTGAAGTCCTCAAGAAGTCCATCAAATAAAGCAATATTCTCAACTTTTTAGGTTGTGCACTTTTTCCAGTTGATTTGTTGTATAAACTGTTGACAAAAGCTAAATTCTCCTGAGAATTTGAAAGCTAAACTCTCCTGAGAAAACCACCACATCTCAAGTCACTAAGACTTCCACGGCCCATCCTCGTCAGATGTGTGGGTAGGGAATGAGGAAGGGCACATTCTAGTAATCTTGTACTAGTCAGACCCTGTAAAGCAGGAAGGGAATGTGTGGGTCCATAAGAGAAACAAAAAGCAAGCAGGAGAAAAGGTAGAGAAAAAGAGAAAGTGATCGATTAGATTCCTAGAGCTGCTCTATCAGATTACTACAAACTAAAAGCAGAGACATTTATAGGGTAATAGTTTGGGAGTTCAAACTCGAAATGTTGACAGAGTCGTGCTCTCTGAAGGCTCTCAGATCCTTCCTGGCCTCTTCTGGGCTTCTGGGGTTGCTGGCAATCCTCAGCTTTTAGACATATCACTGCAAACTCTTTCCTCTTGCATTTCACTATAAGCAGAAGGAGGAACCAGGCTGCACCTTCCACACTTTGCTTAGAAATCTCTTCAGCTAAATGGTCTACTTTACACCCAAATAGTAGAACAGGCAGTATCCCCAGGATACAGCAAGCCACGTGTCTGACTTCGTTCTTCCCTGAAGTGCCCTGTGGTCTCTTACAGCTCCCAAGAAACATGATCAGACACTGAGTCTGGCTTTCTGGACAAGATTAGGTCATTTAATAAGGGCCTTTTGGATCCACCATGATAACTCCAAACAATGAATATAATTTAAGAAATTTTGCTGCTATAGCAAGCACATGAAGAAAAAGCTTTCCACTTCACAAAAGTGAAGCACCCACCATGTTATAGGGTGACATTTCTGTCTCTTTAAAACAGTTTATTCACTGGCCCCACCCAATCTGCTTTCTGGCTCCGAGGTCTCAGAGGTACAGCAGTTAGAGCAAAAGCAGGGGCTCAAACAGCTTCTCTGGAGGAAACCAGACAGCTCATCAAGCCCTTAAATCAAGTGAGCCTGGCTGAGAACAGATCCCAGGGAGACAGAGCTGCAGGGACAGTAGGATAAGGGAGTCTGGGGAGGGCGTTGATTCTGGCCTAAGAAGGGACCAGGTGCTGTACAAACAAGTCAGGAGGATGCTGCCAGAGCGGGGGAGGTGGCAGTAGGGAGGGGAGTAAGGATATCTGTTAACACATTGTCCATGCATCTCCTTTTAACAAGACAACCTTTTGCTGAATATTGCAACTTTCCTCCAGGAATCCTCAGAGGCCCAGTAGTAAAGAATCCACCTGCAATGCAGGAGATGCAGGAGATATGGGTTCAGTTCCTGGGCTGGGAAGATCACCTGGATGGGGAAATGGCAATCCACTCCAGTTATTTTCACCTGGGAAATCCCATGGACAGTGGAGCCTGGCAGGCTGGTAGTCCATGGGATCACAGAGAGTCAAACACCACTCGGAATACATGCAGGCACCTTCTATCCAGTTGCTGTTGGAACCCAGAGTTTTCTCTTAGAGTCTTCAAGGCAGGTCTTTAGAACTACAAGGCAATTTAGGCCATTCAGTCTAAATCCCTTGTTAAATTTAATTTTATATTGCAATACCATTTATTTTTAATGTATTAGTTTCTGGTGTACAGGTAAGCGACTTAGTTATACATATACATATACCCATTCTTTTTCAGATTCTTCACCATATAGGTTATTACAGAGTATTGAGTGGAGAAGGAAATGGTAATCCTCTCCAATATTCTTGCCTGGAGAATCCCAGGGACGGGGAGCCTGGTGGGCTTGCATCGATGGGATCGCACAGAGTCAGACACGACTGAAGCGACGTAGCAGCAGCAGAGTATTGAGTAGAGTTCACTATGCAACATGCTTTACAGTAAGTCCTTGTTGATTTTATGGAAATAGAATCCCTGAGAGCATGGCGACTCCATGAGACCTTGGTGAATTCATGAGACAATGGATTACGCAGGTAACTAATGGCAGAGGAAACCTAGAACTCAGTTTGAATTCATTTCAATACTTAACAGAGAGAAGTTGTGTCTCTAGTAGGATGACAGATAAGTTGAGGAGCAGGTGCTCTGGTGACAGGGTTAGCTACTCTAAAGAAAAAAATATCTGTGAAACCCTCCCCTTGCCTTCTCTAACTACACACATGCTACCTGTTCACCATTTGGCAAAGAGAGTGAACTATTTTCCCTTAATCTACCTCTGATCTGATGTAATCTATGGAATGATGAAACAGAGAAGGAACCTAGAACAGGCTGGAGTCTGCAGTGGATAAGAGTGACCGTGGTAGTCAGACAGACTTTGAATTGGGTCCATCTCTTCTCAATAGTAATTTACACCATTACTGTGGGCAAGTGTCTCAGAATTCTTGAGCCACATCAGTTTCTTCATTTAAACAATTCTGATAATAAAATTTCTTCCCTGAAGGTTTTTTGGGGAGTGAGACACAATTATCTCTTGAATAACACAGGTTTGAATTGTGTGTAGTTTAATTTATATATTGTGCCCCATTTTTGCATCACATTATCTTTTTGATTATTATGTAATCAAATTGATATTCTTTTTCTTTCAGTTCGGTTCAGTTCAGTCGCTCAGTCGTGTCTGACTCTTTGTGACCCCATGGATCACAGCATGCCAGGCCACCCTGTCCATCACCAACTCCCAGAGTTCACTCAGACTCACATCCATCAAGTCCGTGATGCCATCCAGCCATCTCATCCTCTGTTGTCCCCTTCTCCTCCTGTCCCAATCCCTCCCAAAATCAGGGTCTTTTCCAATGAGTCAACACTTCCCATGAGGTGGCCAAAATATTGGAGTTTCAGCTTTAGCATCAGTATTTCCAGTGAACAACCAGGACTGATCTCCCCTAAAATGAACTGGATGGATCTCCTTGCAGTCCAAGGGACTCTCGAGAGTCTTCTCCAACAACACAGTACAAAAGCATCAATTCTTCAGCACTCAGCTTTCTTCACAGTCCAACTCTTGCATCCATACATAACCACTGGAGAAACCATACCCTTGACTAGACAGACCTTTCTTGGCAAAGTAATGTCTCTGCTTTTGAATATATTATCTAGGTTGGTCATAACTTTCCTTCCAAGGAGTAAGTGTCTTTTAATTTCATGGCTGCAATCACCATCTGCAGTGACTTTTGAGCCCCCCAAAATAAAGTCTGACACTGTTTCTACTGTTTCCCCATCTATGTGCCATAAAATGATGGGACAAGATGCCATGATCTTAGTTTTCTTTTCTTTTTTTTTAAATTTATTATTATTATTTTATGATCTTAGTTTACTGAATGTTGAGCTTTAAGCCAACTTTTTCACTCTCTTCTTTCACTTTCATCAAAACACTCTTTAGTTCCTCTTCACTTACTGTCATAAGGGTGGTGTCATCTGCATATCTGAGGTTATTGATATTTCTCCTGACAATCTTGATTGCAGCTTGTGCTTCTTCCAGCCCAACATTTCTCGTGATGTACTCTGCATAGAAGTTAAATAAGCAGGGTGACAATATACAGCCTTGATGTACTCCTATTCCTATATGGAACCAGTTTGTTGTTCCATGTCCAGTTCTAACTGTTCTTGACCTGCATATAGGTTTCTCAAGAGGCAGGTCAGGTGGTCTGGTATTCCCATCTCTTTCAGAATTTTCCACAGTTTATTGTGATCCACACAGTCAAAGGCTTTGGCATAGTCAATAAAGCACAAATAGTTATTTTTTCTGAAACTCTCTTGCTTTTCCGATAATCCAGTGGATGTTGGCAATTTGATCTCTGGTTCCTCTGCCTTTTCTAAAATCAGCTTGAACATCTGGAAGTTCATGGTTCACATATTGCTGAAGCCTGGCTTGGAGAATTTTGAGCATTACTTTACTAGCATGTGAGATGGGTGCAATTGTGTGGTAGTTTGAGCATTCTTTGGCATTACCTTTCTTTGGGATTGGGATGAAAACTGACCTTTCCAGTCCTGTGGCCACTGCTGAGTTTTCCAAATTTGCTGGCATATTGAGTGCAGCACTTTCACAGCATCATCTTTCAGGATTTGAAATAGCTCAACTGGAATTCCATCACCTCCACTAGCTTTGTTCATAGTGATGCTTTCTAAGGCCCACTTGACTTCACATTCCAGGATGTCTGGCTCTAGATGAGTGATCACACCATCGTGATTATCTGGGTCGTGAAGAATTTTTTAGTACAGTTCTTCTATGTATTCTGGCCGCCTCTTAATATCTTCTGCTTCTGTTAGGTCCAGACCATTTCTGTCCTTTATCAAGCCCATCTTTGCATGAAACGCCCCATTGGTATCTCTAATTTTCTTGAAGAGATCTCTAGTCTTTCCCATTCTGTTCTTTTCCTCTATTTCTTTGCATTGATCCCTGAGGAAACCTTTCTTATCTCTCCTTGCTGTTTTTTGGAACTCTGCATTCAGATGTTTATACCTTTCCTTTTCTCCTTTGGTTTTTGCTTCTCTTCTTTTCACAGCTATTTGTAAGACCTCCTCAGACAGCCATTTTGCTTTTTTGCGTTTCTTTTCCATGGGGATGGTCTTGATCCCTGTCTCCTGTACAATGTCACAAACCTCATTCCATATTTCATCAGGCACTCTGTCTATCAGATCTAGTCCCTTAAATCTATTTCTCACTTTTGCCTTGGCTCCATCCCTTCATTCTTTCTGGAGTTATTTCTCCACTGATCTCTGGTAGCATATTGGGCAGTCACCAACCTGGAGAGTTCCTCTTTCAATAGCCTATCATTTTGCCTTTCATACTGTTCATGGGGTTCTCAAGGCAAGAATACTGAAGTGGTTTGCCATTCCCTTCTCCAGTGGACCACAAGACCTCTCCACCATGACCCATCTGTCTTGGGTGGCCCCACATGGCATGGCTTAGTTTCATTGAGTTAGACAAGGCTGTGATCCGTGTGATCAGATTGGCTAGTTTTCAGTGATTATGGTTTCAGTGTGTCTGCCCTCTGATGCCCTCTCACAACACCTACCATCTTATTTGGGTTTCTCTTACCTTGGATGTGGGGTATCTCTTCACGGCTGCTCCAGCAAAGTGCACCTGCTGCCCCTTACCTTGGACAAGAGTTATCTCCTCAGGGCCACCCCTCCTGACCTTGAATGTGGAGTAGCTCCTCTCGGCCCTCCTTTCCTCCTCTCTTTCCTTACTCTTTTTCAAATCTTGCACATATTTTCCCCCATCCCAACATTACAAAGATTTACCTATGTTTCTTCTGTTATTTATATGGATTAATTTTTGGACATTTAAATTTCTAATTTATTTGGAATTTGAATGGCATCAGGAAATGGATGCAGTTTTATATTTTTCTATATAGTTATTTCAATATTGCTTATTAGTCCACCTTTTTTCCCACTGATGCAAGATGCTGCTTTAGTGAATATAAATGTAACATAATATAACTGAACTGAATATAAATGAGTATACTGTGATCAATTTAGTCTATTTCTGAATTTTGTTTGTGTCTCACTGTTCTGTCTATTCATGCACCATACTGCTTTAATTATAGAAATGATAATGTTCTACAATCTGGTAAAACTTCTGGTCTTTCTGGTCTTCCTTCATTGATAATTTTTCTTGATTGTCAAGGATGCTGCTGCTGCTGCTGCTGCTGCTGCTGCTAAGTCACTTCAGTGGTGTCTGACTCTGTGAGACCCCACAGACAGCAGCCCACCAGGCTCCCCCATCCCTGGGATTCTCCAGGCAAGAACACTGGAGTGGATTGACATTTCCTTCTCCAGATTGTCAAGGCTAGCTTTTCTATTTTCTTCATCCAAATGAACTTTATAATCAACTATATTAGTTGCATGAAAAAATAAGTGATGACAAAAATGTTTTAAATTTATATTTATGTAAAGACAACTTAAAGAAGTATCTAATGTAAATTTTATAAACTGCCTTAAACATGAATCAGTGTTGAATTTGGCCAAATGACTCTTCTGCACCTAGTTAGTTTTCTTCTTAATCTATAACTAGAATGGGTTGTAAGAATCAATTTCTTCATGTTGGGCCACCCTAGTGTTTCTAAAATGATCGTACTATCATGGTGTATTGCTTTTTAGTGTCTAACAATGGCCTCTTCTTCCACCATCAGGATCATGGAATGGCTAAGAATTCAGAGGTTATCAAAGGAAATACGGTTTTTGGACGTATGGGACTAAGAAACCTTTCTAGGCAAATAAGGAAGGGAATTGTGTCTTTTCTGAGAGTAATAGAAAAATATGGGACAAAAACACATTTCCTTGTTTCTTATTTTCTTACTGTTGGAGACAAGTGGTAAATAATGCTGGTACTATAACTGTCTGTAGCCATCCATCACTCTCATGACTGCTGAGACTCAGGAACACTGGGGGTAGAAGGCCTGGATTAGAAGTGGTCTCTTACCCCAAGGCCCCTGAAGCCAAGGGCACCAAGAACCAACCCCATCATGTAGCCTCCCTTTTACGACCACTGTTCTCTTCACCACTGTGAGAGGTTTATAACTATAACCACCAATCTCTGAGAAGCAGTGTGGGTAAGCAGACCAGGGTTCACAATTCCTGCCAGTGGAAGTGTGGGTATATGTTCTCATTGTTGTTGTTGTCTTTGTTGTCCAGTCACTCAGTCGTGTCCAACTCTTTGTGACCCCACGGACCCCATCACACCAGGCTTCCCGTCCTTCACCATCTCTCAGAGTTTGCTCAAACTCATGTCCATTGAGTCAATGATACCATCCAACTATCCCATCCTCTGCTGTCCCCTTCTCCTCCTGCCTTCAGTCTTTCACAACATCAGGGTCTTTTCCAATGAGTCTTTTCCTCTTCACATCAGGTGGCCAAAATATTGGAGTGTCTGCTTCAGTATCAGTCCTTTAATGAATATTCAGGATTGATTTACTTAAAGATTGCCTGGTTGGATCTCCTTGCTGTCCAAGGGACTCTCAAGAGTCTTCTCCAACACCACAGTTCAAAAGCATCAATTCTTCAGCACTCAGCCTTCTTTATAGTGCAACTCTCACATCCATACATGACTACTGGAAAAAACATAGCTTTGACTATACAGACCTGTGTCCTCAAAGTAAAGTCTCTGCTTTTTAATACACTGTCTAGGTTTGTCATAGCTTTTCTTCCCAGGAGCAAGTTTTTCTTTCAAGGAGGGGACTCCGGATGGAGAAAAATCCGCTGCCTGCTCCGGTGCCCTCAGCCACTGCAGTTGTCCCCATGGAGCACCCTGAGGACATTCAATGTGAAAGCACCAGATACTGGCCCCAGATAGCTCAGTGTACATCAAAGGAATCATTTCAAAGAGCCCAGTTCTTGCACCTTTCCTACGCAGAAAACTACTAAATTCACTAACTGAAGATATCTCATTTTCTGTAATTTACCATAGTCTTTTGATGTTTCCGACCACCTGGTGTTTGTTGCAAAATCGTACACATAGTGACTCTTCCCTTGTCTCTTGGGAGTGGACTCTCAGAGCTATCCAAGAGGCTGCCTCCTGGGCCAAATTCCCAAATAAAATTAATTTTCAGCTTTTAGGTTATACACTTTTTTCAGTCGATTTCTTGTTTAAACTGTTGAACGAGGCATTCTCCTGAGAATTTGAAAGTTAAATTCTCCTGAGAAAGCCACAACTCTCTCATCCCTGAGACTTCCATGGCCCATCCTGGCCACAGGTGTAGGTAGGGAATGAAGAAGGACACAATCTAGTAACCATGCACTGTCGGACCCTGTAAAGCAGGAGGGGAATGTGTGGGTCAGTAAGAGGAACAGAACACAGGCAGAGCAAAAGAGAAAGGTGATAGATTAGATCCCTAGAGCTGCTCCAACAGATCACTGCAAACTATGGAGCTTGAAAGCAAGACATTTATTGCCTCATAGCTCTAGTTCAAACTCAAGATGGCGGCAGAGCCGTGCTCTCTGAAGGCTCTCAGATCCTTCCTGACCACTTCCGGGCTTCTGGGGCTGCTGGCAACCCTCGGCTTCTAGACGCATCACTGCGACCTCTTTCCTCTTGCCTTTCACTATAAGCAGAAAGAGGAACCAGGCTGCACCTTCCACACTTTGCTTGGAAATCTCTTCAGCTAAATGGCCAGGTTTGTCACTTACAAGTTCTACTTTCCATCCAACAGAACAGGGAGTATCCCCAGGAGACAGCAAGCTTCTTCCCTGAAGCGCCCTGTGGCCTCTCACAGCTCCCAGGAGAGACGATCAGACACTGTGTCTGGGTTTCTGGACAAGATTTAAGTCATTTACTATAACCCCAAACAACAAGTATAATTTTGGAAATTTTGATGTGACTGCAGGCACATGGAGACAAACCTTCCAACTTGGCAAACCTAAGTGCCACTTATGGGCAATATTTCTGTCTCTTTTTTGAAAAAGGGTCTTCACTAGCCCAACCCAGTTTGCTTCCTGGCTCTGAGGTCTCATAGGTGCAGCAGTTTAAGCAAAAGCAGGTGCTCAGACAGCTGCTCTGAAGGAAACTTGACAGCTCATCAAGTCCTTAAACCAGGTAAGCCTGGCTGAGAACAGGCTCCAGAGCACAGAGCTGTAGGGGCAGTAGGATACCTGGAGTTGGAGAGGGCGTGGATTCTGGCCTGAGAAGGGACCACATGCTGTACAAGTAACTCCGCCAAGAGGATGCTGCCAGAGCGGGAGTGGTGGAGGGTAGGGAGGGGAGTAAGGATGCTTGTTAGCATAATATCCAAGCATCTCAATTTTAACATGACAATCTTTTGCTGAATACTACACCTTCCATCCAGTTGTTGTGGGGATAGACATTGAGTACACTTGATAATTCAGACATTTCTCTTAAGAAGAAATGCATTCCCAAAGCAGGTCTTTAAAGTTGGAAGGCAAATGGAGGCCAACTAGTCAAAATCTCTCTTTTTTTAAATTTAGTTTCTATTTTATATTGCAGTATAGTTGATTGTAAATCAACTAATTTTTTTTGGTGGTAAATGGTATTTGAAGACTGAAATCTGGCAGTAAGGGTGCTCATTGCTACTGGGCTTGTTGTTTTTATGCTTTTTCAATGAAGTTTAAAACTATACAAACACACACAACCAAGAATAGGATTCCTGAAAATGATTTTTTGCAGGTTTTTCTGGAGGGAGAGTAGTGGGAGAAGTTAAATATATCCCACTGGGGATGGACAAAGAAATGACTGCGTTGTCAAGTCTCTTGGAACAGTCTTTTGTGTGGTTCATTCACAACACGAAATACAATTAGGCTCGTTTGCTTCTTTTGATTTTTACTAGTATTCTGAAGTACAACTTTTGCTGTATAGTTGTTTAAACTATTTATATGGTTGTAAGATCAGTTCAGCTGGTAAAGAATCTGTTGGTAATATGGGAGACCTGGGTTTGATCCCTGGGTTGGGAAGATCCCCTGGAGAAGAGAAAGGCTACCCACTCCAGTATTCTGGCCTAGAGAATTCCATGAACGAAGTCCATGGGGTCGCAGAGTCAGACATGACTGAGTGACTTTCACTTTTTCTTTTCAAGATCGTATCTATGAAATGTAAATATATCCCAACAAGTCTAGTTTCCAGCATCTATCCCTGTCTCTGCCTTCCTCTTTTTCCCATCCCCACAGGAGTAACTTGTTGTTTGTTTAGTTTTCAGATTATTCTGCTATTGTTTTTATAGATGAATAAAAACACATATACTACTTTTATATATGTAGTTCATATTCCTCCTTGTCAGAGAAATGCTAGTAAACTGTACATTATTTTCTTCACTTTGCTTTTTTTTTTTTTCTTAATGATACACTCTGGAGATGTCTCCATACTCGATATAGAGATATACATCATTCCTTTTTACAATTGGCTAGTACTTCACTGGGTGAATATTCTTTAGTTAATTCCATCAGGTCCCTAATGATGGGCATATGATAAGCTTTTGGTGTTCTGAGGTTTCAAATAGTGGTGTAGTTAACAGCCTTCTGCATAATTTTCTTCTTCTTCTTCTTTTTTTTTTTTTTTGTCAGTGTACCTTTGGGATAAATCCTAAAATTGTGATTGATAATCAAAGGGTAAATGCATATGCACTGTTGCAACTTCTTGCTAACATCTTTGTTTCTTTTAGAATGTTTTTCTCTTCCCAATAGTATTGCAGCAGAGGACCTATTTTCCCTAAACCTTTTATTTTTAAATATTTATTTATCTATTTGCCTGCTTAGTTGCAACATGTGGAAACTTTGTTGCCTAATATGGGATCTGTACTTGGAACACACGGGCACTCTGGTTGTGGTAGGGTTAGTTCCTCCATGGCATGTGAGATCTTAGTTCCCCAACCAGGGGTAGAACCTGCATCCCCAGCATTGTAAGGTGGATTCTTAACCACTGGGCCACTAGGGAGTCCCTCCCCTACACTGTTTACCAATAGATTGTGTCATCAAACTTTCAAGTTTTTGCCAAACCTGTACATTAGAAATGATATCATAATATAACATTAATTAATTTTATGGTTTTCTATGTTATGATATATTTTTTGCTATTATGAGTGAATGTTATTATCTTTATCAATATTAAAGAGATATTTACATTTTTTCTTGAACTTGTTCATTCATATCTCTTACCCCATTTTCTATTGAGTTATGGGTCTTTTGGTTCTCTACTTTCAGATATTGTTTGTTTTCTAAAATATTTTTACTGAAGTATAGTCACCACCCTTATGGCAGAAAGTGAAGAGGAACTAAAAAGCTTCTTGATGAAAGTGAAAGTGGAGAGTGAAAAAGTTGGCTTAAAGCTCAACATTCAGAAAACTAAGATCATGGCATCTGGTCCCATCACTTCATGAGAAATAGATGAGGAAACTGTGGAAACAGTGTCAGACTTTATTTTTTTTTTTGGGGGGGGGGGGAGGGTTCCAAAATCACTGCAGATGGTGACTGCAGCCATGAAATTAAAAGACGCTTACTCCTTGGAAGAAAAGTTATGACTAACCTAGATAGCATATTCAAAAGCAGAGATATTACTTTGCCAAAAAAGGTCTGTCTAGTTAAGGCTATGGTTTTTCCAGTGTTCATGTATGCATGTGAGAGTTGGACTGTGAAGAAAGCTGAGCAACAAAGAATTGATGCTTTTGAACTGTGGTGTTAGAGAAGACTCTTGAGAGTCCCTTGGACTGCAAGGAAATCCAAACAGTCCATTCTGAAGGAGATCAGTCCTGGGATTTCTTTGGAAGGAATGATGCTAAAGCTGAAGCTCCAGTACTTTGGCCACCCCATGCGAAGAGTTGACTCATTGGAAAAGACTCTGATGCTGGGAGGGATTGGGGGCAGGAGGAGAAGGGGACGACAGAGAATGAGATGGCTGGATGGCATCACTGACTCGATGGACGTGAGTCTGAGTGAACTCCGGGAGTTGATGATGGACAGGGAGGCCTGGCGTGCTGCATTCATGGGGTCACAAAGAGTCGGACAGGACTGAGTGACTGAACTGAACTGAACTGACAGTCTATTTACTATAATTGCACCAAAGTGATTCAGTTATATAGATAGACAGATCGATAGATATTCTGATTCTTTTCCATTATAGGTTATTACAATTTTTTAGTTATAGCCCCTTTTACTATACAGTAAATCCTTGTTGCTTATGTATTTTATATACAGTGGTTCAGTTCAGTTCACTCACTCAGTCATGTCCAACTCTTTGAGACCCCATGAATCGCAGCATGCCAGGCCTCCCTGTCCATCACCAACTCCTGGAGTTCATTCAAACACCTGTCCATTGAGACGGTGATGCCATCCAGCCATCTCATTCTCTGTCACCCCCTTCTCCTCCTGCCCCCAATCCCTCCCAGCATCAGAGTCTTTTCCAATGAGTCAGCTCTTCGCATGAGGTGGCCAAAGTACGGGAGTTTCAGCTTTAGCATCGTTCCATCCAAGGAAAACCCAGGACTGATCTCCTTTAGGATGGACTGTTTGGATCTCCTTGCAGTCCAAGGGACTCTCAAGAGTCTTCTCCAACACCACAGTTCAAAAGCATCAATTCTTCGGCACTCAGCTTTCTTCACAGTCCAACTCTCACATGCATACATGACTACTGGAAAAACCATAGCCTTGACTAGACGGACCTTTGTTGGCAAAGTAATGTCTCTACTTCTGAATATGCCATCTAGGTTGGTCATAACTTTCCTTCCAAGGAGTAAGCATCTTTTAATTTCATGACTGCAGTCACCATCTGCAATGATTTTGGAGCCCCCAAAATAAAGTCTGACACTGTTTCCACTGTTTCCCCATCTATTTGCCATGAAGTGATGGGACCGGATGCCATGATCTTAGTTTTCTGAATGCTGAGCTTTAAGCCAACTTTTTCACTCTCCTCTTTCAATTTCATCAAGAAGCTTTTTAGTTCCTCTTCCCTTTCTGCCATAAGGGTGGTATCATCTGCATATCTGAGGTTATCGATATTTCTCCCAGCAATTTTGATTGCAGCTTGTGTTTCTTCCAGCCCAGCGTTTCTCATGATGTACTCTGCCTAGAAGTTAAATAAGCAGGGTGACAATATACAGCCTTGATGTATTCCTTTTCCTATTTGGAACCAGTCTGTTGTTCCACAACAGTTCTTACTGTTGCTTCCTGACCTGCATATAGGTTTCTCAAGAGGCAGGTCAGGTGGTCTGGTATACCCATCTCTTTCAGAATTTCCCACAGTTTATTGTGATCCACACAGTCAAAGTATGTATCCATAAATCTGATAGTCCTAATTTATCCCTTTTCTGTGACTCTCCTATTTGGTAATAATGTTTGTTTTCTGTGTCAGTGAGTCTGTTCCTGTTTTGTAGATAAGGTCATTTATTTTATTAGATTTCACATATAAACTGTACCGTATAATATTTTTTTTCCTGTCTAACTTACTTCACCTAATATGAAAGCATCTCATTTCATCCATGTTGCTGCAAATGGCAATATTTCATTCTCTTTTATGGCTGAGTAATATCCCATTGTATATACAAACCACCATTCTTTACACATTCATCTGTAGATGGACAGTTCAGTTGTTTCCATGTCTGGGCTATTGTAAATAGTGCTACTCTGAACATAAGGCTGCAAGTATCCTTTCAAATTAGAGTTTTATCTGGATAACATGCCCAGGAGTTGGATTGCTGAATCATATGGCAACTCTATTTCTAGTTTCTTGAGGGTCTTTCATACTGTTGTTCATGGAGGCTATACCAATTTATGTTTCCACCAACAGTGGAGGAGGGTCCCCTTTTCTCCACACTCTCTCTAACATTGATTATTTGTAAACTTTTTGATGATGGCAATTCTGACAGCTGTGAGGTGATACATCAATGTAGTTTTAATTGCATTTCTTGAGTAGTTAGTGATGCTGAGCATCTTTTCATGTGCTTATCAACCATCTGTATAGATATTATTTGTATAAAGGTAAATTGCCCCTCTTTTATATAAGCAGGAATAATTTTTCCCCTAGTTTGACATTTATGTTTTGTGTATGGTGGGTTTTATCCCCATAATATCTGTTTGGTTTTCATGTAATCAAATTTAGGAGTCTCTTTTCTTACTCTATTTCAAATCTTATAAATATTTTACCTATAACTAAGGTTACAAAGATTTACCCATGTTTCTTCTATTATTTATATGGATTAACTCTTTATAGTTAAATTTCTAACCTACTTGGAATGTGGAAGGCATGAAGAAAATGGATGTAGTTTTATTTTTTCTATATGATTATCTCAATATTGCTAATTTAGTCCCTCTTTCTTCACATTGATGTGAGACACTACCTTAATGAATATAAATGTAGTATAATGTAAATGATTTGAATATAAATGAATATAGTGTGATCAATTTTGCCTATATGTGAATTTTCTGTTTTTGTTTCACTATCTCTCTATCCATGCACCAACATCATACTGCTCTAACTATAGAAACTTTTGTATTTTACTATCTGGTAAAGCTAATCTTGCCTCTTTTTTCTTTTTTTTTTTTTTTGCTTCGTTGCCCAAGCTAAGTTTTGATTCATCCAAATAAGTTTTATAATCAACTGCTTTATTTGCTGGGTTTCCCAGGTGTGAAAAGTGAAAGTCACTCAATCGTGTCCAACTTTTTGCAAACCCCTGGACTACACAGTCCATGGAATTCTCCAGGCCAGAATACTGGAGGGGATAGCCTTTCTCTTCTCCAGGGGATCTTCCCAATCCAGGGATTGAACCAGGGTCTCCTGCATTGCAGGCAGATTCTTTACCAGCTGAGCTATTAGGTCCCAGGTGGTTCACCAACTGAGCTATCAGGGCCCAGGTGGCTCAATGGCAAAGAATCTGCCTGCCAATGCAGGAGACTTGGGTTGAATCCCTGGGTCAGGAAGATACTCTGGAAAAGGAAATGACAACTCACTCTAGTATTCTTGCTCGGGAAATGCCATGGACAGAGAAGCCAGGCAGGCTACAGCAAATGGGGTCACAAAAGAGCTGGACACAACTTAGTGCCTGAACAACAAGCGATTTTAATTGCATGAAAAAACAAGTGATCAAAAATTTTAAATTTATATATATATATATATAATCATGTTAAAGAAGAATTAATTAATTCAAATTTGATGAGCTGCTTTAAACATGAATCAGGATTGAATTTGGCCAAATGACTCTTCTGCACCTAGTTACTTTTCTTCTTAATCTCTTAATGGGTGTATTGTAACAATCAAAATCCTCATGTTGAATCACCCTAGTATTTCTGAAACAATCATACTTATGTGATACTGCTTTTCATGTCTAATAATTTATTTAGGATTTTTGTATCAATATTTATACATAAGACTTATCTATAGCTTTATTTATTGTGAAAGTTTTGTTAGCTTTTGGAATCAACATTACACTTGTTTCATAGAACAAATTGAATGTTTTCCTTCATTGCTATGTGATTAGGAATAGTTTGAGTAGCACTGAGATTATCAGGTCTTTAAAGGTTTCATGAGTTCCCTGTGAAACCATCAGGACCTGACACTTTTGTGGGGAAACTCTAACTACTTGGTTATTTCTTCAGTAACAATTTAACTCTTTAAATTTTCTGTCTCTACCGGGGCAATATGCTTAAGAGAATATTAGAAACTTACAGAGAGGAAAAGAAGGGGGAAAAAAAGAGAGTGGGAATGGTTCCTACTTACCTGCTGCTGCTGCTGCTGCTGCTGCTAAGTCACTTCAGTCATGTCCAACTCTGTGCGACCCCACAGACGGCAGCCTACCAGGCTCCCCCATCCCTAAGATTCTCCAGGCAAGAACACTGGAGTGGGTTTCCATTTCCTTCTCCAATGCATGAAAGTGAAAAGTGAAAATTGAAAGTGAAGTCGCTCATCGTGTCTGACTCTTTGCGACCCCATGGACTGCAGCCTACCAGGCTCCTCCGTTCATGGGATTTTCCAGGCAAGAGTACTGGAATGGGGTGCTATTGCCTTCTCCTCCTACTTACCTAAATTGACCCTTTTCCTCTCTCCTTCCTTTTCCTAAGGTGGTGTGGGTACACGTGCACAAGTCTCTTGATATAAACATGGCTGCCACGCCAAACAACGCTTTGAGGATCGTGCGGGTAGGGAAGACTGGAAATTCGAAAACTGAGACTGCAAACACCATCCTCGGGGTGGCGGGGGGAAAGTATTTGAGTCTGAGACTGCTGCCCAAGCTGTTACCAAAACTTGTCAGAAAGCATCCCGGAATCCGAAGGGGAGAGAGCTTCTCGTTGTTGACACCCCAGGGCTCTTTGACACCAAGGAGAGCCTGAACACCACCTGCAGGGAAATCAGCCGATGTGTCCTCGCCTCCTGTCCCGGGCCTCACGCCATCGTCTTGGTCCTGAGACTGGGCCACCACACACAGGAAGAGCAGAAAACCATGGCGTTGGTCAAAAATCTGTTTGAGAAAGCAGCCATGAAGTTGCAGAGATGAACTGGGGGACCAGAGCCTGCCGGAGTCCAGCCCCAGTGGATCCAGAGTAATTCGAAGGGGAGATGGAATTGGCGTCCTAGGAAAAAACTTATTTTATTACAGATATAAAAAGAGATTAGAAAAGGATAGTGCAGTAGGAAATATTAGTGGAGAAAAAGAGGCTGAATAACTTGGCTTATGAAGAATACCAATAAAACTCCAAGACAAGGAGTTTGCTGAATATCCACACTCCAGATGGGAATTCAGCCAGAAGGGGAAAGAAAGAATGACATGGGGGAATCAGTCTTTCCAGAAACTGATCCGTTTTCTTTATTTTTCAGGTTTGCTTATATACTTTTTGTTATACATAGGGATGAATACAGAGCCATGCAGGGTCAGCAGACCTGACCTTTGTCAAAATCAGGTGCTTCATATAAAATTATACAAAGGTCTTAGGGGTTTTACATCATCTTCTGGCCATGAGGCCTGCTAACATTTTATGGCCTTTTCTGATAACAGTCAGTCAACCAGAAAACTTATTTTTTCCAGGGGTGATTTTTTCTTAAACCAGGTGCCACCCTCCAAATAAAGTTGCATTCTTATAGGGTGAGGGTGTAGTGGGTAACAATGAAGAAAGGAATTTACTTAGCCTAAGGTTTAACATGATTAATCTTAAAGGTTAATACTTATTTCTCCTATATGCCAGTTATATTTATTATAAGGGCAGGGAATATGGAGATTTAGCAGCAAATATTGGCTCAACAAATGAAAAACCCTTCACCAATATAATTTCTAATCAACCCACTATTCTATACTAATAAGTTTCTAACTTCTCAAAAGAGTCTGTATTTAGAAAGTTTTAAACCATCTCGTGCCTCTCACAGTTGGGAGGCTGTAAACAATAGCATGTGGCCAGACGAATACGCTCAGGCAGGCTAGAGAACCTTCAAAGGAGTTTGTAAGTTGAAACACTCTTGTCAGGCCCAGGAATTTTATTAACTGGAGCTGCAAGTTAACTCCTTCTCCAAGAGAAATTGTGATGAGGGAGAGCCCCCCATAAAGTTAGAAGTGTAGGTGAGAGCATAAGTAAAGTAGGCAGACTCTGGTTTGAGGGGTAGATGCTCGGGAACAGGGGGTTTCCTGAGGCTCGATCCCGCCTTTGCGTATGCCAAAGCCTCCTTCCTCATGACCTTTGCCATGGGCGGAGTTCCTCACGCTGGCTCCTGGCAAGAGCCTGAATGACTGCCTGAAGGATGCAGATGTAAACCTACGAAGCCTCCTCCAGGAATGTGGAGACTGCCGCTATGCCACCAGTAACAGCAGAAACACAGAGCAGGCTGAGGAGGAAGCTCAGGTGCAGGAGCTGGTGGAGCTGATAGACAAGATGGTACAGAACAACCAAGAGGCTTACTTTACTGACCCCATTTACAAGAACATAGACCAAAAGCTAAGACATCAGGAGGAATGCTTGAAGAAAGTCTTTGCTAAAATCACAGCAGATGGTGACTGCAGCCATGAAATTAAAAGACGCTTGCCCCTTGGAAGAAAAGTTATGACCAACCTAGATAGCATATTCAAAAGCAGAGACATTACTTTGCCGACTAAGGTCCATCTAGTCAAGGCTATGGTTTTTCCTGTGGTCATGTATGGATGTGAGAGTTGGACTGTGAAGAAGGCTGAGTGCCGAAGAATTGATGCTTTTGAACTGTGGTGTTGGAGAAGACTCTTGAGAGTCCCTTGGACTGCAAGGAGATCCAACCAGTCCATTCTGAAGATCAATCCTGGGATTTCTTTGGAAGAAATGATGCTAAAGCTGAAACTCCAGTACTTTGGCCACCTCATGAGAAGAGCTGACTCATTGGAAAAGACTCTGATGCTGGGAGGGATTGGGGGCAGGAGGAGAAGGGGACGACCAAGGATGAGATGGCTGGGTGGCATCATGGACTTGATGGATGTGAGTCTGAGTGAACTCTGGGAGATGGTGATGGACAGGGAGGCCTGGTGTGCTGTGATTCATGGGGTCGCAAAGAGTCAGACAGGACTGAGCTACTGAACTGAACTGAACTGATGAATTACAAAACATAATTAAACTAGTAGAAACGAAATATGCCCATAAACCACCAGAAGAAAAGGAGAAACAAATAAAGTTGCTAATGCAGAAGCATGATGAACGAATGAAAAACGAAAGGGAAAAAGCTGAGATGAATGTATTTCAAGCTGCATTCAACATGATTAAAAACATGCTTTCAAAAATATGGCCAAAGTTGTGGTACTTCTCATTTTACTATAACTTTTTAATATGGTAGTTTATAGTTTCCAAAGATTGTTAAAACCATATTTTCTGACTTCTTACAATCTGACTTCCTCTTATAATCTCTCTCCCTTGAGCTATGGGTCTATGTCCCCTACCTTGGAATTGGAGGGACTTTGTGACTGCTTTGATAAATAGTGGGTGGTTGAAGCAACACCATGTGACTTCTAAGATTAGATAGGGAAAATGCCTCCTTGCTTTTCCACGATGGTTACCCTTGGAATTTGCCCAACCTTTTGTGAGGAAGCCTGATTAGAAGACCAATTCGCCCCCATAATGAGAGCCTGAAGTCACTGATCCTCTCCCCTGGCTGACATTTCATCTACCATCCAGAATCAGCTTGCCAGCCTTACAGGTGAGGCAACACAGAGTGGATTCTCCAGCTGCCAGCTGATGAAACTGCAAAGAGCAAAGATGAGCCATCCCCATGAGGTCCTGCCCAAATTGCAGATTCATGAGAAAAATAAATGATTGCTGTTGTTTTAAACCACTATGTTTTGGGATGGTTTGTTATGCAGTGAGGGCTGCATGCTCACATGCTAAGTTGCTTCAGTCCTGTCCGACTCTTTGCAACTCTGTGGACTGTAGCCCACCAGGCTCCTCTGTCCGTGGGAGCCTCCAGGCAAGAATATTGGAGTGGGCTGCCATACCATCCTCCAGGGGATCTTCCTGACCCAGGGGTCAAACCCATACCACTTACATCTCCTACATTGGTTGGGCGGGGGGGGGGGGGCGGTTCTTTACCACTAGCATCATCTAGGAAACCCATGCAGTGAGAGTTAACCAGAATTAAATATGTTCCTTATTCCCCAGCACCCCTAGCTCCTACCTGTCCTTCCACACATGCCAATGAATTTAAGAATTTATAAAATTGACATAACCAGGCAATGATCCATTTCGTAGAGTTCAAATATTCAATTTGGGAAAATTCAAATAAGAAACCTTGCCCATGTTAAGTGTAGGCCCCACTGATGTATAACTGGTGTGTTATTTCAATCCACACCTATAAGAAGTTTGTTTGTGAAACATGGGCTTCTCTGGCACCATTATTCTCTGGTTCATGGAGATGTGGAAGTTGGCAGATCCTCTTGTTGTTTTTTTTTTATCTCCTCTTTCTGCTATTAAATATCTCATTTTTTTTCTGTCAATGCCATTTAAGTATAGTACAGATTAACATGACTGTTCTTCTATACAAATATATTTTATATGTCATTTTATTTAAATTAATTCTGATTATAAACCTATAGAAAAGATGACAGTGAGTCTCAGGAATATAATGATTTGACTAGAGTCATCTGAATGCTTGTCTAGTGATCAATAGAGCTGAATTTTAACACAGATCTGCTTGCTTTTAAAGTTAAAGGTCTTTCAAAGGCACCAGTTTGATCTTTTTAGACAGCTTTATTTTTTTAATTGGAAGAAATTTCTTTACAGTATTATGTTGGTTCCTGCCATATATCAACATGAATCAGTGATAGGTACACATATGTCCCCTCCCTCTGTTGTCACAGAGCATAACCTAGGGATTTGAGATCTCTGCATCAAATGGCACATTTGCTAATGGAACATTAATCGACAGGAGCTCTCCCAAAGACCTCCGTATCAACACTAAGACCCAGGCCCACCCAAAGACCTGAAAACTCCAGTCCTGGACACTTCACGCCAAACCATTTGCAAAACAGAAACACAACCCTGACAATTAGCAGGACTTCCCAAAGCCATATCAAGCCTGTAGACACCTGAACACACACTGCTAGACACAGCACTGCCCTTCATAGAGACAAAGTCCAGTTTCATCCACCAGAGCAGAGGCACAAGTCCTCCCAACTACGAAACATTCACAAGACACGGACCCAACCCCACCATTGGGCTCTCTCCCTCTTTTAATGACTGTCCTAACTTCAAGTGCTCTTAACTGTGATATAAAAATGTCTTCTCTATCAAATAGTTTTTGCTTGCCTCTGCACATCCACACTTCACTCCCCTCTCCCCTTCAATCTAACTTGTTGCCTGGGAGGCTGATCTGCATGGACTACATCAGTGAGATCTCTTGCTGTCTGTCCTCTGTTTGGTTTCTGCCAAAGGAAATCCAAGCAGGAGATCTCTTGAAGGTAGAAAAGCAAGATCAGTGTATCTGTTCTCCTGACTCTCTCCCTGCAGGGTCATCTCTGAGTAGTTGCTACACTAAGTTGTAAGTCATAGCTCCTCTCCTTGAGATCTCTTCACCCAACTCTCCTTCTGGATTCCACCTTTGTTCACCACTTAGGGTAGTGATAAAATTTCCTCAGTGTTACTGGACCTCTCACTGTCATTTCCAAACCTTGTATCCATCGCTCATAGGAAGCCTCTTCACTAGATTCTGCTTCAAATATATCACTGTAGACCATCTTTTTCTGCTAGAATCCTGATGGATACATCTCATGATACCTACTTCTTTTTCTATTTGAAAGCATTCCCTGATTTTTATTTATTTATTTATTTTCCTTTCAATCCTCTGACAGGAGAAAATTCTCACGTGACTGTTGAAATCTCTGGGAAAATTTTAACCTCATAGCCTGTGACCTTGGCAGTGAGCACATTAAAGTTTCTATCTTACTAAAATCATTACAAAACTTCAGTGATAGAGAGATGAGTTTATATTAAAATAAATATGGCAGATAACTCAAACTCAAATATCTGGAATTTGTACAGTTGCCCTTTGTTTTGTCCCTGCAAGTGACAGAGTGTTTACTACATCCATGAAACTTAGGGACACAGGGAAAAGAAAAGGAAAGTTAAGTTGCTCAGTTGTTTCCCAACTCTTTGCGAACCCATGGACTGCAGCCTCCCAGGCTCCTCCGTCCATTGGATTTTCCAGGCAAGAGTACTGGAGTGGGTTGCCATTTCCTGGAGATTAAATCTGGAGAAAATAACATCTCAAATACCTGCTCATTCTAAGGTTCATCACAAATACTACGAATGGAGTAAGACAACATGCAAGGAAAGTCTGTTGTGAGAAACATTCATAGTATATGTGAAATAACACCGCGGGCCCCAACTGCTATTTGCTATAACAGAATCTTATGTTTCTAGCTAGTTCCTTGTGAGTGATTCATCAAAGCAACATTATCTCTAGAGAGCAAACAATCGTACACTGCCCAGACATATTTCCTTTATGAACCATTTGGACGACATGTTCTCTCAGAGATTTGCAGAAGCATTATAAAGTCAGTCAGCTAGTGTGTTTCTAGGCTTGTGTTAGGACCTAATGAAGACGCAGCTTAAACGAGTTGATTTCTTTTCTCCCAAACCTAAGTTCTATTTTTGAAGGTAAAACATACTCAGAAGAAAAATGAGCAATTCAAATGAGTCATATAGGCATCATCTTTTCCTTGATGCATGAATTCTTGACCATTAGATTATCTTCACTTTCGTTATATCCCAGGTTTCCCTGAAGGTGGGTCTGAACCCTGAGGTCTCAGGAAGCTCCAGCACTCATTGTGTGTACTATTGCTATGGTTGAAACTTCCCATAGCCATAATCCGTAGTTGGGGAAAGTAGGATTCATAGGAGAAGACTTGAGGAAGAATTCCGGGCTTGAGGTCTACTCTGAAGAATGTATAGATTGTGTACATGTGGGTGATGAAGATGATAAGCCCCCTTCTTTTCAGAAAGAGGAAAGTTAGAGTCTGCAGGCAAGACCATCAGAGTAGACTCAGGAGTGACAGCATTCAATTAGATTTGTGACAAGCTGAGTATCAGAGTCAAAGGGAGGGTCTGACATTGAAATTTTCAACGGAAGGTTATGTGAGAGCCTAGAGTGAATGTGGCAGGATATTAACATCAGTCATTTCGACTGATTCTGTACTGACAACATCCTGACATTCCAGCCTTATGTACTAAAAGATTTGTGTAGAACTTGAAAGGAAGCAAGTGGTAACCAGTTCTGTGAGACATAGTTCTTCAAACGATTCAGTAGGTATCTGAGGAGTTCAAGAGGAAAGTGCAAGTGCAAGTGGCTCAGTTGTGTCCGAATCTTTGCAACCCTCATGAACTGTAGTCCATGGAATTCTCCAGGCCAGAATACAGGAGTGGGTGGCCTTTCCCTTCTCCAGCGGATCTTCCCAACCCAGGAATCAAACCGGGGTCTCCTTGGATTGCAGGCATATTTTTTACCAATTGAGCTGAGGAAAATCTTTGTAAAAGAGGACACTTTGATTGGAAGGACAACAACTTTCAGGATTGGCAAATTTGGGGGGATTATGCATAGAGTAGTGGTTCCCCCAGTCAAGAGGGTAATCTCCCTCTGTAACCATGGCATTTCATAAGGGAGGCTCCATGAGGAATCCTCTCATGCTCTACCCAACAGGACAAGTTCTCTCTTACCTCACACCAATAAACTGGCCCCCTGGGTCTTGGTGCTGCCTGAGGACATGAGTGCTGCTTGGTAAGAGATTCCTGGGGGACATAACCAGTGTCCTCTGGAGTGAAACGTTAGAGCCAGATGCTCTTGGGGGAAATATAAAAGATGTTGCCTTGTGCCATGGGATAAAGACTGAGGAGGCTGATTTTAAGCAACCATAACTCTCACTGACTGTAGAACCCAAATGTGTTCTTCCCACTAATCAGCTGTAGGCCACACAGGAGGGAGCCAGCCAAAGCCAGCTTGAAGGGGACTTGACTGGAAGTCTACCAGGGAACCCAACTCTGCCAGGAAGTGGAGTTGAAAATACCAGCTGGAGGGCAGATAGCAGTCAGCAGTCGGACATGTAATGGTAGATTTCCAGGGGAGGCTATCTGCAGAGTCATTAATGGGGCCCCATGAGGAAAAGAGCCACTAAGTGCATCTCCATTCCCCAAAAGCCAGATTGCACCTGACTTGTCTTCAGTGGTTTCTTCTCTCTCCTCCAACCAAGGAGGAGTCAGAAGCAAGGCCAGTGGCTGGAGGAGGAGAAGGCGAGGACTGGGGTACAACGATGGAAGCAGCCCTGTCCACATTGCTCAGCCTTCAGCAGAAGCCGGCACAAGCCATGGGAAGGAGAGGCTTTACCCTTCAATGAAATTCAGCTTGATTACTGGGTTGGATGCTTTAATTACACAAATGGATGAGCAGTGGTTGGAGAGAGTTTCTGCTTAGGGTAGCAGCTATCCAATATTTCCTTCATGAGACACTAATGGAGCCAGAGTGATGGGTGTGTAGGAGACCTGAATATATGTCCTCCTTCTTTGTGATGTATTTCTTACTTAATGCAAGGCTTAGATATAGATCACCTCGTTTGCTGTGGAGAACACTCTACAGAAGAACCCCAAGATCTTCCCCTTCTATTCCTGAAATAGTGGCATTGGGTGCTCTGAGTGGGATAGCAGGAGTCTGGAGAAGCACTGTGCTCCTTCAGATGATGGTAAGAAGTTTGACGTGGCCACATCACTCTCAGCCTGGTTCAGTTCAATTCAGTTCAGTCGCTCAGTCGTGTCTGACTCTGCGACCCCATGAATCACAGCATGCCAGGCCTCCCTGTCCATCACCAACTCCCGGAGTTCACTCAGACTCACGTCCATCGAGTCAGTGATGCCATCCAGCCATCTAGTCCTCGGTCGTCCCCTTCTCCTCCTGCCCCCAATCCCTCCCAGCATCAGAGTATTTTCCAATGAGTCAACTCTTTGCATGAGGTGGCCAAAGTACTGGAGTTTCAGCTTCAGCATCATTCCTTCCAAAGAAATCCCAGGGCTGATCTCCTTCAGAATGGACTGGTTGGATCTCCTTGCACTCCAAGGGACTCTCAAGAGTCTTCTCCAACACCACAGTTCAAAAGCATCAATTCTTCGGCACTCAGCCTTCTTCACAGTCCAACTCTCACATCTATACATGACCACTGGAAAAACCATAGCCTTGACTAGATGGACCTTAGTCAGCAAAGTGATGTCTCTGCTTTTGAATATGCTATCTAGGTTGGTCATAACCTTTCTTCCAAGGAGTAAGCGTCTTTTAATTTCATGGCTGCAGTCACCATCTGCAGTGACTTTGGAGCCCCCAAAAATACTTATGTATAAATCCCACGGAGTCAGGAGAGTCATAGAGGTGGGGTAGAGCCTGCATATGTGAAGCGGTAGAAGTGTCCCTCAGAGCTCTGATCCTTATGTACTCAAGATCAGTCAAAGACCAGCCTTGACCAGTTAAGCATCTGTGAGGTGGAGTCTCCATGTCCTTGTGACTGAAGAGAAAGCAGGCAGTCAAGTTTACTGATGTGAACGGAGACTCACAACAAGTGTAGGGCATAACTCTGCTAAACGCTTTGACTGTCCTTAGAGATCATAACTTGACCTCATGAGAATGACTTCAGTTTTTGACAGAATCTCAATCTGGTGGATAAAGTCAATGACCAAGCTTGAATGCATACTTTGATTGAAAATAAAAAGAAGCTACAAATCACAGACTTGTTTTCTTTCCACTGTGGCATTTAAGTTCAAAGATGACTCCACCAGAGGTGTTCCAGAGATGTTGAGTAATGAGCCCTCAGGGTCAAGGAGGTGTGTCTGAAATGCAGCAGTCATTTGTAAAACACCATGTACAGAACCCATGAACAACCAAACGCTTGCCACGATCATAATCTGTTGAATATAGACTCAAAATTACATACTTTCTGGAAGAAAGCAAACATAGAAGCCCCTGATGACTTCACCCAGCAAGTCCTGAATGTTAGCCAACAAAGCCTGTCTTTAGTGAACATTGACATGTCTCTAATGAGAAAAGCTGGCCTCAAAATTACTATGTCTGTTACTGCAGACAGAATGAAAACCACAATCACAGAAAACTAATCAGATTGATCACATGAATAAAAGCCTTGTCTAATTCAATGAAGCTATGGGCCAGGCTGTGTAGGGCCACTCAAAACAAATGGGTCATGGTGGAGAATTCTGACAAACTGTGGTCCACTGGAGGGGCTTTCTTGATAGCTCAGTTGGTAAAGAACTCGCCTACAATGCAGGAGACCCCTGTTCTATTTCTGGGTCGGGAAGATCAGCTGGAGAATACCCACCCCAGTATTCTTGAGCTTCCCTTGTGGATCAGCTAATTCACTGGAGAAATGAATGGCAAATCATTTCTGTATTGCCTTGAGAATCCTATGAACAGTATGAAAAAGCAAAATGGTATGACACTGAACGTTGAACTCCCCAGATCGGTACATACCAAATATGCTACTGGAGAAGAGTGGAGAAACACCTCAGGAAAGAATGATGAAGCTGAGCCAAAGCAGAAACAACAACCAGCTGTGGATGTGACTGGTGATAGAAGTAAAGTCCGATGCTAGGAAGTACAATATTGCATAGAAATCTGTAATGTTAGATCCATGAATCAAAGTAAATTGGAAGTGGTAAAACATGAGATGACAAGAGTGAAGGTCAACATTTTAGAAATCGGTGAAATATGGATTAGAATGGATGGATTTAATTCAGATAGCCTTTGCATCTACTACTGTGAGCAAGAATGACTTAGAAGAACTGGAGTAACCCTCCTAGTCAACAAAAGAGTCCAAGAGGCAGTACTTGGGTGCAGTCTCAAAAATGACAGAGTGATCTATGTTCATTTCCAAGGCAAACCATTCAGTATCACAGTAGCCAAATCTATGCCCAAACCACTAAAACTGAAGAAGCTGAAGTTGAACAGTTCTATGAAGACCTACAAGAACTTCTATAATTAATAGCAAGAAAAAAAAAATGTCCTTTTCATCATAGGGGACTGGAATGACAAAGTAGGAGTCAAGAGATACCTGGAGTAACAGGCAAGTTTGGCTTTGAAGTACAAAATGAAGCAGGGGAAAGCCCAGCAGCTTTTTGCCAAGATAATGCACTGGTCATAGAAAATACCATATTCCGACAACACAAGAGATGACTCTCTACACATGGACATCACCAGATGGTCAATACCAAAATCGGACTGATTCTATTTTTTTAGCCAAAGATGGAGAAGCTGTATACAGTCAGCAAAAACAAGAGTGGGAGCTGACTGTGACTCAGATCATGAACTCCTTATTGCTAAATTCAGACTTAAATTGAAGAAAGTAGGGAACACCACTAGACCATTCAGGTATGACCTAAATCAAATCCCTTATGATTATACAGTAGAAGTGACAAATAGATTCAAGGGATTAGATCTGACAGAGAGAGTGCCTGAAGAACTATGGGCAGAGGTTCATGACGTTGTACAGGAGGCTGTGATCAAGATCATCCCCAAGAAAAAGAAATGCAAAAAAGGCAAAATGGTTGTCTTAGGAAGCCTTACAAATATTTTAGAAAATAAGAGAAACTAAAGGCAAAGGAGAAAATGAAACATATATCCATCTGAATGCAGAGTTCCAAAGAATAGCAAGGAGAGATAAGAAAGCCTTTCTAAGAGGTCAACTGAAAGAAAGAGAGGAAGCCAATAGAATGGGAAAGTCTAGAAATCTCTTCAAGAAAACTAGAGCTACCAAGGCAAAATTTCATGCAAAGATGGGCACAATAAAAGGCAGAAATGGTATGGACCTAATAGAAGCAGAAGATATTAAGAAGAGGTGGCTAGAATACACAGAACAACTATCCAAAAAAAAAAAAATCTTCATGACCCAAGTAATCACAATGGTGTAATCACTCTCCTAGAGCCAGACATCCTGGAATGCGAAGTCAAGCGGGTCTTAGGAAGCATCACTAAGAACAATGCTAGTGGAGGTGATGAAATTCCAGCTGAGCTATTTTAAATTCTAAAAAATGATTCTATCAAAGTGCTGCACTCAATATGCCAACAAATTTAGAAAACTCAGCAGTGTCCATAGGACTGGAAAAGGTCAGTTTTCATTCCAATCCCAAAGAAAGACAATGCCAAAGAATGTTCAACTACTGCACAGTTGCACTTACCTCACAGGCTCCAAAGTAATGCTCAAGATTCTCCAAGCTAGACTTCAACAGTTTGTCAACTGAGAGCTTCTAGATATTCAAGTTGGATTTAGAGAAGCCAGAGGAACCAGAGATCAAATTGCCAACTTCTGTTGGATCATAGAAAAAGCAAGAGAATTCCTGAGAAACATCTGCTTCACTGACTATGCTAAAGACATTGACTGTGGATCACAACAAACTGTGGCAAATTCTTCAAGAGATGGGAATACCAGACCACCTTACTTGCCTCGGGAGGAATCTATATGCAGATCAAGAAGTAACAGGTAAAAGTGGACTTGGAACCATGGACTGGTTCCAAACTGGGAAAGGAGTATGTCAAGGCTGTATATTGTCACGCTGCTTATTTAACTTCTGTGCAGACTACATCATGTGAAATGCCAGGCTGGATGAAGTGCAAGCTGGAGTCAAGATTGTAAGGAGAAATATCAATAACCTCAAGTATACAGAAAACACTACCCTAATGCCAGAAAGCAAAGAAAACATACAGAGTCTCTTGATAAATGTAAAAGAGGAGAGTGAGAAATCTGGGTCAAACCTCAACGTTCAAAAAATGAAGGTCATGGCCTCCAGTCCCATCACTTCATGGCAAATAGATGGGGAAACAATGGAAACAATGACAGACTTTCTTTTCTTGGACCCAAAGCCAATGCAGATAGTGATAGCAGCCATGTAATTAAGAGACGTTTGCTCCTTGGAAGTAAAGCTATGGACAACCTAGACAGCGTTTTGAAAATCAGACGACATCACTTTGCTGACCAAATTGTATCTAGTCAAAGCTATGGTTTTTCTAGTAGTCATGTATGGATGTGAGAGTTGAACCATAAAGACAGCTGAGCACCGAAGAATGTATGTTTTTGAAGTGTGGTGTTAGAGAAGACTCTTGAGAGTCCCTCGGATTGCAAGGAGATCAAAGCAGTCAATTCTAAAGGCAGTCAATCCTGTATATTTATTGGAAGAATTGATGCTGAAGTTGAAGCTCAAATATTGCCAGGTGATGAGAAGAACTGACTGACTAGAAAAGACTGTGATGCTGGGAAAGATTGAAGGTAGGATGAGAAGGGGACAACAGAGGATGAGATGGTTGGATGGCATCACCGACTTGATGGACATGTTTGAGCAAGCTCCAGGAGATAGTGAAGGACAGGGAAGCCTGGTGTGCTGCAGATCCAGGGATCACAAAGAATCGGAGACAACAGAGCAACTGGACTGAACTGAACTGAAAAAGTGGCCTTGGACATGGTCACTTCCTCCCTAGGAAGCACCGGAACCATTATCCAAACAGAATGTAGTGTGTTCCTACTGATGAAACTGCTAATGTGTCCTCTTTATTAAGTCACACGAGGGCACAAGTGAACAACCTGAGGGATCCTACCCCCTACTTGGGGACATAGTAAATCCAAGATTCAGGTCATACGATTTTCAGCAGAAAAAGTTGTCATTCCATTGGGAATCACTGACTTCACCCATGTTCTCTCACATGTGACTCTATTGTTGCTGTGGCATCTGCCTGCATTGCAGCCAGGGAGCCACCAGAGCAGCCACCTCCATACTGGTTAAAGCCCAGGGAGAGGGAGCCTGTGAGATTGCCAGAGCTGGTCACAGGGTTGAGAGGTGGACCAGCAAACTGCACCTATGCAATCGAGGGCTCCCCAGCTGCTCCCCTGTCCTAGAAATGTGCCTTTTGCTTGCCTTCCCCACTTCCAGAAGCCCCTCCAATGATGCAGCCTCCAGTAGAAACTGACATTGTCTGGATGCTATAAGTGATCAAACCCACTTAAGGCCTCTCTATAAGCATTTCAGATTCTGGCAGACAGGTGTAAAGAATGCTTTTCTTGGGGGTGCCCAAGACAAGCATCATGAGTCAGTTCCTTGTGTATTAAACCTGCCAGCTTGCAGCCTAGAGTGGATGCCTCACAATCAGGTTTCAGATGAAACCTGGATAGAGCCCAAAGAAGCTGCAAACCAACACACATTTTAAAAAATCAGTCTCATCTATATGTATAAACAATATTTGTTGGAATATCCAGGGCAATCATTCTCAAAGTTTTTTGTTTTGTTTTGTTTTGCTTGTGAAACCACATCCTAATTATCTAAATCCCTTCCTAACCTGGGCTGCATTCTCTGGGATTTGGAATCAACAATTTGCCATGGTGTAGAGTAGGACTTGGTAGGTGTTCGCTTTCCACACTGTTGAAGTTTCACCTGCCTTCCCACCCTGGGTCCTCTCTACCATGCTTCCTGAGTTCTTCTTCTTACATAGGGGAATGTCTTCTGTAATGAATCTTTATTTTATCAATTATTCCTTTTTTGTTTATTGTTTGTCCCTTCAACAATAAACACTGATAGGTCTGGAGAGGCAGGGATCTTTACCTGTGATCATGTGCTAATATATCCAGTAGCCTAGGACAAGGCTTGGCACGTGATAGGCTCTCACTAGACACTGAATGAAAAGTCTATTTCATTTGATATATTATTTGTTTTTGTTTAGAATTGTATTGCTGTTTTTGCCTTTACTTCTGCTTTCAATCTATCTCTAGTTTCATGTTTTAGATTCAGATTTCTTTTGCAATCCACTTCAAAAAATATTTATTATTGTAACTGAAGTCTGTGCTGTATTTATCATAATTATAATACATAATCTAGATGCATTCATAATTTTATTTTCTGCTGTCTATGTGTTCAACCTGTCCCATAATTTATGTTTTCTTTCTTCTTTGTATCTTAATTTGGATTATCTGGCTATTTTTTTCACTTTCTAACTTTTTCCTTTACTTGTATGGAAAATTTTAATGTTCCATCAATTTTTAAAGGTTACGTATCTTTTACAGATATAACAAAATATTGGCTTTATTCCTATATAACACATATTCTTAACTTATCAAAGTTTAAAAATATTTCTGTTTTCATCTTTCTGTTATAAAACAAATACTTTAGAATGTTTTTAGTTTTTATTCCCACCTGTCACCCCTAGCTCTACATTATTGTTGTGCATTTTAATTTTCTTATTTTTTTCGTTTTTAAGCCCTGCTGATTTAGTCTGTAAGTCGAGTCCAACTCTTACGATCCCATGAACTGTAGCCTGCCAGGATCTTCTGTCCATGACTTTTCCCAGGCAAGAATATTGGAATGGATTGTCATTTCCTTCTCCAGGAGATCTACCCGACCCAAGGGTTGAACCTGGGACTCCTGCATTGCAGGCGAATTCTTTACCAACTGAGGCACCAGGAGAGCCCTAGAAATTATTAATAGTATCTCTTCTTTCTTCTTTTTCACCTGTGATTTACCATCTGGGATTACTTTTCTCTTTCTCAAGTACGCTCTTTACAAATTCTACTTAAGTTTTGCTGGTGGCAAGATGCTCAGTCTGTATTGTCTGAAATGTGTTTCTTTTGCCTTATTTTTGATACCTATTTTCCCTGAGTGTGGAATTTTAAGTTGACTGTTATTTTCTTTCAGCACATTGAAAGCCTGCTTCCACTGTTTTGTGGCTTCCTTTGTCATTACTAAGAAATCAGCCCAGTTCCTTTCTTTTTTCAAAGGTCATCTGTCTGTTCATTCTGGTCCATTTCTCTCCCCACAGTTTCACTGCTACACATTAAGGTGTGAATTCTTTCCTAATGAACTTCTTTGGTATTAGATTTCTTGAATGTGTTGATTGCAAAAAAAAAAAAAAAATCCAACCATTATTACTTTCAAGTCTTCCTCTAGCCTATTTTCTCTCTCTCTCTTTTCCTATTAGCATCTTTTGCTCCTAAACTTCATTCTGATCTTTTATTTTTCAAATCTCTCATCCATTTCACTGACTAGAAGTCACTGACCCCTATGTCACCCTTCACTGAGTGCATGTCCCTTTGAACTTAGTGATACAGGTTCCTCTATTACCTACCCGCCCCCTCCCACCTTGAATCCCCCTTTGCCTGGACTCTGATTTTCATGTCTATGTGGCTTCCAGAAATAAAGTTTAAATTCTCCAGAGCTGGTAAAGTATCCTCAGAGAGACAGCCTGCTGCTGCACTCCACTTGTCACCCATTTAGTTCTGTTCTGAGAATGCTTATTACTTGCCTACTCACATATGCTTTTAAGGTATCTAATATGTTTTAGGTATCTAAAACTAGCATTTTTAGTTGATTTTAGTGGGAGGATGATTAATCCAGATATCTGAAAGAAACATTTATTTTCCCTTGGTTAGTTTTTTCATGTTTTTCTTTTCTCCCTTAGGGTTATATTTTTTTCTGTTTATCTTTGTCTCTTTCATCTCTCCATCATATTGCAGTTTGTCTTCAAATGGCAGTTCTCCCTGTCTACCTTTTCAAATTTTGTAATAAATCATTAGAAAAGCTGGCAGTTTCACCTGTGAGTGAGGGTTCTGAGTGCAGGCCTCACCTGAGGTGACCGCAGGACAGCCTGTTATGGAGAGGGAACCCAAAATGCCCAAATGTGGAGGATTTTCTCTGGAGATGCTCTAATCTTTAGGGCAGAATCCTTCAGTTATGACTCGGGAAGACAGACCTTGAATTGTGAGCTTCTGAACAGGGGCAGGTGAGGAGAGAGTTGGGCCAGCTGTTTCATGGTCATATCCTCAGTGAATCCTCAGCCCCATCCCTTCGCAGCTGAAATGTCTGAAGCCCACCTCCCCACAGTGCTTCTGTCTCCTCTGTGGATGCCTCAGCGATAGCCTCTCTAGGCCCATGCTGACCGTGAATGTTTGGCCCCAGTGCTCCTTCCAGGAATTGTTGCATCCTCTTGTATCTGATATGTATGCTCACTGTGACATCCCAGTTTGATTAGGGATTTCAAAAAGAAAATGCCTGTGGTCTATAATTGATCTCAATCCATTTTCCAGAATGGATGGCATATGACTAGTTTGCTAAATTGATGCTGAAATCTCTGATCTCCTGTTGCATAGAAATAAAATGTAATAAGAGAGAATGTGCAAACTACTCTTACATATTTATACACAGAATTATTTGTGGTCATCACAACTTGAAGATAGAGACTTTCTAATACTAATTTCAAATTTTTATTACTTCAAAATGGGAAAAGATAAAGAAAATTGGCTTCTTAAGTTTTCTATTATGTTCAGGCTTTTAAAACTCCATTGTCAGGAAGGCAGAAGAACCTGCATCCACTAATTGCACTGGTTCTTTTCTTCAGCTCACAACAGAGCTGCGACCATCCTCAGTCAGGCCTCCTCAGCAAGTCTGAGTCCACTGTGAGCATCACCCCACGTAGAGGAGGGGAAGTGAATCTCAGTCAGGCCAAAGGTGAAGGAGATGAGGCAGGAAATGGTTGTGCCTGTGTACACGTGAATTTATAACAGCCACTTTTGTTATTGTGAGAAGATTCTGAGAAATGGGACAACCAGAAACTTCTTGGGGACAGTGTTGTAATGTGTGTGAAAATCATCCTCTGGTCTCTGTATCATAGAATTTCTAGCAAATAGGTACAGATATTTTTACATGCATGAGAAGGTAGTATATGGGTTGAAAAAAACCAGGAAATGAAAAATGCAAAAACAGCAAATGCTTAAAAGAGCAGAAACTATTGAAAGTAAAACTGCAAAGCCTTGAGACTTTGAGCTTCAAGAAGTGCCAAAAAAGGTCATAATTCTGCATTGGATTACTGCGATATTGAATGGTTTGCCTTGGAAACGAACAGAGATCATTCTGTCGTTTTTCAGATTGCATCCAAGTACTGTATTTTGGACCCTTTTGTTGACCATGATGGTTACTCCATTTCTTCTAAGGGATTCCTGTCCACAGTAGTAGATATAATGGTCATCTGAGTTAAGTTCACCCATTTTTGTCCATTTTAGTTAGCTGAGTCCTAGAATGTCGACGTTCACTCTTGCCATCTCCTGTTTGACCACTTCCAATTTGCCTTGATTCATGGACCTAACATTCCAGGTTCCTATGCAATATTGCTCTTTACAGCATCAGACCTTGCTTCTATCACCAGTCACATCCACAGCTGGGTATTGTTTTTGCTTTGGCTCCATCCCTTCATTCTTCCTGAAGTTATTTCTCCACTGATCTCTGGTAGCATATTGGGCACTTACCGACCTGGGGAGTTCCTCTTTCAATATCCTATCATTTTGCCTTTTCATACTGTTCATGGGGTTCTCAAGGCAAGAATACTGAAGTGGTTTGTCATTCCCTTCTCCAGTGGACCACATTCTGTCAGACCTCTCCACCATGACCTGCCCACCCTGAGTGGCCCTATATGGCATGGCTTAGTTTCATTGAGTTAGACAAGGCTGTGGTCCTAGTGTGATCAGATTGACTAGTTTTCTGTGATTATGGTTTCAGTGTGTCTGCCCTCTGATGCCCTCTTGCAACACCTACTCTCTTACTCGGGTTTCTCTTACCTTGGGTGTGGGGTATCTCTTCACAGCTGCTCCAGCAAAACACAGCCACTGCTCCTTACCTTGGACGAGGGGTATCTCCTCAAGGCCGCCCCTCCTGATCTTGAACATGGAGTAGCTCCTCTCAGCCCTCTAGTAATGCTGAAAAAGCTGAAGTTGAATGGTTCTATGAAGACCTACAACACCCTTTAGAACTAACACCAAAAAGATGTCGTTTTCATTATAGGGGACTGGAATGCAAAAGTAGGAAGTCAAGAAACACCTGGAGTAACAGGCAAATTTGGCCTTGAAATACAGAATGATGCAGGGTGAAGGCTAATAGAGTTTTGCTAAGAGAATGCACTGGTCATAGCAAACACCCTCTTCCAACAACACAAGGGAAGACTACACATGGACATCACCAGATGGTCAACACTGAAATCAGATTGATTCTATTCTTTGCAGCCAAAGATGGAGAAGTTCTATACAGTCAGCAAAAACAAGACTGGGAGCAGACGGTGGCTCAGATCCTGAACTCCTTATTGCCAAATTCAGACTTAAATTGAAGAAAGTAGGGAAAACCGCTAGACCATTCAGGTATGACCTAAATCAAATCCCTTATGATTATACAGTGGAAGTGAGAAATAGATTTAAGGGCCTAGATCTGATAGATAGAGTGCCTGATGAACTATGGACAGACGTTCATCACATTGTACAAGAGACAGGGATCAAGACCATTCCCATGGAAAAGAAATGCAAAAAAGCAAAATGGCTGTCTGGGGAGGCCTTACAAATAGCTGTGAAAAGAAGAGAAGTGAAAAGCAGAGGAGAAAAGGAAAGATATAAGCATCTGAATGCAGAGTTCCAAAGAATAGCAAGGAGAGATAAGACAGCCTTCCTCAGTGATCAATGCAAAGAAATAGAGGAAAAGAACAGAATGGGAAAGACTAGAGATCTCTTCAAGAAAATTAGAGATATCAAGGGAAAATTTCATGCAAAGATTGGCTTAATAAAGAACAGAAAAGATATGAACCTAACAGAAGCAGAAGATATTAAGAAGAGGTGGCAAGAATACACACAAGAACTGTACAAAAAGATCTTCATGACCAAGATAATCATGATGGTGTGATCACTCACCTAGAGCCAAACATCCTGGAATGTGCACTCAAGTGGGCCTGATTCATGTTGATGTACGGAAAACCCAATACAATATTGTAAAGTAATTAGCCTCCAATTAAAATAAATGAATTTAAATTAAAAAATAAATAAATACAAAATAAAACAAATACCCACCAAAAAATAAAAGCATCACTACAAACAAAGCTAGTGGAGGTGATGGAATTCCAGTTGAGCTATTTCAAATCCTGAAAAATGATGCTGTGAAAGTGCTGCACTCAATATGCCAGCAAATTTGGAAAACTCAGCAGCAGCCACAGGACTGGAAAAGGTCAGTTTTCATTCCAATCCCACAGAAAGGCAATGCCAAAGAATGCTCAAACTACCGCACAATTGCACTCACCTCACATGCTAGTAAAGTAATTTAAAAATTCTCCAACCCAGGCTTCAGCAATATGTGAACCATGAACTTCCAGATATTCAAGCGGGTTTTAGAAAAGGCAGAGGAACCAGAGATCAAATTGCCAATATACACTGGATCATGATAAAAGCAAGAGAGTTCCAGAAAAACATCTATTTGTACTTTATTGACTATGCCAAAGCCTTTGACTGTGTGGATCACAATAAACTGTGGAAGATTCTTCAAGAGATGGGAATACCAAACCACCTGACCTGCCTCCTGAGAAACCTATATATATGCAGGTCAGGAAGCAACAGTTAGAACTGGACATGGAACAACAGACAGGTTCCAAATAGGAAAAGGAGTACGTCAAGGCTGTATATTGTCACCCTGCTTATTTAACTTCTATGCAGAGTACATCATGAGAAACACTGGGCTGGAAGAAGCACAAGCTGGAATCAAGATTGCTGGGAGAAATATCAAGAACCTCAGATATGCATATGACACCACCCTTATGGCAGAAAAGGAAGCAGAACTAAAAAGCCCTCTGATGAAAGTAAAAGTCGAGAGTGAAAAAGTTGGCTTAAAGCTCAAATTTCAGAAAAATAAGATCATGGCATCTGGTTCCATCACTCCACGGGAAATAGATGGGGAAACAGTAGAAACGGTGTCAGAGTTTAGTTTTTTGGGCTCCAAAATCACCGCACGTATTGATTGCAGCCATGAAATTAAAAGCCGCTTGCTCATTGGAAGGAAAGTTTTGACCAACCTAGATAGTATATTAAAAAGCAGAGACATTACTTTGCCGACTAAGGTCCATCTAGTCAAGGCTATGGTTTTTCCAGTAGTCATGTATGGATGTGAGAGTTGGACTGTAAAGAAAGCTGAGCGCTGAAGAATTGATGCTTTTGAACTGTGGTGTTGGAGAAGACTCTTGAGAGCTCTTTAGTCCATTCTAAAGTAGATCAGTCCTGGTTGTTCATTGGAAGGACTGATGCTAAAGCTGAAACTCCAATACTTTGGCCACCTCATGCAAAGAGCTGACTAATTGGAAAAGACTCTGATGCTGGGAGGGATTGGGGGCAGGAGGAGAAGGGGACAACAGAGGATGAGATGGCTGGATGGCATCACGGACTTGATGGACATGAGTTTGAGTAAACTCCGGGAGTTGGTAATGGACAGGGAGGCCTGGCATGCTTCAATTCATGGGGTCGCACAGAGTTGGCCACGAGTGAGGGACTGAACTAAACTGAACTGAACTCTGCATTAGAAGAGATCCAAATTAACATTGTAAAATGGCCTGGAGACAAGGTAGTTTGACAACTTAGACCAATTTTACAATCAATCTCTTACATTTGACTATGCTGCTCACATCCTATTATACCTAAATGACTGCAATTTTTCAACTTTATTGAATTTCAATTTGCATATAATAAAAATACATGCATTTACCAGGAGATTCAATAATCAATCAAAAATATCTCTAAGTCTTGGTATTTCACATCAGCTTGTATATTTGTATACATGTTGCAAGGTGTATGCATTTTATTTTATTTTCTTATCTTTGCGTTTTGATCCCATTCACCCATTTCTCCCACTTCCACCCTCAGTCCCAACCTCTGGCAACCACCAATGCGTTCTCTGTATCTATGAGTTTGGCTTTTGTTTTGTTTAAATTCCACATATAAATTGGTTTGCACAGTATCTGTTTTTCTGTTATGCTTATTTCACTTAGCATAATGCCCTCCCGTGTTTCCATGTTGTCAATGGGGCAAGATTTCCTTCTTTCTTATGGCTGAATACTACTCATCTGTGTATGTGTGTGTGGATACCAAAATTTCTTTATCCATTCATCCATCAATGACACAGAAGTTGTCTCCATATCTTGACTATTGTAAATAATGCTGCAAAGAATGTGGGGCACAAACATCTTTACTAGTTAGTGTTTTCATCTTCTTAAGATAAATACCCAGAGCTGAGATTGCTGGATCATATGGAGGTCTATTTTAGATTTTCGAGAAGCCTTCATAGTGTTTTTTGCATTGGCTGCACTTTTTTGTATTCCTATCAATGGTGCATGAGATTTCCTCTTCTCCACGTCCTCACAACACTTGTTATTTCTTGGCTTTTTAATGTAGTCATTGTAAGGTAAAGGAACTAGAGAAGGCAAGGTTCGGCAAAAGAAGGAGACCAATACTCTACAGAAACAGATCACCTTTAATGAGGTGAGAAGGGGCAGCAGTCAGACCAGGGAACTGCTTCGCTAAGTGAAGAAGAGAGCGGTATATATGGAAAACATATGTATGCAGAGATACATTGTTTTGAGGGGGTTTGTTTTCCCTCAAGATTACTTTTGATTAGTTAACTTTCAACCACTGGGGCAAGGAATTCCTGAGACAGACTGGAGACTGGGATCAGCTGAATGTAACCAATCTTATTGTTTATACCTTCTTTGGGTACAAGGTTCTTTATTCTGTATAAAATGGTAGGGAGGACCTGGAGGGGAGTTTTAACTCCAGGCTATTTTGAGCCATGTAGCTTTCCTTCATTCCAGACCCTGAGGAATATATAAAAAAAGACAGAGAGGTGGGCAATGTCAATGTTCATGGCTTCTTCATGCTGGCAAATGAGGGTCGGGGGCTTGTGGTCTGGGAGGAAGGAAGTCTAAGGCCCGTAATGTTGATTTGCTATGCTAGCTGCCAGGGTCTTGAGCAGAAGAACAGTCTTGACTTGATCTTGAGAAATGGCTCGAATTCAGTCCTGGAGCAATCCCTGGAAAAGATTAAAGAAACAAGGTCCAAACGTGAATAGGAGGATAATGAATATGAATGGCCCGAGAAGGGGCAAAACCCAAGGCATCCAGTTCCAGTCTGTCAACCATGACTGCCAGGAGTTGCTTAATCTCTGGCCGATTTGATAGGCTCAATCTGTAAGGTTTTTTGCAGCTTCCTGGACAACACCCGACTGGTTGGCATGGAAGCACCAGGATTCATCCAGAAAAAGGCAGAAATCTCCCTTTTCTACAGTGAGTAGATCTCATCCCCTTCTATTTTGTAACACTATGGCGGCCAAGGAATCAAGCTGATTTTGAATAGTTATTAGAACTTGGGATCCTTCCTGGAGGCTATCTGATAGGTCTTTAGATAGTGCCTGGTAGTTTTGGGCAGAGGTGGCCAGGCTGGCAGTTCCATTTCCAATTCCAGGCACTATTCCTAGTCCCACTAGGAGGGGAATGAGATGAATGGCTCATGTCATGTGCTTGTGAATGAAAGGAATAGGTAGGGGTTGATCACTGGGGGCTATAAAAATGTCAGGACTAGAGTATATCAGGGTGCAGGTTCCAGTCCAATTAGTAGGTAAACAGACGTATGTAGATGCCGCACACAAGAACAACAGGCCAGGTGTCGCAATACAACAGCTGAAGTCGAAGGTGAAGATGAGTGAAAGGTCGGGGCGGGGGGAGGGGTTTGATCATCCTTTCAAGAATGGTCAGGGACTCCGCTAAGGTCACCGCAACGATGGGAGAAGCGGAGGAGTATGCTGAGCGAAATCGTCCTTTAAAGGTTAAAGAGTGTCCTGTAGGACCAGAAATATTATATACGCCTTTCCAGTGGCAAAGAGTGAAGTGGAGGCTTGGTTACACATGCGCTTAGGGATTATGCCCAAGGGTTGGTCATATGAACTGTTTTGGGAGTTTCTAGATATGCAAAAAGGAGCTGGTTGTAATAGTGTTACTTTCTGGGTGATAGGGCCTCCTATTGGAGGTTTTCCATTGTAGGAGGGAAGGTCAGTGAGTAAAGATTCTAAGAGTTTGTCTGAATTCTGGGTTTGATCACTAGTTTGAAAATATTTAAGATATGAGACGAATAAAGGCTCCCCACAATATGAGCAGTGTAGGGATATGTTACCAGTGGTGTGCGGAGGGCTGAATCTCCCAGGGAGTTATGGATAGACATACCCAGCAGTCTTTAGCCAATTGTGTGTCAGAAGCATTGAGAGTATGGGTTAAATTAAGGGTCCAGAATAGATAGTTGAGATTAGGGTTTTGAAAGAGTTCTTGGGTCAGAGGAAAGAAAAAAGAAGATGCCAACCAACATTTGGGGAAGTGAATATAAGATAGACTACTATGGAAAGGAATTGGATTTCAAAAGGGCGAAAGCTATAAAAGATTCCCTGCAGCCACAGGGTGGAGATGTAATCTTCAAAGTTTCAAATGTGGATCCTTGAGGACTTGAGACCCAGATATAGGCCAGGAGTTGTTCCAGGAATAATTGTAACCGTGAAACCGACAGGCTCATCCGTTGTCAGTTGGGGCCGGTGGAAGCCATGAGAACTTTAGAGTTGTAGGGCCTGCGTGAGAGACTTGATAAGAATTAGTCCGGCAAGCATTCTCATCATTGGGCTGCATAACCATTTTTAGTCGAGTAATGTGCACCCAAGGGGTGATAAGTTTTAATTTTGCAGTGAACGGGTCAGCAGAATTACCATGTAGGGTCCTTGCAATGTAGGGTTTAGATCTGAATGGGACTGAACTGTCATATAGACTTTGTCTCCTATTTGGAGGGATGGTACGGGAGATTGGGATGTGGTCGAGGGAGTAGGTTATCCATATGTTGCCAAAGGGCATCTTCTATCTGGGCAAGTAAGGGAAAAGGAAGGTGGGATGGCAGTTTGGGACCATCCTGGGAGGGAGGAAGACTCAAAGGTATTATGGGCCTCCCATACATGGCCTCAAGTGGACTGATACTTAGAGGTGTTTTTTGGTAAAGCCCGGACCTTTAAGAGGACTAAAGGGAGGGGTTTAGTCCAATCTTGATGAAGGTCGATTGTTAATTTGGTCAGAGTTTCATTTAGGACTTGCTTGGCTCTCTCAACATTACCAGAGGACTGGGGGTGATAAGGAATGTGAAACCTCCAAGGAATTTGAAGTGTCCCTGCAATATTTTGGGTGATTTGGGTTGTGAACTAGGGCCCATTGTCAGACTGGTGGGAGGAAGGCATTCCAAACCTAGAGAGGGTTTCAGTAAGAATAAGGCAAACCACAGTAGGGGCTCGTTTGTTAGTACTCAGGAAAGCTTCTATCCATCCAGAAAATGTATCTATGAGGAATAGACGAAATTCAATCCTTTTACAGGTGGCATGTGGGAGAAATCTACTTGCCATTCTTGTGCGGGAAGATGCCCACGAATTTGGTGGGTGGGGAAAGGAGGGGAGTGAATATTAGAATTAGGATTTGTCCGTTGACAAACGGTACAAGTTTGGGTGAGATTATTTAAATAAGTCGCATCGTCCTTAGCTCAACAAAGTTCTGAAGGAAAGTCTTAAGTACTTTTGTAGAGGGGTGGAAAAGGGAATGTAAATATGAAAGTAATGTGCGGATGTTAGGCTCACCAATTTGGGCAATAGTAAAGACAGGACCAGTCCATCCTAAAGGAGATCAGTCCTGGGTGTTCATTGGAAGGACTGATGCTGAAGCTGAAACTCCAGTACTTTGGTCACCTCATACGAAGAGTTGACTCATTGGGAAAGACCCTGATGCTGGGAGGGATTGGGGGTCAGGAGGAGAAGGGGATGACAGAGGATGAGATGGCTGGATGGCACCACCGACTCAATGGACACGAGTTTGGGTAAACTCCGGGAGTTGGCAATGGACAGGGGGCCTGGTGTGATGCTATTCACGGGGTCACAAAAAGTCGCAGACGACTGAGCAACTGGACTGAACTGAACCGAACTGAAAGACAGGACTAACAGAGGCAGCCTGAGGCTTTGCTTAGTGATCTGCTATATTGTTATAAAAGGAGATGGTGCCGTGTTGCTGATGTCCCCAGAAATGTATTACAGCATCTTGTTTTGGGAGCTGAGCTACATGGAGGAGTTCAGAAATAAAAGAAGCACTGAGAATAGATGTGCCCTTTTGAGTTCGGAATCCCCTCTCCCACGATGGGAATACCAGACCACCTGACCTGCCTCTTGAGAAACCTATATGCAGGTCAGGAAGCAACAGTTAGAACTGGACATGGAACAAAAAACTGGTTCCAAATAGGAAAAGGAGTATGTCAAGGCTGTATATTGTCACCCTGCTTATTTAACTTCTATGCAGAATACATCATGAGAAACTCTGGGCTGGAAGAAGCACAAGCTGGAATCAAGATTGCCAGAAGTATCAATAACCTCCGATATGCAGGTGACAGCACCCTTATGGCAGAAAGTGAAGAGGAACTAAGAAGCCTCTTGATGAAAGTGAAAGAGGAGAGTGAAAAAGTTGGCTTAAAGCTCAACATTCAGAAAACGAAGATTATGGCATCTGGTCCCATCACTTCATGGCAAATAGATGGGGAAACAGTGGAAACAGTGTCAGACTTTATTTTGGGGGAGCTCCAAAATCACTGCAGTTGGTGATTGCAGCCATGAAATTAAAAGATGCTTACTCCTTGGAAGGAAAGTTATGACCAACCTAGATAGCATATTGAAAAGCAGTCTTTACTTTGCCAACAAAGGTCCGTCTAGTCAAGACTATGGTTTTTCCAGTAGTCATGTATGGGTGTGAGAGTTGGACTGTGAAGAAAGCTGAGCACCGAAGAATTGATGCTTTTGCACTGTGGTGTTGGAGAAGACTCTTGAGAGTCCCTTGGGTTGCAAGGAGATCCAACCAGTCCATTCTAAAGGAGATCAGTCCTGGGTGTTTTTTGGAAGGAAAGATGCTAAAGCTGAAACTCCAGTACTTTGGCCACTTCATGCGAAGAGTTGACTCATTGGAAAAGACTCTGATGCTGGGAGGGATTGCAGGCAGTAGGAAAAGGGAACGAGATGGCAGAGGATGAGATGGCAGGATGGCATCACCAAATCGCTGGATAGGAGTTTGAGTGAACTCCGGGAGTTGGTGATGGGCAGGGAGGCCTGGCGTGCTGCAATTCATGGAGTCGCAAAGAGTTGGACACGACTGAACTGAACTGAACTCCCTCCAGATTGTAATATTAGAATGTAGTATGTTATAGACTTATTTGGAGTCAGTGTAAATGTTTACCTTTTGCCCTTTGGCTAGGGTCAAGGCTTGTGTAAGAGCTATCAGTTCTGCGTGCCATGAGAATATGTGAGCTGGGAGTGTGGCTGATTTGATGAGGCGAGGGGGGATAAGTTTGTCAGGCTGTCCCTGGACTATAGCATGTCCCGCTATCTATGAACCAGGATGGGGCTGTGGGGTCAGTCACGGGTTGATTGGTTATATGTTCGAAGGAATTTAGTGACATATCCAAGGTCTGAACACAGTCATGAGATAGGTGCTCTGCTTCTGGATCTGGTGTAGGGAATAAACTAGCAGGATTAAGAGGTTTACAGGGTGTAAAAGAAAGGGATGGGTCGAGGAGGTGTGCATGGAGATCTGTAGTCGAGCAGGGGACAGAGAAAGGCAAGGCCCATGAGAGAGCAAATCCTTAAAGCAATGAGGTGAGCATACATTTAGAGGAGCATTTTGGGTTAGTTTTTGGGCTTCAGATATTAAGAGGGTAGTTGCAGCTAAGGCCTAGAGACAGGGTGGCCATCTGAGCATGACAAGTTCAGGTTGTTTGGATAAGTAAGCTAGAGGGTCCCATATGTTCCCCCTATTTCTGGCACAGAATCCCTAAGGCATGTCCTTGTTGAGAATGTACAAAAAGGAAAAAAGCGTGTAATCAAGCAAGTAAAGAGAAGGGGCCTGTAGTAAATGTTTGATAAGAGTTTGTATGGGGGTGTGGAGAGAGGTGGGAGCCAATAAGGGTTCATCTAAGTTTCCCTCAAGTAGCTCAGTAGAGGGGATTTGCATGGTGAGAAAAATTTGGGACCCATATTTGGGAGAACTTTAATAGACATGATAGAGAAAGAAATTCCCTCTTGGTTTAGGGCCTGGGGGTCTGTGTCAAGGCTCAAAGTCTCTGAGCTGGGATTATTTTGGATGTGCGAGTTCAAAGCAATCCCATGTCACTGACGCTGGGTAGAAGCAATTTGTGCCTTGGAGAGCGAAACTCTGTAACCCCAGTTGCCTGGGGCATTTAATACTGTCGCAGTGTGGACTAGGCAGCTTATGGCAAGAGGAACTACATAATGATAAATTGTCTACATATTGGAGTAAGGTAGTAGAGCCTTGGTCTAAAGTTTGTAGGTCTCTTTGAAGGGCCTGACCAAAAAACAAACGAGGGCTATCTCTACACCCTTGTGGCAAAATGGTCCAAATTAACTGTTGAGATTGATATGTGTCTGGGTCCATCCAGGTGAAGGCAAATAGGGGCTGTGAGGAGTGATGTACAGGTATAGTGAAGAAAGCATCTTTCAGATCCAACACCGTGAAATAGAGTGTGTCAGGGGGATATGTGAGAGAAGGGTGTAGGGATTAGTGACCATGGGGGGAGGGGGTATGGGTATTATGGCCTCATTGAGCTTGCAAAGATCTTGGACTAGACGCCAGTTTTTTTTTTTGTTTGTTTTTTTTTTTTTGGACTGCCAGTATAGGGGTATTATGGGGTGAAGAGACAGGCTGCGAAAGGCCAGCTTTGAGCAGTCAGAAGATTATTGGTTTAAGTGCTTGTTGGGATTCTGTGGTCAGGGCATACTGAGTTTGGGTTATAATCTGAGAGGGATTCTTTAGAAAAACCTGTGTGGGGGAATGGTGTTGAGCTACTGATGGGGCTTTGAAGTCCCAAACCCAAGCATCTATCAGAGGAAGATCAGGGCGCAGGTTTTGGGAGTGAGGGCTGGCCAAGGGTTCGGGTGACATTTGGATGCAAAGAATTGATGTGGGATCTAATAATGGGAGGCTTATAGAAGTTTGCAGCTTAGCCAGAAGATCATGTCCCATTAATGTCACTGGACACTGAGGAGCTACTATAAAAGAATGTGTTAGTGTTGTTTTGCCAAAAGAACAAAGGAGGGGGTTGGTTATCTTGGGATTAAAAGGGATGCTTGAGACCCCTTCAATGGCCATTTCTAAAGGCTGGAGAGGGCCCTTCAGTTCAGTTCAGTCGCTCAGTCATGTCCGACTTTTTGCGACCCCATGAATCACAGCACACCAGGCCTCCCTGCCCATCACCAACTCCCAGAGTTCACTCAGACTCACGTCCATAGAGTTAGATATGCCATCCAGCCAACTCATCTTCTGTCGTCCCTTTCTCCCCCTGCCCCCAATCCCTCCCAAAATCAGTCTTTTCCACCTCTTTGCATGAGGTGGCCAAAGTACTGGAGTTTCAGCTTCAGCATCATTCCCTCCAAAGAAATTCCAGGGCTGATCTCCTTCAGAATGGACTGGTTGGATCTCCTTGCAACCCAAGGGACTCTCAAGAGTCTTCTCCAACACCACAGTTCAAAAGCATCAATTCTTCAGCACTCAGCTTTCTTCACAGTCCAACTCTCACATCCATACATGACCACTGGAAAAACCATAGCTTTGACTAGACAGACCTTTGTTGGCAAAGTAATGTCTCTGCTTTTCAATATGCTATCTAGGTTGATCATAACTTTTCTTCCAAGGAGTAAGCATCTTTTAATTTCATGACTGCAATCACCATCTGCAGTGATTTTGGAGCCCCCCAAAATAAAGTCTGACACTGTTTCCACTGTTTCCCCATCTATTTGCCATGAAGTGATGGGACCAGATGCCATGATCTTCAGAGAGGGCCCTTAAAGGAGGTTAAAAGTGAAAAGGCCACTCCAGTGTCTTTTGGGAAGGAGACTTTCTTTGTGTCTGGCCACTGTGACAATTATCTGAAGCTCCAAGTCCATCTGTATGTCGGATTTGGGGTCTGCAGCTTGGGCTCTGTCACTGGAATAACTCAGGCACAACTGGATCATCTCTCATCTTATACGAGGAACCATGGTCTGGGATGCCAGGGCCCCCCTGAGTCTGGTTCCCAGCCCATTGCTGTTGGGCCTGTGGTGGACCCTGAGATTTGGTGGGTTGTGCCCAAGGACAATCCATTTTCCACTGGCCCCATTGTTTGCAGGTGGGGCAGGGTTTGGTGAGTGGCTTGGGCAGGACTTAGCCCAGTGTCCCATTTGGTTACATTTGAAGCAGGGGCCTGGAGGGTTAGGTCCCATATGGGTGGGCTGAGGTTGGTGAGCCAGAGGGGTTGAATTTTTTCTGGGATAGCTGCAGTGAATAAAGCATATTTGGCTTTTCTTTCCTTTTCTTTCTCCTTTTTCACTTCTTCTTCCCTATTACTGAAAGCTTTACGACTATTTCTAGGAGATCTCACTGAGGGGTTTCAGGGCCCTTTTCTAACTGGTGTAGTTTTTGATGCATATCAAGGGCTGACTGGCTTATGAACTGGACATGTGAGTACAGGAGTCTGGTGGGGGTGAAAATATCTAGGTTAGTGTATCTCTGGACTGCCTCAGAAAACCATGAAAGGAAAAGGGCAGGGTTTTCATCCTTTTCTTGAGTCACTTCTCTAATCTTCTCATAGTTAACATGAATGTGAGAGCTTTTTAGCATTCCTTCAAGTAAACAGGTGATCATATGATACAGGTACCCGATGCTGGCATCGCTGACTTGATATGTCCACCGTGGCTCAGTTAAAGGAACTGCATCATCAGCCACGGGATTAATCCTATCTTGGTGATGGAGCTGATCAGCATGAGTTCCAGCTGACTGCCATATCTGATCCTTTTCATCAGGGGTTAAAGTGGTGTTTAGGATGTAATAAAGATCACTCCAGGTTAAATGATATGCTTGTGTAAGGCAGAGGAATTCCTTCCTATATCTAGTAGGACTTTCTGAAAAAGATCCCGATTTTTCTTCAGTTTGGCTCTCATCAGAAATTGAGAAAGGCACGTGGACCCACGTAGGACCCTCCAGTCCCTCTACCTCTCGGAGAGGAAACGTGTGTTTGCTTTGGGTCTTGGTTGATGGAGGGGCGGGTGTGGGGATCTTTCGGGGGATTTTAGGGTCATCACTTCCCAGTTTGGAGGAGGAAGGGCTAGAGGCTGTGGTCTCATCTCCGGAAGCCTCATCTCCAGAGTGGTAGAGAGGAGGCTCATCTGCCAGGTCGAAACCGGGGGCTGAGGGCTTAGGGGGCCTTTTAGGGCTTTTAGAATTGGACTCTTTTGTAGTGGAGGGAGAGAGAGAACAGAGGAGGACTTGATAGGTAGAACAGCCTTTGCAGAAAGAAGGACGACTTCTAAGCCTCAGAAGGCCTTATAGGGGCCTTCTGAATATAGGGGACCTCTGACCATTTGCCATTCTTTTCGAGGAAGTTAGTGAGATCTCATAAAATATTGAAATCAAAAGTTCCAAACCCAGGCCAGTGGTTTTTGTTATCCAGTTTGTATTAAGGCCAAATATGAATACAAAGTGACTCGAGTTTATGAACCTTGAGATTGGTCAAGGATAGAGGTTTGAGGTTTCATTTTATGAAGGCCAAAGGAGAGTCCAGTGGGACAGATTGGCTTGACCCCATGCAAATGGCTAATAACTGTCTGGTCGAGAGAAAAGGTCATCACCTAATCCTTCAACCGGGCAAAGAGAGAGAGAGACTCTGAAGGAGGGAGGGGTGTCCCCCAAGTACCTTCCCAGAGGGCCTTTTGACTGGGTGGTTCCCTGGGAATCCAGAAAGGATGACAGTCTATGGCACCCTAGAGTACTGTCTGAGCTTACCTGGGCTACTGGGTCAGTAGAGAATTCATGCTGGATGGACTGAGGTCAAACCGCAAAAGGCAGCTGTCCTGCAGTTAGTCAGTCTCACGAAAAAGAGACTGTAGAGAAAAGAGGAAGAGAGAGAGGGGGGCCAATATTCCTCGGGGTATGTGGGAAACCAATAAAGCCCTTACACAGGGTTTGTCCCACTCACTAAGGCACAGGGCGTCCTCTCGAGGAGGTCTTGAAAGCCCAGGCGGGAATGTGAGCTCAGCAGGTTTCCACGCTCCGAAGAGCTGGAGAATGAGAATGAGAAGGAACCTCAACCTACCGGGTTTCAGCACCAAAAATGTAAGGTAAAGCAACTACAGAAGGCGAGGTTCAGGGAAAGAATGAGACCGATACTCTACAGAAACTGATCACCTTTAATGAGGAAAGAAGGGCCAGCAGTCAGACCAGGGAACTGCTGGCCTAAGTCAAGAAGAGAGTAGGTATATATGGAAAACATATGTATGTGGAAATGCATTGTTTTGAGGCGGTCTGTTTTTCCTCAAGGTTATTTTTGATTAGTTAACTTTCAACAACTGGGACATGGAATTCCTGAGACTGGCTGGAGACTGGGATCGGCTGGGAGTGGAACATAATCAATCTTAATGTCCATTCCTTTCTTTGGGGGAGACAGTTCTTTATTCTGTATAAAATGGAGGAGAGAACCTGGAATGGACTTTTAACTCTATGGCTACTTTGAGCCGTGTAACTTTCCTTCACTCATCCTAACAAGTGTGAGTTTATATCTCATTGTGTATAGTTGATGAAAACCAGGCAGACATTTTAACCTCTGAGCCACCAAGGAAGCTCATTATATAAGTTACAGGTGTACAATATAGTGATCGACAATTTTTAAAGATTTTACTCCATTTTTTGTTGTTCAGTTGCTAAGTTGTGTCCAACTCTTTGCGACCCATGGACTGCAGCTCACCAGGCTTCTCTGTCCTTCACTATCTCCCAGAGTTTGCGAAAACTCTGTCACCCCCCTTTTCCTTCTGTCCTCAGTCTTTCCAAGTATCATGGTCTTTTCCAATGAGTCAGCTATTCACATCAGGTGGCCAAAGTATTGGATATTCAGCTTCAGCATCAGTCCTTCCAGCAAATATTCAGGGTTGATTTCCTTTAGGATGGACTGGTTTGATCTCCTTGCGGTCCAAGGAACTCTCAAGAGTCTTCTCCAGCACCACGGTTGTGAAGCATCAATTCTTTGGCGTTCAATCTTTTTTATGGTCCAACTCTCACCCATACATGACAGCTGAAAAAACCATAGTTTGACTATGTGAACCTTTGTCAGCAAGTGATGTTTCTGCTTTTTAATATGCTATGTTTGTCATAGCTTTTCTTCCAAGGAGCAAGGGTCTTTTAATTTCATGGCTGCAGTGACCATCCACAGTGATTTTGGAGACTGAGGAAAGAAATTCTGTCACTGTTTCCATTGTTTCCCCATTTATTTGCCATGAAGCAATGGGATTGGATGTCATGATCTTAGTTTTTTGAAGGCTGAGGTTTAAGCCAGCTTTGTCACTCTCCTCTCTTACCTTCATCAAGAGGCTCTTTAGTTCTTCTTCACTTGCTGGCATTAGGGTGGTGTTATCTGCATACCTGAGGTTATTGATATTTCTCCTGGTGATCTTGATTCCAGCTTGTGCTTCATCCAGCCCGGCATTTCCCATGATGTACTCTGCATAAAAGTCAAATAAGCTCCATTTATAGTTATTATAAAATACTGGCTATATTCCCTGTGTTTGTACAATATATCCTTGCAGCTTATTTTATGGGCTTCCCTAGTGGCTCAGACAGTGAAGAATCCACCTGCAGTGTGAGAGACCCGGCTTCAATCCCTGGGTTGGGAAGATCCCCTGGAGAAGAGACTGGTAAACCACTCCAGTATTCTTGTCTGGAGAATCCCCTGGATAGAGGAGCCTGGCAGATTACAGTCCATGGGTTGCAAAGAGTCAGACAAACTGAGCAACTAACACACACAGTTTGCACCTTTCAAATCTCCTACCCTTCTATTGCCTCTTCCCCTTCCCTGTCTCCACTGGTAACCACTAGTTTGTTCTCTATATCTGTGAGTCTGTTTCTTTTTTGTTATATTCACTAGTTTTGTTGTACATTTTAGAGCCCACTTAAAGTGATATGACACAGTATTTTTCTCTGACTTATTTCACTTAGCATGATACCCTCCAAGTATATCCATGTTCTTGCAAATGGCAAACTGTTACCACACACATACACATTAAATACTTTGACTGTGTGGATCACAATAAATTGTGGAAAATTCTGAAATAGATAGGACTACCAGACCACCTGTCCTGCGTCTTGTGAAAACTATATGCGGGTAAGGAAGCAACCGTTAGAACTGGACATAAACAGACTGGTTCTAAATAGGAAAAGGAGTACATCAAGACTATATATTGTCACCCTGCTTATTTAACTTCTATGCAGAGTACATCATGAGAAACGCTGGACTGGAAGAAGCACAAGCTGGAATCAAGATTGCTGGGAGGAATATCAATAACCTCAGAAATGCAGATGACAACACCCTTATGGCAGAAAGGGAAGAGGAACTAAAAAGCCTCTTGATGAAAGTGAATGAGGAGAGTGAAAAAGTTGGCTTAAAGCTCAACATTCAGAAAACGAAGATCATGGCATCTGGTCCCATCGCTTCATGGCAAATAGATGGGGAAACGGTGGAAAACCGTGTCAAACTTTTTTTTTTTTTTTTGGTGGGGGGGCTCCAAAATTACTGCAGATGGTGATTGCAGCCATGAAATTAAAAGACACTCACTCCTTGGAAGGAAAGTTATGACCAACCTAGATAGCATATTGAAAAGCAGAGACATTGCTTTGTCAACAAAGGTCAGTCTAGTCAAGGCTATGGTTTTTCCAGTAGCGACTGACCTGAACTGAATATATACATACATGTCTTCTTAATCTGTTTGTCTATTGATGGATACTTAGACAGCTTTCATGTCTTGACAACCATAAATAATGCTACTATGAACCCTGGGTGCGTATATCTTTTTGAATTAGTATTCTTTCAGATATATACCCAAGAGTGGAATTGTGGAGTTATATGGTACTTCTATTTTTAGTGAGAAGCCTCCATACTGTTTTCCAAAATGACTGTACCAATTTGCCTTCCCACCAACCACGTAGGAGGGTTCCCTTTTCTCCACTTCCTGACCAATGTTTGCTTTTTTTTTTTTTTTGGATGATAGACATTCTGACAGATATGAGGTATGCAGTGATATCTCATTGTGGGAATTTTCATTTCCCTGATGATTAATGATTTGAGCATCTTTTCATGTGCCTGTTATCTGTCTGTCTGCTTTGGAAAAATGTGTATTCAGGTTTTCTGTTCCTTTTTAAATCAAATAGTTTTTTTTATGTTGAATTGAATGAGTTATTTATATATTTTGAGCATTAACCCCTATTCTATCATATCATTTGCAAGTATTTTCCCCCATTCTGAGGGCTATGTTTTTATTTTGTTGATGGTTTCCTTTGCTGAGCAAAGGGTTTTAAGTTTAATTAGGTACCATTTTTAACTGTGGTTTTGCCTTCATTTGGTTTGCTTTAGGAGACAGATGCAAAAATAAAATATAGCTGTGATTTCTGTCAAAGAGTTTTCTGCTTATGTTTTCCTCTAGGAGTTTTATGGTATACAGTCTTACATTTAGGTCTTTAACCCAATTTGAGGGTTTTTTTGTATATGGTGTTACTAAGCGCCCTAATTTCATTCCTTTACCTGTAGCTGTCCAATTTAAGAGACCCTCTCCATCGTATATTCTTGCTTTCTTTGACCATAAGTGCATGGGTTAATTTCTGTGGCCTGTTTCATTAATCTGTGTGTCTGTTTTTACTCGAATACCATACTGTCTTGATTACTGTTGACATTGTTTGGATTACAAAGAGTATAATTCCTCTCACTCTGTTCTTCTTTCTCAAAATTGTTTTGACTTCTCAGGATCTTTTGAGTTTCCATACAATTTTTAAAAATATTTTTTCTAGTTCTTTAAAAAATATCACTAGTAATTTGATAGGGATTGCATTGAATCTGTAAATCACTTTGGGTAGTATGGTCATTTTATCAGTATTAATTCTTCCAGTTCAAGAATGTGATATATCTTTCCATCTGTTTGTGTTTTCTTCAGTTTCTTTCATCAGTGTGTATAGTTTTCAGAGTCCAGGTCTTTCATCTCCCTTTAGGTCTGTTTACCCCTGGGCATTTCTTTCATTTTTGTGAAAATGTAAATGGGAATGTTACCTTCCAGTTCCAGTTCAGTGGCTCAGTCTTGTCTGACTCTTTGTAACCCCATGAACCACAACACACCAGACCTCCCTGTCCATCACCAAATCCCAGAGTACATACAAACCCATGTCCATTGAGTCAGAGACGCCATCCAACCATCTCTTCTGTCGTCCCCATCTCCTCCTGCCCTCAATTTTTCCAAGCATCTGGGTCTTTCCAAATGAGTCAGTTCTTCACATCAGGTGGCCAAAGTATTGGAGTTTCAGATTCAGCATCAGTCCTTCCAATGAAGACCCAGGACTGATTTCCTTTAGGATGGACTGGTTGGATCTCCTTGCAGTCCAAGGGACTCTCAAGAGTCTTCTCCAACACCACTCTTCAAAAGCGTCAATTCTTCGGCGCTCAGCTTTCTTTATAGTCCAACTCTCACATCCGTACATGATTACTGGAAAAACCATGGCCTTGACGAGACAGACCATGATTGACAAAGTAATGTCTCCGCTTTTTAATATGCTGTCTAGGTTGGTCATAAATTTCCTTCCAAGGAGTAAGTGTCTTTTAATTGCATGGCTGCAATCACCATCTGCAGTGATTTTGGAGCCCAGAAAAATAAAGTCAGCCACTGTTTCTACTGTTTCCCATCTATTTGCCATGAAATGATGGAACTGGATACCATGATCTTCATTTTCTGAATGTTGAGCTTTAAGCCAACTTTTTCACTCGCCTCTTTCACTTTCATCAAGAGGCTTCTTAGTTCTTCTTCACTTTCTGCCATAAGGGTGGTGTCATCTCTCATATCTGAGGTTATTGATATTTCTCCCAGCAATCTTGATTCCAGCTTGTGCTTCCTCCAGCCCAGAGTTTCTCATGATGTACTCTGCATAGAAGTTAAGTAAGCAGGGTGACAATATACAGCCTTGACGTACTCCTTTTCCTATTTGGAAACAGTCTATTGTTCCATGTCCAGTTCGAACTGTTGCTTCCTGACCTGCATACAAGTTTCTCAAGAGGCAGGTCAGGTGGTCAGGTATTTCCATCTCTTTCATAATTTTCCACAGTTTATTGTGGTCCACACTGTCAAAGGTTTTGGCATAGTCAATAAAGCAGAAATAAATGATTTTCTGGAACTCTCTTGCTTTTTCCATGATCCAGTGGATGTTAGCAGTTTGATCTCTGGTTCCTCTGCCTTTTCTAAAACTGGCTTGAACATCTGGAAGTTCACGATTCATGTATTGCTAAAGCCTGGCTTTGAGAATTTTGAGCATTACTTTACTAGCGTGTGAGATGAATGCAGTTGTGCAGTAGTTTGAGCATTCTTTGGCATTGCCTTTCTTTGGGATTGTTTCCTTATTTCACTTTTTGATAGTTCTTTGTTAGTGTGTAGAAATGCATGAGGTTCCTCTGTATTAATTTTGTATCCTGCGCTTCACTGCCCTCCCTGATGAGCTCTAGTAGTTTTCTATAGGATTTTCTATATGTAGTATCAAGTCATTTGCAAACAGCGACAGTTTCTTCTCCCTTTCTGTTGTGGATTCCTTTTATTTCTTTTTCTTCTGATTACTGTGGGTAGGACTTCCAAAACTATGTTCAGTCAAAGTGGCAAGAGTGGGCATTATCAACTTGCTCCTGATCCTGGACTGAGTGCTTTCAGCTTTTCACTGTTGAGTATGATGCTTGCTATGGGTTTGTCATTGTTGTCATTTAGTCACTAAGTCATGTCCAACTCTTTTGGGACCCTGAAGACTGTAGCTATCAGGCTCTTCTGTCTGTGGGACTTACCAGGCAAGAATACCAGAGTGGGTAGCCATTCCCTTCTCCAAAAGATCTTCCCCACACAGAGATCAAACCCACATCTCTTGCATAGGCAGGCAGTCTCTTTCCCACTGAGCCACCAGGGAAGCCCATGGGTTTGTCATTTATGACCTTTATTGTGTTGAGCTAAGTTCCCTTTGTGGCCCCTTTCTGCAGATTTTTTATTATAAATGAATGCTGAATTTTATCAAAAACTTTTTCTACATCTATTTAGATAATTGGATTTTTTTTTTTATTCTTCAATTTGTTAACATGGTATGTCACACTGATTGGTTTGCAGAAATCGAAAAATCCTCATATCCCTGGGATAAATCCCACTTGGTCATGGTATATGACCCTTTTAACATATTATTAGATTTGTTTGCAATTTTTTAAAATTTTACTATTCATAAGACTGAAGAGAAAGAGCAAATATTGGTTACAAACAATGAACAAAAGACAAATACAAACAGTAGCTAACATTTCTGAATTTCTAGACTTAAGTTCTAAAAGGATATCAACACTCAGGACACTATGACATATAATCATGATGTCAATCCCCTCAAAACAGAAATCTAGCTCATGAGAATTTTTTTAATAACAGAAAGGCATTTTAATAACAGAAGGGTATTTTTCATGATGGGCAGAGCTCTGCCAAAAGAAATGCAACAGTTGCTATTTATGGAGCCAACAAGAAAGATATTTCAAAAATGTCCCACTCCTTAATCAGCTATACTCCAATACAAAATATAAACATTTTTTTTAAAGTATTCCACTCCGATAGATGCTCTACTCATAAGTTTTGCTTTTCATAGATACTTTAACTTTTTAGAATGTTGCTGTTGTTCAATAGTGGTGTCTGTCCCTTTGCAACCCTATGGACTGCAGCATGCCAGGCTTCCCTGTCCATCACCCACTCCCAGAGCTTGCTCAAACTCATGTACATTGAGTTGGTGATGCCACCCAACCATCTCATCCTCTCTCTTCCCCTTCTCCTCCTGCTTTCAATCTTTTCCAGCATCCGGGTCTTTCTCAATGAGTTAGCTCTTTGCATCAGGTAGCCAAAGTATTGGAACTTCAGCCTCAGTATCAGTATGTCTCATAACTATTCAGAATTGATTTCTTTTAGGACTGACTTGTTTGATCTTGCAGTCCAAGGAACTCTCAAGAGTCTTCTCTAACACTACAGCTCAAAAACATCAGTTCTTTGGCACTCAGCCTTCTTTATGGTCCAGCTCTCACATCTGTACATGACTACTGGAAAAACCAGTAGTCATTTTAGAATGAGAGTGGGTTAAAAATGATTTTGCATTTTTGCTATTTTTATCTCATTTGTTTAAAATAATATGCTACTTATTTTCACATAAACTAGTTTCCTAGTCCTAAGTTTGGAAAATCTGTTTATTTCCTTTATCCATAAAAGTCCAGATACAGAACTTTAAGCTTCCAATGTTGGACATACTTGTTTTTGAAGAGGAAATATTACTATGCCACAAACTGTGATCAGCTATCATAAATAATTCACCAACAGAATCTGGGTTGTATGAATGTAATGTTTCTAAATCCTCTTGCATAGTAGTTTTAGATGATCCAAAGAGCCTGTAATGCAGGAGACCTGAGTTCTATCCCTGGGTTGGACATCTTCCACCATAGCGGGACTGAGGGGTTAAGGTGGTGTGGGCAGAGGCACTCACCTCCAGGCCAGCGTCCCTTTAACCTATCGACCCCTTGCCCACCCATTTCCTGGCCCCTGTAAGAGGAGGGCCCAGCCAGACAGGGCAGGGGAGTGGCACACAGGCACTGTCTGGGAGGTACAGAGTGAAAGCCCAGCATGGTTTGTCAATATTTTGTTGAGGACTTTTGCATATGTTTGTCACTGATATTGGCCTTACTTTTATTTTTTGTGTTATCTTTTCTGATTTTGATATCAGAGTGATGCTGGCCTCATACAATGAGTTCAGAAGTATTTCTTTCTCTGCAAATTTTTGAAATCATTTGAGAAGGATAGCTGTTAACATTTTAATAAATGTTTGGTAGAATTCACTTGTGAAGCCCTCTGGTTCTGGACTTTTCTTTCTTGGACAAATAACACATTTAGTTTCATGACTAGTTATTGTGAAAGCAAAAGTCGCTATGTGTCCACCTCTTTGTGAGCCCATGGACTATACAGTCCATGGAATTCTCCAGACCAGAATACTGGAGTGGGTAGCCTTTCCTGTCTCCAGGAGATCTTCTCGACCCAGGGATTGAACCCAGGTCTCCTGCATTGCAGGTGGATTCCTTACCAGTCTCCCCACCTGTCAAGGGGGAGACTAGGTTAGATTTCCCAATGGGAAGACTATACAACTGGTTATTGGTCTATTCATATATTTGATTTTTTCCTGGTTCACTGTTGGGAGATTGTACCTTTCTAAGAATTTGTCCACATTTTCTTTGTTGTTCATTTTATTACCAAGATTGTTTTGGCTATCCACAGTAATTTGTGTCCCCATAAAAATAGTAAAATGTTGTGTTCTAATTCTGTGAGAAATGCTATTGGTTATTTGATAGAAATTGCATACAGTCTGTAGATTAGCTTGGATAGTATAGAAAAATATCATGTCAGACATTTTCACTATATTGATTCTTCCAATCCAAGAATATATATATATATATGTGTGTATATATATATATATGTGTGTGTGTGTGTGTGTATATATATATATGTGTGTGTGTATATATATATATATATGTATATATATACAGTTGCCTTGTGCCTTTCTGAGCAGCTCTCCAAGATCACCAAGTGGGTATCCCTCAGGCACTTGTCTTATCACTGTTTCTGGTTCGGAACTCAGCATGTGAGAATTTCTCCATGCCCCGTTAAGGTGCGGTTTCTGATTCCCAAGCCTTCTTACTCACACATGTAGGCCCTGTAGCCTTCAGAGTCACATGTCTTCAGGCTTCTCAGGTGGCTCAGTCATAAAGACAATGCCTGCAATGCAGAACACCTGTGTTCTATTCCTGAATGAGGAAGATCAACTACAGAAGGCAATGGTTACCCACTAGAGTATTCTGGCCTGAAAAATCCTATGCACAGAGGAGACAGGCCGGATACAGTCCATGGGGTTAAAAGGAGACAGAAAAAAGAGCATCAACAAAAGAAAGTCAGATATTTTGCCTGTATGCTAAGTAGGGATTCTTAATAGCACAGCTTTAGGACCCCTGCAATCCGAAACCTCGGATTCCGGGGGTTCTGGAGAACAAATTCAAGAACAGATGGAGGAAATGAATTTGTATGAAAACAATAGGTGATGAGGAAGAGAAACAATCAATAAAAAGGAAAAACAAGAGCCAGAAGGATGATGGAAGTCAAGAACAGATCTTTCTCACTCGACCAACTGCACCCTTGGTCGAGCCCCCTCCTTTCAATCCTGAAACACCTTGGGATGATGGAGTTGCTTTTAAACCACAGATACCTGTGCCTAATAAAACGTCGCCTGTACAAAAGGGAGTTCTATGGTAGAGTTGCAGGGGGATGAAGACCCTGTTTCTTCCTGTGGCTGTAATTCAAATCCCACCAGATCCTCAATTCTCCTGAGGAGGAATGCACTATGATTATAATGCCATACCTTTTAAAACCATAGAGGGAGACGAAACAGGCATGTACCCAATATGGAACTAACCCACCTTATAGCATGGGACTAGCTCAGGGACTTTCACAAGCTCAACGGTTAATTCCTTGTGATTGGGAAATGATAGCCAGAACCTGGTATCCACCTCAGAATTTTTACAATTTAGGACCTGGTGGCAGGATGAGGCAAATCAACAAACTCACAGAAATGCGACAGCCAACCCGCCAGTTGATATAACACTTGATCAATTGACGGGTAGCGGGGCACATTTTGGCATTCAAGCTCAGTAACAATTTGATCATCAATTACTCACTCAAGTGAGAATGATATGTTTAAAAGCCTGGGAGAGAATAAATCCACCCGGACAAGCCTCGATTTCATTTAGCCAAATTAATCAATCAAATGGGGAACCTTATGTAGGTTTCTTTGCCTGGCTACGGCAAAATTTAAATAACACAGTTTCACGATCTGGGTTGAGAGGTTTGCTGATGCCAGTTCCTGCTTATGACAGTGCTACCTCACAGTGTAAAAAGGTGATTCGGCCTCTCAGAGCTCAGGGGGCCCCTCTAGAAGAATATCTTAAACTTTGCCAGGATAGTGGGTCAGAACCATATAAAATGCAACCTCTGGCTCAAGCATTGTCTAAAAGCTAGTAGAAAGACTTTTACCTTTTGGTGAGACGTCACCAATGTGGAAAACTAGGACACATTGAAATAGGCTGTAAAGGAAGAAGAAGGTAGTCAGCTGATAAATTATACTATTGGCTCTGATGCCGCTCCTATTTGTATTGGTCTTGGAAGTATACGTCTTAAAACAGGATATCAGAAATGGCCGTCAGCTGTCAAGGAATCAAATGAGGATAAGACTGCCCTCTATCTGTTAACTGGTCTTACGTTTTTAGAAAAAGAGGAACCTTCCAGCATGATGAAACCACCTGACCTTCCTGGTTGTGTTGCTGAATTTAGCCATGGTATTGAAAATTGGTTAAGATGGGAGTTATGTAAAGGATCAGAAGGTCACTTACTATTAAATGTTGCAGAAGGCCCCATTTTTGACTGGGGACCCTGAGGAACCCCTAAACTTATAGACTCTAAAGTGTGTTTCCCACGGGTATAGCATGACAAGGCAATTAGTACTTATGGTAGTCAACCCCTCATATGGCATGGGGTGGGGGTAGCTCCTCTGTGCCTCGTTTAGATCATTATCTTGTTCATGATGACACACGGAAAATGCCCATGGCATTGAAAGAACCAATCGCTTGGAAGGGACGATATACTGACTATATTTTAAGCGACCCAAAAGCTACCTTTAATTTTACAAAAAAACTCTACCCACACTATTCAGACTTGTGTAAGAATTCCTTTGGTTTTCATGATCGGAACAGCAAAATATGACCCCAATTTGGGATTAGCAACATGTATTCACTGTTCATTTTATACATGGGTAAATAATTCCATTCCTCTTGATGAAAGTTGGCAGAGTATTTACGTTCTTAAAACCAGAATGATTCCAGTTGAATGGGTTCCAGTTGATTCACGACGACCTTGGCAAGAAAGCCCTACATCATATGTTATTGAAGCAATACTGAAAAATCTTAAACGTGTTAAACGCTTTCGGGCGTTGTTCATTGCTGCCACCTTAGGCATGATCGCTATTGCCACTACAGCAGCTGTGGCCAGAATGGCTCTTCATAAATCTATACAAAGAGTTCATTTTGTACAAGAATGGCATACAGATGCCGATGTCTTTGGACCACTCCAGAAAAAAACTGATGGAAAGGTGGCCTCCCAAGTGGCCGACCTTCAACAATCTTTATTTTATGAGGAGATCCATTAGTCAGTTTACACAAACGGGTGAGACCAAGATGTGATTGGAACTGTACTTCCTTTTGTGTAATGGCTTTCAGATATAAGGAGACACAATTCAATTGGGATAAAGTTAAACGCCACCTATTGAACCCAGGTAATATTTCTGTAGATTTTCATGACCTACAACAAGATATACTGAAAGGTTTTAATAAACATCTTGATGTAATTTCTGGATCAGACTTTCTTGATACTGTTGCTGATCATCTTTCTTCTCTTAATCCCTTAAAACAGATCAAGACATTTGGGTACAGAATTGCTCTGGTTGTGGGAGTGCTATTAATTTTGCGTTTGTGCTTCTCTATAGTCTGGAGAAGAACGGTCAAGAGACAACGAAGCCAACAACAGCAACTAGCATTTCTCACCATTTCTCATCACGTGCAAAATCAGAAAGGGCACGATGTAGGAGCCGGGGAGACTGAAAGAAAAGCAGGCCCTGGCAAGGGCCGCAAGAGAAATTTATAACTATTGATAAACTGGATGCTATAAGGCGTGAGACTCTTGGAACAAGTCCAGAGGGAACGGTTCTTGTTCTTGAAACAGGAAGGAGGTGGGCAGGTGTTCAAGTGGGAGTGAACATGGGGTACCTATGACTTATTCATGTTGATGTTTGATAGAAACCAATAGAATACTGTGAAGTAATTATCCTTGAAGTATAAATTTTATAAAAGCATCTGACTCTTGAGGAGAGGAATGATTGAATATACAGTATCATTTGGGAGCCTACTACATTGCAATGAAATGATAGTGGTTTGGATTCACATGGAGATGGGGAGAAATGGATAATTTTTCATTTAGGAAACTAAAATCTATAGTATTTAGTAATGGACTGAGAACAAGTGAGGCAGAAGTGTTTTAGAGATGACCCCAAGATTCTCCATGAGCCATTTCATGATGTCATTTACTGAAATGAGAAGCAGGCTGGGAATGGTTGTCAGGGTTTCATTTTGTCCAAATCAGTTTGAGGTGCCCACAAAATTGCCAGTTGGAGAATTTGAGTGGGATAGAACAGGTTGGAACTCTGAGAACAGTCCAGGCTGCAGACTACATATAAATGGCATTCAAAGCAACAATTCACTGAATAGAAGCGGGAAGGGCACCCAGAACCAGTGCCAAGGAATCACTTGAAGCACTTACATCTGTGTAAAGAAAACTGACAGTCTGAAAATGAGACTGAGAGCAGAATTAAGAACTATTGAGAAAGAGAGGAGAGATCAGGTAGCAAGTTTATGAAGAAAGGGAAAGTGTTGTTTACAGGAGGACAATGTTTCCAGTTTATTCTGCATGTCCCTGTAATAACATAGTTCTGTCTCTTTATTCTCAGGAATCCAAACCACAATGGCTGCCCAGTACCACAGCAAACCCAGGACCAGCCACAGTGAGAGGCTGCTTGGGGAGGGCTGCCAGGATTGGGGGGAGGCCTGGGACTCTCCTGCCCTGTCATCCAGCCAACCTGTACAAGAGCAAAACATCTTCAACCACATTTCTCAGTTTTCCTTCATTTGCTCTGCTCTCTCATTCTCTCCAGCCTCTCTGCATCCTCCTTGTGATACAGTTTAACAGCAAGCAGGAGGAGAGTTCCAATACCCTGACTGCTCCCGGGCTTGATGAGGTTTCTTCTTTGCTACTTCCTAACATGTGGTTCAGAGAAGACAATGGCAACCCACTCCAGTACTCTTGCCTGGAAAATCCCATGGACGGAGGAGCCTGGTAGGCTGCAGCCCATGGGGTCGCGAAGAGTCAGACACGACTAAGCAACTTCACGTTCACTTCTCATTTTCATGCACTGGAGAACGAAATGGCAACCCACTCCAGTGTTCTTGCCTGGAGAATCTCAGGGACGGTGAAGCCTGGTGGGCTGCCATCTATGGGGTCGCACAGAGTCAGCCACAACTGAAGCAACTTAGCAGCAGCAGCAACAACAACATGTGGCCACACCGGATCAGGGGTTGTGGCCTCCCAGGTGGTTTCTCTGCCTGTCTTTTCAGCCCGAGAGGACTGGAAAGGAGGAACATGGGGGTGATCAATGCCTCATTCAGGCCCCTAATTTCCCTGCTCCCAGTGCCCTCACTCTAAGCAATACACTCAACAGATTGATCACTCCGTTTCCCATATAACTCTCCCTCTACCCCTTTATCCTAGGAATAGATTCTATCATTTGAGCTTTTGCTGGTTTATCAAAATACCCCACAATTTAGGAACCTAAAACAGCAACCATTTAGGTGGCTCTTAATTTTGAGGGTCACTCACTTGGGCCGTGCTTGGGTCTGGACCAACCTGGCTAATCTCAGCCAGACTGACTCATGTGTGGGTGCTCAGCTGGTGGTTCAGGATGCAACACAATAATCTTGGATAGCCTCACAGACGTGTCTAGTGGTCAGCAAGCTCTGGGTCAACCAGGCAGACAGAGATAAGAGGGCCTTGTGTCCCTCAAGTAGGCTAGTCCAGGGCAGGTGTAGGGTTCCAAAAATCAGAAAGAGAAGGCAAAGCACAATGTGTCAGTCCTTTTGGATTCTCTGCTTAACCAAGTTTTCATGACCCTATGATCCAAAGCAAGTCACATGGCCCAGTCAGACTGAAGGGTTGGAGAAACAGACCCAGCATCCTGATGAGAGGAGCTGAGAATCCACCTTCCCAAGAGACATGAGTGCAGAGATGGACTCCTTCATGTCTATGGCTGCCATCTTCAGAGGTTGCCATCCATTCATTATCAGCATTGGCCAATAGTTGCTGTGTTGGCACTGGCCTTGGTGCCTTTTTACTGCTGGGCCATGAATTTCCTACAGCCTGTCTCTAAAGCCAACCAATGCCCTGGGATCTCCTTAGGTTGGAGCTTCTATTGTGAGGCCAACTATTAAGAATACTCTGAATTCTTATGTATATTTTTTCTTAGATAAATCTTAGCCATCCCATATCCAGTATTTGTAGCACTGGGAAATTTATTTCTTTTATCCTGGGATTCTGGTTCTCAAATGAGGAAAACTCTGCCTCAGGGATTCAGGGATCAGCAAACACTTCACCAGAAAGTGTGTGGGAGATGGAGGATAACTACAGATTTTATGGACATCATAGGAGGGGTTTCTGCAAGTTCGTGGTTCTGTTCGATTGACATTTTTTAAAGATTAGCCCACCTCACAGAATAGACTGAAAGGGACAAATAAGAAGTGGAGACACCTGTTAGGAGACTGCTGAGGCAGGGGTGGTGATGGAATCTGGACTGGAATGATGATCTTCAAAACAGAGACAGGCGAACAGATTTGGAGCCAAGAGAATATGCTGATGGGTTGGGTCTGGAAAGTGGGGAAAGAGAGGAGTCAAGGGCGACTCCTAGCTTTCTAGTCTGAGGACCTGGGTGAATGGTGATGGCTCTGAAAATAACCTGGAGTTGGTAACAGTGTCTATGATGTTGTACGTGGGATAATGTAGGCATTGTCTCAAAGCAGAAATGGGTAGATATAACATAGGATTCCTGATGCAGGAATCAGACCCTTAAGCTCAAGGGTCACCCAGCAAGGTCTGCCTTCTCAGAAAACAGGCTTACACTTGTGATTGTCAATTGCCTTCCCTCTGGTCCTGGGTCTATGCTTGACAAATCCAGAGGACTTTGACTTTATAGACACATTACAGAGATATGCAGAGACTTGCGGAATACCAGCACAGAAAGAGCTGGTAGATGATTTGATGTTTAAATTCAGGTTTCAATTGTTGTGCTCTACTGCTCTGATATTAACTTTCAGCTTTCCTAGGAAGTTGAATATGCATAGTCAATTTTGTGTTACCTCCTATCTTATGAAGAACAGCTATTGGTAGCAACCTAGCGTCTTCTTCTGAATCACATTGTTTCCTCCTCTATGAGCTGTTTGCTTCCACAAGGTCAGAGTAAAAAGCTGAAAGGGATCCTGAAAAATATCTGTTGTTATTGTTGTTCAGTTGCTAAGTCATGCCCATGGAGTGCAGCTTGCCAGGTTCCTCTGTCCTCCACTCTCTCCTGGAGTTTGTGCAAATTCATGCCCATTGAAGAATTGATGCTTTTGACGTGTGGTGTTGGAGAAGACTCTTGAGAGTCCCTTGGACTGCAAGGAGATCCAACCAGTCCATTCTGAAGATCAGCCCTGGGATTTCTTTGGAAGGAATGATGCTAAAGCTGAAACTCCAGTACTTTGGCCAACTCATGTGAAGAGTTGACTCATTGGAAAAGACTCTGATGCTGGGAGGGATTGGGGGCAGGAGGAGAAGGGGACAACAGAGGATGAGATGGCTGGATGGCATCACTGACTCAATGGATGTGAGCCTGAATGAACTCCGGGAGTTGGTGATGGACAGGGAGGCCTGACATGCTGCAATTCATGGGGTCACAAAGAGTCGGACATGACTGAGCAACTGAACTGAACTGAACTGATGTTGTGATGCTGTCTAGCCATTTTATTCTCTGCCACCCCCTTCTTTTGCCTTCAACCTTTCCCAGCATCAGAATCTTCTCCAGTGAGTCTGCTCTTTGCATCAAGGTGGCCAAAGTATTGGAGCTTCAGCCTCAGCATCAGTCCTTCCAATGAATATTCAGGGTTGAATACTTATTCAGTGGGTGGGAGCATTGCAGGGAAGACAGCTGAAGTTCATTCTAACACTGGGTCTTCTGTTTCCTGATGTTCCAGGGCTTGCAAACCCTGGAGATTCCCAGCTGAGACTTGTCTTAGTGGGTAAGACTGGGGCAGGAAAAAGCGCAACAGGAAACAGCTTCCTCAGAGAGAAAGTGTTTCTGTCTAGCTTTTCAGCTGTATCCATCACCAAGCACTGTAACAAAGGAAGCAGCACTTGGAAGGGGAGAGATGTTGTCATCGTGGACTCACCTGGCCTCTTTGACATGAAGGTCTCAGATGCTGAGACTCACAAGGAGATTACCCGCTGCATGGTGCTGACCTCCCCGGGGCTTCACGCTCTGCTCCTGGTCATCCCACTCGTCCGTTACGTGCCCAAAGACCAGAAAGCCACAGAGAAGATCGTGGCAATGTTTGGAGAGAGAGCTAAGGAACACATGATTGCCTTATTCAAAGATGACTTAGCCGGCATGGATTTCCGTGATTACTTAAAGCATGCTGCTACAACCATCCGAGAGCTGATTCGTGAGTTCAGAGATCGCTACTGTGTTGTCAACAACAAGGCCACAGGAGCTGAGCAGGAAAACCAGAGGGAGCAGCTGCTGGCCCTGGCCCAGGATGTGGTGAACAAGTGCAAGGGGAGATACTACACAAATAGCCTGTATCAGAAGACCGAGGAGGAGATTCAGGAACAAACCCAAGCATTACAAGAAAATTACAGAGAAGAGCTCGAAAGAGCAAAAGCTCAAATAAAACAGGAGTTCAAAGAGGAAATCAGAAAGCTGAAGGATGAACTAGAACAGCAAGAGCAGAAGGCGGAAATGGAAAGGCGATTGGCAGCAATGGAGGCTCACCGGGTTTCAAGGCAGCAAACAGCCAGGGATGATGTTTTGAGTCAGAATAAGATACTTTAAATCATCTTCATCTTGTTAGAGGCTGCTTCCTTTGTCTTCTCTCTGTTTAAGGATTAAACGTCATGAGAATCTGTCTATATTCCCTGCATATTTTGGGGTGGTCCTTCCCCATGTAACTCAGAGCATTCTCCTTTTTCTCTGAGACTCTCAGGGCTAAGGAGAGTAAGTTCACTATTGATAATTGGTATATGTTTGATTGATTTAACAGGGAAGGGATAAATTCTCAACTTGTGAAACTCCAAAGCAGAAAGTATTAGGGAGCAGAAAGATGCTCCCTAATTTGTGAATTCTTTCTCAGAGACACCAAGACAGGGAATGCAGGAGACCAAAGAAGATGACCCCGAGCTTTCTCTCTTTATCCCTAGACGAGATTTCTCCTCTAGATTCTTTCTAGATTGGTGGGTGATCTTCCCCTACAGTTTTTTCTCACTTATTTTGTCTTTAGATGGCACTGATCATCTTACCCTTATAGTTTATTAGAAAGATCAATTCTTTCCATTAGTTAAGCTTACAGGAGATACTGATAGAAATCTTTCTAGATGAATGGAAATTTGTTCACTTATAATTTTACTGAAGGCCTCAAATTTTTTCTTATCAACTGACCATTATGAACAAAGAGTTCTGTGACAAATAGATCTTTCAGAACTCAACTACCTAAAATGCCAAAAGGCACAAAAGATATTCAACAGATAAGAGAATAATGCTTGGTGAATTCTGATGTATCTGTAGGAAATCTTTGACCAGTAACAACCAGTTTGCTGAATAACCAGTTCTCTCTCTCCTTTTCCTGTGAAACTAATAGCTGCCCCATGCAGATGAATTGTTTGTTTATTGTTATTTTATTAAAACTTTTCTGTTTTCTCATATTTGTGCAAATTGAAATCTGTTATCCCCCCGCCCGCCCCCCCCCCCCCGCCCCCCAGCTTGGAAAGCACCACTACTCCTTCTAAGAACACAGGGATGAATTTCAGTTTTTTGAAAAAGTTCAAGATGATTTTGGTGTAGACTTGGTCCACCGTCTATACATCTCCCATTCCCTTTTTCCCCCGGAAGGTTTGAGCCACATTCTCAACCCCTCTGTCAATCAAAGTCTACATTCTTTTTGGATTCATCATTATGTACTGGTAGAAATTATGTGTAACTGAGGTTTCTGAGACCTTTGTGGCTTTCCTGCTGCAAAAATTCTTTAAAATCTATGGATGAAAATAGAGACATCCCTGTCCATTTTCTCCTCTTTTAATGGGTCCTCTTCACCTAGTAATGTGTAGGCTTTCACCAAGCACATTCCCATGTTCTTCCAACAAGGTCTGGAGGTCACATGTGACCTATGCCAACTCTCCTTGCTTGGTCATCTTAAAATCATCTTCTCCAGGCCCTAACCCATTCTGTCCGAAAGAGGATATATGTTTTGCCCTGATCTTCCCCAAAAACACAGGACTGTACCTTTAACACAGCTGCTATCTATTTATAGCTGACTCACGTGGTTCAGATGGTAAAGCGTCTGCCTGCAATGCGGGAGACCCGGGTTTGATTCCTGGGTCGGGAAGATCCCCTGGAGAAGGAAATGACAATCCACTGCAGCACTCTTGCCTGAAAAATCCCATGGACGGAGAAGCCTGATAGGCTACAGTCCATGGGGTCGCAAAAAAGTGAAAGTGAATTCGTCCAGTCATGTCCAACTCTTTGCGACCCCATGGACTGTAGCCTACCACACTCCTCTGTCCATGGGATTTTCCAGGCAAGAGTACTGGAATGGGTTGCCATTTCCTTCCCCAGAGGATCTTCTCGACCCAGGGATCGAACCCAGGACTCCCACATTGTAGGCAGACACTTTACCATCTGAGCCACCAGGGAAGTTAGCAAAGGCTCAAGAATATGAGAAGCACCTGGCAAAGAAGCACAGGACTCCAGCAGAGGTGATCACTCTGAGCAGACAGATTCAGTTTCACTCTGCAGAATGTGGGAGGACTTGGTCTCTATGGTTTTCATCATCAGCGTCTCAGTCAAAATTCTTAGGTATGAATTTAACATGCTATTGTATTACAATTTATTGTATTACAATAGATACAATATTGCATTATTAATAATATAATATTATAATGTAAATTATAATTGTAAATTAATTATAGAATATTGTATTTATTTTGTTACAATACAACACAAGCAAATATTCAACCAAAGAACCACATATACCCTTCAAAGAAAATTAAATTCATGCTTGAGATGAAAAAAGAAAAAGAAACAAGCTAGCTGCAGTGGTAATTTTCAGTATAAATACATTCAATTATTCTTTTTCTTTCATCCTAGGTTAATGCTGTAGATGAGACAAAGAAAATCATTCTGCTATTAATTTCCCATCTCATTACTTTAATCATTTCATGAAAATAATCTAAACATGGGTACATGAATACTTGGTTTGTTATAAGAATGTGCAGTTTAAAAGTCCCTGAGACACATCCAAGAATGGATTGGCATGTATTCAATGTAATTATTCACCATACTTTGTTACTGGCTCTCTTTGGGATTGGAATGAAAACTGACCTTTCCCAATCCTGTGGCGATTGCTGAGTTTTCCAGATTTGCTGGCCCACTGAGTGCAGCACTTTAACACCATCATCTTTCAGGATTTTAAAGAGTTCAGCTGGAATTCCATCCCCTTCACTAGCTTTACTAATTACCAGGGACTTGGCTCCCTTCCCTGATACTTAAAGAATGTGACTTTTAAAAAAGATATGCATGATATATATATAGACATATATAATATATGTATAATAATATTTACAGTTTTCCATGCTGGGTTTACAAAAAGCAGAGAAACCAGATATCAAATGGCCAACCTCCGTTGGATCATAGAGAAAGCAAGGGAATTCAAGAAAAACATCTAATTCTGCTTCATTGACTATGGTGAAGCCTTTGACTGTGTGGATCATAACAAACTGTGATCTTCAAGAGATGGGAATATCAGATGTCCTCACCTGTCTCCTGAGAAATCTGTTTGCGGGTCAAGAAGCAGCAGTTAGAACCTTGCATGGAATAATAGACTGGTTCAAAATTGGAAAAGGAGTACGACAAGGCTGTATATTGTCACCTTGTTTACTTAACTTATATGCAGAGTATATCATGAGGAATGCCAGGCTGGATGAAGCTGGAATCAAGACTGCCAGGAAAATATCAATCACCTCAGATACGCAGATGATGCCACCCTTTTGCCAGAAATTGAACAGGAACTAAAGAGCCTCTTGATGAGGGTAAAAGAGGAGAGTGAAAAACCTGGCTTAAAATTCAACATTCAAAAACAAAGGTCATGGCATCTGGTTCCATCACTTCATTGCAAGCAGAAAGGGAAAAAGTAGTAACAGTGACAGATTTTCTTTTCTTGGGCTCCAAAATTACTGTGGATGATGACTGCAGCCGTGAAATTAGAAGATGCTTGCTCCATGGAAGGAAAGGTATGACAAATCTAGACAGTGTATTAAACAGCAAAGATATTGCTTTGCCAACAAAGGTCTGTATACTGAAAGCTATGGGTTTTCCAGTAATCATGTGTGGATGTGAGAGTTGGACTATAAAGAAGGCTGATCACTGAAGAATTGATGCTTTTGAGCTGTGGTGTTATAGAAGACTCTTGAGAGACCCTTGGGCTACACAGAGATCACATCAGTAAAACCTTAAGGAAAACAGCCTGAATATTCTTTGGAAAGACTGATGCTGAAGCTGAAGGCCAATAATTTGGTCACCTGTTGTGAAGATCTGACTCATTAGAAAAGACCCTGATGCTGGGAAAGTTTGAAGGCAGGAGGAGAAGGGAACAACAAAGAATGAGATGGTTGAATGGCATCACTCACTCAATGGACATGAGTTTGAGCAAGCTCTAGGAGAAGGTGAAGGACAGGGAAGCCTGGCGTGCTGCAGTCCATGGGGTGGCAAAGAGTCGGACATGATTGAGTGACTGAACAACTAAATACACACACACACACACACACACACACACACACACACATATGTGCTTAGTTGCTCAGTCATGTCTGACTCCTTGGGACCCTATAGCCCATCAGCTCCTCTGTCCATGAAGATTTTTCTGGCAAGAATACTAGAGTGGGTGGCCATGGCCCTCTCCAATATATACAAACACACATATATAAATATATAAATATAAATATAATAATATGTATATTATTAATGCTGCAAAAGAGTCTCTCTCTCAAGTGTCCGGTTTTTTGTTTCGTTTTGTTTCACCAATTTACTGATGCTCTGTAGTAAGTCATTTCCAGAATATAAAGAAGTCATTCAACCTGGTCAGCTCAGTTCAGTTGCTCAGTCATCTCCAACTATTTGCAATCCCATGGACTGCAGCATGTCAAGTTTCCCTGTTCATCACCAACCTCTGAAGTTTGCCCAAACTCATGTCCATAGAGTCGGTAATGCCATCCAACCATCTCATCCTCTGTCGTCTTCTTCTTCATCTGCCTTCAATCTTTCCCAGCAACAGGGTCTTTTCCAATGAGTCAGTTCTTCGCTGACTCAGGTGGCCAAGGTATTCGAGTTTCAGCTTTAGCATCAGGTGTTCCAATGAATATTCAGGACTGATTTCCTTTAGGTTGGACTCGTTGGATCTCCTTGCAGTCCAAGAGACTCTCAAGAGACTTCTCCAACACCACAGTTCAAAAACATCAATTCTTCAGCACTCAGCTTTCTTTACAGTCCAACTCTCACATCCATACATGACTACTTGAAAAACCAAAGCTTTCACTAGATGGACATTTGTCGGCAAAGTAATGTCTCTGCTTTTTAATATGCCATCCAGGTTGGTCATAACTTTTCTTCCAAGGAGCAAGCATCTCTTAATTTCATGGCTACAGTCACCATCTGCAATGATTTTGGAGCCCCAAAATAAAGTCTGTCACTCTTTCCATTGTTTCCCCATCTATTTGCCTGAACTGATGGGACTGGATGCAATGATCTTAGTTTTCTGAATGGTAAGTTTAGGCCAACTTTTTCACTCTCCTCTTTCACTTTCATCAAGAGGCTCTTTAGTTCTTCACTTTGGGCCATAAATGTGGTGTCATCTGCATATCTGAAGTTATTGATATTTCTCCCAGAAATCTTGATTCCAGCCTGTGCTTCATCCAGCCCAGAATTTCTCATGATGTACTCTGCATAGAAGTTAAATAAGCGCAGTGACAGTATACATCCTTGAGGTACTTCTTTTCCTATTTGGAACCAGTCTATTGTTCCATGCCCAGTTCTAGATTTCAAGAGGCAGGTTAGGTGGTCTGGCATTCCCATTTCTTGGAGAATTTTCCACAGTTTGTTCTGATCCACACAATCAAAGACTTTGGTGTAGTCAATAGGGTAGAAGTAGATGTTTTTCTGGAACCCTCTTGCTCTTTTGATGATCTGATGAATGTTGGCAATTTGATCTCTTGTTCCTCTGCCTTTTCTAAAGCTAGCTTGAACATCTGGAAGTTCACAGTTCGCATACTGTTGAAGCCTCACTTGGAGGATTTTGAGCATTACTTTACTAGCATGTGAGATAAGTGCAATTGTGCAGTACTGTGAACATTCTTTGGCATCACCTCTCTTTGGGATTGGGATGAAAATCGACTTTTTCCATCCTGTGACCACTGCTGAGTTTTCCAAATTTGCTGACATATTGAGTGTAGCACTTTCAAAGCATTATCTTTTAGGAGTTGAAATAGCTCAACTGAAATCCCATCACCTCCAAAGCAAAAACACATAATTGTGGATGTGACTGGTGATGGAAGTAAAGTCCGATGCTGTAAAGAGCAATATTTCATAGGAACGTGGAATGTTAGATCCATGAATCAAGAAATATTAGAAGTGGTCAAACAGGAGATTGCAACAGAGAACATCGACATTTTAGGAATCACTGAACCAAAATGGCCTGGAATGGGTGAATTTAACTCAGATGACCATTATAACTACTAATGTGGACAAGAATCCCTAGAAGAAATGGAGTAGCCATCATAGCCAAAAAAAAAAAAAAAAAGAGTCCAAAATGCAGTACTTGGATGCCATCTCAAAAATGACAGAATGATCTGTTTGTTTCCTTAACAAACCATTCAATATCACAGTAATCCAAGTCTATGCTCCGACCAGTAACACTGAAGAAGCTGAAGTTGAATGGTTCTATGAAGACCTCCAAGACCTTCTAGAATTAACACCCCAGAAAGATGTCATTTTCATTATAGGGGACTGGAATGCAAAAGTAGTAAGTCAAAAGATAATTGGAGTAACAGGCAAATTTGGCCTTAGAATACAAAATGAAGCAGGTAAAGGCTAACAGAGTTGTTCCAAGAGTACACACTGGTCATAGCAAACACCCTCTTCCAACAACACAAGAGAAGACTCTACACATGGACGTCATGAAATGGTCAATCCTGAAATCAGATTGATTATATTCTTTGCAGCCAAAGATGGAGAAACTTTATACAGTCAGCAAAAACAAGACTGGGAGCTGACTGTGGCTCAGATCATGAACTCCTTATTGGCAAATTCAGGCTTAAATTGAAGAAAGTAGGGAAAACCACTAGAGACCATTCAGGCAGGTAAATAAGTTCTTTAAGTCCCAGGATGCCAGTTAGTAGAACAAGAACTGTAGAACTGGAAGCTCTCTAGAGAAGATGTCCAACCCCCTCATTTTGCAGCTCAAGTGACAGAGGCTTAAAGCAGTCATGACTTGCACAAGCATGGTTGGTTCTGCCCCTCTTACTTTAACCTCTGGCAAGTCCTTAACCACATCTGGATTTCTGATCCCTCCTCTGTAAAATGAACTTATGATCATCACAGCTAACAACTTCCAGCTGCTTGCTGTGTGCCCAACACTGTCCTGAATACTTTAAGTGCCTTTTCTAATTCTCCCAACTTTCCAGAAATTATTTATGAGCATTTACCTTCTAATATATAGAGGGGAATATCAAAACATAGAAAGCTTAAATAACTTGCCCAAGATAAGACAATTAGGACATTTTGCAAAGCTGATCTAGTAACCCAGGAAGAACTGCCTCCCAAATCCTCAAATTCCAATTCTTAAAGTTCTTCTAAGAAAACAGGTTGTGCTCTTGAGCATCACGGAGAAGAGGAGCCCATGTGACATATCCTGAGAGCAGTAGTGCCCATTGCCTCCCAGAGTAGAAGGCAGACAGATTAATACTATGCACTGTGATTAGTACAATAGAAGAATGAAGCTTATTCCTTCTCTCAAGAGTTTTGGAAGTTTGTGCCTGTTCATCTATTTATTGACATTGATTGGTTGTTTGCACTGGCTGGTAGATTTTATACCAGACACTGAGAATCTAGAGATAAGGAAAACAAACTCCCTTTTGAGACTGATGTCATTCTCTTAGCATAATGATTTGGGGAATCATTCAAGTTGTATGTGCCAAGAGCTTGTTCTCCTTTATTGCTGAGTAGTATTCCATCTTACGGATGTATCCCAGCTTCTCACTTCTCCTTCATTTATGATGTAGAAGGTGCCATGGTCCGGGTGTGGAATGGAAAAGAATTTCCAGACATGAGAAAGAATGAGAGGGAAATAAAGTTTATTAGAGTGGGAGACACTGTTAGAACAGCAGGCCAGCTCGAGGGAGAACTGATGTTAAACAGATGTCCTTAGTTTGCTTTTATACCCAGAGTGCAAGGGGTGGAATAGGGGTCTTGTGGGTCATTTGCTGACTGGATGAGTCAGGTATACTGGGTGGGGGGGAAGAGTAAGGCAAATGTCTTCTCCCCATGGGGTAGGAGGGGAGACAGGTTTTGGGGACTGCTGTCCCAAAATCCATTAATATTTACAACACAGGGGAGGGAAGGATGATAAGGGTCTGGTTTTTCTGTTCCTGCATTCCAAGACCCGCCTTGGTTTTATCTGCTCTGTTGTCCTTGGGTCACCACAGAAGGCTCAGCTTCTCTGTACACCAGTGCTGAGTCAAATCTTGGAGACAGAGTTTTGGGTAGAAAAGGAGCGTTTCATCGCTTTGCCAGGCAAAAGGGGACACAGCAGGCTCATGCCCTCAAAGCCCTCTATCCCCACTTGGGGAAGACAGTGAGAAGTTTTACTGTCCAAAGAGGGCATAATCAGCTCTTGGACAATCTTCTGATGGGTTGCAGGTGAGGTTAGCAGGAGTCAGCATCATCAACCTTCAGGTCCAACTGGTCTAGGGTCTACACGCTGTGGGCAGCATACCATGGTTAATCGTTAACTTCTGCCACCAGGAGGGGTTTCAGTATCTGTAAACAAGCACAAAGGCTTACTGCGTGTATCCTTTGATGGGGAAGCAAGACCTAACCCCAATGCTCCTCTTGACTATTTCTCTGGTTTCCCAATTCCTTCCTTCCCTAATTAACAGCCGCTTGAATCTGCCTTTTGGAGCTCAAGGAATGTCATGGAGGCTGAGTGAAGGCTGTTTCCTGTCATCAGAGAAAGAGGGGACACAAAGGCCTTGGGCCCAGGAGCCCCACAGAGCCATGCATGCCTCCATGTATTCTTATGCCCCTAATTGATTGCTTTTTGTTTGCTAAAACCTCCATTATAGTGTTGAATAGTAGTGGGTGGGAATGCTTGCTTTCTTCCTGGAAATATCTTCATTTGTGCATGCATGCATGTCCACTCAATTGAGACAGACTCTTTGAAACCCTATGGACTGCAGCCCACCAGGCTCCTCTGTCCATGGAATTTTCCAGGCAAGCACATTTTTGTGGGTTGTCATTTTCTACTCCAAAGGATCTTCCCGACCAAGGGATTGAACCCACCCTGAGTGTTTCCCCATTAGGCAAGTAAGATAGCAGCTGAACTACAGCAGGGTATTTCAAGTATGTGTGTGTGTGTGTGTGTGTGTGTGTGTGTGTGTGTGTGTGGTGTGAGAGCCAGCCGACGCGCTACGCGCGGCCGAGAGGAGCTACCCCACCTCCGAGGTCAGGGGCGGCCGGGAGGAGACACCCCGTGTCCGAGGTCAGGGGCGGTGACCCTGAGAAGTCACCACGAGCCCGACGCTAGGGGCGGCAGCTGGGAGGATCCACCCACGCCCAAGCCAGGGCCAGCGGCCAGGAGGAGCAACCTGAAGAGCTGTGGCTGTGCAGGTGCAGGAGGACCTAGAGGAGCTATCCCATGTTGAAGGTCAGGAATGGTGGTGGTGGGGAGATACCCCTCATCCAAGGTAAGGAGCAGCAGCTGTGCTTTGCTGGAGCGGCCGTGAAGAGATACCCCACGCCCAAGGTAAGAGAAACCCAAATAAGATGGTAGATGTTGCAAGAAAGTATCAGAGGGCAGACACACAGAAACCATAATCACAGAAAACTAGTCAATCTAATCACACTAGGACCACAGCCTTGTCTAACTCAAGGAAACCAAACCATGCCTGCGGGGCAAACCAAGACCAGGTGGTCATGGTGGAGAGGTCTGACAGAACGTGGTCCACTGGAGAAAGGAATGGCAAGCCACTTCAGTATTCTTGCCTTGAGAACCCCATGAGTAGTATGAAAAGGCAAAATGATAGAATACTGAAAGAGGAACTCCCCAGGTCGGTAGGTGCCCAATATGCTACTGGAGATCAGTGGAGAAATAACTCCAGAAAGAATGAAGGGATGGAGCCAAAGCAAAAACAATACCCAATTGTGGATGTGACTGGTGATAGAAGCAAGATCCAATGCTGTAAAGAGCAATATTGCATAGGAACCTGGAATGTCAGGTCCATGAATCAAGGCAAACTGGAAGTGGTCAAACAAGAGATGGCAAGGGTGAACGTCGACATTCTAGGAATCAGCAAACTAAAATGGACTGGAATGGGTGAATTTAACTCAGATGACCATTACATCTACTACTGCAGGCAGGAATCCCTCGGAAGAAATGGAGTAGCCATCATGGTCAACAAAAGAGTCCGAGATGCAGTACTTGGATGCAATCTCAAAAACGACAGAATGATCTCTGTTCATCTCCAAGGCAAACCATTCAGTGTCACAGTTATCCAAGTCTATGCCCCAACCAGTAACATTGAAGAAGCTGAAGTTGAATGGTTTTATGAAGACCTACAAGACCTTGTAGAACTAACACCCAAAAAAGATGTCCTTTTCATTATAGGGGACTGGAATGCTAAAGTAGGAAGTCAAGAAACACCTGGAGTAACAGGCAAATTTGGCCTTGGGATGTGGAATGAAGCAGAGCAAAGACTAATAGAGTTTTGCCAAGAAAATGCACTGGTCATAGCAAACACCCAGTTCCAACAACACAACAGAAGACTCTACACATGGACATCACCAGATGGTCAACACCGAAACCAGATTATCTTCTATGCAGCCAAAGATGGAGAAGCTCTATAAAGTCAACAAAAACAAGACCAGGAGCTGACTGTGGCTCAGATCATGAACTCCTTATTACCAAATTCAGACTTAAATTGAAGAAAGTAGGGAAAACTGATAGACCATTCAGGTATGACCTAAATCAAATCCCTTATGATTTTACAGTGGAAGTGAGAAATAGATTTAAGGGCCTAGATCTGAAAGAGTGCCTGATGAACTATGGAATGAGGTTCGTGACATTGTACAGGAGACAGGAATCAAGACCATCCCCATGGAAAAGAAATGCAAAAAAGCAAAATGGCTGTCTGGGGAGGCCTTACAAATAGCTGTGAAAAGAAGAGAGGCGGAAAGCAAAAGAGAAAAAGAAAGATATAAACATCTGAATGCAGAGTTCCACAGAATAGCAAGAAGAGATAAGAAAGCCTTCTTCAACTATCAATGCAAAGAAATAGAGGAAAAGAACAGAATGGGAAAGACTAGAGATCTCTTCAAGAACATTAGAGATACCAAGGGAAATTTCATGCAAAGATGGGCTCGATAAAGGACGGCAATGGTATGGACCTGATGGAAGCAGAAGATATTAAGAAGAGGTGGCAAGAATACACGGAAGAACCGTACAAAAAAGATCTTCACGACCCAGATAATCATGATGATATGATCACTAATCTAGAGCCAGACATCTTGGAATGTGAAGTCAAGTGGGCCTTAGCAAGCATCACTATGAACAAAGCTAATGGAGGTGATGGAATTCCAGTTGAGCTGTTTCAAATCCTGAAAGATCATGCTGTGAAAGTGCTGCACTCAATATGCCACCAAATTTGGAAAACTCAGCAGTGCCCACAGGACTGGAAAAGGTCAGTTTTCATTCCAGTCCCAAAGAAAGGCAATGCCAAAGAATGCTGAAACTACCACACAATTGCACTCATCTCACATGCTAGTAAAGTAATGCTCAAAATTCCCCAAGCCAGGCTTCAGCAATACGTGAACCATGAACTCCCTGATGTTCAAGCTGGTTTTAGAAAAGGCAGAGGAACCAGAGGCCAAATTGCCAACATCCACTGGATCATGGAGAAAGCAAGAGAGTTCCAGAAAAACATCTATTTCTGCTTTATTGACTATGCCAAAGCCTTTGACTGTGTGGATCACAATAAACTGTGGAAAATTCTGAAAAGATGGGAATACCAGACCACCTAACCTTCCTCTTGAGAAATCTGTATGCCAGTGAGGAAGCAACAGTTAGAACTGGACATGGAACAACAGACTGGTTCCAAATAGGAAAAGGAGTATGTCAAGGCTGTTCACTATCACCCTGCTTATCTAACTTATATGCAGAGTACATCATGTGAAATGTCAGGTTGGATGAAGCATAAGCTGGAATCAAGATTGCCAGGAGAAAAATCAATAATCTCAGATATGCAGATGACACCACCCTTATGGCAGAGAGTGAAGAGGAGCTAAAAAGCCTCTTGATGAAATTGAAAGAGGAGAGTGAAAAAGTTGGCTTACAGCTCAACATTCAGAAAACGAAGATCATGGCATCCAGTCCCATCACTTCATGGGAAATAGATGGGGAAACAGTAGAAGCAGTGTCAGACTTTATTTTTGGGGGGTCCAAAATCACTGCAGATGGTGACTGCAGCCTTGAAATTAAAAGACACTTACTCCTTTGAAGAAAAGTTTTGACCAACCTAGATAGTATATTCAAAAGCAGAGACATTACTTTGCTGACTAAGGTCCGTCTAGTCAAGGCTATGGTTTTTCCTGTGGTCATGTATGGATGTGAGAGTTGGACTGTGATGAAGGCTGAGCACCAAAGAATTTATGCTTTTGAACTGTGGTGTTGGAGAAGACTCTTGAGAGTCCCTTGGACTGCAAGGAGATCCAACCAGTCCATTCTGAAGGAGATCAACACTGGGATTTCTTTGGGAGGAATGATGCTGAAGCTGAAACTCCAGTACCTTGGCCACCTCATGCGAAGAGTTGACTCATTGGAAAAGACTCTGATGCTGGGAGGGATTCGGGGCAGGAGAAGAAGGGTATGACCGAGGATGAGATGCCTGGATGGCATCACTGACTCGATGGACGTGAGTCTGAGTGAACTCCGGGAGATGGTGATGAACAGGGAGTCCTGGCCTGCTGCTATTCATGGGGTGGCAAAGAGTCAGACACGACTGAGCGACTGAATGAATGAATGTGGTGTGTAATCATATTAAGCAAGTATACCCCAATCACTATTTTCTTGGGGGTTTTATCTTGAATGGCTATTAAGTTTTATTAAGAACTTAAAAAATCATCCATCAAAATAGTTGAATGAATGACATTAACAGATTTCCCAATATTCAACCAACCTCTTTGTTTTCTATCCCTCTTGGTCATGAAGTATCACATTCTTAATGGTAGTGTTGGCACCTATTTGCTAATACATAAAGTTTTGTCTTTTGTACTTGTTCAGTTCAGCTCAGTCACTCAGTCGTATCCGACTCTTTGCGACCCCATGAATTGCAGCACGCCAGGCCTCCCTGTCCATCACCAACTCCCAGAGTTTACTCACACTCACATCCATTGAGTCAGTGATACAATCCAGCCATCTCATCCTCTGTCGTCCCCTTCTCGTCCTGCCCTAATGAGTCAACTCTTCGCATGAGGTGGCCAAAGTACTGGAGTTTCAGCTTTAGCATCATTCCTTCCAATGAACACCCAGGACTGATCTCCTTTAGAATGGACTAGTTGGATCTCCTTGCAGTCCAAGGGACTCTCAAGAGTCTTCTCCAACACCACAGTTCAAAAGCATCAGTTCTTCGGTGCTCAGCTTTCTTCACAGTCTAACTCTCACATGCATACATGACTACTGGAAAAACCATAGTCTTGACTAGACCGACCTTTGTTGGCAAAGTAATGTCTCTGCTTTTCAATATGCTATCTAGGTTGATCATAACTTTGCACTTGTACTTGCTTTTAATTTACCTTACTTCACTTTTTCCAGTTTTTTTTTTTTTTTTAGTGAGATTGATTTTCCTTCTTTAGAAAGTGAAAGTGAAAGTAGCTCACTCATATCCAACTGTTTCCAACCCCATGGACTGTATAGCCCATGGAATTCTCCAGGCCAGAATACTGAAGTGAGTAGCCTTTCCCTTCTCCAGGGCATCTTCCCAACCCCGGGATTGAACCCAGGTCTCCCAACATTGCATGCAGATTCTTTACCAGCTGAGCCACTTTCTTTCACTTTTATTGAAAAAGATTTTGGCACAATGCATTTTACTCTGGTCACTACTTTCAGTGAAGCCTACAGCTTCTGATATTTAATGTTTTCATTATTATGATCTTTAAGAAACTCTAAAGACTCAGTTTGTATTTTTGTTTTCAACCAGAGTTGTTTAATACAATGCGCCATTTCAGTTTCCAGATGGAAGCACATTTTCCCAGAAGTAATTTCTGGTTTTATGTCATTATGATCAGAAAATAAAGAAGAACTAAAGAGCCTCTTGATGAAAAGTGAAAGAGGAAAGGAAAAAGGTTGGCTTAAAACTTAACCTCCTAAAAACTAAGATCATGGCAACCAGTCCCATCACTTCATGGCAAATAGGTGGGGAAACAGTGACAGACATTATTTTTAGGGGCTTCAAAATCACTGCAGATGGTGACTGCAGCCATGAAATTAAGAGACACTTGGTCCTTGGAAGAAAGGTTATGACCAACCTAGACAGTGTATTAAAAAGCAGAGACATTACTTTGCCAACAAAGGTCCGTCTAATCAAAGCTATGGTTTTTCCAGTAGTCATGTATGGATGTGAGATTTGGACTATAAAGAAAGCTGAGTGCCAAAGAATTGATGCTTTTGAACTGTAGTGTTGGAGAAGACTCTTGAGAGTCTCTTCAATTACAAGGAGATCAAACCAGTCAGTCCTAAAGAAAATCAGTCCTGAATATTCATTGGAAGGACTGGTGCTGAAGCTGAAATGCCAATACTTTGGCCACTTGATGCAAAGAATTGACTCGTTTGAAAGACCCTGATGGTGGGAAAAATTGAAGGCAGGAGGAGAAGGGGATGACAGAGGATGAGATGGTTGGATGGCATCATCAACTCGATGGACATGAGTTTGAGCAAACTTCAGGAGTTGGTGATGGACAGGGAAGCCTGGCATGCTACAGTCCATGGAGTCGCAAAGAGTTGGACACGACTGAGCAACTGAACTGAAATGAATTTTTCTTAAGCTTTGTATTGTTGATATAGGATTTGTGAGAAAAGATAATGATATGAGAAAATGTTGTTTATATTTAATTCCTCTTGAGGTAATAGTTACCTTTACAGACTTAAAGTTTTGAACAAGTGTACGGAAATGAGTCCTCTGAGACTATAAGTCAGTCACGCCCTACAGAACAATTTTGAATCCACTGGAAATGCCATCTGTGCCAAAATTAAACATGTACTACATTTAGGGAATAGAGAGAAAAGGTATATGTTTACATTGTCTAAAATTTCATAATCTTTCCTAGGTCTTATCCATTATTTCCAGAGAAAACTCAGAATTAAATGTCTGCTCTCATGTAAAAACCAGTCCAATCTGACGTGTTAAAGAGCCCCATTAGGGACTTCCCTGGTGGTCCAGTTGATAAGACTTTGCCTTCCAATGCAGGTGGTGCTGGTTTGATCCCTAGCCGCGACCTAAAGATCCCACATGACTTGCAGCCAAAAAATCAAAACATAAATGAAAAATGATACTGTAACAAATTCAGTTAAGACTTAGGGGGGAAAAAAAGAAAGAATCTCTTTAGATAGTGTTCAGTCTGCATGTAGGTGACTCAGACACTTTCTGCAACCGTTGTATTTATTTCCTCCCATGGACTTTGGATGCCTTACTGGACACTGGTTTCAGGAGAAAGATGGCTTTCTCCAGGCTTCCCAGGTGGTGCCGGTGTTAAAGAATCTGCCTGTCAATGCAGGAGACACAGATTCGATCCCTGGGTTGGGAAGATCCCCTGAAGAAGGAAATGGAAACCCACTCTAGTATTCTTACCTGGAAAATTCCATGGATGGAGGGCTACAGTCCACAGAGTCACAAAGAGTCGGACACAACTGAGCACGCACACATGCCGTACATATGGGGTCTCCAGCCTCAGCCTCTGTCTCCCCTACTTGCTGGGTGATGTCTCATGTCTGTCAAGCCTCTGAAGGCCGGCTATCCCCAACAAGAAAGTCGACAAGCTGGTGTAAAGGCACCGAGTGAGTTGATTTCTGATCCAGGAAGTGCCCTTTCAGGGGCTCCTCAACTGACTTGACCACAGCTTCAGATGGTCTACGTTCTCTGTGGCTGGTCAGGCAGTGGCTCTCATTCAGCCCTGGAATACCAGCTAGAGGGTGATATTTCACGTGGTTGCAGGAAATACAACTTCGCCAAAGTAGCTTAACAAAGGTTTCAATTTTAATACAAGGAGTTTACGGCTGGTACTCCAGAGCTGATGTAACTATCCAAAGAACTTGATTTTTTTCTTCCACCGGTTCTGGTATCTTTTTTCCCCAGAGTGGCAAGATGGCCGCTTCAGCTTCTGCCTCATGTCAGAATTGCAGGCAGAAAGAACAGACACAAGAAGGAAGACAGGATGGCACTTCTATTGCAAAAGCAAAGCCAACCCACAGGGCTTCTTCTACCACCTCTTGGTCATATGTTTACCTCACCTACAAGAAACAATTCATACTGAGTACAATCCAGTATTTCACACGGTTCCATTGCTGTGGTAAGCAAAACTGTAGTTTTGTTAGTAATGAGGAGGAGACAAATGCTAGTGAGCTGATGTCCAGCTGCACCTGCCATATGAGCTGGGGTGAATTTGCCGCACACTTCTCACTCTAGAGAGACCTCATTTTCAACAGTATGGTGAATTCTTTAGACAATTCCCAACCAAACTTATCTACAGTCCTAAACTCTTGCTCATTCTACACATGAACCAAGGAAAGGACAAGAAAATAGAACCACAGTGCTCGAGTCTGGTTCCAAAAATGAACAGAGTCTTGTCATGCAAGTGTATGTTCCTCGATTCTTTGTCTTATCACAACAATGATTTGGTTGACGGACATTAAAGCCCCCTTGGCATGTCACAGCTCTCAGGTCTTGGATAGACTGTGTTATAGCTCTCAGGTCTCCAATGGACCATGTTCTAGCTCTTAGACAAATCAGTGTTACAGCTCAGTGTTACAGCTCTATTTTATTTAGAAGATAGCAGGAAAATCCATCTTTGAGCCGTGAGGGCACATCAATCTAAAGACACAAGGAGAAGAGCGCCCCAACACGTGGGAGAGAGAGAGAGCTAGCTTTGGCTCCTTTATTTATATGTTTATCTCTCCCTGGGCCTGTCCTATGTAAATTGGGCCAGCCAGGAGTGTTGTTTGTTTTACCTGAGGTCCTCACTCCAGTCCTCTGACCTTCTTTTGTTCCATTTTCACAGGCTTTTCCCTTCCTTGTCTTGTAGCCACCACCATTTTGGACTCCTTTTCCCTGTTCTACCTACCTAACAGTCTTATAAGATATTAAATATCCTACCGATAAACTTTGGAATAAACTACAAAGAACAAATACTAGAAAGTACTGGGGAGCCACCAAAGCAGATAGAAACGGAAAGTATTTCCATCCTTGAAACAAGGACCACATAAAGTGACATCCATGTTTGAAAGGATTTTTTCCAGAGGGCACTCCCCAGACCAAAATGCAAGAAGTGACCAGAACTTCACTATCTAATATACCTCTTGTTTCCTGAACCTGGAGAGAAAAATTTAGGACCATATGTGATTGCTTTATTCTTCTGCCTTCTTGTTTCCCTTCCCCTAGGAGAGGAAAGACTGTTCTCAACTCTAATTAGCTGGACTACTACTGTGTAAAATGTTATTGTCTAGTGACTAAATCTTTTTCTGAAAATTGGAGAAGTGATAGGATATGGACAATCCATTGGTTGACAAGGCTGTCATCTTTTGAAAAAAATCTATTAATATTTTTTAAAATATTGGAATCTGACTATTCAGATTTTCCCATATTTTGTGAAGCATTAGCTTGCATCAGAGTCACCTGGAAGACTTGTTAACATACAAAGTTACTGAGTGAGTAGACCTGAGAATTTGCACTCCTAACAGTTCCCTGGCATTGCCAATGTGGCTGGTCCTAGACAGTGATTTGACAGTGATTACACTGGAGCAAATATCCTGTGTTTGACAAAGAAAAGGATAGTGGCTTCAATTTTTTCAGGGCATTTCCTCTGCTCCAAGTATTACCAGCTAGATCCAGGGTGCCAAAAACCCTTCTCCTTTCCAGGATTCTGAAGGAAAAGTATACACAGACAATTGAATCTAATAAAGCAAACCATCATATTGTTAACAGTATGCTAGGACTCCCTAGTAAAGATGAAGTGAAGACATAACAGGAACCAGAAACCACAGTTAGGAGTCCTCCTTCTCCTGGAAATGGAAGAGAGCCCCATCCAGTTCAGTTCTGCCACTCAGTCATGTCCAGCTCTTTGCAACCCCATGGACTGCAGCACACCAGGCATCCCTGTCCATCACCAATATCCAGAGTTTGCTCAAACTTATGTCCATTAAGTCTGTGATGCCATCCAACCATCTCATCTTCTGTCATCTCCTTCTCCTGCCTTCAATCTTTCCCAGCTTCAGGCTCTTTTCCAAAGAGTCAGTTCTTCACATCAGGTGGCCAAAATGTTGGAGTTTCAGCTTCAGGATCAGCCCTTCCAATGAACACCTAGGACTGATCTCCTTTAGGATGGACTGGTTGGATCTCCTTGCAGTCCAAGGGGCTCTCAAGAGTCTTCTCCAACACCACAGTTCAAAAGCATCAATTCTTTGGTGCTCAGCTTTCTTCATGGGCCAACTCTCACATCCATACATGACCACAGGAAAAACCATAGCTTTGACTAGATGGACCTTTGTTGGCAAAGTAATGTTTCTCCTTTTCAATATCCTATCTAGGTTGGTCATAACTTTTCTTCCAAGGAGTAAACGTCTTTTAATTTCATGGCTGCAGTCACCATCTGCAGTAATTTTGGAGCCCCAAAAAATAAAGTCTGTCACTGTTTCCACTGTTTCCCCATCTATTTGCCTTGAAGTTATGGGACCAGATGCCATGATCTTAGTTTTCTGAATGTTGAGCTTTAAGCCAACTTTTTCACTCTCCTCTTTCACTTTCATCAAGAGGCTCTTAAGTTCTTCGCTTTCTGCCTTAAGGTTGGTGTCATCTGCATATCTGAGGTTATTGATATTTCCCCTGGCAATCTTGAAGCAACAGTTAGAACTGGACATAGAACTACAGACTGGTTCCAAATTGGGAAAGGAGTACGTCAAGGCTGCCTATTTAACCTATATGCAGAGTACATCATGCGAAATGCTGGGAACTAAGCACAAGCTAAAAGAAGAGCTCATTGATGCAATCAGGCAAGAACTGAGCAAGTCAAATACTGCATAGAGAAGCAAACTAAGGAGAGATTGGACTTTCATCTGGGGAAAGAAGAAAAAAAAGAACCTACAAAGAACTACTCTTAACAACAACAAGACCCTTACATTTTGTGAGCTGTAAGAAGAAAATAGAGAGAGACATGCAGTTGGAAGGAGGGGAAAAGCAACATACTTTGAAACCCTTCAAACATTACTACTCTGGGGATAAACTATTTCCCTCCCAGTTTGCTGCTTTTTTCTGACATTTAAAACAGGATGGAGGATAGCCTATAGGAGTTCATGTATCAGTTATGCAGAAAATATTAAACCCATCAGGCAAGATCACCATACATTGAAAATATTTTCATGTCAAGAGAAAATCACACATTTCCACCCATTGCTAAAATAGGAGGGGAAAGGCTTTAAAAAATAAAGACATACTCAAAGTGTCATGTCTATTGTGTCTAAAGTCACAATTCTCATTAGGTCTAAAGAAAAAGAATTGCAATTTTTTAAATTTTAAGTCCATTAATCTTTGGTATTATTTTAAAAGTCTTTTCTCCTCTGGGCAATTATTTGGTAGAAGGTTTTTCACGTTTAGTATACATTAGAATTTTTAGTTTTTTCTTTAAACATTTACAAGAAAACTTTCCATAACCAAAGTAATAATATTGTCATCATCTCTCCAATTGAATTTTTTTTTAATCCAATAATCCAAGCTGTTTTATAGCTGGCCAAAGTTGCATGTCCTGAGTCTGTTAAAGATGTCCAGAGTGTTTTTTGTTGTCCATTCAATTCTGGCTTCCATTACTAGTTTTGTCAAGTCTGTTTTTGATGGCTAAGAGGAAACATTTTATCAAACCCTGTATGTATTTACTGAAAAGATCTCTAACACCTTTTTTGTTTGTTTCTTTTTTCTTGGTTTCATTGCACTGCAGCCCACTGCAATTACCATTCATCCTGAATGTTGTAAAACATCTTCCAGGCTTTTTCTCTCTTTTGTTCCAGTTTTAGTACCTGCTTTGTCATCTCCATTCATTCTGCATCAATATCATGCCTTCATTTTGAAGCTTAAATTTTCTCCATGCTTATTTTTAACTAAAACTTAATCTGAATCTATTATAAGTAAAATAATCACCAGGATTGAAATTTAATAACTAACTAAATGTAGCTCTGTATCACTGTCATCCATGCTGTCTAGATAAAGTATTCATAAAAGTACCACAACACTCATTAGGAAGATTGTTCAAAGGGAATCAGTCTTCGGACAGTGACTAAATCAGTGATGATGTGCTCATGTTCTGACACTAGAAACAATAAATGTGCCCAAGGTTTGCATTGCAATACAACAATAATATGTGATAAAACAGTTAGAGTGAAGTGTATTTCTACCCAAACAACAGAACTGTGTTTCATAGTAAAATATTTTACAGTGCCTCAGTGTTTAAATTTAAATTAAAACAAATTATCATGAAATAAAAGTTCAGTTTTCCAGGTATAGCTATATTTGAAAATGCTCAATAACCACATATGGTTAGTGTCTACCATATTGCATAGTGCAATTTTGAGAATATACTCAAATATTTGGAAATTAAATACATTCTCCATGAGTGAAAAGAGATATCACAAAGAAAATGCAAAATATAAACTGAGTGATAGTGAAAAGAGAACACACAAAACATTATGAGATGCAGAAAAACATGTGTTGAGGGAAGCTTTATAACTTTCTACCTTCATGTTAGAAAAAAAGAATTTTTAGTAGTTTACCAGATAGTCTCCATAGCATGTTGTAGAGACTCGGGATATTACTATGCTCTTCTGAAAGATCCTGGGTTTGCTCCAGCAGGCACTGAAATTACTGGCCCATGCCTTTGAACTTAACTTTGGAAGGCTTAATATCGTTCAGTTCAGCTCAGTTCAGTTCAGTTCAGTTCAGTTCAGTTCAGTCGCTCAGTCTTTGTGACCCCATGAATCGCAGCACGCCAGGCCTCCCTGTCCATCACCAACTCCGGAGTCTACTGAAACTCACATCCATTAAGTCGGTGATGCCATCCAGCCATCTCATCCTCTGTCATCCCCTTCTCATCCTGCCCCCAATCCCTCCCAGCATCAGGGTCTTTTCCAATGAGTCAACTCCTCTCATGAGGTGGCCAAAGTATTGGAATTTCAGCTCTAGCATCACTCCTTCCACTGATCCCCTTTAGGATGGACTGGTTGGACCCCCTTGCAGTCCAAGGGAATCTCAAGAGTCTTCGTTAGCAAGGAGCTGTTCCGGTTTTGCTCTTTCAGGGCAGGCCCCTTAGTCCTGAGGTAATCTTTACTCCCACTAGTATTTCAGTGGAATACTTGTGGACTAGAATCTAAAATTCTGTCTTTGCTGTTAAGGGCAACTCTGAAATCTCTGACCAGCTTATTCATCCTTCTAAGTTATTTCCCCTGGACCCTTTAGAGATCACAATTCCTGGGTCATCCAAAGATTTGAAGGGAGTTTTTATGCAGAATTTCTCATGCTCCCACCCATGCCCTCTGTGGGCATCTCCATCAATATCTACCCTCTCTGGCTGCTCCCAAACTCCATCCTCTTACTCTCAGGTCCCTGTGAATTTCTGCTTGAGTGACATCCTTGGATAAGCAGGTTGGAGACGTGCTCTCGGGGGGAAGCACATACATGGGACGGCCACGTGGCCCCTGAGTGAAGTGTCAAGTTCCCCATAGCCTCTCCCTGTACTTGGTCACTCTCACTGTCTTCCAACAGTTGTTTAAAAACTCTCATTCTTTTGAATTTTCTACAGAGTGTGTGAAAGTTATTACAGGAGAATTCAGAGCTGGAACACTTCCCTGAGGTTTCTAGCCACTGCTTTGACCCACCAAGGAGCAAGCAGCCAGTGGACTCACTGGTCACTTTGGATTCTCCAAATCTCTCTCGTGCTTTGCTCCAGTGTAGGGATTTTTTTTTTTTTGAGAATAATTAATTCCAAAGGTCACTATTTTCACAGCTTTGGCCAAGACAAACCCCTCTCCTCCCACTACCCATGACCTCATCCACAAAAGCTCTCTTTCTGGTACACAGACCATGGGACTTCCAGAATAAACTGACAACGCCTTCCCTGTTCTCTGATGCTCAAGAAGTGATGGTGTGAAGCAACAACTCCCCTTCCTTTTGAAATGTCATGGGAGGGATTTTCCTTGATTTTTAGAAATAAAGGAGAGAAAACCCCATATTCTGTAAAATTTTAAGCAATTCCTTTAGAATTTTTAATGAATGATGTGACTTGCCATTTGCCGTTTAGTGACTTGACGTTTGTGAGTGACAGTGCCTGTCATTTGGTCAATACTTGTATTTTCTAGGAAGAGATCAATTAAGCCAACAGGGTTAAAATGAAAGTACCTTAGTTAAGGATATTTATCTTCTTATCTTAAAGGAAATGTGAATGATTTTACCTGTTAATTCAGTGGCTATGAAGTAATGGGTCTATTCACTTAGAAACCAAATGAGCTTACTTCACTTATCCTTGAAGCATTTACAGAGTCTCCCAGTTATTTTTTTTTTTAATGTTTCAGATTTTTTGATGAGACTTTAAATTTGTTTTCACATTGTGTAAATTTAAGGTGTGCTGAGTGTTACTTTGGCAGACTTGTGTATCATAATACGGTGCCGTTTTAACAATGTTTAGCACATCACATACTTATACCACAATATTATTGTCTACATTCAGTATACTGCACTTTAGACCTCTATGGTTTTTCAGTGCTTGTGACAAGTCTGTGCCTAAAACACCATCAATCTTATCCCCTGTGCCCCCACTTCTTGGTAACCACTATTCTCTTCCTTTTTTAAACAGGTTTGACTTTTTCGATTCCACATATTACACAGTACTTGTCCTTCTCTGTCTGACTTATCTTGCTTCCAATTCTCCCAAATTCAATACATAAACATAAGACAACTACAACTGGAATACCAACAATGTTCTTTTTAGAAAATTCAACAAGTAATTTTAATTTTCACACAGAAGAAATGATGCCTGAAAATAACAAAAGAAATACAAAAATGGTGGCTGGGGAGGAAATCTGGGGTGGGGAGGGAGAGCTCACATTACAATCAAAGCCAAGGAATCAAGCCAATATTTTATTCATATAGGAGTTGAGAAGATGGAAGACAAGAAGAGAGGCAAAAATTCTCACGGAAATCATAGGGAATGTGAAAATTTACCATATGATAACTGCTGTTTCAGTTCAGCAGGAGATGGATCACCTACTTAGTAAATGGCCTGGCACAAAGGCTATCTTAAGCATATTCCGATATGTCTCTGTTCTGACTTGAGACCCTTTTAGCTAAAGACCTGCCCCAGCTTTCTCAGGGGTCCTCTGGATGAGGACGAGATGACACCTCAAGGTGCAGGACTCTCCGAGGCCCGTAGGCTGCTCCCGAGGACATTCACATGGTCTCCTGCTTCTTTCTTTGCAGCTTCCCTTTCTTCCTCCCTCCTTCCATTCTACACCCCCAAACACCTGGCTGGGGAACCCCCCTACAGGCCCAGATGCCCCTTGCTTTCCCCCTTCTCTCAGGAGAAGGGAAGGGGTTGCAGGTCAGGCAGAGGCGGGGCTGGAAGTCTCTTCTACTCTCATGCAGAAGGGTGCGCATCATGGGGGTGGGCATCATGGGGTGCAGTGCCAGGTGTGTGACCTCCCTTGTCCAAGCCTCCCAGGGAAGAGCTCCTCCACTGTCCAAGTCCACTTGGACCTCCAGGGTGGGTCTGTGTCCTGCAGCCAGGTCTAGGCCCCATTTCCTGAGTAGACCTGGCCCCAGGATACCCCTGCCCTGCTCTGCTCCTCCCCATGGGGCTCCTTTGCTGCGGGTCGTGGCCTCTTTCAAAAGTGAGTCAAGAGCAGCTTCTTGACGCCCTCCCCTGTTTCTATTTGCCTTCTCCTCCCCAGCCTAGAGCCTGTCCTGCCCCACATGGCGCTGGGCCTTAAAAGCCATCATGTCTGCCCTCTTAATGGGCAAGGACACAACTCTCCGAAAGACGCAGAGTTGCCTGGTCGACATTCCATGCTGATCTGCTGCATCAAGTTTTAAGCCAAGACTCCAGTGGCTGGGATGTTGCCAGGGTTCCACGGCAGAAGGGAGCACAGGCCCTCCTCAGGAGGCTTGGCTTCTCTTAGAGTTCTGTTGAGAGGGACTGCCAGAGAAGTGAGGATGGGCTGCGGGTGCAGAGCAGGAGGCCCTCTGTGTTCTGGAAGGTGTGATGACCGACCTGAGAACTCAGGAGCCCAGCCACCTCCTCTCACCTGACCAGAGGCTGCCCTGGACACAGCGGGGGCCAGGGACCCCTGGGATGGAGCGGGCAAGTGAGGGGCCTGGGAGCCGGACTCCAGACCTAGGAAGACAGGCTAGAAGCCACGGAGGCCTGCACCTCAGATGGGCGCGCTTGCTCGGGCTCCTTCAGGATGTGGCGCAGGCCCCGCAGCCAGGCCTGGTCCCTGCGCCCTTCCTTGGCACCCAGCCACTGGAGGCCTCAGCTCTCATGGGGTGCTGGCACAGAGGTGAGGGGCGGCCGGGGGGCTGTAGGCACGGCCCTCATGCTCCCACAGGACCCCTTCAACGTGCCGCAAGAGCTCCCTCAGCTGGGCCTCCTGCTCGGCTCCATCCCCCTTGTTGTTGAAGCCGCAGTGTCGCCTTGAGCAGACCACGTCCAGCTCGGCCAGCGCCCGGTTGTCGGTCTCCCGCAGGTACCTTTCCAAGGAGCCACCATCCAGGTCTTCGTTCCGTGTGAACACCAGGACGGTGCGGGCCAGGATGCCCTCCCCAAACACCTCCTGGAGGCGCCCAGCCACCCGCTGGTCCTCTTCAGTGAAGCGGCCGAGCTGAGTCACCAGGAGCACCGCGTGCAGCCCTGGCCAGGAACGGGCGCCAGCCTCGCCAATGCCCTGAGCAGTACCCCACGGCGCCGCCCAGCGGGACAGGATGTCGGGGGTGTCGATGACCTGCAGCTCCCTCCCCGCCCACGCGCGGCGCCCCTCCTGGAAGGCCTGGGTCACCGGGCGAGCGCTGAGCTTGGACTCGAACACTCTCCTCCCGAGGATGCTGTTTCCCGTGGCGCTTTTCCCGCTCCCGGATTTTCCCACCAGGATGAGCCTCAGCGTCTGTGGGGTCCCTTCATCCCCCCGCAGCCCTGGAAGCATCAAGAGAAGGTGGGGGGCCGAGGTTAGAGCCCCTCCCCCGCTTTAGCCTCCGCGGGGGCAGACGGTCCGGGTGTGGGCAGGACAAAGGAAGCCCAGTGTCTGCATGTGAGATATGCCCTAGGTTCACATGCTTTCCTTCCTTTTCTCCTTTTTTCACTTTTGGGGAAAACATTACGGTAGAAAATAAATAACATATAATGTACTGTTTGAACCCTGTTTATGTGTAGCCTTTGGTACATTCACATTGCTGGGCAGTCATCACTTGGGCATCTCAAGATCTTTCCATCTTTCCGAATGACACCCTGTCCCCAGTAAACACTCACTCTCCATCCTGCCTCCCCCAACACGCGATGTCCACTGCTCTTTCTGTCTCCATGTGTTTGACTGTTCTAAGGACCTCACATTACTGGGATCAGGCAATTTTTGCCCTACTGTGTCTGGCTTATTCACTTTGCATAATGTGTGCAAGCTTCATCCATGTTGGAGCAAGTGTCAGAATTGCCTTCCTTTTTAAGGCTGAATAATATTCCACTGTAGGTGTAGGTGTATATATGAATGTAGGTGTATATGTGAATCCATATTCAGATATATATGGAGTTGGGGGACTGTTTCCACTTTTTGCTATTGTGAATAATGCTACTATGCACCTCAGTGCACATATATTCACAATCTGTTTAAACTCTATGGGGTATATTCCCCAGAAGTGGAATTGTGGGATCATATGGTAGAATGCCACGTTTCATGCTTCTGTTTTGAAACTTCTTCTCGGGCCACCTATTCCCACCAAGTGGGATCATCCCCTCATGAACTGGGAGCCTGAGCTTCTCGAGCACCTCTGGTTGGAGACCCTTTCCAGGAAGAGGGTGAAGTTGGAAGCACAAGCCTCTGTGTCTGTCCTCTCGCTGCCATGATCGAACACACCACATTGCCTTCAATTTTCCCAACAAGGAGTGTTGTGAGGGTGGGGACCTTTCAGCCAGACTCCCAGCTCCACAGCACAACTCACACTGGGGTCACAGTCCTAAGCTCCACCGTTGAAGTTTGGGCTGGACACCCTTACCCAGGAGAATATCAGAACCATCAGCTGCGAGTAGATGTTTCATGCCCATCTAATACTGAGGATCCCATGTCCAGATTTTAGAAATGACTGTGGCTGGAAGGCATGAAGGGAGTTCCCTTCTCCTGGCCTTGCAGGTCCCAGGACCCACAGCACATAGAGAAGCACGAAACCCTAACTGATTCCCAGTCTGTTCCCAGCGAAGACATTGCTGTGTCTCAGTGCAGAGCCCTCAGCCTCTTGAGGCCAGGACTGGCACCATCTTCTTCCAGCTCTGCCCAGCAGGGATGTGTTTCTCCTGCCTTTCTGCCTTGGTGGGCTGACCCACCCACCAACTCTGACTGGAAGATATGGGCTCCCTCCAGCTTCTGCTGGTCACCTGAGTGAATGACTGGGAGTTCCACAGAAGCAGGGAAGGACAATGTCCATCTGTACTCAAATGCAAAGCTGGAGGAAGACAGTGGTTTCCCATCTGGGCAAGCCTGAAGACCCTGATGCCACATCTTTGGACTTAAAAGCCAAATACATCGAGCACAGAAGAGGAATTTTAAAGTAATACTGAGCCCCGATTGCTGCAAAAAGGATAAATCAGGCGTGAACACTGAGATTGTGGCTTTCTTACCCAGCTTAATATTATGGGTTTCTCCCAATGGCTCAGGCCACTGAAGTTCGTCTAATAAAAACACAGGTACATGGAACTCCATAATAAATTGCCAATCAATTCCTTTATCCAGGAAAGTAATGGATTTCCAGCTTTCCTAAATTCCTAAGTTCTGTCTCCCCAGGTTAGATGTCAAGTTGAACCCATGAAAGTGAAGCCCCTGACTCTGATGAAACAGCTTTTGGGGAGAGGGAGCCCCTTGGGAAGACAGAGCCCAGACCTGTGGGCCCTTGATTGCATCCTATGTGTTCACTAGTGCTTTGCAGCCCCCGTGGTCCTGAGAGTCTCACAGTGAGCCAGCACGACACCCACCAGGGGCCTGGGGCAAGTAGTCTGTCACACCCACAAACACATCCTTCCTGACACTCAGTGAAGGGGCAGTGGCTGTGGTCTGTCACCCCCTTTGACCCACGGCACCATCGGGGCCCTCCCCTCTGGCTGGGTGGGGTAAAGGAAGGCCCAACCCAAACGCCCAGTGATGGCCACCCCGGTGGGCGAATCTCTGACAGCGGGGACTCCGGCTGCCCCCCCAGCACACCACCTGCCCTTCAGGCCCCAGCCCCACCTCTCTCAAGTTCATGTCTGCTAGAAAGTTGTTTTACCTCCTGACCCGTCTGGAGAAGGATCCTGGGATGCACCTTCTTCAGGTTCCTCCAGGAGAGGGATTTCGAATTCTTCTTCCTCCATCTAGCAAAAACTCATCATGTGTCTTACTGATGTTTCCTCCAAGCTTTCAGGGGCTCCTGACTTTTGCCTTTCTCTTGCCCATGGAAGCTGTTTGTATCGGTTTGTAGGCATGGGACGGGGTGAGGGGGCATCTGAGACACCCGCTACTTCCTTTAGGGACCCTGTTTCCCCCTTCCTTCCCCTGCACATGGTCTCCACTTGGGTGGGGTGGATTCTGTGATGGGGAGAAATGACCAGAGACTCATCCTGACAGACACTGTCCTGGGAGCAGTGGCCAGTGTGCTGGGTGAATGTGAGGAGGACATTGCTGGAGGGGCTGGTGAGGGGCTCATGGGGCCAGGACGATCTGTGGGGGAAGCCTGGCAGTGAGGGCCACAGAGGCCGAGTGCTGGGTGGTGAGGAGGGCGGCAGACAAGCACAGGCTTCCTCTCCCTGTGGGGTCCATTCCTGCCAGGAGCCTCGGGTCCTCGGCACTCAGCTCCAGGCCACCGACTCAGGTGGTCGTGCTGCCGGGGCCTCCGTGTCCCTGGAGATGTGGATGCTGAGTCCAAACTACACATTCCTGAGATCTTGTCCCCCTGGAAGTTTCCAGGACATTGCACAATATTTTCTAGAGCAATTCCCAGTCCTCTTTGCCAAGGAGGGCATTGTCGCCCACCAGGAACTCCTGTCATCCACTCTCAAGCCCAGAGAGCTGTCTGCCCAGCCCCCGGCCGCCTCACCCCAGACCCTGCCCGACGGGACATCACCACACGTGGGCCACATGCCAGTGTTTGTCTCCAACATGGAGCAGATATGCCACCTTGTGAGGTTTCACAGGAGAAAAGTGAGACTCACAGAGCGTCCTGCCCAAGGTTAAGCGGGGAGTGCCAGGCAGAGCCCAAAGGCTGCAAGGTCCTCCTGATTCCCCTGGCTCCTCCCATTGCTCCTGAAACAGGTGCACACACACAGACACTCTCACCTCTCACAAACACACACTCACAAACATACAAGCAAAAGATACACACAAACACAGCACATACACTACTTACACACATACACATACAAAAGTACAAACATAACACACACATACGACACACATGAACACACATTTACTCACAAACATATGAACATACATACACAGCACACAAACACAAACATAAGACACAGAGACCATTCACACACACCTATTCACAACAACCCATACACAGAAATACAACACACACCATTGATGCATATGCTCACAAACATACAAACACACGTAGAAACATACATATGACACAAACAACACACATGGAAAACACACATATATTCATCTATACACAAATTGACACACACCATTCACATACACACAAACATAACACACACACATATACATACACATATACACACAAACACACTATGCACAGCACCCCTGCAACACATTCTCAAGCACAATACACACACACACAGACTCACACACACTCACAAACATACAAACAAAAGATACACACAAACACAACACATACACTACTTACACACATACACATACAAAAGTACAAACATAGCACACACATACAAAAGTACAAACATAGCACACACATACAACATACATGAACACACATTTACTCACAAACATATGAACATACATACATGGCACACAAACACAAACATACGACACAGAGACCACTCACATGCATATATTCACAACATAGACATACAAATATACACACACACAACATTCCACTCACACACACAAACATACAAACAAACATATAAACATACATGCAACACATGCAAACATAACACACACGGAAAACACACATATACTCATTCATACACAAATAGACACACACAAAACACATATATCACACCAACACAACACACACACGTATACACACAAACACACTATGCACCGCACCCCCACAACACACTCTCAAGCACAACACACACACACAGACTCACACACAGGCAGGGTCACCTCGGCCTTGGACTTACCGCCATGGTGTCTGTGGGGCAGGAGGAATGCCCATGTCTTGCGTCTTCTGGGGCCGTGTGCTCTCCTGAACTCTCTGTGTCTCCTTTGAGAGTTAACAAACTGCAGGCTGAATGGAGGAGATCAGAGACAGTGCCCCAGACGTACCCACACATAGAGGACATGGCGGATAGTTTTTCAGTATTACGTGATCCGGAAGCTCAGCTCCAGAACTGCCCTTGAGAGTTCAGCTGTCAGCTGTGAGAAGAGGGAAGAGGGAGTGGGCGGAGCCCTCCGGCCAGGCCCACCCCCGCCCCCCACGCAGAAAGTTCTGCCGGCTGTGCTTGTCTGTGGCCCTGGTGGCAACCCCCTGCAGTGTTCTCACCTGGAAAACCCCGTGGACAGAGGAGCCTGGCAGGCTGCAGTCCATGCGGGCGCAGAGAGTGGGATACGACAGAGTGACTTCACTGGTAACGTCAACAGGGGAAACAGGAACACGAACGTTATTACTTTGATCCTGCATTAGGACAAGTAGAACTCAGAGGCTTAAACCAAAGCAGCAGATCTCTCGGAAAATGTTTAACACTGAATTCAGTATCTTACATCAAGTTTCCAGGAATGAAATGTAGTCTTCTTTTTCCTAAAGAGTTAGATTTTTGAGGGGGTTATTTTTCCCATTTCAGAGAAACTACTGGATTATGCTTCCTCGGTTTTATTTATTGATTTGTCAACTTCAGCAACATCAATCCTTTCTAAGTAAGATTTGTTGTTGTTCCTACTCACATTTTAGTCGTTCTCTAACTGTTGAATCTTCTCGTGTTTGAGATTTTCATTTGTTGTGAAAGGCTTTCCTATTAATAAGACATTTACTTTTGAATTATATCTTTTCCTACCTCTTTGCTTCTAACTCATTTATGGGTCCTGAAATGATTACACTTTTTATCTTCACTTTGTTTCTCTGAGCCTGCATTTTCTTCTCATTCTTCCTTCTAACATCTCCTCTTGGGAATTTTGTTTTTGAGTTTGTATTCTTATTATAGTGTTTCATAGTCTAAAGCACATGAGGAAATATTCTTTACATTGGGTTACATTCTCTTATGATTTGATTCCATTTTTATGTATCATATTCATTTATGTGTAGAGAAATAGTGCAGAAACATTTTTGTTTAACTTCTTCCTTTTTCATTTTTTAAGTGGTGTTTGCTCAGCTGATGCATTGGGTTTGTGTTTTTTTTTTTTTTAATTTGCTTTGATAACTCTGTTTTCTGCTGCTGCTACTGCTAAGTCACTTCAGTCGTGTCCGACTCTATGCGACCCCACAGACGGCAGCCCACCAGGCTCCCCCGTCCCTGGGATTCTCCAGGCAAGAACACTGGAGTAGGTTGCCATTTCCTTCTCCAATGCATGGACGTGAAAAGTGAACGTGAAGTCGCTCAGTCATGTCAGACTCCCAGCGACCCCATGGACTGCAGCCTACCAGGCTCCTCCCTCCATGGGATTTGCCAGGCAAGAGTACTGGAGTGGGTTGCCATTGCCTTCTCCATCTGTTTTCTAATAATATAATATTGTGATCTGTTCCCCCTCTCAGTCCAATGGTCCTATACTCATTGCTATAACTACCACATTACTCATAGTTTTAATTTTTTAACTTTATTATGATAAGAACACTTAAGATGAGATCTAACCATAAAACAGTCTGGAGGCGTCTCAAAAAATGAAAAACAGAGGTACTAAATGATCCTGCAATTTTACTTCTGGGCATTGATTCAAAAAATTGAAATCAGAATCTTAAAGAAACACTAGCATTTCCACATTTATTAGAGCACTATTCCCAATATTCAAGAGGTGGAAACAGCCTGAATATCCATCAACAGATGAGTGGATTAAAAGAAAAGCATACAGTGGAATATTATTCAACCTTAAAAAAGAAAAATCATACCATATGAGACAATACAAGTAAAATATGAGAACAGTGTACTAAATGAAACAAGGCAGTCATAGAAAGACAGATACTGTGTGATTCCATTTATATACAAAATAGTCAAAGTCATAGAATCAGTGAGTGGAATGGTGGTTGCTAGAGGCTGGAACATAGGTAATATACACTTACTCTTTCATTAGGTGGGGCTGAGCTTGTCTTCATAGTGTACTTTTTAGCCAGTGTATGTTGTGATAATATTACCTGGAAACCTGTTGTTTTCCTTCAGTACAGGTTAGTGACTCCAAGGCAGACCTTCAGAACTGGAAAGCCATTTGGACAGCATTCCATTAAACCTACTCTAATTATCTTTATTCACTGAAAAGAGAACCAAATACCAGAGAACTGGTGACTCTGCAAGGCTCAAAGAGGTTGACAAGAAAAGATTAGAACCTTGCCTACTGACTTCTCATCTAGATTCCTACACTTCACTAGAAGGTGGCTGCAAATATTTTAAGATGCATATCTAAAAAAGAAAGACTATATTCTAAAAAATATAACCACAATATCAAAGGTAGTATAAATTTTTAATTTTATCACATATCCTTTCATTAGATTTCATGGATTATCTCATAATTTATTTATAGTTTACTTTGTTTGCATCAGGATGCAAAAAAAAACAAAAAAAGTCCAGTAAAATGATCCAAGTTCATTTTATACATTTCCTGCCTCAGATTTTAAATCAGTCATTTCTCCAAGAGACCCTGGATTATTTGCACAGAAACTGATCCTGAAGACTATAATCTGGGCTGGTCTAATTAGCTCATCCAAGGCATTCTTCTTTTCTGTTACACTATTTTTGATCTCGAACATTTATTTTTGATTCTTAGGATTTCATGTCTCTGCTTACATGGCCCGTCTATTCTTACATTAGAGCCCTAGGACATTCATCTTAGTTGTTTTAAATTCCTGGTCTAATCATTCCAAGATCCCTGGGTAGACAAATAAATCTTGCCTGCCATTTCAATAAGTAATGAATGTTGCCCATTATCAAGTCATCAGCATTTCAGCCCCAGACAGTGTGCCCTGAGGGGAATTCAGATTGGAGAAAAACAGGATACTGGCCCTAAATAGCTAAGATGCATATCAAAGGAATGGTTTCAATGAGCCCAGACTCTTGCATCTTCCCATATGTAGAAAAGGACTATAATCATTAATTTGAGTGTCTGGCTTTTTGTGATTAGAAGCAATCTTTTGATGCTTGACCATACATTTTGTTTTCTTTTGTTTTGTTTTCAATGAAGGTTCCTATATATCCTGTCTCCTCCACTACCTCTTTGGAACAGTTCCTCAGAGCCATCTGAGAGAGTGTCTCCCAAGCTATAGTCTTCAGTACTTCCTCAAATACAATATCATTCTCAACTTTTAGGTTGTGAATTTTTGTTCAGTTGACACCTGCCATGTCTAGTACTGATGCTTGGTCTGTCTTTTCAAATTATATTTTTTACTCTTTAGTATGTCTGCTCGTTTTTCTCATCAGCTGGACACGATGACCTGGGTAAACAAAACTGCTATTGTAAAGAAGCCTTTAGCACTGTGGTGCTGGGGTGAGGGAGGGGACATAGTCTATTGTCTATGAGCACATCACAGTTCTAGTGAGCCTTTGCCTCTGGACTGTGAGCCTCACAAGTGTTTTTCTCCCCCACCCCAGGTTCGAGCATTTGAGTGGACTGGAGGTGGCTATTTCCCTTTTCCTATATGAATGGCTTAGAACTGACTGTAGTAGTATATTTCTCTTTCTCTAAGTGAGTTAGGCTTTGATAAAACCCCAGCAGGTCAGGCTCTGGTTAACTGCTTTCCTCCGAGGGCAGGCCTTGTTGAGAAGAACAAGATGCTTTGCCCCATTTCAAAATGATTTCTTTTCCCCTCCCCTGCAGGGAGAAGGCAATGGCAACCCACTCCAGTACTCTCACCTGGAAAATCCCATGGAGGGAGGAGCCTGGTAGGCTGCAGTCCATGGGGTCGCTAAGAGTCAAACGTGACTGAGCGACTTCACTTTCACTTTCCACTTTCATGCATTGGAGAAGGAAATGACAACCCACTCCAATGTTCTTGCCTGGAGAATTTCAGGGACGGGGGAGCCTGATGGGCTGCCATCTGTGGGGTCGCATAGAGTCGGACACAACTGAAGCGATTTCACAGCAGCAGCAGCAGCAGGAAGCACTAGGGGATTTTTTGGATATTTACTATCAGAACCTGGTGGGGCTCCCAGAAGTAAAACTCACAAAAGTGTGGGTCGTTCAATGACAGGATCCTCCTGGAATTTTAACTCCACACTGACCATCGAGCAAATGGTCAGTCCCAGTCTTGCTGCCCCAGCACTGGTGCCCACGCTGAGTCTCTGCTCTCCTGAGCCATGGCTCCCTGTATTTCCCTGTCTGTTCTCCAGTCTTGGGGACAGCACCTTGCCCTGTCTCCTCAAAGCAACCTCTGAAGTATTCGAGAAAAGTTGATTTTTCAGTCCATTCAACTTTCACTTACTCTTAGGATGGAGTAGTGACTTCCAAGCTTCTGACATGTAACCAGAAACTTAAAGTCAGATTTATCAATTGGATTCCATATTGTATCTGTATTTTGGGCTCAGTTTAGAAATGTTTTCCTCACTCTTGTGTTTTGAAAGTATTTGTTTGCTTTCTTCCAATAGCATATAGTTTTTAACAAATACTTGATGAATTTGGGATACTTCTTACATTGATATGAGGACTGAATCCAATTTTATACTTTTTCAAATGGTTATTCAATTATTTCAATACTTCTCATTACAATGTCCATCTTCTCTCCATTGATATGGAATGTTGCCTTTATTATATACTAAATTTCCCTATGCAAATGAGCATTTGTAGAGATTTTCTGTTGTTGTTTTTTTCCCCCCTACTGGCCTATTTGTGCACCAATTCTCTAAGAGGCTTTATGATGTTATTTACTATCCGGCCTCTCCTTTTTTCTTTTTCTAATTCTCATTCCTATAATCACTTTCTTTTCTATTTGCATTGATGGATATCGCAAATACCATTGGAAAGTGAGGTGGCATGATTATAGTTTTAGTGAGAAAGTATTTCTCCATTGAGTAAGTTGCTGGCTTTTGGGATGAGTAGAGAAATAGATAAGGAAGTATGTGTCAATTCATATTTTATGAAACGTTTTTACTATAAAAGGCTATCTTAATATCAGTGATTTTCCTCTTATTGAACCTGCACCCCTCACTCTAGTGTTCCAGAGAAAATCCCATGCAGTTATGATGTAGCCCTTTTTAAAATGTCAGATTCTGAGGATGTCCCTGGTAGTCCACCCTCCCAATGTACAGGCCCCAGATTCATTTTGGTGAGGGAAATATATCTCACATATCACAATTAAGAGTTCAATTGCAACAACTAAAGATCCTACAAGCTGCATTTAAAAAAGATGTCACAATGAAGATTGAAGATCCATGTGCTGGTGTGGCCAAATAGATAAATAAATATTTAAAATAACTTTTTAAATGTCAGATTCTGTTTTCATTAATACATGATTAGGATTTTGTATTGATATTCATACATGAGATTCAACTGTAGCTTTCTATTTGATAAAATCTTTGTCAACTTTGTGGCTCAAAGTTACCTTTACTTCTTAGAATTTTAAGGTTTACTTTATTTTCCTATATTCTGGAATAATTTAAGAAAAATTGGGATTCTCAGGAATCAAGTGCCCATGATTGCTAAGGGTTTCATGGAATTCTCCTGTGAAACCATGTGAGAGCTGATGCTATCTTGCGAGGAGTTTTCCACTACTTTCTCTATTCTTCCTTCCAGGAATCCTGTTCTACTTCAGTGTTCTGTCTCTGTTGTGTTTTTCACTTGCTAAGTTGTGTCCAACTCTTTGTGACCCTATGAACTGCAGCCTGCCAGGCTTCCTTGTCCTTCACTATCTCCCAGAGTTTCCTCAAACTCATGTCCACTGAGCTGGTGATGCCACCAACCATCTCATCCTCTGTCACCACCTTCTTGCCCTCAATCTTTCCCAGCATCAGGGTCTTTTCCAATGAGTTGGCTCTTCCCAAAGTACTAGTCCAAAGTACTAGAGCATCAGCTTCAGCATCAGTGGCCAAAGTATTGGAGCTTCAGCTTCAGTATTAGTCCTTCCAGTGAATATTCAGAGGGTTGATTTCCTTTAGGATTGACTGGTTAAATCTCCTTGCTGGCCAAGGGACTCTCAAGTCTTCCCCATCACCACAGTTCAAAAGCATCAATTCTTCAGTGCTCAGCCTTATTTATGGTCCAACTCTCACATCCATACATGACTACTGGAGAAACCACAGCTTTGACTATATAGACTTTTGTCAGCAAGGTGATGTTTCTGCTTTTTAATATGCTGTCTAGGTGTGTCATAGCTTTTCTTTCAAGGAGCAAGTGTCTTTTAATTTTGTGGCTTCAGTCAATATCCACAGTGATTTTGGAGTCCACCAAAATAAAATCTGGCACTGTTTCCACTTTTTCCCCATCTATTTGCCATGAAGTGATGGGACCAGATGCCATGATCTTAGTTTTCTGAATGTTGAGCTTTAAGACAACTTTTTCACTCTCCTCTTTCACCCTCATCAAGAGGCTCTTTAGTTCATCTTCACTTTCTGCGATTAAAGTGGCATCATCTGCATACCTGAGGTTGTTGGTGTTTCTGTCAGAAATCTTGATTGCAGCTTGTGATTCCTTCAGCCCAGCATTTCACATGATGTACTCTACGTTGAAGTTAAATAAGCAGAGTGGCAATATATAGCCTTGAGGTACTCCTTTCCCAGTTTTGAACCAGTCCATTTTTCCATGTCTGATTCTAATTGTTGCCTCTTGACCAGTTAGAACCAGAGACATGTAAGGTGGCCTTGTATTCCTATCTCTTTAAGAGTTTTCCAGTTTGTTGTGATCCACATTCAAAGGCTTTACTCTAGTCAAAGAAGCAGCAGGAGATGTTTTTCTGGAATTCTCTTGATCCAGTGTTGTTGGCAGTTTGATCCCTGGTTTCTCTGCCTTTTCTAAATCCAGCTTGTACATCTGGAAGTTTTTGCTTCATGTACTGTTGAAGCCTAGCTTGAAGGATTTTGAGCATTACCTTGCTAGCATGTGAAATGAGCACAATCGTACAGTAGTTTGAACATTCTTTGGTGTTGCCTTTCTTTGGGATTGGAATGAAAATTTTTCCACTCCTGTGGCCACTGCTGAGTTTCCCAAATTTGCCAGCATACTGAGTGCAAGACTTCAACAGCATCATCTTTTAGAATTTTAAATAGCTCAGCTGAAATCCCATCACCTCCACTAGCTTTGCTCATAATAATTCTTCCTAAGGCCCACTTGAGTTCACACTCCAGGATATCTGGCTCCAGGTGACTGACCCCATGTGATTATCTGGGTCATTAAAACCTTTTTTGTATAGTTCTTCTGTGTATTCTTGTCACCTTTTCTTAATCTCTTCTGCTTCTGTTAGATCCTTGCCCTATCTTCCCTCTATTTTGCCCGACTTTGCATGAAATATTCCCTTGTGAGTAAAAGTTGTTCAGTCATGTCCAACTCTTTGCAACCCCAGGACTGTAGTCCACTGTAACCCACTAGGCTCCTCTGCTCATAGAATTCTCCAGGCAAGAATATTGGAGTGGGTAGCCATTTCTTTTTCCAGGGAATCTTCCTGACCCAGGGATTAAATCTTGGTCTCCTGAATTGCAGGCAGGTTCTTTACTGTCTGAGCCACCAGGGAAGCCCAGTTATCTTAAAAAGATCTCTAGTCTTTCCCATTCTATTGTTTTCCTCTAGTTCTTTGCATTATTCACTCAAGAAGGCTTTCTTCTTTCTCCTTGCTATTCTCTGGAACTCTGCATTCAGTTGGGTATATATTTTGTTTGTCCTTTGCCTTTTGGTGCTCTACTTTTCTTATTTATTTGTATGGCCTCCTCAGACAACCACTTTGCCTGCTTACATTTCTTCTTCCTGGGGATGGTTTCAGTTATCACCTCATGTACACTGCTACAAACCTCTGTCCACAGTTCTTCAGGCACTCTGTGTACCGAACCTACTCCCTTGAATCTATTCTTCACCGCCTCTGTTTAATCATAAAGGGATTTAATTTAGGTCAAACCTGAATGATCTAGTGGTTTTCCCTAATTTCTTCAATTTAAGCCTGAATTTTGCAATAAGGAGCTCATGACCACAGTGAGCTTCAGGTCTTATTTTTCCTGACTGTATAAAGCTTGTCCATCTTCAGCTGTAAGGGATATAATCAATCTGATTTCAGTATTGACCATCTGGTGAGGGTCAATATTGATAAGCTCTATTTATCCACAATAGGTGTATGTCATTTAAAATTTCAACAATAGCAGATCTGTTTTCTCAGTCACTGCAGGATTATTGTCTCACCTATGTAGCCAGATGACCATCAGACCCACTTCAAACATTTTATTTTATGATAAATCATAAGGCACCCATTATTGCTTCTAAATATTAGAGTACTTTTACAATAAGAACATCAAATTTATCTTCCTTCATGCAACTTGACAAATAAGACTAGGTTAGTTCTATGTGGCATGTGCAAATTTCAGGACAGTTTTCACATGTCTCACCATGTGGTTGTTTTCCTTCCATATTGAGAGTCTCCATGTGGGACTATTGTCTCTCCTCCATCCATGCTTTCTTTCTGTTTGAGTCTGGATTGTTAGTGCTTTTTAATGAGCACTCTTTCATGGCATAGGATGCTAACTACTGCCACCAGGATTCCTCAGATTCAATTTTTAAACCTGAACTTTTTCAAAAACAAAATGTATATATTATTTTGTTAAATGGAAAAAAAACTTACAGTAAAAAACATTTAAACATGCAAACGCTACTTTCATCACAGCAACACAGGCGAGGCATTTAGTGGGAATTAGAATAATAAATAGAAGATATCAAAGAACAAATCCTCTGTGAAAATACTTCACCTGGCTTAGAAGACTTGATTTATATATTCAGTAGAGTAAGAAATCAGGGTTGGGAATGGTTTCAACTTAATCTGAACATTATTTTTCTTTCCTTTGTAAACTATAGCTGACTTGCCTACTCTCCACAGCCTCTGATGTGGACACCGCTGCTGTTCAGGATATCAGTCTGAGGATCATGCTGGTCGAGAAGACCACAAGTGGAAAAAGTGTGACTGCAAACACCATCCTCAGGGAAAAAGTATTTGACTCTAGGATTTCTGCTGAAGCTGTTACCAAAACTTGTCAGAAAGCATCCCGGAAATGGAAGGGATGGAAGGGGAGAGACCTGGTTGTTGACACTCCAGGGCTCTTCAACACCCAGAAGACCCAAATGGCCACCTGCAAGGAAATCAGCCAATGCGTCCTCGCCTCCTGTCCTGGGCCTCACTCCATCGTCTTGGTCCTGAGGCTGGGCCGCTACACACAGGAAGAGCAGGCAACTGTGGTGTTGGTCAAGAATCTCTTTGGGAAAGCAGCCATGAAGTATATGATCATCTTATTCACTTGCAGAGATGAACTGGGGGACCAGAGCCTGAGCGACTTTTTGAAGGATGTAGATGTAAACCTATGAAGCCTCCTCCAGGAGTGTGGACACTGCTGCTATGCCATCAGTAACAGCAGAAACACAGAGCAGGCTGAGAAGGAAGCTCAGGTGCAGGAGCTGGTGGAGCTGATAGACAAGATGGTGCAGAACAACCAAGGGGCTTACTTTTCTGACCCCAGATACAAGGGCACATTGGAAAGCCTGAGAAAGCTGGAGGAAGTCTTGAATAAAAGATATGCTGATTAATTAGAAATAGAAATCCAAAAAGTGGAAAAGGAGTGTGCTCAAGTATGCAAGAAGATTATACAGGAAAAATAGGGGAAAATTAAATTACCCAAGATGAAATATGAAGAGAAACTAGGAAACATTAGGAAGGAGGCTCAGGACAATATATTTAGCTATGTATTTGATGAAATTATGAAGCTGCTTTCAAGAATATTTCCTTTGTTCAAGAAGTAACAATTTTTTTCAAAGTTTACTATGGTTAGCAAAGCATCTCTCCAGCTCACTCCCTATTGCTCTTCATGCCTCCCTCCCCTCCAACAAATACCAACTACAAAATTGCTTAGTTTGAGGTCTGGTTCATTGGACTTGGTTCAAAGACTCAAATGAAAGGAATTACAAGACTGAAATGCATTTTGCATTGAGCATTAGCACTACCTGTGAAACACATTACACAGGCCCCTTGTGAATATTGTGTAAATATCAGCAAAGCTTCCAGTCTCCCCCCAGCAGCAGTGTTCTCTGGTTCCTGAGAGATGAGATGATAAATGTTTGTTGTTTTTAGCCACTAAGTTTGGGGTTATTTGTTACACAGCAGTAGATAACAAGTACAAGACATAATGTATGTTTATGCATATATACAAAATATTTATTTAAATATTGGCCACTCTGCTCGCCACTGGGGAAATGAATTTCAGATTCCAGGAATCAGGGGTGGGAGGAAACTTACTTTTTACTATAGACCCTTTGATTTATTTCAGTATATTTTTTTCCAACAAATGAACAAAAAGATAAATAATAACATTTGTAATAGCCTCAAATAAACAATAATTCCAAAGGCCCATTTCAAAAACAGTTGTCTTATTTGTCTCTGCTTTCCTTTTCTAGGTGTTGGCCTAAAGTTCTTCTGCCTATAAATTCAGATCGCTCTGTGCCAGAGTGTTCCATTTCCCCCTGCAGATCCACTGTCTTCCCTTTTTGGTCCTTTGGCCCTGCCAGGAACCACATCCTGGGGTGCAATGTTCTCTGACTCTCTCTCAGACACCACCAGTGAGGAGGCCAACAGAGGATCCATGGCAGCCAGAAAATGAGATGGGGACATTTGTCTCCTGGATCCCTCTCTGCCCAGTCCTATCTGACCAGCTGTCACCTCCAACCAAAGGTCCAGCCACAGGCATTGGGGGCTCTCAGGTCTGACCAGTAAAATACACCTGTGTAGGAGTCCTGTCCTGCCAAGCCTGTGGTGTGTCTGCAGCAAAACTCCTGACTGTTTACAGGGATCACAGCTTGACCTGAGAATTAATTTTAATTTTCAAAAATGCCCAACCTGGTTAGGGTCAATGGTAAAGCTGTAAGTTTAGTTCATTTTAGTTCAGTCACTCAGTCATGTCCGACTCTTTGCAACCCCATGAATTGCAGCATGCCAGGCCTCCCGGTCCATCACCAACTCCCAGAGTTCACCCAAACTAATGTCCATCGCGTTGGTGATGCCATCCAGCCATCTCAAAGCTGTAAGAGGTAGCCATAAAATAAAAAGACTAATTCTCTTTTAGGATCCCTAACTCTAAAGTCAATGTTTCTGGAAAAGTTTCCAATGTGTTGTGAGAATTGGAAAGAGGGTTAGAACACAGGCTATAGCTCAAAGGGGACAAGTTTGAGGGATGGTAATAATTTGACAAAAACAAAAGAAAGCCTTGCTTTAAAAAAAATAATTGTTGCAAATGCATGCATAATCTCTAGTATGTTTCTCAACACATTGGTCTTGTTTACCATTAGTTTGTCTAGATTTCTAGAAAAATTTAAAAGAACTAGATATTTTAAAGATACAATTTGGGAAATATCAAGAAAGTATTTCTTCCCATGCAATTAATAATCCCATTGCTTTCTTTGCTACCTGAAATTCTATAGCGTGTTTATTTTCAGATTTATTTCCATAAAAATTTATGGCACAGAATTCTCTTTAAAAATGTTTAAATCTCCTTTGACTATATAGCTGTAATCATTTTTATGATGCTTACTATTTTTATTATGTTCACTGTCCTTTTTATTTCAATCAGTATTAGCAGAATTTTGTCAGTCGTTCCAAAGAATTAACTTTAGTTTTCAAATTTTGATATGCTTGTTTGTGCTGTCTCTTTTTTGTGTGTGTGCTGTCTTATATTTCATTAATTTCTGTTCCTTTCTTTATTGTATCCTTTCTTCTGAGCTCATTGGTTTTACTCTGCTCTTCTTTTTAATTGCAGATTCATGTATACATATTGAAGATTATGAATTTTCATTTAAATACTGCTGTTGTTGTTGTTGAGTTGCCAACTCATGTCTGCCTCTTTGAGTCCCCATGGACAGGAGCATGCCAGGCTTCCCTGTCCCTCACCATCACTCAGAGTTTGCCCAAGTTCACATCCATGGTGTCGGGGATGCCATCCAACCATCTCACCCTCTGTTGCCCTCTTCTGCTTCTGCCTCAGTCTTTCATAGCATCTGGGTCTTTTCCAATGAGTTGGCTGTTTACACCAGGTGGCCAAAGTATTGAGCTTCAGCTTCAGCATCAGTCCTTCCAATGAGTATTCAGAATTTATTTCCCTTAGGATTGAGTGACTTGAATTTCTCGTTTCCAAAGGACTCTCAAGAGTCTTCTCCAACACCACAGTTCAAAAGTATCAATTATTCGGCACTCTGCCTTCTTTAATGGTCCAACTCTCACAGCTGTACATGACTACTGGAAAGACCACAGCCTTAACTATACAGATCCTTGTCAGCAAAGAGATATCTTTGCTTTTTAACACACTGTCTGTAGCTTAGTCCAAAAGTTTTATTTCATTGTTATTCAGTTCTCCATGTAGTTGTATTCACTAAGGGAATTACATACAAACTGCTCTGATTTCTAATAAAACATGCATTCCCTCTACTCCATTTTCACTTATATCTTTAAAATTTCAGTGAGAAGTGTATCAGTGAGCAGGAGATATAAAGGTAGTTTAAGGACATCCACAAGGGATGAAGGGGGGCAGGCAGAGAATGGGGTGGGAGCCCTGGTTTATCCACACACGACACTGACTTGAACTTCACACCTGTTCTAACTGGGTGGTCTTCCTTCAGCCTTCCCTGCAGGACCAGGGCAGAGTGATGTGCAGAGAAGCAGAAAAGAGAGGGTGGGGTGGGATTCAAGTCTGAGATTCTCAGAACCCTCAGCAGGGTCCTACTCTCTGAAGAACTATCAACTGCCTTTTCACCTCGTCGGTCCCCATGACACAGGCCGGCTTCCTGCTGGCTCTTCTCCCCTAGCACCTGACTTCTGTTTCATTCATTCTGGGTCCCACACAAATCGCTGGTTTATTTTACCCTCTATTTATGTCCTGTGGATGAGATTCTCCTCCCAACTAGGCTGAGATCTCCTCTTATAAATGCTACTGCACAGAGCTGACCACACTGAAGGTGCGCAGTGGATACTGGTGTGAAGGAATGCGATAAAATGGAACAAAATGGAAAGGCGAGGGAAGGGTGGGATGGACAGAGCCTGTCCAGTCCATGAGCAGAGGCGGGACTTTCCACCAACTCCTGCAGGGAGCCCCTTGCTCATGAGGACTCTGGTGCAGACACCATGCCCTGCATGTCCCTTATGAGATATAAACTTGCTGACAAAGAGTAGCCATGGGCAAAAAAATGTGAGAAATGTGGGTCTTGAGTGTGGATCCTGTTCTTTGGGCTGCCCCCACTGCACCCACCCCCCATCCCTCCCACCTTACAGTCTAACCAGGACCCCTTCCCCGACAAACATCCCCCGGACCCCCACTCCTCTGATTGCTTCAGGTCCCCAGGGCTTCTTGAGCTGAGGTTTGAGTGATGCATTAAGGTCCCTTCTTGTCCTCCGTATCCAGGTTTTTCTGGCCAAAGCCGCAGGACCTCCTGCCAGGCTCCCTCTGTCTTCCAGAGCCAGATCACCTAGAAGGGCTACCTGAGGTGTGCCAAGAAGACACCAGCAATGGTTTCCACACCCTCTCTCTTTGGGAACCAAGACACCAAAAGGGAGCTTGTGAGCTCTGGGTTTGCAGGGGTGAAGACTGGGAGATGAGGCCTTGCCCTCGGGAATAGAGTCTCACACAGGAGGATGAGAAGATAAGTCAGATGTTCTAGAGAATTCACCCACGGCTTTTCCTGGTCACAGATCAAGATACGGGTGTTCTCATCACAGAGTGATAGCAGGCAGTTTGCAATGCCCTATCCCGAAAGCTAGTGCCTCTGCTCGACTCTTTGGGACCCTCAGACTCATCAGTTCTGGAATCGGTTGGGACCCAAAACCAGAACCGAAGGAAACAGTATTCTCATAGGGTTGGGTATTTCAGACTCCCTGATGTAGTGAGGCAAGGAACTGAAGTCAAGAGTGTTAAAAAAAGATATAGTGTGAACCTAAATGTCCATCAACAGGTGAATGGATAAATATGTCAATTCCAGCCAAGAAGTATGATCTGTGACATATAGTGGGAGTCTCTTGAGCAACAGACATGGAATAAAGCTAAGCTGCATAATCTTGATTTGGTAAGTGGTGATTAAAGAAGCAAATTAGGGACAAGAGGGAACTTACCATCTATCCACATAAACTGCTTTTCTCTCACTTCCCCATTATTTTTCCTTACTCTGCCCACTCCTCTTCCCTTGTTCAGTAAAGATTTACTGAGGAATGCCCTGTCCATCAGAACAAGACTCAGTTTCCCCCAAAGTCAGTCTCTCCCATTAGGAAGCTTCCATAAGCTCTTATCCTTATTTTTCAGAGGGCAGACAAAATGAAAACCACAATCACAGAAAACTAATCAAACTGATCACATGGACCAAAGACTTGTCTAACTCAATGAAACTATGAGCCATGCTGTGTAGGGCCACCCAAGACGGACAGGTCATGGTGGAGAGTTCTGACAAAACATGATCCACTTGAGAAGGGAGTGACAAACCACATAAGGATTCTTACTTTGACAACCACAGGAACAGTATGAAAAGGCAAAATATATGACACAGAAAGATAAAGTCCCCGGGTCAGTAGGTGCCCAATGTGCTACTGGAGAAGAGTGGAGAAATAACTACAGAAAGAATGAAGAGATGGAGCCAAAGTGAAAACAACATCCAGTTGTGGATGTGACTGGTGGTGGAAGTAAAGTCCAATGCTGTAAAGAGCAATATTGCATAGGAACCTGGAATGTTAGGCCCATGAATCAGAGCAAATTGAAAGTGGTCAAACAGGAGATGACAAGAGTCAACATTCAAATTCTAGCAATCAGTTGAACTAAAATGGACTGCAATGGGTGAACTTAACTCAGATAACCATTATATCTACTACTGTGGGGAAGAATCCCTTAGAAGAAATGGAGTAGCCCTCATAGTTAAAAAAAGAGTTCAAAATGCAATACTTGGGTGCAATCTCAAGAATGACAGAATGATCTCTGTTCGTTTCCAAGGCAAACCATTCAATATCACAGTTATCCAAGAAAAGCTATGACCAACCTGCTGCTGCTGCTATTTTGCTTCAGTCGTGTCTGACTCTGTGCTATCCCATAGACAGCAAGCCACCAGTCTACCCTATCCCTAGGATTATCCAGGCAATAACATAGGAGTGGGTTGCCATTTCCTTCTCCAATACACGAAAGTGAAAAGGGAAAGTGAAGTCGCTCAGTCGTGTCTGACTCTTAACGACCTCATGGATTGCAGCCTACCAGGCTCCTCCATCCATGGGTTTTTCCAGGCAAGAGTAGACAGCATATTAAAAAGCAGAGATATTACTTTGCCAACAAAAGTCCATCTAGTCAAAGTTATGGCTTTTCAGTAGTCATATATGGATGTGAGAGTTGGACAATAAAGAAAGCTGAGCAGAGAAGAATTGATGGTTTCGAACTGTTGTGTTGGAGAAGACTGTTGAGAGTCCCTTGGACTGCAGGGAGATCCAACCAGTCCATCCTAAAGGAAACAGTCCTGAATATTCATTGGATGGACTGATGCTAAAGATGAAACTCCAGTACTTTGGCCACCTGATGTGAAGAACTGACTCATTGGAAAAGACCCTGATGCTGGGAAAGGTTAAAGGAGGGAGGAAAAGGGGCTGACAGGATGAGATGGTTGGATGGCATCATTGACTCAATGGACTTGAGTTTGAGCAAGCTCCAGGAGTTAGTAATGAATTGGGAACCCTGGGGTGCTGCAGTCCGTGGGGTCACAAAGAGTTGGACATGACTGAGCAACTGAACTGAACTGAATTGCCCAAACTTGTGTTACCCAGTATCAATCTGGGCCTCTCTTCCACTTTCTATCCTATCTTTGTGGCACAATGTCTTAAAAAAAAAAAAAACTGAAGTATAGTTGATTTACAGTGTTGTCCTATTTTCAGATGCACAGCAGAGTGATTCAGTTGATTCTTTTCCATTATAGGTTATTACAAGATGCAGAATATAGTTGTGGTACATGTATACAAAGGAATACTATTCAATCATAAAAAAGAATGAAATACTGCCATTTTGAACAACACAGATAGACCTAGTGATTATCATACTAAGTGAAGTAAGTCAGAGAGAGAAAGCCAAGTATTATACAATATTGCTTATATGTGGAATCTACACACACAAAAAATACAAATGTGCTCATTTGCAAAGCAGAAGAAGACTCACAGACACAGAAACAAACATTGCTACCAAAAGGAAAAGGGGGGGAGGATAAATTGGAAATTTGGTGTGAACAGATACACACCAGTGTATGTAAGATAGATTACCATAATAAAATAGACTGTGTAGCACAAGAAACTACATTCTGCTTCTTGTAATAACCTATAATGGAAAAGAATCAACTAACTCACTTTGCAGCACACCCACCTGAAACTAGATAACATTGTAAATCAACTATACTTCAGGGTTTGTTTTTTTTTTTAAGACATTGTGCAAGAAAGTGAGGAGAGAAAGTGGAAGAGGGGTCTGACTGACACTGGGTAACCCAGGAATGGGCAGAAAAAGAGAAAATATGGGGAAGGGAGAGAGAAACAGGAGTTTATGTGATAGATGGTAACTTCCCACTTATCCCCATTTTGCTTCTTTAATCTCCACTTACCAAATCAAGATTAGGCAACTCAGTTTTATCCCATGTCTATTGCTCAAGATCCCCCACTATATGTCTCAGGTCATACTTTTTGGCTGGAATTGACAGATTTACATCAGTCTGCAAACTTTCTTCACAGCCCCAATTCCTTCCATTTGGCTCTCTTGTAAAACATCCAGTGATAGGCCTGGGGTCCTGAAAGTCCCCTTCCAGGCTCTGGCCCCACATTCATTCTCTAAGTTGTTCAAGTTATTCACTTTTCTGATTGTTTTTACTTATTTAGATTTGGAGATAATAATCTCTTCTTCCCAGTATGGCTAAGTGAGAAGAAGCTATAAGACACGCATTTGCTCCTGCTCCTGCTCATTTGCTAAGTCGTGCCCAACTCTTTGAGACCCATGGACTGTAGCCCACCAGGCTGCTCTGTCCATAGGATTAGAATACTGGAGTGGGTTGCCTTTTCCTCCTCCAAGGGATCTTCTTGATCCATGGATCAAACTTGCATCTCCTGCATTGGCAAGCAGATTCTTTACCACTGTGCCACCTGGGAAGACCAAAGCACAGTGCTTAGCCCAAAGGAAATATATTGCACTGGTGTCTGTTTCACCTAGTTCACTTGTGCTCTTTTTCTCACCTGTGCAATGCTTCTACCTTCAAACCATCATTCATACCATTTCCTCCCACCTGTTTCAGTTCAGTTCACTCAGTCATGTCTGACTCTTTGTGACCCCATGGACCACAGCACGCCAGGCCTCCCTGTCCATCACCAACTCCCAGAGTTTACCCAAACTCATGTCGGTTCTTGTCTCCTCATCAATATATGAGGACACCTATAGAAGTGAACCCAGATTGGTTTCTTCTTTTTTCCATTACATCATCCTCTAACACATTAGAGGGACATCAGAGACATCAGAATCTATTCATAGGTTATGTGAATGGCTACCTACTCCGATGGTTCCCAGAGTCATGGAAACTGCTACCATCAGCTACTTTGCAGACTTCCTGTGTACTAGACCAGTGTTTCTCAATGTGCGGGCCTTGGATCAGGAGCATCAGCATGAACTGGAAACTCGTTAGAAATGCAAAGTTTTGAGCTTCATCCCAAACTTACCAGAAACGCTGGGAGTAGAATGCAGCTATCTGTGTTTTCAGAAACCTTCCAAATGAGTCTGATGCAAGGTAAAAATCTGAGCACCACAGGGCTCAGGCACATTCTTTAGAAGGTCCTTCCACCTCGGATTAAATCAGCTACCTGGAAATCCTAAAGGAGACAGACAAAGTGCAAGTGAAATGTAAAAGGCTTTGGTTGAGAAAGTCAGCACTGGACCCTCTCATCTAGGATGAACTTCAAAGAAAGAAAATGTAGTAGTACTTTGGGCAATCAGGAAATGTCCTACTGTGCTATATAGGGAGAAAGCCAGAAACTGAAGGTGCCTCAAAGATAGACCTCCTACTTCTGCTCATAGTTGTGTCCAGGGCACAAGACGGCAACCCATCTTCAACAATGCAACTGATGACCCTGCCCTAGGGCAGTTGTCCTCAAAGCATTCCCACTTTCCAATTCCACCCAGGATAAAGGACAGGGCTTTCGAAAGCATTCTTCACACAACTCACAAAACTGGGGCTGCGACGCTACAGTCTCACGTCTGTTAGTGAGTAAGTTTCTATTGTTTTGCAAAACTACACTCAGGATGCAAACTTAACAAATTCCTGTCTTGATCTCCAGCCTCATTTCTACACAATCTGTGCTTCTGGTTTCTAGCCAGCCTTGCTTCCTTTAAATACCTGAGAGGTCCATGTAGTTACTTGCCTTGAAATATGCTGCTACTTCTTCCTAGAAACACCTTCAATCCCCGTGTCTCACTTATCAACTTCAGCTCAAACAATGTTACTTTTTCTCAGAAGTCTTTCGGGACTACCCTCTCCCATCAGCTTACCTTAGACTTTTTACATTATACACTCTGACAATTTCCTTAATAACATTTCCTATGCTGTAGTCTTTGCCTAATGCCAGGCTTGCCTAGGAAACGAAGAGGTGATGGGGAAAGGTGGTGATGGTAAAAATTTTATTTTCTTAAAAGATAGAACCAGAATTCCTCTGGAATGCAAGTAGCTATTCAAGAAAAACACCATGGTTGATATGTTTGGAAGGAAAATGAGATCCCAAAACCAGATACAGCCAGAAACAGAGCAATCAAAAGGAAAAGAATTTCTTTGTTTTAGAATTGAATAAGATCATTCTTGAAGAAATGCAAAATTTTTCAATTTTTTATTATCAAATAGAATCTAGCAAAATCTTAGATGATAAAGATTTTCCCCAAGTATACCAAGAAGGTTGACTATCAGGAAATGTTGCTTAGTCACTAAGGCATATCCAACTCTTCTGCAACCCCATGGACCATAGCCCACCTGGCTCCTCCATCCATGGGATTTCCCAGGCAAGAACACTGGAGTTGGTTGCCATTTCCTTCCCCAGGTCTTCCAGATCCAGGATCAAGCCAGTGCCTCCTGCATTGGCAGATGGATTCTTTACTGCTTAGCCACCCAGGAAGCCCATATATCAGGAAATATTTTCACATAATTTAAGGTATTATAAAGCTATGGAGCAACATAACCAATCATGGCCATATCTGTTGGAAGGTAATGTAGTACAAATTCAGCATCTAATAATTGGTTAACTTTTTACCAAAAATAAAAATTTACAACTCAGCATCAAAGCCTGCACTTTATTTAAGTGGAAGCATTTAGATTCTGTCACAAAAGTCAGAAACAAGGAGGGCTACCAAATTGGGATTGTTGAACATTCTTCTAGATACTAGCCACAATGTATTAGCAGTGAACACATATATACGTTTGTTTTTTTTTTTTAAGACATCCAAGAGGAGGAGGGAAAATGATCATTTTTGGTTGCATAAAGAACTTCTACAAATCAATATCAAACCAGTTAGAAACAGAATTTAAATGTGAGTAACAAATACAACACTTTAAATCATATGGACTGGAGTGGGTTGTCATTTCCTCCTCTAGGGGATCCTTCCAACCCAGGGATCAAACCAGGGTCTCCCACATTGGCAGGCAGATTCTTTACCATCTAAGCCACCAAGGAAGCCCCAACAAATATCTGCATGTTAAGTCACTTCAGTCATGGCTGACTACTTACAACCCTATGGACTGTAGCCCACCAGGCTCCTCTGTCCACAGAATTCTCCAGGCAAGAATACTAGAATGGGTTGCCATGCCTTCCTCCAGGGGATCTTCCCCACCTAGGGATCCAACCTGAGACTCTTATGTCTCCTGCATTGGCAGGTGGGTTCTTTACCACTAGAGCCACCTGGGAAACCCTAGATACCAATTAAAAAGACACAGTTCTTTAACATATGAAAAATAATTTGACTACATTCATATTGAGTAATGTGTATAAAAAAGACAGGAACACAATTTTTCATTGATCAGGTTGGCAAATAAAATCATTAACAAGCATATGGGGAAATTGACAAAATGCTGATATAATTAGTTTGGTTAAAATTTTTATTGTGGACAATCCAATAATGTCTATCAAAATTATAAATGCATCCACCAATCATGTAGCAATTCCATGTCTAAGAATCTATCCAGGTGGTCCAATAATCTATTGCTAAATAACAAATCACTCCAAAACAGTGGCAAAAAGCAAGTTTTGCTCATGATCTTACATGTCTGCTTGTACATCAAGCAGAGCACAGAAGGTGTCACTTGCCTCTGCTCCTTGCAGACTGGGGCTTCACTTGGTGGCTCAAATGGCTGCAAAGCTGGGACACTGGCCTAGCGCCACACCTCACACCTCTGTGCCTCCCTGGTGGTCAACTGTGTTCATTGGTTCCTCTCCCTGTTGCATCTGCTGGGGCTGAAATGTTCCAGATGGCCTCTTTGCTCCATCACCAAAGTGATAGTAATTTACTCCTGGTGGTTTTGATTCCCTAAGTCACCATAATAGTGTAAAGTCAAAGGAATTTAAAGGGATTATTGGTCAGCTTTGTCCACTGAACGAGAATGCAGATCAAAGAGCACTCACTGAGGCTACAGAGTGAGGGTGACATGTGGGAATGAACTGGTGAAGGGCTGGTTAGAAGAGACCACATTGAAGGATGCTGCTGCTGCTGCTAAGTTGCTTCAGTCGTGTCCGACTCTGTGCGACCCCAGAGACGGCAGCCCACCAGGCTCCCCCGTCCCTGGGATTCTCCAGACAAGAACACTGGAGTGGGTTGCCATTTCCTTCTCCAATGCATGAAAGTGAAAAGGGAAAGTGAAGTCACTCAGTCGTGTCCAACTCTTAGCGACCCCATGGACTGCAGCCTACCAGCCTCCTCCATCCCTGGGATTTTCCAGGCAAGAGTACCGGAGTGGGTTGTGAGGTATGCCCATGTCCAATTCCGAGGAGCTGACAGCTATCACCACATCATGCTCTGGATGCTTCCGAAGGAGATGATTGTGAGCCATCATCTGAAACCATAGACAAAGCAATGTGATGTAAGAAAACTCAAAGTGGAGTTCCTCTCTTCCCTCACTTGCTGATATGCCCCCTCTTGTAATAATGTAACCTTGTTGGTAGCTGCATCTTAGTGGAATTCTTCTGTTGATGTCTTTTGTTTGATGGGAAATGTTTTTAAAACTTTTTAATTAAAATTTTTAATTATCTGGAGTAACAGGTAAATTTGGTCTTAGAGTACAAAATAAAGCAGGACAAAGGCTAACAGAGTTTCGCCAAGAGAACACACTGGTCATAGCAAACACTCTCTTCCAACAACACAAGAGAAGACTCTACACATGGACATCACCAGATAATCAACACGGAAATCAGATTGATTATATTCCTTGCAGCAAAGACAGAGAAGCTCTATACAGTCAGCAAAAACAAGAGCAGGAGCTGGCTCAGATCATGAACTCCTTATTGCCAAATTCAGACTTAAATTGAAAAAAGTAAGGATAACCACTAGACCATTCAGGTATGACCTGAATCAAATCCCTTGTGAGGATACAGTGGAACTGAGAAATAGATTCAAGGGATTAGATCTGATAGAGTGCCTGAAGAACTATGGACAGAAGTTCCTAACTTTGTACAGGCTGCAGTGATCAAGACCACCCCCAAGAAAAAGAAATGAAAACAGGCAAAATGATCATCTGAGGAGGCCTTACAAATAGCTGAGAAAAGAAGAGAAGCTAAAGGCAAAGGACAAAAGGAAAGATATATCCATCTGAATGCAGAATTCCAAAGAATAGCAAGGAGAGATAAGAAAGCCTTCCTCAGTGATCAATGCATAGTAATAGAGGAAAATAATTGAATGGGAAAGACTATAGACATCTTTTGAAGAAAATTAAAGATACCAAAGGAACATTTCACACAAATATGGGCACAATAAAGGATAGAAATGGTATGGACCTAACAGAAGCAGAAGATATTAAGAACAGGTAGCAAGAATACACAGAAGAACGATACAGAAAAGATCTTCATGACCCAGATAATCATGATGGTGTGATCACTCACTTAGAGCCAGGCACCCTGGAATGTGGAGTCAAGTGGGCCTTAGGAAGCATCACTACGAACAAAGCTAGTGGAGGTGATGGAATTCCAGTTGAGCTATTTCAAACCCTGAAAGATGATGCTGTGAAAGTGCTGCACTCAATATGCCAGCAAGTTTGGAAAACTCAGCAGTGGCCACAGGACTGGAAAAGGTCAGTTTTCATTCCAGTTCCAAAGAAAAGCAATGCCAAAGAGTGTTAAAACTACCACACAATTGCACTCATCTCACATGCTAGCAAAGTTATGCTCAAAATTCTTCAAGCCAGGCTTCAACAGTACATGAACCATGAACTTCTAGATGTTCAAGCTGGATTTAGAAAAGGCAGAGGAACCAGAGATCAAATTGCCAACATCCACTGGATCATAGAAAAAGCAAGAGAGTTCCAGAAAAACACCTACTTCTGCACCACTGACTATGCCAAAGCTTTTGACTGTGTTCATCACAACAAATTGTGGACAATTCCTCATGAGATGGGAATACCAGACTACCTGACCTGCCTCCTGAGAAATCTGTATGCAGGTCAAGAAGCAACAGTTAGAACTGAACATGGAACAACAGACTGACTCCAAATTGGGAAAGGAGTACATCTAGGCTGTATACTATCACCCTGCTTATTTACCTTATATGCAGAGTACATCATGTGAAATGTCAGGTTGGATGAAGCACAAGCTGGAATCAAGATTGCCAGGAGAAAACTCAATAACCTCAGATATGCAGATGACACCACCATAACGGCAGAAAGCAAACAAGAACTAGAGAGCCTCTTGATGAAAGTGAAAAAGGTGAGGGAAAAATCTGGCTTAGAACTCAACATTCATAAAACAAAGATCGTGGCATCTGGACCCCCATCACGTCATGGAAAGTAGATGGGGAAACAATGAAAACAGTGAGAGACTTTCTTTTCTTGGTCTCCAAAATCACTGCAGATGGTGACTGCAGCCATGAAATTAAAAGATGCTTGCTCCTTGGAAGAAAAGCTATGACCAACTTAGACAGCATATTAAAAAGCAGAGACATTACTTTGTCAACAAAGGTCAGTCTAGTCAAAGCTATGGTTTTTCCAGCGGTCATGTTTGGATGTGAGAGTTGGACTAGAAAGAGAGCTGAGTGCCGAAGAATTGATGCTTTGGAACTGTGTTGTTGGAGAAGACTCTTGAGAGTCCCTTGGACTGCAAGGAGATCCAACCAGTCCATCCTAAAGGAAAGCAGTCCTGAATGTTCATTGGTAGGACTGATGCTGAAGCTGAAACTCCAATACTTTGGCCACCTGATGTGAAGAACTGACTCATTGGAAAAGACCCTGATGCTGGGAAAGATTGAAGGAGGGAGGAAAAGGGGACGACAGAGGATGAGGTGGTTGGATGGTATCACCCACTCGACAATGGACATGAGTTCGAGCAAGCTCCGGGAGTTGACGATGGACAGGGAAGACTGGCGTGCTGCATTCCATGGGGTCACAAAGAGTTGGACATGACTGAGCGACTGAACTGAACTGAGCTGAATTAAAATTTTAGCTAGTAAGCTTTACAGTTATTCCATGAGATTGACCTTTCTTACAATTCTCAGCATTCTTCGTTTGTTCACTGAGTTTTGCTTTGTTTTGCTTTGCACCCATAATTTCAGTGAAACTATGGAATTCAGGCTTCCTTCTTTCCTTCCCTCCTTTACCAACTCACCCCACACACTTTGACCCCCAATGAACAGCCCTCCACCCTCCACCAAACCTCTTTTCTTTTTCTTTTCTTCTATTTTAAAATTGAAGTACACTTGATTTACAACATTATATTAGTTTCAGGTGTAGGACACAGTGATTCAAAATTTTTGCACATTATTTTACTAACATTATAAAGTCTTTTAAAATAAAATGTAAAAGTCTATTCTGATTTTGTTTCTGATTTCTTCTTATACTCATTTTGGTACCTTGTGTTTTTCAAGGAATTTCCCCACTAGACTTAAGTAGTTGGATTTATTTGCAGGAACAAAATAGTTTATCATCCCTTTGATATGATTAGGAACTATAGTAATAATTCCTCTTTGAATTCTGATATTGTCTATTTATTATTATTTCTTTTTGTTTGATCAACCTGGTTAGAGATTTAACTTCACAAATTTTACAAAAATCTAATTTTGATTTTCTACTTCATATTTTCTATGTTCTGTTTTATTGCACATTTTTTAAAAAATGCCTTTTGCACAGCAAACGTTTTTAATTTCAAAAGAGTTCAACTTATCAATTGTTTCTTTCATAAATCATGCTCTCAGTTTTGTATCTAAAATACCATCACCAAATCCAAGGTCACCTAGATTTCCTCCAATATTATCTTCTAAGAGTTTTACAGTTGTACATCTTTATCTATGATCTCTTTTGAATTGATTCATGTGAAAGGTACGAGGTCTGTGACTATGCTCTTTTCTCTTCTTTATTGCATGTGCATGTCAAGCATCATTTATTGAAAAGTCTATGCTTTTAGACAGACTCACAGATATAAAATATAAAGTAGTGGATACATGGGGAGAGAGAGAAGAAGGGGGAAAGAGGGGTATCTCTTACATATGGGATTAAAAGATACAAAATATTATGAAGCAAATAAATAAGCAACAAAGATATATCATACAGCACAGGGAATTACAGCCATTATTTTGTAATAACCTTCAAGGGAATATAATCTATAAAAAAAGACTGATTCATTATGCTGTATACTCGAAACTAATATAATATTGTAAATCAAGTATACTTCAATTTAAAAGGCAAAAATGAATAAAAGTTTTGAAAAGACTACGGTTTTTCTATCAGATTATCTTTGGTTTTTTGTCAAAGATAAATTACATTTAAAATAACTATCATTATGTTTGGATTTAGATATAGTTTTTTTTTTAATATTTATTTATTTGGCTGCACTGGGATCTATAATTGGAGCATGCAGGCATGCAAGATCTTTAGTTGTGGCATGCGAACTCTTAATTGTGGCATGTGGGATCTAGTTCTCTGACCAGAGACTGTGTCCAGGCCCCTGCATTGAGAGCGGGATTTACAGCTACCTTTACCCTCTTGCTTCTGCTCTCTGTTTGCCCCATATTTTCACTGTTACTCTTTTCTTCATTCTTGTGTGTTGATCTCTTCAAAAGTATTCCATTTTCTTTCCTCTTTTGGTGTTTTCTCCTAGTGGCTGCTCTAGAAACTGAAGTATTTATCCTTAATGTATTATTCTCTACCTTGAATTCATAGTGGACCACTTCAAAGAAGATATAAGAACCTTATGAACGTGTACTTCCATTTAGCCCCTACCCTTCCTTTGTCACCGTCATGTTTTGCTTCTTTGTGGGTTGGAAACTCACAACAGGTCATTATTGTTTTTGCCTTAGTCAGTTTCATTTTTTTAAGAAACTAAGCAATGATCAAAATAGTAGTCTTCTCATATTTCTCACGTCTTTAAAATTTCCAGAAACACTTATTCTTTCCTGTTGACCCAGAGTTCTATCTGGTATCATTCTCTTTAATCCTGAAGAATTTCTTTAACATTTCTTATATCTCAAGTCCTACTAGGGGAGAGAAGGGGGGTGGAGGGGACAAATTCTCTCTGGTTTTCTATCTTAAAATGTCTTTCTTCAATCTTCATTTGTGATGGGTAGTTTTTCTGGGCCTATCTTTTATGTTTCTTCACCATCTAAAACTTACTCCAGTGCTTTCTGGCTCATGTGAGCTCTTATAAGAAAGTAGCCATTTTTCCTATATTGTCCCCCTGTGTGTAATGTAGCTTTCCCCCTCCTCTAGTTGATTTTAAATTATTCTCTCCTGTCTCTCTATTTCTTTTTCTTAGTTTTCTGTAATTTGACTCCAAAGTGCCAGGATTTTGTTTTTCTTTCTATTTCCCACATAAAGCTCAGATTTTTGGATTTATGACTTGAAATTTTTCATCAAAATTTAAAAATTTTTGTCTTTATATCTTCAAATATTGTTTTTCCTCCCAGTTGAGTCTGTTCATCTCTTTCTGGGGTTCTAATTACATTAGATGGCTTGATATTATCCCACTGATCACTAGTGCTGTGCTTGTCTATTTTTCATATTTTTCTTTTATGCTTTAGTATCAGTTTCTCATGATCTGTCTTCAAGTTGACAGACTCTTTCTTCAATGTCAATATTCTATGAGGTTCATAGAGATTATAGTGCTAAAATTAATACTTCTGAGTTTATATTTCTCTCATGAACTCTTAGTCAATTATATTTATTTTTCTATAAATCCTTTAGCACTTTTATAACAGCTAAAGTCCTCAGTTCCAATGAATGAGTCATCTGTAGTTCTGCTTCTACTCTTTAATCTTTTGATTATGAGCCATATTTTCCTGACTGTTCATATATCATATAAATTTATATTACAGACAATAAAACTGAAGTCTATCAAGCACCAGCGGCTGCGACACCGCACAAGCACGGCCAAGTGGAGCAACCCCACGCCCAAGGTCAGGGGTGGCGGCCAGGAGGAGCTACCCGACGCCCGAGGTCATGGGCAGGAGGAGCTACTCCATGTCCAAGGTACAAAGCAGCGGCTGTGCTTTGCTGGAGCAGCCATGAAGAGATACTCCACATCCAAGGTAAGAGAAAACCAAGTAAGATGGTAGGCACTGAGAGAGGGCATCAGAGGGCAGACAGACTGAAACCAGATCACAGACAACTAGCCAATCTGATCACACGGACCACAGCCTTGTCTAACTCAATGAAACTAAGTCATGCTGTATGGGGCCACCCAAGATGGACGGGTCAGGGTGGAGAGGTCTGACAGAATGCAGTCCACTGGAGAAGGGAATGGCAACCCACTTCAGTATTCTTACCTTGAGAACCCCATCAACAGTATGAAAAGGCAAAAAATAGGGCACTGAAAGAGAAATTCCCCAGGCCGGTAGGTGCCCAATATGCTACTGGTGATCAGTGGAGAAATACCTCCAGAAGGAATGAAGGGATGGACCCAAAGCAAAAACAACACCCAGTTGTGAATGGGACTGGTGATAGAAGCAAGGTTCGATGCTGTAAAGAGCAATATTGCATAGGAACCTGGAATGTTAGGTCCATGAATTGAGGCAAATTGGAAGTGGTCAAACAGGAGATGATAAGAGTGAACATCAACATTCTAGGAATCAGCGAACTAAGATGGACTGGAATGGGTGAATTTAACTCAAATGACCATTATATCTACTATTGTGGGTAGGAATCTCTTAGAAGAAATGGAGTAGCCATCATAGTCAACAAAAGAGTCTAAAATGCAGTACTTGGATGCAATCCCAAACATGACAGAATGATCTCCATTCGTTTCCAAGGCCAACCATTCAATATCATGGTAATCCAAGTCTATGACCCAACCAGAAATGCTGAAGAAGCTGAAGTTGAACAGTTCTATGAAGACCTACAAGACCTTCCAGAACTAACACCCCAAAAAGATGTCCTTTTCATTACAGGGGAATGGAAGGCAAAAGCAGGAGGTCAAGAAACACCTGGAGTAACAGGCAAATTTGGCCTTAGAGTACAGAATGAAGCAGGGCAAAGGCTAATATAATTCTGCCAAGAGAATGCACTGGTCATAGCAAACACCCTCTTCCAACAACACAAGAGAAGACTCTACACGTGGACATCACCAGATGCTTGACACCGAAATCAGATTGATTATATTTTTTGCAGTCAAAGAAGGAAAAGCTCTATACAATCAGCAAAAACAAGAAAGGGAGCTGACTGTGGCTCAGATCATGAACTCCTTATTGCCTAATTCAGACTGAAATTTCATCTCTAATTTTTCAGAGCCTCCAATTAACACTTGCAATGAGACATTAGAAGACTTGATACCTCATTTCTCTCATATCTCTTCAGCCCTTTCAATAACCCGGATCCTACTTGATATCTCTATTCCTCTTAACAACCAAAACTTCCGAAAAGCACTAATCCACAACCGATCCAAACAAGCAATTCAATTCATTCTCTTGTTGATAAGCTTAGGAAGAGTGGTGGGGATTGGAACAGGGACTGCAGGGCTCATTACCTCTTTGCACTATCACAGCCTCTCTAAGAAACTTACTGAGAGCCTAGAAGTAGCTGTTGGCCTTATCACTCTCCAGGGCCAACTAGATTCCCTGACAGATGTGGTCCTTCCAACCAGAAGAGGATTAGACCATCTCACAGCAGAAAAAGGAAGCCTTTGTCTTTTTCTAGATGAAGCCTGCTGCTTCTACGCCAATAAATAGGGTGCTGCAAAACAGGCAGCAAGGAATCTGATAAATAGGGCCTCAAGAATACATCAACATCTTAGTAAATCATGAGAAAACTGGTTAAGCAATTGGGATTGGATGCCATGGGTCCTACCTGTATTGGGCCCCCTTCTCATATTAAGCCTTATTCTGACTTTTGGCCCCTGTCTAATGTGTCTTTTCTCAAAGTTCCTGTAGGGCTGCCTATGAGCCTTCACCAGCCAGACTGTTCATGAGCTACTTCTAACTCGCTCTGATTATCACAAGCCTCGAGCCCACTCTGACTTCCCTTAAACCACATTCCAGCCTATTCTTATCTTACCCCATGACAACGCCCCAAACTGTTGCAGGAGGGGGACCCCTTCCAGGGCCCGAAACCGGGCTCTTGTCTAACACTCAGAAATGATTTTCCGAGGAGAGACGTGCTGACAAAGCAAGAGATTTTATTGGAAAGGGTACCCGGGTGGAGAGCAACAGGGTAAGGGAACCCAGGAGAACAGCTCTGCCACATGGCTTGCTGTCTTGGGTTTTATGATGATGGGATTAGTTTCTGGGTTGTCTTTAGCCAATCCTTCAGACTCAGAGTCCTTCCTGGTGGTGCATGTCTTGTTCAGCCAAGATGGGTGCCAGAGAGAAGGATTCTGGGAGGTGGTTGGAAATGTAGTGTCTCCTTTTGACCTTTCTGAACTCTTCTGGTTGGTGGAGGCTTATTAGTTCCATGTTCCTTACTAGGAACTCCTGTTGTAAAATAACTCATGCAAATGGTTACTATGGTGCCTGGCCAGGGTGGGTGGTTTTAATCAGTGTGCTTCCTGTGACAAAACCAGCACAAAGCAGATACAGAAGCCTGACCTTCAGCCCTTACCCTATATCAAAAAGGCTGCAATGTTAGGGTTCACAATGGGCTCATGGCATATAGTTAAAAGATGGCTCATTGTGGTGCCCTGACAAACAAGAGATGAAGTCACAGTGGCCACATTGCCCTGGTGGGCATCCTGTTTTCCCTGAAGGCAATATCCTGTTTCTCCCTGCTGGTGCCAGTTTCTCAAGACTATGTGACCACCTAACTGTGAGATCCCTTCAACTACATGACCAAAAGACCCCAGCTGCGGGCTAAAAATAAACTAAAGCCCCCTCCCTTTGAGGCATGATTACCCATCAAAAAGTATAAGATGGGTTGTCTGTAAAGGGAGGGCACTGATTTTTCTCTAAAGCCAGTTTCTTTCTTTCTTTCTTTCTTTCTTTCTTTCTTTCTTTCTTTCTTTCTTCCTATAATGAATCTTTTTCTGCCTGAATGCCTGGCTTACTTTCTTTTTCTCCAAGGCCACCTTACCCAACACTTCAAAGCCGAGCAGAGTAATGGAATCAACCGTAGCTCCTGAATCAACCAGCCCTGAAGCCCACCCCATCTCTGATTTCTGATTTAGTTAGTTAGTTAGTTCAGTCACTCAGTCGTGTCCAACTCTCTGCCACCCCATGAATCGCAACACGCCAGGCCTCCCTGTCCATCACCAACTCCCGGAGTTCACTCAGACTCACGTCCATCAAGTCAGTGATGCCATCCAGCCATCTCGTCCTCGGTCGTCCCCTTCTTCTCCTCCTCCCAATCCCTCCCAGCATCAAAGTCTTTTCCAATGAGTCAACTCTTCGCATGAGGTGGCCAAAGTACTGGAGTTTCAGCTTTAGCATCATTCTTCCAAAGAAATCCCAGAGTTCATCTCCTTCAGAATGGACTGGTTGGATCTCCTTGCAGTCCAAGAAACTCTCAAGAGTCTTCTCCAACACCACAGTTCAAAAGCATCAATTCTTTGGCACTCAGCCTTCTTCACAGTCCAACTCTCACATCCATACATGACTACTGGAAAAACCATAGCCTTGACTAGACGGACCTTAGTCGGCAAAGTAATGTCTCTGATTTTGAATATGCTATCTAGGTTGGCCACAAATTTTCTTCCAAGGATTATGTCAGCCAATATATTCCCTTATTACTTAAGCCATTGGAGTTTGGGCTATCTTTTACCTGCATTTGAAAACATTTGAACTGATAAAGAGTTCTTCATATCTCTTTAAAAGAAATCCTGAGATTTATCAGAACACCTGTGTTTTCATGCTTCCTGCCAAAAAAGTGAATCGAGAATAAATAAATGAATTTCTCTTTTATCAGGTGACAGGGAGGACCTCTGCCTATATCTAAAGTTCCCACTTCAAGAAATGGAAATTCACTGCATCCCAAGAATGTGAAAAACCCCTGGAATGAATTATCCTGAAAATGACAATAGGAGGGTCAGAGGAAATGAGATGGCCCCCAGGTGGTTTTTTTCTGTGCTTCCTTTCCCTTTTGAGGGAGAATCAGTGCTCATGTTTGAACACTTTCCAAGAGATCATGTTGGGGAACATCCATGTGTGAGTCAAGGTGGAGCGCGACCCTGTCTCCTCCTATACTGCAAAATATTCTGGGGTTCACCCTCCAGCTTTACTCCCCTAGGAAGTCAGCAAAGGTGGAATGCCATCTGGCTCACTGAGAAATGCTGCTCCTTGGGCGAGAGATGCATTCTCATTATGGGGAGGCCTGGGAACTGACCATCTGCATCCCTGGAGGGAGGCCACCCTCCGGCAGCCCTGCTCCCAGATACTTTCTTTAGTGAGTTTCCCTGGTCCAGTGCCTTCCCTGGAGGGAGGGGGAGACCACCCATCACAGAGGGTCAAGGTCTACTCCACCAGATATGAAGTCTCCGCCTTCCTCTGCTCAGCCTAGTCTCCTCTGAGGGCCTTGAGCAGTGGAGGGAGCCAGGGCCCCCGGGAGGCCAAGACAGAAAGTTGGCTCCTTCCCAACCTTGATATTAGTACCACTCCGTGTCAATTTACCCCCTGTGTCCGCATTCCTGTCCTGTCTTCTCCATCCCCACACTTCCCATTACAGCTCAGGCCCTGATGGATGGCTGAGATGGAATTCTTTTCTTCTGAATGTGATGCCATGTTCCCAGGCTCACACTTACTTGGTCCAACTGCCACATTCCTGCAGTGTGATCTTCCTGAAATTCCTAACCTGCTTAAAAGCCTTGTGGAGAAAAGCCTTGAACCCGCCCAAGGCCCATCTCCCAGCCTGGGCCCTCAGCTGCTCCTCCAGTGATTCTCAATCTCCTGCCTGACCCAGCATTACCGGTTGGGGCACAGACTTCCATTACTGTGGGGCTGAATGGCTTGCCTGCTCACTCTGCCTGAAGTCAGTCCTGGAGGGAGGGGCCAGCAAGTTTCTAGAAGCCCCAGCCCCACCCTGGGCAGGGCGCCTCTGCCCCCGAGCCCTCACTCTCCTTCTGGTTGACATCCCACCATGAACAAATTTCTCTCACACCCATTTTTACTTTATTTTGTTCATTGGCCGCACTGGGTTTTCGTTGCTGCTCAGGCTTTCTCTAGTCATGACCAGCAAGGGCTACTCTGGCTTCCCTGTGTGGATGCTCACTTCTGGCTCACCCTCATTTTTATATGCCTTCCTCCCTCTACCACACAGGTGCCTTTGGCCTTACTTCTCTCAGATCCCTGGTGCCCAGCAGAGACCCCAACACTCAGCACTCAGCTATGTGTGGGTGGAGCGGGACAGGATGAAGTCAAGGAAGGGAGAGGCCAACTTGGGTCAGACAGTGTGGGAAGACCACATTGAGGAGGAGGTCCTTGGTCTGAGAACTCCGAGTTGCTTGGTGTTTCAAGGGTTTGAAGAGCTCACACTTAATACCCCTTGCACAAGATTGGAATTGTTTATGGGATAGCAATGTCGAGATCAACCGCACCTTTATCACCAGCAGGGACTTGGACAGTGAGCTTGGGCATCACAGAGAGTTCATCACTTACCCACCCAGTCACAGACTGTGCGACTGTGGGTCTCCCCAACAGGGTATGAAGGGACAGGCAACTATTCCATAGAAGAAGTTGGGAAGGGGTCACCCAGCCCCTTCCTCATCTGATTTCCTCTTTCCACTGATTTGGCGACCACCACTCAGACATCACCCCAGTGTCTGCCTGCTTCTCTTTTCTACCACTGAAATGTGCAATGCCACCCTTTCTCCAAATTTCTACAGGTATCACACACAATTTTGCTGACTTTGGGGTTCAAGATGTTCCACTACATCCCAGCTCAACCCATGATGGAAAATCTCCTCTAAGACGGGAGTAGGCAAACCACAGCCTGCAGAGCAAATCCAGGCTGAGGCCGGTTCTGTATAACCTGTGAGCTGAGGAGGGCTTTTACATTTTTTTAAAGGGTAAATAAATAAAAAGAAGCAGAATGTTTCATTGCCACATAGGAAAAGTTCATGCAATTCAAATTTCTAAACTTGTAGGGAATGCAGCTTTGCAGGTCACTTCCTTCTTGCCCAGGGTGGCTTTCATGCTCAAGAGGATGGTTGAGTGTTGAAGGAGACCAGATGTCCGGGTAAGCCTGCATTCCTACACTCACCATCTGGCTCTTATCCAGCCTTGCTCTAAGGATTTCCGGTTCTTTAATTTCCCAGTGGATGACTGTCAGAGATCTTCCTCTCCACCCTGTCTCCAGGGCCTTATTCCTTTCTCCCCCAGACTCTTCACACCCCAGAGACGTCCCAGAACATCCTAGTCGTTCTCTCCTGTGGAGTGTATAATTTTTTTTTTTTTTTTTTGTACAACCTACAAGGAAGTCAGAGTATGTTTCATATAAAATAAGCAATTTCAACTGTAGAAAGTAGGTCCCCAGTAAGATGCTCGCTCACACAGCGTGTCAGTCCACTCATTTTCCTTTATGCAAACTCCTCGATATTTCTTGATGGTGTGCATTTAGTTTATTATTTGCCTTCACCATTTTTAACACAACAGAAAGGGGAATTTTTTCTCCTTTGCATTTTATTTACCTAAAAAGCAACTGAAGAAAAGGGATGGCGTGTCTGATGCAAGGAAGTGAAATTGAAAGTGAAATTGAAAGTGAAATTATGTAAAAAGCAAATAAAGTTCCTGATCAACATAGATAGATATCAGTTTAGTTCAGTCCCTCAGTCATGTCCAACTCTGTGACCCCATGAACCGCAGCATGCCAGGCCTCCCTGTCCATCACCAACTCCCAGAGTCCACCCAAACCCATGTCCATTGAGTCGGTGATATACTGACTCTGAAAAAAATGGAAGCTGATGGCAGGTGATATCTGAAAGTGCTCAGCCTTGATGGATACTACACAAAATAATTACAATGGCAAGAAAAATCAAAAGGCATAGGACAAGAAGAACAAATATTTTGGTATGAGAAACGATCCAGGCTTTGAGTCGGAGGAGTGCCTTGAAGACACAGTTTCTCTCAGCCTCTTTCAAGTCTTGCTTTTGCTTTGCTACCTGCAGCCGTACCTTGTCCAGGTAGTGCCTCTGACCTTCCCCATGGGCGCCACCCCCCATCTGCTGGAGCATCTGTGCATCAAAGAAGAGATCGTTGGTGAGGAAGGCGCCCTGGTGCTCCCGCTCCAGCCCCTCGATCACGGCCATCAGCTGGGCCAGCTGCTCTCTCTGCTCATCCCCAGAGGCCCGATTGTTGAAGGCGCAGTACCTCCGCCCGACCTCCCGGACCAGGCTCCTCAGCCTGAGGTTATCTGTGTTTGCCACGTACTCATCCAAGGATGCCCCCGCCAAGTCCTCCTTGTGGGTGAAGAGGATAACCATGTATCTCTCGGCTCCTGCCCCAAAGACCTCCTTCACCCTGGTCACGGCCACCACATCCTGCTCAGTGAAGCGCCCCAGCTGGGTCACCAGCAGCAGCACGTGGGGCCCTGGCACCGACAGCAGATAGCAGGACCCAATGTTCTGGTACACCTCTTGATCCTGGGCCCCGGCCTCAAAGATGGGGGGTGTGTCCACCACCAGGATGGTCCTCCCATTCCACCTGCCTGTTGCCCTCTGACACTTCCTGGTCACCGACTGGGCCCCCAGCTTGGACTCAAAGACGGGCTGGCAGAGGATGCTGTTCCCAGTGGCACTTCTCCCGCTGCCTGTTTTTCCTACCAGGATGATCCTCAACGAGGAGGAGGGTTCAAAGCCCTGATGTTCTGTAAAAGAAAAAAAAAGAGAGAAAGAGAGAAAATTGTCTCGTTTTACTATACTAGTGATTCTTTTTTTTTTTTTTAATTTTAAATTTTTATTTACTCTTGGAGCAGATAACAAGCTGGCTGAAAACTCAATATTCAGAAAACTAAGATCATGGCACCAGTCCCAACATTTCATGGCAAATTGATGGGGAAACAATGGAAACAGTGAGAGAGTTTATTTTCTTGGGCTCCAAAAGCACTGCAGATGGTGACTTCAGACATGAAATTAAAAGATGTTTGCTCCTTGGAAGAAAAGTTATAACAAACCTAGACTGTGTATTAAAAAGCAGAGACATCACTATGCCAACAAAGATCTGTTTAGTCAAAACTATGGTTTTTCCAGTAGTCCTGTATAGATGTGAGAGTTGGACCATAAAGAAGTTTGAGCACCAAAGAATTGATGTTTTTGAACTATTCTCTCCAACTGTGTTGGAGAAGACTTTTGAGAGTCCTTTGGACTGCAAGGAAATCAAACCAGTCAATTCTAAAAGAAATCAACTCTGAATATTCACTGGAGGGACTGATACTGAAGCTGAAACTCCAATACTTTGGCCACCCGAAACAAAGAAGAGCTGACTCAGTAGAAAAGACCCTGATGCTGGGAAAGACTGGAGGCAGGAGGAGAAGAGGACAACAAAGGATGAGATGGTTGGATGGCATCATGGACTCAGCGGACGTGAGTCTGAGTAAAGTCCGGGAGATGGTGAAGGACAGGGAAGCCTGGTGTGCTGCAGCCCATGGGGTCTCAGAGGAGGACATGACTGAGCGACTGAGCAACAACAAGATGGTGAGCACTGTTGTTTCAGTTCCAGGTGTGCAGCAGAGTGAGTCAGTCATTCCTATGTGTGTATCTTTTCTTTTTCAAATTCTTTTCCTATTTAGATTATTTAGAATATTGAGCAGAGTTCTCTGTGCCATACCGTAGGTCTCTGTTGGTAAAGTTAGTGATTCATAAGATTTTTCTGTCACTGACTTTTCATGGTATCTCATGAAAGCTATGGACCTCTCTCTGCCAAACAGTGATACGAAAATCGTACAGATGTTTGCATACAACCTTGGGTGGCTCTTGACTGGTAGGAAGCCCACATTGGGAGCCCAAGCTTGGACCCATAGCCAAGAGCCAGAACAGCTACACTATGAAGGATGCTCCAAGGACTTCTTCAGGACCAACGAAAATACAGGTTTTCAGAAAGAAAAGTGATCCTTTGCTTTTCCCATGATGTTACTTAGGCCAGTTTCATGCTAATCTCAGGTGAAATTACAAGGAGGTGAGGATAAATCATAAACGAGAAAATATTATCATCTGCTTTTCACCCACCAGTTCCCAGGCACACAGACTGCTCATCACAGTCATCTGAACCCTGGGAGTAAAGGAAGTCTCAGATGTTAGAGTCTCAGTGACCTCCCACTGAGGACCAGCTGAATGTCCCTGGGTTTCTGCTCTTAGGGTAGAGATTTGAATATTGGGAAGGCTTGTGGTTTATGTCAGGGACAGAGTCTGACAGATGACCCTGGATGGGTGGCTGAAGAAGAGATGATAAGAATGTTAGAAATACATATTTTGGAAAGATCATTGCTGTGGCTGATAGAATTATAAGAAATTATAACAAAAGTGGTGTTGGCGAGGTCACTCTGTACCAAGAGCTAAGTCTTCTAGGGATGAAGAGAGTGAGAATGCAAGGATTTCTGGAGTTCTTATAAGCTCAAATGAATTAAATTCATTCTAGGCTCCTAAAATCTATTATTTTACTCCTTTTACTCCATGTTTACTCCCTTCTCCTTCCTGGAGAAGGGAAAGGACTATATAGTCCATGGAATTCTCCAGGCCAGAAAAATGGAGTGGCTAGCTATTCCTTTCTCCAGTGGATCTTCCCAACCCAGGGATCGAACCAAGCTCTCCCTCATTGCAGGTGGATTCTTTACCAGATGAACCACCAGGGAAGCCCAAAGAACACGATAGCTACCTTTTTCTTCTGCAGTTTAAAATAATTGGGTTTCTCTTCTGTCTTAATATTTGAGGTCAGGGAGTGGAGGAGGGAAGACAGTGATTTTCCCCTGGTGCCCAGAAAGTTTGAGAATTTGGAGGGTTTCTTACCTTCAGCCATGGTTCCGTATCTGCTCCTCTGAAGTCCTTCCATTCGCTTCTGGAATAAAAGGAAGAAAGGAATAAAAGCAAGTGTCCTTATAGGAGTTGGTAAGGCCTGAGAACACCTCCAATTTAGACAGCCAAAATAATTATCCTTACATGAGTCATTTCCATTGCTAACTTTCTAACTTATACTTTGCTTTCAAATATCCATATATAACTTTAAGCAAGGCGGGTGATGCTAGGTTATGTTAACACAGTGAACTCTTGCTTTTTTCTCATTCTACAGGAAAGCAAGAAATGTTTGAATACACATCAGTTGATTATCTCCCTTCAAGCTGAAAAGGTGTGAAATATAGAAAGCCTTCCTCTAGGAATGAGAAGCCGGGCTTTTATTATTTTATTATTATTATTATCAGAATCAGAGTAGGCAAACTTGCTAGACTAGAGAATAAAAGTTGCCTTACTGTAAATGAATAGTGCTTTGTTGAAGTACCAGGCATTTCCAGTCCCAGAAACTCTTTGTATCAGATGGATATTCCAGTGGCAAAGAGGAAAGTACAATGCACCTTCCAGCAGGAGTGTGGAATTGAGGTCTAGGGCTCCTTTGAGGATGGACATGAGAGGGAGAAGGGGAAGAGGCCTGAACATGGTCACCACCTCCTTCCCTCTGAGCAGCTGGAGGAAGAGAAACTGGTGCCCTGACTGAGAGACAGCAGAAACATTCGGGACAAATTCAGGATAAAGTCATTGCCTGCTCAGTTTTAAATCAAATGTCTTTAAATCAATAGCAACTTTAAAAAATCCCAGTCGATGTCACCATAAACTGGCAAAACCGTGGAGATAAAGGTTTCATTCAGCTGAGGCATGCTATTGTGTCGTTCTTCTTGGTGCTAGAGAAGATAAGCGTCCATTAGAAAAGGCAAGCCTGCAATGTGCAACTATAATTAAGATGAACTCTGAGCCTGTATTTTACTTCGTCAGTTTGAAAGATTATGCAGTCATGAAACAAACATTTTAAGGAGAGAAATACACAGAGGAATGAAATGAATGCCCACTATTTGCAATGAACAGATCTCAGTATTTTGGCATTGTTATTGCTGCTATTCTGTTGGACTGAAAACATTTAAAGAACATTACACATATAGCTCCATTTCTTTATTTTTTGACTCCTCCACTTCCCAGTCTCATTCTCACTCTTCCTTTCAGAGGTAATCAGTATTCCGAGATGTTTATGTCTCTTTCTCAATTGTGTATTTACACTTGTACACACATCGGTCTATAGTTAAGATATAGTACTTTTTGGTATTTTAATCTTTTATGGAAGTGACATTATTTATCTAACATTTTATCCAATTCTTTCTTACCAAACATTTGGAGTTCCAAATACATCCTTGCTACTACCAAAAGTGCTGCAGAAGAGTCCTGCACACATCTTGTGCACGTGACAATCTCTGGGATGGACAGCTTCCACCTGACTAGATGTTGCCAAGTCCCACTCCAGGACACTTCTGCTATCATGCTGGCAGCAGCCACATGTAAGCATCCCTTATATCTTCACTTACACTTAGTAATACTAGATTTTTAATTTTTTGGTTACCCTTTGGAGCATACATTAAAGTGTCTTATGTCTTAATTGGTTTAAACTTGCATTTTATTGATTAACATTGAATTCATAATTGTTTTCATAACTGATTTGCTTATTTAGCTTGATTCTGGTATTCCTACCTTTTCTACATTTTTCTATTCACTCCGTCGGGTTGCATAGAAATGGTCCCCATTAGGGAAACCATCCCTTGTCACACTGTCAGAATATATTAAGATAACTTCTTTTCTTTCCTTTTTCTCCCACACCTCTTTCCCTTCCTTCAGCCCCAGAAGAGCATTTTCCTCACCACCTTTTCCCACATGCTGTCCTTGCCTCTGATAAATTATACTCCAGCTTTTGCTAAAACTGCAAATTCTCTGACATCGTTTCTACCTCAGATGAGATTTTCTATATATTTGAATCAGCATATCAATGTGGTAAAGATGATGAAGATAGTGGTGACAATGTTGATCATTACCATCATAATAATCCTCTGTGCATTTATTTTAAATTTTAAAGTTTCTTTCATGTTCATTATTTTAATTGTTCTTCAAAATTCCCTATGATGTGACCAAGATAGGTATTAAAATTTCTATTAAAATATTGGGAAACTGAACCTTAACTGCTCTGCCCATGATCACACAACTGCCATGGGGCTAAGAGTGAAAAATGGCACATTTTGCCTGCATATTCTCCTAGATTCATCAGGGCAGAAAAGCGATTATAAAGTCAACCAGTCTCTTGGAACATCACATACTATGTTGCCATCCCTGGTCAAGACAAAACTGAAGCCAGCAGGCTGGAAGCTTGCCCTAAAACCAACAAAGAGAAGTGTATTGCGAAATTTGGGGTGCATTTTTTGTTTTTTAATTCAAACATAAAATTGCAGGGGACAGAAGTTGCTCAGAATGGAAGGATTTCAGTTTTAAACAATCTGGTGTTTTTCTGTGGCTTGATGATCAATGTGACCCAAATGGAGCTCTGTGGCTGCCACAACGCCATCAAATTTCCAGTTGGTGAGCAGAGGTGCAGCACCGTTCTCCTGAACCACCTTCTGAGAGGGTCAGGCCGCCAGGGAGACACAGCCTGTGAAGAACGGATTTTTGGGGGTGGATATTAACAAATACCAAAGTGTCCAGAGACTAGTCAGAAAGGATATTGACGGCGATGCCAAAATGACAGGATATTAAAAGGACTGAATCAAGCCTAGGAAGAGATCCGGAAGCATTGTAAACCCTGAGCAATGTGTCAATCGCAGTGTAAACAAAAGTGGGGGAATGAAGAATGAAGGCGGATTTCTTCTCCACAAAGAAAATCCTAATCCTCCCCAAACAGGATCAGGAATCATGAGAGAGATGGTGTGTGAGCAGAGATTATACAGGTATCTGACAGGAACAGCAGGAGGATCGAAGCAAATGAACATCGTGTACCTTCTGATCTTTAAATTGGACGAACCTGATGTTATCTTGACAATACATTATTCTATCAAACCATGGGAAAGCAGGCTCTCTCATGTATGCTGTTTTTGGAAAGGTAAAAATATTTTTCATTTTCCTCATTTATGAGTCTCTCCTTCCCGGTGTGCCCCTGTCCCTCAGTTTCCCAGCTGGTTTCACAGTTTAGCATCATAATTTCATAACACGGCGCTCATAGGGGGTTGACAGCAGACCAAGGGATGGCTCCTGTACACTCTGGGGTCCCTCTGCCATAGAATCGAGTTCTACATCATGTCGCAGGAAACGTGTGGTGTCTCTGGGGGAGAATGGGGTGGCTTTCAGAAGATCAAGGTCTTGGAACAATATCCACTTAGAGGTTTCATTGGGAACACGTGACTCAGTGAGGGTACTCATCCTGTGGAGCCCTAGGAATGGATTCCTGCACCCTGCCGTCTCTGGGAGGTGGTGCTGTTAGTGATTATTAGTGAAGCTCAATGAAACCCTGTGAAGCTTATGAAAATCAAAGGAGCTAAGAAGTAAGCCACAACACGGAAAAGATCGCAGCCCTGTGGAAAGCGATGGGCTGTGAACGCGGAGTGAGCGGTTCCCAAACCCGCTTCAGTCGCACTGGGAATCCGCTGTTGTCCATAACGCTCTCCATCGGTACCGGGTTTCATTGACAGGAAAGCCCAGAGGCATGGAACCGGTGTGAGGTCGCACCACAAGTCAGTAGCCCTGACTCAACTGCTGGCTCCAGACGCCCTCCCCAGCCCCAGCTCCCCTCCTGCTTTCTTCTCGCCGCCCACCCCCCACCCTCCTCCAGCCACCGCCGCCTCCCCAGAACCCCGGGATCCCCGCCAGGGTCCCCTTACCAGGCACGGCGCTGCGGGCTGGCTGCGGGCGGGTCAGCGGGAGCGCGCGGCCGAAGGTTGCAGGGCACGACTGTAGAGGAAGGTGGGGCTGACGGAGGGCGCCCCTTGTCCCCTCCGGGCGGCGAGAAACTGCTGCCGCCAAACCGAGAGCACTGGGTTCTAGGCGTGCGCGCGCCAACCCCGGCCCCGAACCTCCACCCCCAACCTCCGCCGCACTCAGGGATGCTTCCTGTCGAAGACCCCGAGCGCCTCGCCCCCCTCTCATTTCCTCTTTAAGACGTGAGAGAAGAAAAGAAGTGATGTTTGGATTGTGAGAGAGAAAAATATGGACCCCCACCCCAACTCCCCGTCCCTCATCCCCTCGTTGCTAAAGCCCACTGGTTGCCTCCGTGGGAGTGTTGGGTTTTCGCGGAGAACTTCTTTACCTTCTGTGCAAAGCTGGAGCAAGGTGCAGAACAGGATGGAATGGAACCCTCTTCCTTTCCAGAAACTCCGCAGAACTGGGAGGCAGAGAGCCACTGTCCTTGTCTTTTGTTTTTTGGGGTTAGAGTCTAAGTCTGTTCTTAGAGAGAGTGTATGTAATTTTTGAGGAGTGGTAGGCAGTTCTTTTTGACTATGTGGATCACAACAAACTCTGGAAAATTCTTCAAGAGATGAGAATACCAGACCAACTTATTTGTCTCCTGAAAACTGATGTTTTTGAACTGTAGTGCTGGTATGTGGGTCAAGAAGCAACAGTTAAAACTGGACATGAAACAACTGACTGGTTCAAAATCGGGAAAGGAGTAGTCAAGGCTGTATATTGTCACCCTGCTTATTTAACTTATTCGCAGAATGTGCTGTGCTTTGCTTAGTTGCTCTGTCCTGTCTGACGTTTTGCAACACCATGGACTGAAGCCCACCAGGCTCCTCTGTCCATGGGGATTTCCAGGCAGGAATACTGGAGTGGGTTGTCATGCCCTCCTCCAGGGGATTGTCCCAACCCAGGGACTGAGCCCAGTTCTCCCTCATTGCAGGTGGATTCTTTACCATCTGAACCACCAGGGAAGCCCAGGGATACTGGCATGGGCAACCTATCCCTTCTCCAGGGGAACTTCCTCAGCCAGGAATTGAACTGGTGTCTCCTGGGTTGCCATGGTAAAGAGTCTGCCTGCAATGTGGGAGACCCGAGTTCGATCCCTGGGTTGGAAAGATCCCCAGAAGAAAGGAATGGCAATCCACTCCAGTATTCTTGCCTGGAAAATCCCATGGATAGAGGAGCCTGGCAGACTACAGTCCACAGCATCGCAAAAAGTCGGACGTGACTGAGCAACTTCACTTTCACTTTCTCCTGCATTGCTGGCAGATTCTTTACTAGCTGAGCTACCTGGGAAGTTCTATAAGCAGAATGCTGCTGCTGCTGCTAAGTTGCTTCAGTCGTGTCCGACTCTGTGCGACCCCAGAGACGGCAGCCCACCAGGCTCCCCCATCCCTGGGATTCTTCAGGCAAGAACACTGGAGTGGGTTGCCATTTCCTTCTCCAATGCATGAACGTGAAAAGTGAAAGTGAAGTCGCTCAATCGTATCTGACTCTAAGCGACCCCATGGACTGCAGTCTACCAGACTCCTCCATCCATGGGATTTTCCAGGCAAGAGTACTGGAGTAGGTTGCCATTGCCTTCTCCGATAAGCAGAATACATCATGTGAAATGCTGGGTTGGATGAATCACAAGCTGGAATCAAGATTGCCAAGAGGAATATCAACAGCCTTAGATATGCAGATGATACTCTAATGGCACAAAGCCAAGAGGAACTAAAGAGCCTCTTGATGAGGGTGAAAGAGGAGAGTCAAAAATCTGGCCTAAAACTCAGCATTCAAAAAACTAAGATCATGGCATCTGGTCCCATCACTTCATGGCAAATATAATGGGAAAAAGTAGAAGCAGTGATAGATATTATTCTGGGGGGCTCAAATATCACTGCAGCCACAAAATTAAAGGATGCTTCCTCCTTGGAAGGAAAGCCATGACAAACCCAGACAGCATATTAAAAAGCAGAGACATCACTTTGTCATTAAAGGTTCATATAGTCAAAGCCATGGTTTTTCCAGTAGTCATGTGTGGATGTGAGAGTTGGACTGTAAAGAAGGCTGAGCACTAAAGAATTGATGCTTTTAAATTGTGGTGCTGCAGAAGACTCTTGAGAGTCCCTTGGACACCAAGGAGATCAAACCAGTTAATCCTAAAGGAAATCAACCCTGAATATACGTTGGAAGGACTGATGCTAAAGCTGAAGCTCCTATACTTTAGCCATTTGATGTTAAGAGCTCAGTCATTGGAAAAGACTCTGATACTGGGAGGGATTGGGGGCAGGAGGAGAAGGGGACAACAGAGGATGAGATGATTGGATGGCATCGCCAACTCAATGGACATGAGTTTGAGCAAGCTCTGGGAGTTGGTGATGGACAGGGAGGCCTGGCATGCTGCAGTCCATGGGGTCACAAAGAATTGACACGACTGAGCAACTGAACCGAGTTGAACTGAAACTTAATGGGGGTAAAGAGTGAAAAGAAATACAAAATAAGAATTGGGCCAAGAATGAGGTTGAATATCAGATATTCCCACATAGCTCAGTTGGTAAAGAATCCACCCTCAATGCAGGAGACCCCTGGTTGGATTCCTGGGTTGAGAAGATACACTGGAGAAGGGATAGGCTACCCACTCGAGTGGGTACCGCATGGACTATACTGGGGCTTCTCTTGTGGCTCAGCTGGTAAAGAAGCTGCCTGCAATGTGCAAGACCTGGGTTCGATCTGTTAGGTAGTTGAAATAGGAAAAAGGAGTCCAGAATGGTGGTGGCTAAACGACCAGGAAGGGAAAAGCCTGAGAAAAAAAGAACAAAGGAAGGTCTGAGGACTGGAGTGAGAACCTCAGGTAGAACAAACAGCACTCCTGGCTAGCCCAATTTACATAGCAGGCCCAGGGGAGGAAAAAAACAAAAAAGGGGAGCCAAAGGGTGGTGGGGGGCGGTTGGGGGGGAGTTGTCTCTCCCTTCCTCTCTCTCTCTCTCTCTTGCTCTCTCGCTCGCGCTCTCTCCTCTTTTTTGTTTTTTGGGTTGGCATGCCCTCATGAGGATGTATTTTCCTTTATTTTCTAAATAAAACTGAGCTGTAACACAGAGCTGTGACACTGATCTGTCCGAGAGCTGTAACACGGTCTCTCTGAGAGCTGAGACATGGTCTGTTAAAGTACTTTAACATCTAGTGCTTCAAATTTTTGTTGTGATGAGACAGAACCGAGGAAATTACACACTCCCAACAGATCCCTGGGTCGGAAAGATCCCCTGGAGAAGGGAAAAGTTACCCATTCTAGTATTTTGGCCTGGAGGATCTCATGGACTAGTCCATGGGATCACAAATCACAGGACACAACTGAGCGACTTTCACTTTCATAAGATATAAAAATACAACAAAACACTACATTATTTTGGAAGATAACTACTTTAAAAGAAAAAGTAAAAGACAAATTTAGAAAAAAAAATCAAAATATTTGTTGCTGAAATAAGCAAGCACAAATCCAGTTCCATAAGAAAAGGTATATCACTATCAGATGGAGGCTCCAGGGCAGGGAAAAAAAAGTCTTGGGTCATAGTCTAGCTCTGGCTTCCCTAAGGACTTATAAGAATTCCTCTTCTAGGGAATTCAGTCCACATGGTATTCTCTGGAAGGAGTAGTAGCATCTGTCCAGCCAGGCTGATGAATACTGGTTATTGTGCATAATTGTTGAATATTGTACAACACTGAATATGGTACAAGACTAGGTAAGAGGGTATGCATTGTTTGAAATCCCCTCGAAAACCTCATCATGGCCAAAAACAACTCTCAGAAGTAAGCCAAAGATGAACCTCTCTGTGTAAAATGACAGCTGATCCAGGCAATAGGGCATGAAAATAGGAAAGAAGCTGATCAACACAAGAACAAGGAATTTTTATGCGTGAAGAGATAAAAGGTGAGAAGAGATCCATGTAAATGATATGAATATACATTCACTTAGAGCATTTTTGAGAAGCTATAGTGTTTTGATCCTGTGTCTGGTTAAGGAAGCTCTTTTTATATGACAGTAAGCAATGATAATTTCAGGTTCTGATTTGCCACTTTTTGCCTTTAGAAAATCACTTGATTCTCAGTAGATTACTTTCCTCTGCAAATAAACGGTTCTTAATGATAATTATCCTTCATACTTTATGAGGTAGTTTTCATCATAAAATATTAAGCATTAAATTTTTATAGTATTCTCTCTACAATTATGTTTTCTATTTTATGATCAATCCTGCATTATTTTGCTTTATTTTCTATTTTGTATTCAGGTCAGTTCAGTTCAGTTGCTCAGTCGTGTCTGACTCTTTGCCACCCCATGAATCGCAGCATGCCAGGCCTCCCTGTTCATCACCATCTCCTGGAGTTCACTCAGACTCATGTCCATCGAGTCCATGATGCCATCCAGCCATCTCATCCTCAGTCATCCCCTTCTCCTCCTGCCCCCAGTCCCTCCCAGCATCAGAGTCTTTTCCAATGAGTCAACTCTTCACATGAGGTGGCCAAAGTACTGGAGTTTCAGCTTTAGCATCATTCCTTCCAAAGAAATCCCAGGGTTGATCTCCTTCAGAATGGACTGGTTGGATCTCCTTGCAGTTCAAGGGACTCTCAAGAGTCTTCTCCAACACCACAGTTCAAAAGCATCAATTCTTCGGCACTCAGCCTTCTTCACAGTCCAACTCTCACATACATACATGACCACAGGAAAAACCATAGCCTTGACTAGACGGACCTTAGTCGGCAAAGTAATGTCTCTGCTTTTGAATATACTATCTAGGTTGGTCAAAACTTTTCTTCCAAGGAGTAAGCATCTTTTAATTTCATGGCTGCAGTCACCATCTGCAGTTATTTTGGAGCCCAAAAAAATAAAGTCTGACACTGTTTCTACTGTTTCCCCATCTATTTCCCATGAAATGATGGGAACGGATGCCATGATCTTCGTTTTCTGAATGTTGAGCTTTAAACCAACTTTTTCGCTCTCCTCTTTTACATGTGTATTATTAAATTATATATATATTTAAACGCTTTTTGGCTGTGCTGTGTAGCATGTGAGATCTTAGTTCCCAGACTAGGGATTGAACCCATGCCCCCTGCAGTGGAAACAGGGAGTCTTAACCTCTGAGATGCCAGGGAAGTTCTTAAATTATTACACTTAAAAAACTAAAAATTGTGTCTTCCATTTACTTATGAGTCTGTGCTGTGCTTAGTCATTCGGTCTTGTCTGACTCTGCAACTCCATGGACTGTATCCTGCCAGGTTCCTCTGTCCATGAGGATTCTCCAGGCAAGAATATGGAGTGGGTTTCTGAGCCCTGCTCCAGGGGATCCTCCCAACCCAAGGGTCGAACCCAGGTCTCCTGCATTTCAGGCAGATTCTTTACTGTCTGAGCCACCAGTGATGTCCCGCTTATGAGTCTATATAGTTTTAAATCTAAGAATTAGAAACTAACAATATTTTAAAGAATAAGTATAACTTTGTACTTTGTAAATATATTTGATGACTAATCATACGGACCTTTTATTACTACTAGCACCCAACTCTGTGGAATAGAATAATGTGGAATGGTTATTATTAAAAATACTAAATGTGGAGTATTCACGAGTGTGAAATTTATGTATTTATGAGTATGAAATTTATTTATGAGGATTATTATGATGATGTTTCTGCTATACTTTTCATTTCTGTGTCATATTCTTATGGAATTTAACCTACAAAGTGCTTTCTCTTGCATTAATTCATCATACATATTAAGATTAATTTTAATATATACATCTCAAGAAAAGATGAAGCCCGTTGGCCACAAAGTCTCTGAGCAAATTCATAGGGATGAGTTTTGGTACACAAGCCCTCCTCACATCTCCTGCTCTTTCTGTTGTACCCCACAATGGTCCCACTGATACTTCAAACAGGGCATTTTACCCACAATGTCAAGCCTTCTTCTGATCCTATATATTTCTAGATGCTACAGTTTGCATGAGAATTTGATAACACTAACACTCATATTTGGCGCTCCCCTGATAGCTTAGATGGTAAAGAATCTGCCTGCAATGCAGGATACTCAAGTTCAATCCCTGGGTCAGGAAGATCCCCTAGAGAAGGGACTACAACCCACTCCAGTATTCTCACCAGGAGAATTCCATGGACAGAGGAGGCTGGCAGGCTGCAGTCCATCAGGTCGCAAAGAGTCGCACACAACTAAGCAACTAACACTCATATTTGTCTTAAAAAATCGTATTAACATTTACAAACAAGACAAATAATAAGTAATGATAGAAACTGGAGGGTATAGATGTACATTCGGATGTGAGAAAACGAAAAACTGAAAGAACAGCAGGTTAAATTCAGTCCTGTGGTAAGCAGTTTTGGCCCACAGTCCGTGCTCGTTCACACGTGGCCCTGGATGGGAAAGTTGCAAACCTGGCGGTCCCCGCTACATCAGCCCTTTCCTGGGCGCCTCAGGTTGTAGACGGATTTTCTCTCTGGCTGAGAGTCCCTGCATGGGCCCAGCAGGCAGCTAAGGAAGGAATTGATAATAATTTTTTTTTCCAGCTGAACTTCACTGAGTGTAAGTCACTGCCCTCAGGCCCCCAACTGCAGGCAGCCTTAAGGCCAGAGTCCACCCCAAGTCCCCAGAACTTTACTCTGAGGTGGCATTGAAGTGCATGTGCATACACTCCTGCTCCACAGAACTGGGATGGCCCTAGGGTGCCTGAGCACAACTTCACTTTCCCCCTGCCCTCCATTATCCCTCTGGCCTGCTCCAGGTCCCCCGCACATCAGCCTCCCCCTTAGCACACTTGAGCCTTGATAGTCTTGGGCTATCTGTGTCCTCCTGCATCCACACCTCCTAACTAGGGCGTGGCTGACAGAAAGGCTTCCCTTTGAAATGTTGTTTCAGAAATAAGGAAACGATAACGAGATAACGATTGTTTACACAACGTAATGATGGGGTTCAAGGACTTAGGTGGGTTGAAATTGTGTTATTTTCAGTATAATCACATTTAACTTCTTGGTTCTAAGCCATTGCACTGGTAAATAAACTGATGTATGTGTGCATGCTCAGTCGTGTCCAACTCTTTGCAGCCCCATGGACTGTAGCCCACCAGGCTCCTCTGTCCATAGCAACAATACTGGAGTGGGTTGCCATTCTCTGCTCCAGGGTATCTTCCTGACCCAGAGATCGATTACCCAGCTCGTGAATCTCCTGCATTGCTAGGTGGATTCTCTCTGTGGCTCAGCTGGTAAAGAATCTGCCTGCTATGCGGGAGATCTGGGTTTCGATCCCTAGGTTGGGAAGTTCCCCTGGAGAAGGGAAAGGCTGCCCACTCCAAAACTTCTGGCCTGGAGAATTCCATGGACTGTATAGTCCCTGGGGTTGGAAAGAGTTGGACAGGATTGAGCGATTTTCAGTGTCACCTGGAATTAAACATTAGCATGTTTGACTGTGACTTCTCTTTCCTTGATGATAATAAAAATCTGCAAGAACACTGAAGGGAGATAACTACCTGTAAGAACTAGAAAATATCAAGAAGAGTCTGTGTAGGCTATGGTCTGAATGTTTGTGTCTGCCCCCTCCCCCTCAACATTCACAGGTTGAAAACCTAGTCTGGAGAGGAGGGTGTTAGGAGGTGGTGTCATTGGGAGGGTCTTAGGTCAGAAGGGTATATTCCTCATGATTGGAATTAGTCCCTTGTTCTAATTGAGTGTGAGATCACAGTCAGAAGTTGGCCTTCTGCAGTCTCAGAGAGGACTCTCCTCCAAACCCAACCATGATCTTGGACTTCCAGCCTCCAGAATTGTGAGGAATAAATGTCTTGTTTTTAAGCCACCCAGATTCTCTCTCTTTCTGTTTAAAATAGCAGTCCAAAGAGAGAAAGGCAGTGTCTAAACAACCAAACCAGCAAACAGACACACACAAGCTCAAAATAAAAAGAGTGGGTTTTCCCTTTGCTAGGAATCCATTTTCTACTGAAAACTGCCAGTCATTTTACCATTTCTCATAGATGACCAGTACATCAAGATAACACATTTTAAGGATGTTTTCAAGTGGTACAACTTTATTTTAAAACTATGTGCTTGAGTAAACATGACATTTCTGAAAACTCTGATTCCTTTGAAATCTCCCTTCAGATCCAAGTGTCCAGGTCCTTTCTTGCCAAGTGACCTGCAAGACTGAAGCTCACACAGTCACCGCCTCGGGCAGGTGCCTGCAGAGAAGGCACAGCAGCAACAGAGGGCCCGGCAGGGCAGCCAGGCCCAGCTTGCACAGGGTCCCCGGAGCCGCCTTGGGAAACCGGCCAGTGGCCAGAGCTCCCGCTACCTCACCGCGCGGGCGGCCAGTCGCTCCGCCACCCTGCGCAGCCTCTCCTCGCGACTCAGCCCGCCCAGGGTCTGCACCAGGCGGTACACGTCGTTGGTGTAGGGGGGCCGCCGTGGTCCCTCATCAGCTCCTCCACCAGCCCCATCAGCTCCCCGACCTGCGCCTCCCGCTCCCCGTCGGCCGCACGGTTGTCGAAGCCGCAGCAGCGGCCCCCGCACTCGGCCACCAGCTCCCGGAGCGCGCGGTTGTCGGTGTCGCGCACGTACTGCTGCAGCGAGCCCCCCGCCAGGTCCTCCCTGCGGGTGAAGACCACGACGGTGCGCGCCGCGATGCTCGCCCCAAAGAGCGCCTTCACCCCTTGCCAGGCCCGCAGGTCCTGGGCGGTGAAGCGGCCGAGCTGGGTCACCAGGAGCACGGCGTGGGGCCCCGGGGCCGACAGCAGGTAGCAGCGGCCTCTCTCCTCGAAGCCCGGGTCTGCCTGGGCGACCTCGGGGCTGAAGAGGTCGGGGGTGTCGAGGACTTGCACGTCCCACGAGGCCCAGCGGCAGCTCCCCGTGGCGCAGGCCCTGGTCACCGCCGTGGCCGCGAGCCTGGAGAGGAAGTGCTTCCGCTGGAGGATGCTGTTGCCCGTGGCGCTCTTCCCGGTCCCTGACCTCCCGGCCAGGAGGAGGCGCAGCCTGCGCTCCTGCAGGGCGGACCTGAACTCCTGGAAACCTGTGGACACGAGTGGTCTGTAAGCTTTGGAACCTGAGAGCAACATGTCCCGATTTCGGGTCTCTTGGACGCCTTGCGAGCAAAGGAGAACAGAGCGCTTCCACGGTTGTGTTTGGGGCCAAACCATTACTGGATTCCCTTGTGGCTCAGCTGGTAAAGAATCTGCCTGCAGTGTGGGAGACATGGGTTCTATCCCTGGGTTGGAAAGATCCCCTGGAAAAGGGAAAGGCTGCCCACTCCAAAAATTCTGGCCTGGAGAATTCCATGGAGTGCATCGTCCATGGGGTCGCAGAGTCTGATATGACTGAGCGACTTTCCTTTTAACTTTATTGAGTGACCTGGTGTGAGATTTGGGCACTCCAAGGGGGTCACTACCCGTCTATTTCTCCCGTCTTTGCCTTCACACATGCACCGGTGCTCCAGCAGCTGCTGAACGTTTCTCTAGAAGATGCCCCTTTGTAATACAGGCCATTCAGTTCAGTTCAGTCACTCAGTCGTGTCCGACTCTTGGCGATCCCATAAATCGCAGCACACCAGGCCTCCCAGTTCATCCCTAACTCCCAGAGTTCACTCAAACTCAGGTCCATCGAGTCGGTGATGCCATCTAGCCATCTCATCCTCTGTCGTCCCCTCTCCTCCTGCCCCCAGTCCCTCCCAGAGTCAGAGTCTTCTCCAATGAGTCAACTCTTCGCATAAGGTGGCCAAGTTTGGAGTTTCAACTTTAGCGTCAGTCCTTCCAAAGAACACCCAAGACAGATTTCCTTTAGGATGGACTGGTTGGATCTCCTTGCAATCCAAGGGACTCTCAAGAGTCTTCTCCAACACCACAGTTCAAAACCATCAATTCTTCAGCACTTAGCTTTCTTCACAGTCCAACTCTCACATCCATATATGACTACTGGATAAACCATAGCCTTGACTAGACGAAACCATAGACTTGACTATTACTTTGTTGGCAAAGTAGTATCTCTGCTTTTGAATACACTATCTAGGTTGGTCATAACTTTTCTTCCAAGGAGTAAGCGTCTTTTAATTTCATGGCTGCAATCACCATCTGCAGTGATTTTGGAGCCCAAAAAAATAAAGTCTGACACCGTTTCCACTGTTTCCCCATCTATTTCCCATGAAGTGATGGGACCGGATGCCATGATCTTCATTTTCTGAACATTGAACTTTAAACCAACTTTTTCACTCTCCTCTTTCACTTTCAACAAGAGGCTTTTTACTTCCTCTTCACTTTGTGCCATAAGGGTGGTGTCATCTGCATGTCTGAGGTTATTGATATTTCTCCCAACAATCTTGATTTCAGCTTGTGCTTCCTCCATCCCAGAATTTCTCATGATGTACTCTGCATAGAAGTAAAATAAGCAGGGTGACAATATACAGCCTTGACGAACTCCTTTTCCTATTTGGAACCTGTCTGTTGGTCCATCTCCACTTCTAGCTGTTGCTTCCTGACCTGCATATAGGTTTCTCAGGAGGCAGGTCAGGTGATTTGGTATTCCCATCTCTTTCAGAATTTTCCACAGTTTCTTGTGATCCACACAGTCAAAGGCTTTGGCATAGTCAATAAAGCACAAATAGATGTTTTTCTGGAACTCTCTTGCTTTTTCGATGATTCAGCGGATGTTGGCAATTTGATCTCTGGTTCCACTGCCTTTTCTAAAACCAGCTTAAATATCTGGAAGTTCGTGGTTCACATATTGTTGAAGCCTGGCTAGGAGAATTTTAAGCACTACTTTACTATCGTGTGAGATAAGTTCAATTATGCAGTAGTTTGAGCATTCTTTGGCATTGCCTTTCTTTGGAATTAGAATGAAAACTGACCTTCTCCAGTCCTGTGGCCACTGCTGAGTTTTCCAAATTGGCTGGCATATTGAGTGCAGCACTTTCACACCATCATCATCCAGGATTTTAAATACGTCACCTGGAATTCCATCACCTCCACTAGCTTTGTTCATAGTGATGCTTTCGAAGGCCCACTTGACTTCACATTCCAGGATCACTCTAGGTGAGTGATCACACCATCATGATTATCTTGGTCATGAAGATTTTTTAGTACAGTTCTTCCATGTATTCTTGCACCTCTTCTTAATATCTTCTGCTTCTGTTAGGTCCATACCACTTCTGTCCTTTATTGAGCCTGTCTTTGCAAGAAATGTTTCCTTGGTGTCTCTAATTTTCTTGAAGAGATCTCTAGTCTTTCCCATTCTGTTGTTTTCCTCTATTTCTTTGCATTGATCACTGAGGAAACCTTTCTTATCTCTCCTTGCTATTCTTTGGAACTCTGCATTCAGATGCCTATATCTTTCCTTTTCTCCTTTGCTTTCAATTCTCTTCTTTCACAGCTATTTGTAAGGACTCCTCAGACAGCCATTTTGCATTTTTGCATTGCTTTTCCATAGGGATGATCTTGATCTCTGTCTCCTGTACAATGTCACAAACCTCAGTCCATAGTTCATCAGGCACTCTGTCTATCAGATCTAGGCCCTTAAATCTATTTCTCACTTCCACTGTATAATCATAAGGGATTTGATTTAGGTCATACCTGAATGGTCTAGCGGTTTTCCCTACTTTCTTCAATTTAAGTCTTAATTTGGCAATAAGGAGTTCATGATCTGAGCCACAGTCAGCTCCTGGTCTTGTTTTTGTTGACTGTATAGAGCTTCTCCATCTTTGGCCGCAAAGAATATAATCAATCTGATTTTGGTGTTGACCATCTGATGATGTCCATGTGTAGAGTCTTCTCTTGTGTTGTTGAAAGAGGGTGTTTGCTAGGACCAGTGTGTTCTCTTGGCAAAACTCTATTAGCCTTTGCCCTGGTTCATTCTGCATTCCAAGGCCAAATTTGCCTGTTACTCCAGGTGTTTCTTGACTTCCTACTTTAGCATTCCAGTCCCCTATGATGAAAAGGACATATTTTTTCGGTGTTAGTACCAAAAGGTCTTGTAGGTCTTCATAGAACCGATCAACTTCAGCTTCTTCAGCATTACTGGTTGGGGCATAGGCTTGGATTACTGTGTTATTGAATGGTTTGCCTTGGAAACAAACAGAGATCATTCTGTCGTCTTTGAAATTGCATCCAAGTACTGCATTTTAGACTCTTTTGTTGACCATGATGGCTACTCCATTTCTTCTAAGGGATTCCTGCCCACAGTAGTAGATATAATGGTCATCTGAGTTAAATTCACCAATTCCAGCCCATTTTAGTTCACTGATTCCCAGAATGTCAATGTTCACTCTTGCCATCTCCTGTTTGACCACTTCCAGTTTACCTTGATTCATGGACCTGACAGTCCAGGCTCCTATGCAATATTGCTCTTTACAGAATCGGATCTTCCTTCTATCACCAGTCACATCCACAACTGGGTATTGGTTTTGCTTTGGCTCCATCCCTTCATTCTTTCTGGAGTTATTTCTCCACTGATCTCCAGTAGCATATTGGGCACCTGCCAACCTGGGGAGTTCCTCTTTCAGTATCCTATCATTTTGCCTTTTCATACTGTTCATGGGGTTCTCAAGGCAAGAATACTGTGTGGTTTGCCATTCCCTTCTCCAGTGGACCACATTCAGTCAGACCTCTCCACCATGACCCACCCATCTTGGTGGCCCTACATGGCATGGCTTGGTTTCATTGAGTTAGACAAGGCTGTGGTCTGTGTGATTAGATTGACTAATTTTCTGTGATTCTGGTTTCAGTGTGTCTGCCCTCTGATGCCCTCTCAGAACATGTACCATCTTAGTTGGGTTTCTCTTACCTTGGATGCCAGGTATCACTTCAAAGCTGCTCCAGTAAAGCACAGCCACTTCTCCTTACTTTGGACGAGGGGTATCTCTTCACCACCACCCCTCCTGACCTTGAAAGTGGAGTAGCGCCTCTTGACCCTCCTGCACCCACACAGCCACTGCTCCATGGACGTGGAGTTGCTCCTCTTGGCCGCTGCCCCTGACCTTGGGCGTGGGGAAAATTCTGAAAGAGATGGGAATACCAGACCACATGACCTGCCTCCTGAGAAACCTATATGCAGGGCAGGAAGCAACAGCTAGAACTGGACATGGAACAACAGACTGGTTCCAAATAGGAAAAGGAGTTCGTCAAGGCTGTATATTGTCACCCTCCTTATTTAACTTATATGCAGAGTACATCATGAGAAACGCTGGGCTGGAAGAAGCACAAGCTGGAATCAAGATTGCTTGACTCCTGCTGTCTGCAAGGCCGTTCTGCCCCAGCTTCTGGTCCCTTCAGCCACCTTTTCTCTAAGTCCTTAAGAACTGCTCCCCAACCTCCTGGCCTCACTTCCTCCCACACTGCTGGCCCTCACCTGCCCCTGGCCTTGCCAGTAGGATCATCCTCCTGGCCCGGCTCCAGGGCCTCCTGCTCAGCCAGGGAGCAGATGCCAAGACACCACCTCCCCTGACATCAGCAATTATGCTGAGGGCCATTAGGCTCTCAGCATGGCTATTTTTAGAGACCCCATGTCCATCACGGAGACACTTTCCTGTGTGGAAACAGCCCCCCCTCCATGCAACCCCCCACCACCACCCCCTGCCACCCCCTGCACAGCTAGGGTTCCTTAATTAAAAGTGCACTGTTGGTTTAAAAACAAAAAAAGATTGCTTGAGAAATATCTAGAGAAATATCAATAACCTCAGATATGCAGATGACACCACCCTTATGGCAGAAAGTGTAGGGGAACTAAAAAGCCTCGTGATGAAAGTGAAAGAGGAGAGTGATAAAGTTGGCTTAAAGCTCAACATTCACAAAACTAAGATCATGGCATCTGGTCCCATCACTTCATGGAAAATAGATGGGGAAACAGTGGAAACTGTCAAACTTTATTTGGGGGGGCTCCAAAATTAAAAGACACTTACTCCTTGGAAGGAAAGTTATGACCAACCTAGATAGCATATTCACAAGCAGAGACATTACTTAACCAACAAAGGTCCATCTAGCCAAGGCTATGGTTTTTCCTGTGGTCATGTATGGATGTGGGAGTTGGACTGTGAAGAAAGCTGAGCGCCGAAGAATTGATGTTTTTGAACTGTGGTGTTGGAGAAGACTCTTGAGAGTCCCTTGGACTGCAAGGAGATCCAACCAGTCCATTCTGAAGGAGTTCAGTCCTGAGTGTTCTTTGGAAGGAATGATGCTAAAGCTGAAACTCCAGTATTTTGGCCACCTCATGGGAAGAGTTGACTCATTGGAAAAGACTCTGATGCTGGGAGGGATTGGGGGCAGGAGGAGAGGGGACGACCGAGGATGAGATGGCTGGATGGCATCACTGACTCGATGGACGTGAGTTTGAGTGAACTCCAGGAGTTGGGGATGGACAGGGAGGCATGGTGTGCTGCAATTCATGGGGTCGCAAAGAGTTGGACACGACTGAGTGACTAAACTTAACTGACTGAACATATTATTAGATTTGGTTTGCTTTTTAAAAATTTTACTATTCATAAGACTGAAAAGAAAGAGCAAATATTGGCCACAAACAATGAGCGAAAGACAAATACAAACAGCACCTAACATTTCTGAATTTCTTGACTTAAGTTCTAAAAGGATGTCAACACTCAGGACACTATGACATATAATCATGATGTCAATCACTTCAATAACAGATCTAGCTCATGAGAAACAGCTTTCTTTTAATAAAAGAAAGGCATTTTTCATGATGGGCAGAGCTCTCCCAAAAGAAAAGCAACACTTGCAATTTATGGAGCCAACAAGAAAGATATTTTAAAAGTGTCCCACTCCTTAATCAGCTATACTACAATGCAAAACATAAAAAAAATTTTTTTTACGTATCTCACTCCAACAGATGCTCTACTCATGAGTTTTGCTTTTCATAAATACTTTTAACTTTTTAAAATGTTGTTCTTGTTCAGTCGCTAAAGGTGTCTGACCCTTTGCAACCCTATGGACTGCAGCATGCCAGGCTTCCCTGTCCATCACCAATTCCCAGAGCTTGCTCAAACTCATTTCCATCGAGTTTGTGATGGCATCCGACCATCTCATCCTCTCTCTTCCCCTTCTCCTCCTGATTTCAACCTTTCTCAACATTAGGGTCTTTCTCAATGAGTTAGCTCTTTGCATTAGGTGGCCAAAGTATCTGAACTTCAATCTCAGTATCAGTTCCCCTCATGACTATTCAGAATTGATTTCCTTTAGGATTGACTTGCTGGATCATTGAAAAACCAAGAGAGTTACAGAAAAACATCTATTTCTGCTTTATTGACTATGCCAAAGCCTTTGACTGTGCGGATCACATATAACTGTGGAAAATTCTTAAAGAGATGGCAGTATCAGACCACCTGATCTGCCTCCTGAGAAATCTGTAGGCAGGTCAGGAAGCAACAGTCAGAACTGAACATGCAACAACAGACTGGTTCCAAATAGGAAAAGGAGTACCTCAAGGCTGTATATTGTCACCCTGCTTATTTAACTTATATGCAGACTACATCATGAAAAACACTGGGCTGAAGGAAGCACAAGCTGGAATCAAGATTGCTGGGAGAAATATCAATAACCTCAGATATGCAGATGGCACCACCCTTATGGCAGAAAGTGAAGAAGAACTAAAGAGCCTCTTGATGAAAGTGAAAGAGGAGAATGAAAAGGTTGGCTTAAAGCTCAACATTCAGAAAACTAAGATCATAGCATCTGGTCCCATCACTTCATGGGCAAATAGATGGGGAAACAGTGGAAACCATGACTGACTTTATTTTTCTGGGCTCCAAAATCACTGCACATGGTGATTACAGCCAAGAAGTTAAAAGATGCTTACTCCTTGGAAGGAAAGTTATGACCAACCTAGAAAGCATATTAAAAAGCAGAGACATTACTTTGGAAAAAGGTCTGTCTAGTCAAGGCTATGGTTTTTCCAGTGGTCATGCATGGATGTGAAAATTGCAGTATAAAGAAAGCTGAACATGAAAGAATTGATGCTTTTGAAGAGTGGTGTTGGAGAAGACTCTTGAGAGTCCCTTGGACTGCAAGGAGATCCAACAAGTCCATCCTAAAGGAGATCAGTCGTAGAGGTTCACTAGAAGGACTGATGTTGAAGCTGAAACTCCAATACTTTGGCCACCTGATGTGAAGGGCTGATTCATTTGAAAAGACCCTGATGCTGGGAAAGATTGAGGGCAGGAGGAGAAGAGGACGAAAGAGGATGAGATGGTTGGATGGCATCACCGACCCAATGCACATGGGTTTGGTGGACTCTGGGATTTGCTGATGGATGGTGAGGCCTGGCGTGCTGTGGTCTATGGAGTCGCAAAGAGTCAGACACGACTGAGTGACTGAACTGAACTGAACTGAACTGGGTGCTATAAGGCATGAGACTCTTGGAACAAGTCCAGAGGGAATAGTTCATAATCTTGAAAACAAGATATGATCCTGGGGTTGGAAAACCAACCCAAGACTGTTTCCCAACTGGCGTCTCAGAGTCGCATGTTTTACGTGTCTGGAAGAAAATCTAGATAAGAATATTAGTCTTAGTTACTGATCCGTTATTGATTATGGTTTCCTAATTGCTCCATGGTTAATGATCATTTTGTTCTTTGGCCCTGAAGACCACATGAGTTACAGTTTAACTCCGCGCATATTCCTTCATTTATGGCTGAAAGTCTAATAAAGCTGGCTTGGATTCAGTTTCGGCACCTCCACCTTGGAGTGGTGTTGGTCCCCTGATCCTTGCTTTTCTCTGAATGGGTAACAGTGGAGCAAAATCCTTCTAAGCATAGTGACTATATGCAAGTGTTAAAAACTTTGTTAAAAGGTTTAGGGGTTGAGATATCTCACACCTCTTTTAAAGAATTGTTTTCTGCCATTGAAAAATATTGCTACTGGCTAGATCCAGATAAAGGGACTTTGAGGCATGAGGAATGGCAAGAAGTTAACGTGTTGCCTGCGCCTTGCCTACCAAAGTGGCAAAAAGATTCCTATGCCTATGGCCAGTAGGGAATCTTAGCACAGCTTTAGGACCCCTGCAATCTGAAACCTCAGATTCAGGGGATTTTGGAGAACAATACAAGAACAAATGGAGGAAATGAATTTATATGAAAACATAGGTGATGAGGAAGAGAAACAACCAATAAAAATGGAAAACAAGAGCCAAAAAGATGATAGAAGTCAAGAACAGATCTTTCTCACTCAACCAACTGCTACTATGCTACCCTCCCCCCACCCCGCCCCGCTTTCAATCCTGAAAGCTCTTGGGATGATGGATTTGCTTTTAAACCACAGATAATTGTGTGTCATATTAAAATGATGACTGTACAAAACGGAGTTCTATGGCACAGTTGCAGGGGGATGAAGACCCTGTTTATTCCTGTGGCTGTAACTCAAATCCCACCAGATCCTCAATTCTCCCGAGGAGGAATGCGCTATGATTATAATGCCATACCTTTTAAAACCATAGAGGAGATGAAACAGGCATGTACCCAATATGGAACCAATCCTCCTTATACCATGGGACTAATTCAGGGACTTTCACAAGCTGAATGGTTAATTCCTTATGATTGGGAAATGATAGCCAGAACTTGGTATCCACCTCAGAATTTTTACAATTTAGGACCTGTTGGCAAGATGAGGCAAATCAACAAGCTCACAGAAATGTGACAACCAACCCGCCAGTTGATACAACACTTGATCAATTGACGGGTAGTGGGGCACATTTTGGCATTCAAGCTCAGTTACAATTTGATCATCAATTACTCACTCAAGTGAGAATGATATGTTTAAAATCCTGGGAGAGAATAAATCCACCCGGACAAGCCTCAATTTCATTTACCCAAATTAAACAATCAAATGGGGAACCTTATGTAGATTTTATTGCCAGGTTACATCAAAATTTACATAAAACAGTTTCACAACCTGGTTGGAGAGATTTGCTGATGCAAGTTCTTGCTTATGACAATGCTAACTCAGAATGCAAAAATGTAATTCAGCCTCTCAAAGCACAAGGTGACCCTGTAGAAGAATATCTTAAAGTTTGCCAGGATATTGGGTCAGAACCATATAAAATGCAACTTCTAGCTCAAGCATTGTCTAAAACTAATAAAAAGACAGCTATAAGATGTCACCAATGTGGAAAATCAGGACACATTAAAATAGACTGTAAAGGAAGAAGGTAGTCAATTGATATGTATACCATAGGCTCTGACTGCCACTCCTATTTGTATTGGTCTTGGAAGTATGTGTCTTAAAACAGGATATCAAAAATGGCTGTCAGTTCTCAAAGAATCAAATGAGGATAACACTTCCCTCTTTCTGGTAACTGCTCTTATGTTTTCAGAAAAAGAGGAAACTTCCAGCATGATGAATCCACCTGAGCTTCCTGGTTGTGTTGCAGAAGGTCACTTATTATTAAATGTTGCAGAAGGCTCCATTATCGATTGGGGACCCCAAGGAACTCCTAAACTTATAGAATCTAAAGTGTCTTACCCATGGGTAAATAATGATAAAGCAATTAGTACTTATGGTAGTCAACCCCTCATATGGCATGCAGTAGGATTAGCTCCCCCTGAGCCTCGTTTAGATCACTGTCCTATTTATGATGAAATATGGAAAATGCCCGTGGCATAAAAGAACTAATCACTTGGAAGGGACAATATACTGAATATATTTTAAATGACCCAAAAGCTACCTTTAATTTTACAAAAAGCTCTACCCACACTATTCAGACTTGTGTAAGAATTCCTGTTTGCATGATTGGACCAGCAAAATATGATCCCAATTTTGGATTAGTGTGTGGATCACAATAAACTGTGGAAAATTCTGAAAGAGATGGGAATACCAGACCACCTGACCTGCCTCTTGAGAAATCTGTATGCAGGTCAGGAAGCAACAGTTGGAACTGGACATGGAACAACAGACTGGTTCCAAATAAAAAAAGGAGTTCGTCAAGGCTGTGTATTGTCAGCCTCCTTATTTAACTTCTATGCAGAGTACATCATGAGAAATGCTGGACTGGAAGAAACACAAGCTGGAATCAAGATTGCCGGGAGAAATATCAATAACCTCAGATATGCAGATGACACCACCCTTATGGCAGAAAGCGAAGAGGAACTAAAAAGCCTCTTGATGAAAGTGAAAGTGGAGAGTGAAAAAGTTGGCGTAAAGCTCAACATTCAGAAAACAAAGATCATGGCATCCATTCCCATCACTTCATGGCAAATAGATGGGAAAACAGTGGAAACAGTATCAGACTTTATTTGTGGGGGCTCCAGAATCACTGTGGATGGTGACTGCAGCCATGAAATTAAAAGATGCTTACTCCTTGGAAGAAAAGTTATGATCAAACTAGATAGCATATTCAAAAGCAGAGACATTGCTTTGCCAACTAAGGTCCGTCTAGTCAAGGCTATGGTTTTTCCTGTGGTCATGTATGGATGTGAGAGTTGGACTGTGAAGAAAGCTGAGCACCGAAGAATTGATGCTTTTGAACTGTGGTGTTGGAGAAGACTCTTGAGAGTCCCTTGGACTGCAAGGAGATCCAACCAGTCCATTCTGAAGGAGATCAGCCCTGGGATTTCTTTGGAAGGGATGATGCTAAAGCTGAAACTCCAGTACTTTGGCCACCTCATGCGAAGCGTTGACTCATTGGAAAAGACTCTAATGCTGGGAGGGATTGGGGGCAGGGGGAGAAGGGGACGACAGAGGATGAGATGGCTGGATGGCATCACTGACTCTATGGACGTGAGTCTGAGTGAACTTTGGGAGTTGTTGATGGACAGGGAGGCCTGGCGTGCTGCGATTCATGGGGTCGCAAAGAGTCGGACATGACTGAGTGACTGAACTGAACTGAATGGAACATGTATTAACTGTTCATTTTATACATGTGTAAATAATACCGTTTCTTTTGATGAAAGTTGGCAAAGTATTTACATTCTTAAAACCAGAACTGGCATATGGGTTCCAGTTGATTTACAATGACCTTGGCAGGAAAGCCCTACATTATATGTTATTGAAGTAATATTGAATAATCTTAAACGTGTTAAACGTGTTTTGGGGTTGCTCATTGCTGCCATCTTAAGCATTATCGCTATTACCACTATGGCAGCCATAGCCAGAATGGCTCTTTATAAATCTATACAAACAGTTCATTTTGTACAAAAATGGCATAAAGATGCCAATGTCCTTTGGACCACTCAAGAAAAAATTGATGGAAAGTCAGCCTCCCAAGTGGCCAACCTTTAACAATCTGTTATTTTATTAGCAGGTCAATTCATCAGTTTACAAAAACAGGTGAGATTAAGATGTGATTGGAACTATACTTCCTTTTGTGTAATGGCTTTCAAATATAATAAGACACCATTCAACTGGGATAAAGTTAAACAACACCTATTGAACCAAGGTAATATTTCTGTAGATATTCAAGATCTACAAGATATACTAAAAGCTTTTAATAAACATCTTGATGTAATTTCTGGATTAGATTTTCTTGATACTGTTGCTGATAATCTTTCTTCTCTTAATCCCTTAAAACAGATCAAGACATTTGGATACAGAATTGCTCTGGTTATGGGAGTGCTATTAATTACGTGTCTGTGTTTCTGTATAGTCTGGAGAAGAATGATCAAGAGACAGCGAAGCCAACAACAGCAACTAGCATTCCTCGCCATTTCTTGCCACGTGCAAAATCATAAAGGGGGAGATGCAGGAGACGGGAAGAACAAAAGCAAAGCAGGCCCTGTCAAGGGCCATAAGAGAAATTTATAATTATTGATAAACTGGATGCTATAAGGCATGACTCTTGGAACAATCCAGAGGGAATAGTTCATAATCTTGAAAACATGATATGATCCTGGGGTTGGAAAATCGACCCCAGACTGTTTCCCAACTGCTGTCTCAGAGTCACATTTTTTACGTGTCTGGTGGGAAATCTATAGATAAGAATATTAGTCTTTAGTTCAGTTCTGTCACTCAGTAGTGTCCCACTCCTTGCAACCCCATGAACCACACCATGCCAGGCCTCCCTGTACATCACGAACTCCCAGAGTCCACCGAAACCCATGTCCATTGAGTCGGTGATGCTATCCAATCAATTCATCCTCTGTCATCCCTTTCTATTCCTGCCCTCAACCTTTCCCAGCATCAGGATATTTTCAAATGAGTCAGTTATTTCCATCAGGTGGCCAAAGTATTGGAGTTACAGCTTCAACATCAGTCGTACCAATGAACACCCAGGACTGATCTCCTTTAAGATGGACTGGTTGGGTCTCCTTGCAGTCCAAGGGACTCTCAAGAGTCTTCTCCAACACCACTCTTCAAAAGCATCAATTCTTCTGCACTCAGCTTTCTTTATAGACCAACTATCATATCCATACATGACCACTGGAAAACCCATAGCCTTGACTAAACAGACCTTCGTGGAAAAGTAATGTCTCTGCTTTTGAATATAATGTCTAGGTTGGTCATAACTTTCCTTCCAAGGAGTAAGCATCTTTAATTTCATGGCTGTAATCACCATCTGCAGTGATTTTGGAGCCCAGAAAAACAAAGTCAGCCACGGTTTCCACTGTTTCCCCATCTATTTGCCATGAAGTGATGGGACCAGATGCCATGATCTTCATTTTCTGAATGTTGAGCTTTAACCCAACTTTTTCACTCTTGTCTTTCACTTCCATCAAGAGGCTGTTTAGTTCTTCACTTTCTGCCATAAGGGTGGTGTCATCTGCATGTCTGAGGTTATTGATATTTCTCCAAGCAATCTTGATTCCAGCTTGTGCTTCCTCCAGCCCAGCATATCTCATGATGTAGTCTGCATAGACGTTAAATAAGTAGGGTGACAATATACAGCCCTGAAATACTGCTTTTCCTATTTGAAACCAGTCTGTTGTTCCATGTCCAGTTCTGACTGTTGCTTCCTGAACTGCATATAGGTTTCTCAAGGGGCACTTGAGAAACCTTCACTTTCACTTTTCACTTTCATGCATTGGAGAAGGAAATGGCAACCCACTCCAGTATTCTTGCCTGGAGAATCCCAGGAACGGGGGAGCCTGGTGGGCTGCCGTCTATGGGGTCGCACAGAGTTGGGCACGACTGAAGTGACTTAGCAGCAGCAGTCCCAGTTTCCAGCATGATGGGCCTTCCCCTGTGCTGGATTTTCTTCACCTTTCAGGTCAGGTGGTTTGGTATTCCCATCTCTTTCAGACTTTTCCACAGTTTATTGTGATCCTCACAGTCAAAGGCTTTGGCATAGTCAATAAAGCAGAAATCGATGTTTTTCTGGAATGCCTTTGCTTTTTTGATGATCCAGCAGATGTTGGCAGTTTGATCTCTTGTTCCTCTGCCTTTTCTAAAACCAGCTTGAACATCTGGAAGTTCACGGTTCACATATTGCTGAAGCCTGGCTTGGAGAATTTTGAGCATTACTTTACTAGTTTGTGAGATGAGTGCAACAGTGCGGTAGTTTGAGCATTCTCTGGCATTGTGTTTCTTTGGGATTGAAATGAAAAGTGACCTTTTCCAGTCCTGTAGCTGTGGTCTTATTTACAGACTGGAGCCTGGAGCACCAGAGTCAATGAAAAGAAAGAGGGAAAAGGAGAGAGAGTGAGAGCAGTCTCTCCAGGGTTATGTGGAAAACCAATAAAGCCTATGCACAGGATTTGTACCACTCACGAAGGCACAGTGAATCCTCTCAAGGAAGTCTTGAAAGCCCAGGTAAGAGAGTGAGCTTGGCAGATTTCCATGCTCCAAAGAGAATGAAGACAAGAAGGACATGGGGGACCCAAGTCTCTAGTGGAGCAAGAGTATTTTATTAGCAGAAATGAAGGACTATATATCTTTAGTAAAGTGATTACTCAGCCATTACAAAGGATGCAATTCCATCAATTGCAACAAAATGGATAGTCTAATACATACAAGGTTTCTGACACTGAAAAGAGTCACTGAAGGGAGCTACTGAAAGGAATCCAAGTAGGTACCCTTTCCCATGATCTCAGTCCTGAGAACTGTGTGCAGCTCTACTCATTCCCAGAATAGAACCTGATAAGAAACAGAGAATCCTGGCACACAAAGGAAGAAAAGTGTAACATATTGGACTCCTTAAAGTTAAACTTCCCCTGACATATAGCCACTGCTGAGTTTTCCAAATTTGCTGGCATATTGAGTGCAGCACTTTAACAGCATCATTTTCCAGGATTTGAAATAGCTCCACTGGAATTCCATCACCTCCACTAGCTTTGTCCGTAGTGATGCTTCCTAAGACCAACTTGACTTCACATTCTGGATGTCTGGCTCTAGGTGAGTGATCACACCATCATGATTATCTGGGTGGTGAAGATCTTTTTTGTAGTTCTTCTGTGTATTCTTTCACCTCTTCTTAATATCTCCTGATTCTGTTAGGTCCCTACCATTTCTGTTCTTTATTGAGGCCATCTTTGCATGAAATGTTCCCTTGGTATCTAGAATTTTCTTGAAGAGATCTCTAGTCTTTCCCATTCTATTGTTTTCCTCTATTTCTTTACATTGATCACTGAGGAAGACTTTCTTATCTCTCCTTGCAATTCTTTGGAACTCTGCTTTCAAATGGGTATATCTTTCCTTTTCACCTTTGCTTTTTGCTTAGCTTCTTTTCATAGCTATTTGTAAGGCCTCCTCAGACAGCCATTTTGCTCTTTTGAATTTCTTTATCTTGGTGATGATCTTGATTCCTGTCTCCAGTTCAATGTCACGAACCTCCATCCATAGTTGTTATTGGTTACTGTTTCCTAATTACTCAGTGGTTAATGATTATTTTGTTCTTTGGCCCTGAAGGCCACATGAGTTACAGTTTAACTCCCCACATATTCTTTCATTCATGTCTGAAAGTATAATTAAGCTGGCTTGGATTCAGTTCGGCACCTTCACCTTGGAGCCGTGTTGGTCCTTTGATCCTCGCTTTTCTCTGAATTCTTGCGTCTCGTTTCTCATTCTCTCGCCATATCACACTTTCCGAAACCCTGCTTGTTGAGCCGATCATGACAAGAAGCTTTTAGAAGACAGGAAGAGGAAGACACCAACCCATGTTACTGTCTACCATTCAGGAAAAGCAGGGGACCAACTGATGCTTGTTCCTTACAGTAGGAGGAGAATTCAGCCATCCAGTGTCAGTGTGTAGAGAAGGTCAGTCCTCTGGTTTTATATCTGAATTAGGATAAACAGAACTGCATTAAAGAATGCTGAACACAGAGTCCACAGACTGGACTGTAGACTTTAAGACATAACCCAAACCTTGTGTGCTACTTTTTCTGGTATCTTACTCCTTCTCCTAATGCTCACAACCAACATCAGCTTTGCGAACAAAGCTTATTCTTTAGAATTCTGTGATTTCACTTCCCAGTTTATAAGAAGCTATTTCCTACTCTTATTCCTAATCGACTTTCAACAGAAAGTGTTTCAATTTTTGTATTTGATGCATTCCTATCAGACCACTCTGTCTTTAACAAATAGCGTTTTCAGCCTGCTCTAGTTAAAATCTGCTCTGCTAAGAATTCTTCAAATGGCTTTCTCCGTTGCCCAACCTTAGTACGTAGTGATGGAAGAAAACATCTGAAATGTAATGCCATGTTTCAAGAGCAATGTGTTGTTACTAAGGAAAAGATAAATTTTTTCACAGCCAGAAGCAAGCAAGACATAAAGCTTAGTCACAGAGGAGGCAAGAAACAGTGGGGGGTTTTAATCAATTCATTTATTGAACAAATATTTTTTGAGATCCATGCTTTGTCAGATACTGTGCTTTTTTCCTAGGGCATAAGGGCATATGCAAGACACAGAAGGTTCACCATCACAAAGCTAGCAGTCTACAAGGATAGAGTAAAAAAAAAAAAAAATCAAACAACTTCCTATCTTGGTATGTATTCTATAGAAACTCTTGGGTATGGTTAGAACAAACTCCACACCAAACCTGTCTTCTTGGTTGGTGATGTGGGTGGAGAGACCCCTCTGGAGAAATAACAAAACACTGAGGCCTCAGGGCTGAACAGAAACCAGTTGGCCATTGGGTGGGGGTGGGAGTGCTCCAGAGAGGGGGAAGTGCTCCTCAAAGGTCTAGGAGCTGGGGGGAGCTTAGAGGATTCGGGAAACACTGAGGAGGCCAGTATGATGAAAACTTTTTGAAAGAGAGGGAGAAATTGATTGTACAAGGCCTTTGGGACAATTCCAAGGGCTTTCAACTATTTGAAAAACCAAAAACAAAGCAATTCATTAGAAGATCTAAACAAGAGGAAAAAAAACAAATATCAAAAAGGCATATGACTATGTACAGAGAGAGTAACATGGAAATATACATTACCATATGTAAAATAGGAAGCCAGTGGGACTTTGCTGTACAACTCAGGGACCTCAAACCGGGACTCAGTAACCACCTAGAGGGACGGGATGCAGAGGGAGGTGGGAGGGATGTTCAAGTTCGAGCGAGCATGGGTAAACCTATGACTGATTCATGGTGATGTTTGGTAGAAACGAACACAATACTGTAAAGCAATTATCCTTCCATTGTAAATTTTATAAAGGCATCTGACTATTGAGTAGAGGAGGGATTGAAGATACAGTATCATTTTGGAGCCTACTACATTGCAATCAAATGATAGCATTGGATTCACATGGAGATGGGAAGAAATGGATAATTTTTCATTTGGGGAACAAAAATCTATAGGATTTGGTGATGGACTGTGAGTGAGGACAGAAGTGTTTTAGAGATGACCCCAAGATTCTGCATGAGCCATTTCATGATGTCATTTACTGAAATGTGAACAAGGCTGGAGATGGAGGTCAGGGTTTCATTTTGTCCAAATCAGTTTGAGATGCCCACAAAATTGCCAAATGGAGAATTTGAATGGGATAGAAAAGGTTGGAACTGTGGGAAGGGTCCAGGCTGCAGACTACATATAAATGGCATTCAGAGCAATAATTCACTGAATAGAGGAGAAAAGGGCACCCAGAACCAGTGCCAAGAAAGCACTTAAAGCACTAACATCTGTGTAAAGAAGTTTGGCAGTCTGAAAATGAGACTGAGAGCAGGAATAAGTATTGAGAAAGAGAGGAGAGACCGAGTAGCAAGTTTATGAGGAAAGAGAAGGTGTTGTTTACAGGAGGTCGATGTTTCCCGTTTGTTCTGCATTTCCCTGACATAACATAGTTCTGTCTCTTTATTCCCAGGAATCCAAACCACAATGGCAGCCCAGTACCTCAGCAACCCCAGGACCAGCCACGGTGAGATGCTGCTTGGGGAGGGCAGCCAGGCTTGGTGGGGAGGGCTGGGACTCTCCTGCCCTGTCATCCAGCCAACATGTACAAGAGCAAAACGTCTTCAACCACATTTCTCAGTTTCCCTTCATTTGCTCTGCTCTCTCATTCTCTCCACCCTCTCTGCATCCTCCTTGTGAGGTAGCTTAACAGCGAGCAGGAGGAGAGTTCCAGTACCCTGGCTGCTCCCGGGCTTGATGAGGTTTCTTCTTTGCTACTTCCTACCATGTGGGCACACTAGATCAGGGGTTGTGGACTCCCAGGTGGTTTCTCTGCCCCTCTCTTCAGCCCGAGAGTACTGGGAAGAAGGAACATGGGGGTGATCAGCCTCACTCAGGCCCCTAATTTCCCTGCTCCCAGGGGCCTCACTCTAACCAACAAAGTCAACGGACTGATCACTCCGTTTCTCATCTAACCCTCCCTCTACCTCTTTATCCTAGGAATAGATTCTATCATTTGAGCTTTTGCTGTTTAGCAAATCATCCCACAATTTAGGAACTTAAAACAGCAACAATTTACGTGGCTCTTAATTTTGAGGGTCACTCATTTGGGCCATGCCTGGGTCTGGACCAACCTGGCTAATCTCAGCCAGACTGACTCATGTGTGGGTGCTCGGCTGGTGGTTCAGGATGCAACTCAAGAATCTTGGGTAGCCTCACAGACGTGTCTGGTGGTCAGCAAGCTCTGGGTCAACCAGGCAGACAGGGTAACAGGGCCTTGTGCCCCTCATCAAGTAGGCTAGTCCAGGGCAGGTGTAGGGTTCCAAAAATCAGAAAGAGAAGGCCAAGCACAATATGTCAGTCCTTTTGGATTCTCTGCTTAACCATGTTTCCATGATCCTATGATCCAAAGCAAGTCACATGGCCCAGTCAGACTGAAGGGTTGGAGAAACAGACTCAGCATCCTGATGAGAGGAGCTGAGAATCCACCTTCCCAAGAGGCACAAGTGCAGAGATGGACTCCTTCATGGCTATCGCTGCCATCTTCAGAGGTTGCCATCCATTCATTATCAGCATTGGCCAATGGTTATGGTGTTGCCACTGGCCTTGGTGCCCTTTTACTGCTGGGCCATGAATTTCCTACAGCCTGTCTCTAAAGCCAGCCAATGCCCTGGGATCTCCTTAGGTTGGAGCTTCTATTGTGAGGCCAACTATTAAGAATACTCTGAATTCTTATGTATATTTTTTCTTAGATAAATCTTAGCCATCCCATATCCAGTGTTTACAGCATTGGGAAATTTACTTTTTTTATCCTGGGATTCTAGTTCTCAAATGGGGAAAACTCTGCCTTAGGGATTCAGGGATCAGCAAACACTTCACCAGAAAGTGTGTGGGAGATAAATCTGTGTCCACAGATTTTATGGACATCATAGGAGGGGTTTCTGCAAGTTCCTGGTTCTGTTTGATTGATATTTTTTAAAGATTAGCCCACCTCACAGAATAGACTGAAAGGGACAAATAAGAAGTGGAGACACCTGTTAGGAGACTGCTGAGGCAGGGGTGGTGATGGAATCTGGACTGGAATGATGATCTTCAAAACAGAGACAGGCGAACAGATCTGGGGCCAAGAGAATATGCTGATGGGTTGGATCTGGAAAGTGGGGAAAGAAGGGAGTCAAGGGTGACTCCTAGCTTTCTAGTCTGAGGACCTGGGTGAATGGTGATGGCTCTGAAAATAACCTGGAGTTGGTAACATTGTCTATGATGTTGTATGTTCGATAATGTAGGCATTGTCTCAAAGCAGAAATGGGTAGATATAACATAGGATTCCTGATGCAGGAATCAGACCCTTAAGCTCAAGGGTCACCCAGCAAGGTCTGCCTTCTCAGAAAACAGGCTTACACTTGTGATTGTCAATTGCCCTCCCTCTGGTCCTGGGTCTATGCCTGACAAATCCAGAGGACTTTGACTTTATAGACACATTGTAGAGATATGCAGAGACTTACGGAATACCAGCACAGAAAGAGCTGGTAGATGATTTGGTGTTTAAATTCAGGTTTCAATTGCTGTGCTCTACTGTTCTGATATTAACTTTCAACTTTCCTAGGAAGTCAAATATGCATAGTCAATTTTGTGTTACCTCCTATCTTATGAAGAACAGCTACTGGTAGCAACTCAGAGTCCTCTTCTTAATCACATTGTTTCCTCCTCTATGAGCTGTTTGCTTCCACAAGGTCAGAGTAAGAAGCTGAAAGGGATCCTGAAAAATATCTGTTGTTATTGTTGTTCAGTTGCTAAGTCATGCCCATGGAGTGCAGCTTGCCAGGTTCCTCTGTCCTCCACTCTCTTCTGGAGTTTGCTCAAATTCATGTTCATTGATTTGGTGATGCTGTCTAGCCATTTTATCCTCTGCCACCCCCTTTTCCTTTTGCCTTTAACCTTTCCCAGCATCAGAATCTTTTCCAGTGAGTCTGCTCTTTGCATCAGGTGGCCAAAGTATTGGAGCTTCAGCTTCAGCATCAGTCCTTCCAATGAATATTCAGGGTTGAATATTTATTCAGTGGACAAGAGCCTTGCAGGGGAGATGGTTGAAGTTCATTCTAACACTGAGACTTTTGTTTCCTGATGTTCCAGGGCTTGCAAACCCTGGAGATTCCCAGCTGAGACTTATCTTAGTGGGTAAGACTGGGGCAGGAAAAAGCGCAACAGGAAACAGCATCCTCGGAGAGAAAGTGTTTCCATCTATCTTTTCTGCTGTATCCATCACCAAGCACTGTAAGAAAGGAAGCAGCACCTGGAAGGGGAGAGAAGTTGTCGTCGTGGACACACCTGGCCTCTTTGACACGGAGGCCCCAGATGCTGAGACTGTCAAGGAGATTACCCGCTGCATGGTGCTGACCTCCCCGGGGCCTCATGCTCTGCTCCTGGTCATCCCACTGGGCCGTTACACACCCGAAGGCCAGAAAGCCACAGAGAAGATCCTGACGATGTTTGGAGAGAGAGCTAGGGAACACATGATTCTCTTATTCACCCGGAAAGATGACTTAGATGGCATGGATTTCTGTGATTACTTAAATCATGCTCCTAGAGCCATCCAAGAGCTGATTCGCAAGTTCAGAGGTCGCTACTGTGTTTTCAACAACAAGGCCACAGGAGCTGAGCAGGAGGACCAGAGGGAGCAGCTGCTGGCCCTGGTCCAGGATGTGGTGAACAAGTGCAAGGGGAGATACTACACGAATAGCCGGTATCAGAAGACCGAGGAGGAGATTCAGAAGCAAACTCAAGTGTTAGAAGAAAATTACAGAGAAGAGCTCGAGAGAGCAAAAGCTCAGATAAAACAGGAGTTCGAAGAGGAAATCAGAAAGCTGAAGGATGAACTAGAACAGCAAAAGTGGAAGGTGAAAATGGAAAGGCAATTGGCAGAAAGGGAAGCTTACTGGGATTCAAGGCAGCAAACAGCCAGAGATGATGTTTTGAGTCAGAATGAGATACTTGAACTCATCTTTAAGTTGTTAGAGGCTGCTTCCCATGTCTTCTCTCTGTTTAAGGATTAAACTTCATGAAAATCTGTCTATATTTCCTACATATTTTCAGGTGGTCCTTCCTCATGTAACTCAGAGCATTCTCCTTTTTCTCTGAGACTGTCAGGGCTAAAGAGAGTAAGTTCACTATTGATAATTGGTATATGTTTGACTGATTTAACAGGGAAGGGATAAATTCTCAACTTGTGAAACTCCGAAGCAGAAAGTATTAGGGAGCAGAAAGATGCTCCCTAATTTGTGAATTCTTTCTCAGAGACACCAAGACAGGGAATGCAGGAGACCAAAGAAGATGACCCCGAGCTTTCTCTCTTTATCCCTAGATGAGATTTCTCCTCTAGATTCTTTCTAGATTGGTGGTTGATCTTCCCCTACAGGTTTTTCTCACTTATTTTGTCTTTAGATGGCGCTGATCATCTTACCCTTATAGTTTATTAGAAAGATCAATTCTTTCCATTAGTTAAGCTTACAGAAGTAGATACTGATAGAAATCTTTCTAGATGAATGGAAATTTGTTCACTTATAATTTTACTGAAGGCTTCAAAGTGTTCCTTATCAACTGACCATTATGAACAAAGAGTTCTCTGGCAAATAGATCTTTCAGAACTCAACTACCTGAAATGCCAAAAGGTTCAAAAGATATTCAACAGATAAGAGAATAATGCCTGGTGTATTCAGATGTATCTGTAGGAAAGCTTTGACCAATAACAACCAGTTTGCTGAATAATCAGTTCTCTTTCTCCTTTTCCTGTGAAACTAACAACTGCCCCATGCAGATATATTATTTGCTTATTGTTATTTTAATAAAACTTTTCTGTTCTCTCATATTTGTCCAAATTGGAATCTATTTTTCTTCTTGGAAAGCACCACTAGTCCTTCTAAGAACACAGGGATAAATATTGTAACGTAAAAAAATAATAATAATAAAATTAAATTTTAAAAAAATTATATTTTTTAAATAAAGAAGATTAAAATGTCAAAAAAAAAAAAAACACAGGGATGAATTTCAGTTTTTGTAAAAGTTCAAGATGATTTTGTTGTAGACTTGGTCCACCCTCCAGACATCTCCCCTCCCCTTTTTCCCCAGAAGGTTTGAGCAACATTTTCAACCCCTCTGTCAGTCAGTCTACATTCTCCTTGGATTCATCATTATGTACTGGTAGAAATTATGTGTAACCAAGGTTTCTGAGACCTTTGTGGCTTTCCTGCTGCAAAAATTCTTTTAAATCTATGGATAAAATAGAGACATCTCTGTCCCTTTTCTCCTCTTCCAATGGGTCCTCTTCACCTAGTAATGTGTAGGCTTTCCCCAAGCACATTTCCATGTTCTTCCAACATGATCTGGAGGTCACATGTGACCTATGCCAACTCTCCTTCCTTGGTCATCTTAAAATCATCTTCTTCATGCCCTCACCCATTCTGTCCAAAACAGGGACATGTGCCTTGCCCTGACTTCCCCCAAACATATAGGACTGGACCTTTAATATAGCTGCTATCTATCTATAGCTGCCTCACTTTGCTGTACAGTAGAAACTAACATACTATTGGAAAGAAACTATTGCTGTTGTTGTTCAGTCCCTAAAGTGAAGTGAAGTCACTCAGTCATGTCCGACTCTTTGTGACCCCATGGACTGTAGCCTACCACGTTTCTCCGTCCATGGGATTTTCCAGGCAAGAGTACTGGAGTGGGTTGCCATTTCCTTCTCCAGAGGATCTTCTCAACCCAGGGATTGAACCCAGGTCTCCCACATTGTAGGCAGACGCTTTACCCACTGAGCCACCAGGGAAGTTAGCAAAGGCCCAAGGATATGAGAAGCACCTGGCAAAGAAGCACAGGACTCCTGCAGAGGCGGTCACTCTGAGAGGACAGATTCCATTTCACTCTGCAGAATGTGGGAGGACTTGGTCTCTATAGTTTTCATCATCAGCATTTCAGTCAAAATTGTTATGTGTGAATTTAATATGCTTTGTATTACACCTTTCCACAAGCAAATATTCAACCAAAGAAGCACATATACTCCTCAAAGAAAATTAAATTCAGGCTTAAGATGAAAAAAAAAAAAGCTAGCTGCAGTGGTAATTTTCAGTATAAATACATTCAATTATTCTTATTCTTGCATCCCAGGTTAATGCTGTAAATGAGACAAAGAAAATCATTCTGCTATTTATTTCCCATCTCATTACTTTAATCATTTCATCAAAATAATCTGAACATGGGCATATGAATACTTGTTTTGTTATAAGAATGTGCCGTTTTAAAGTCCCTGAGACACATCCAAGACCAGATTGACATGTATTCAATGTAATTATTCACGATACTTTGGCACTGGCTTTCTTTGGGACTGGAATGAAAACTGACCTTTCCCAATCCTGTGGCAATTGCTGAATTTTCCACACTGGCACACTGAGTGCAGCACTTTAACAGCATCATCTTTCAGGATTTTAAAGAGTTCAGCTGGAATTCCATCACCTCCACTAGCTTTACTAATTACCAAGGACTTGGCTCCCTTCCCTGATACTTAAGGAATGTGACTTTTAAAAAACATATATATATAATAACATTTACAATTTCCATGCTGGGGTTACAAAAAGCAGAGGAACCAGATATTGAATTGCCAACATCCATTAGATCATAGAGAAAGCAAGGGAATTCAAGAAAAACATCTAATTCTGCTTCATTGACTATGGTGAAGCCTTTGACTGTATGGATCACAACAAACTGTGATCCTCAAGAGATGAGAATATGAGACATCCTCACCTGTCTCCTGAGAAATCTGTCTGTGGGTCAAGAAGCAGCAGTTAGAACCTTGCATGGAACAACAGACTGATTCAAAATTGGGAAACGAGTACGACAAGGCTGTATATTGTCACCCTGTTTACTTAACTTATATGCAGAGAACATCACGAGAAATGCCAGGCTGGATGAAGCACAAGCTGGAATCAAGATTACCAGGAGAAATATCAATCACCTCAGATACACAGATGATGCCACCCTTATGCCAGAAATCGAAGAGGAACTAAAGAGCCTCTTGATGAGGGTAAAAGAGGAGAGTGAAAAAGCTGGCTTAAAACTCAACATTCAAAAAACAAAGATCATGGTATCTGGTCCCATCACTTCATCACAATTAGAAAGGGAAAAAGTAGAAACAGTGACAGATTTTCTTTTCTTGGGCTCCAGAATTACTGTGGATGATGACTGCAGCCATGAAATTAGAAGATGCTTGCTCCATGGAAGGAAAGGTATGACAAATCTAGACAGTGTATTAAACAGCAAAGATATCACTTTGCCAGCCAAAGTCTGTATACTGAAAGCTATGGGTTTTTCAGTAGTCATGTATGGATGTGAGAGTTGGACTATAAAGAGGGCTGATTGCTGAAGAACTGATGCTTTTGAGCTGTGGTGTTGGAGAAGACTCTTGAGAGACCCTTGGACTGCACAGAGATCACATCAGTCAAACCTAAAGGAAAACAGCCTGAATATTCTTTGGAAGGACTGATGCTGAAGCTGAAGGTCCAATACTTTGGTTACCTGTTGTGAAGAACTGACTCATTAGAAAAGACCCTGATGCTGGGAAAGACTGAAGGCAGGAGGAGAAAGGAACAACAAATGATGAGATGGTTGGATGGCATCATTAACTCAATGGACATGAGTTTGAGCAAGCTCCAGGAGATGGTGAAGGACAGGAAAGCCTGGCATGCTGTAGTCCATGGGTGGCAAAGAGTCGGACATGACCGAGCAACTGAACAACTATATATGTATACACACACACACACACACACACCTGTATGTGTGTTTAGTCGCTCAGTCATGTCCGATTTCTCATTGGGACCCCATAGACCGTAGCCCATCAGGCTCCTCTGCCCATGAAGATTCTCCAGGCAAGAATACTGGAGTGGGTGGCCATGCCCCTGTCCAATATATACAAACACACGTATATAAATATGTATATGTATATATATATATATATATATATATATATATATATATATATATTATTAATGCTGCATAAGAGTCTCCCTCTCCGGTGTCTGACTTTTTCTTTTCTTTTTTTTTTTTTTTTTACCAATTTACTGATGCTGTGTAGTAAGTCATTTCCAGACTATAAACTAGGCATTCAGCCTGGTCATTTCAGTTCATTTGCTCAGTCGTCTCCAACTCTTTGCGATCCCATGTACTGCAGCCTGTCAGGCTTCCCTGTCCACCATCAACCTCTGACGTTTGCTCAAACTCATGTCCATCGCGTCGGTGATGCCATCCAACCATCTCATCCTCTGTCATCTCCTTCTCCTCCTGCCTTCAATCTTTCCCAGCAACAGGGTCTTTTCCAGTGAGTCAGTTCTTCACATCAAGTGGCCAGGTATTGGAGTTTCAGCTTCAGCATCAGCCCTTCCAATGAACACCTAGGACTGATCTCCTTTAGGATGGACTGGTTGGATCTCCTTGCAGTCCAAAGGACTCTCAAGGGTCTTCTCCAACACCTCAGTACAAAAGCATCAATTCTTCAGTGCTCAGCTTGCTTTACAATCCAACTCTCACATCCATACATGACCACTGGAAAAACCAAAGCTTTCACTAGATAGACCTTTGTCAGCAAAGTAATGTCTGCTTTTTAATATGCTGTCTAGGTTGGTTATCGCTTTTCTTTTTTTTAATTTTTTTTATTTTTTTACTTTACAATACTGTATTGGTTTTGCCATACATTAGCATGAATCCGCCACTGGTGTACATAAGTTCCCATTCCTGAATCCCCCTCCCACCTCCCTCCCGATACCATCCCTCTGGGTTATCCCAGTGTTATAGCTTTTCTTCCAAGGAGGAAGCATCTTTTAATTTCATGGCTGCAGCCACCATCTGCAGTGATTTTGGAGCCCAAAAAATAAATTCCATCACTGTTCTCATTGTTTCGCCATCTGTTTGCTGTAAAGTGATGGGACTGGATGCCATGAGCTTTGTTTTTTGAATGTTGAGTTTTAAACAAGTTTTTTAACTCTCCTCTTTCACTTTCATCAAGAGGCTCTTTAGTTCCTCTTCACTTTCTGCCATAAGGGTGGTGTCATCTGCATATCTGAGGTTATTGATATTGCTCCCAGCAATCTTGAAGCAACAGTTAGAACTGGACATGGAACAACAGACTGGTTCCAAATTGGGAAAGGAGTACATCAAGGCTGTATCTTGTCACCCTACTTATTTAACTGATATGCAGGGTACATACATCATGCAAAATGCTAGGTGGCTAACATCATGTGAAATGCTGGGTGACTAAGCATAGCTAAAAGAGCTCATTGACACAATCAGGCAAAAACTGAGCAAGTCAAATACTGCATAGAGAAGCAAACAAAGGAGATAGGACTTTCATCTGGGGAAAGAAAAAAAAAAAAAAAACCTACAAAGAATAACTCTTAACAACAACAAGACCCTTACATTTTGTGAGCTGTGAGAAGAAAATCACTTCAGATGGTGATTGCAGCCATGAAATTAAAAGATGCTTACTCCTTGGAAGGAAAGTTATGATCAACCTAGATAGCATATTGAAAAGCAGAGATATTACTTTGCCAACAAAGTTCCGTCTAGTCAAGGCTATGGTTTTTCCAGTGGTCACGTATGGATGTGAGAATTGGACTGTGAAGAAAGTTGCAAGGAAATCCAACCAGTCCATCGTAAAGGAGATCATCCCTGGGATTTCTTTGGAAGGAATGATGCTAAAGCTGAAACTCCAATACTTTGGCTACCTGATGCAAAGAGTTGACTCATTGGAAAACACCTTGATGCTGGGAGGGACTGGGGGCAGGAGGAGAAGGGGACGACAGAGGATGAGATGGATGGATGGATGGACATGAGTTTGAGTGAACTCCAGGAGTTGGTGATGGACAGGGAGGCCTGGCGTGCTATGATTCATAGGGTCACAAAGAGTTGAACACGACTGAGCAACTGAACTGAAATGAAGAAAATGGAGACATGCAGTTGGAAGGAGGGAAAAACCAACATACTTTGTAAGCCTTCAAACATTACTTCTCTAAGGATAAGCTATTTCCCTCCCAGTTTGCTGCTTTTTTCTGACTTTTAAAACAGGATGGAGGGGAATCATATAGGAGTTCCTGTATCAGTTATGCAGAAAATACTAAACCCATCAGGCAAGATCACCATGCATTGAAAATAGTTTCATGTCAAGAGAAAATCACACATTTCCATCCATGGCTAAAATAAAGAGGAGGAAAGCTTAAAAAAATAAAGGCATACTCATAGGGTTATATCGATAATGTCTAAAGTCACACTTCTCATGTAGCTCTGAAAAAAAGAATTGCAATTTTTAAAACTTTAAATCCATTGCTCTTTGATATTATTTTAAAGGTCTCTCTGGACAATTATTTGGTGGAAGGTCTTTCATGTTTTGTATACATTAGAATTTTTAGTTTTTTTCTTTTAAAATTTGCAAGAAAACTTTCCATAACCAGAATAATAATATTTTTCATCATCTCTCCGTTTGAAATTTTTCTTTCACCCAGTATTCCAAGCTGTTTTATAGCTGGCCCAAGTTCCAACTCCTGAGTCTGTTAAAACCAATCCAGAGTGTTTTTTGTTGGCCATTCAATTCTGGCTTCCATTACTAGTTTTGTCAAGTCTGTTTCTGATGGCCAAGAAGAACCCTTTCATCAAACCCTGTATGTATTTACTGAAAAGATCTCTGACACCTTTTTTTGTTTCTTTTTTCTTGGTTTCACTGCACTGCAGCACACTGCAATTACCATTCATGGTGAATGTTGTAAAATATCTTCCAGGCTTTTTCTCTCTCCTGTTCCAGTTTTAGTACCTGCTTTGTCATCTCCATTCATTCTGCATCAACTTCATCTGGAAGCTTAAATTTTCTCCATGCTTACTTTTAACTAAAACTTAATCTGAATCTAGTATAGGTAAAATAATCATCAGGATTTAAATTTATTAACAACTAAATGTAGCTCTGTATCACTGTTACCCATGCTGTCTACACAAAGTATTCATAAAAGTACCACAACACTCGTTAGGAAGATTGTTCAAAGGGACAAATGTCTTCGGACATTGACTAAATCAGTGATGATGTCCTTATGTTCTGACACTAGAAACGATAAATGTTCCCAAGGTTTACATTGCAATACAACAATAATATGTGATACAACCGTTTGAGTGAAGTGTGTTTCTATAGTAAAATATTTTACAGTGCTTCAGTGTTTAAATTTAAATTAAAACAAATTATCATGAAATAAAAGTTCAGTTTCCCAGGTATAGCTATATTTCAAATGTTCAGTAACCACATATTGCTAGTGTCTACCATGCTGGATACTGCAATTTCTGGAAAATCCTCAAATATTTTGAAATTAAATACATTCTCCTTAATAATCCATGAGTGATAAAAGATATCACAAAGAATATGCAAAATATCATAAACTGAGTGAGAGTGAAAAGAGAACACACAAAACATTATGAGATGCAGATAAACATGTATAGAGGGAAGTTTTATAACTTTCAATCTTTCTACCTTAGATAGCATATTAAAAAGCAGAGACATTGCTTTACCCACAAAGGTCCATCTAGCCAAGGCTATGATTTTTCCAGTGGTCATGTATGGATGTGAGAGTTGGACTGTTGGACTGAGAGTTGGACTGAGAGTTGGACTGAGAGTTGGACTGTGAAGAAAGCTGAGCACATTGATGCTTTTGAACTGTGGTTGTCGGAGAAGACTCTTGAGAGTCTCCTGGACTGGAAGGAGATCCAACCAGTCCATTCTAAAGGAGATCAGTCCTGGGTGTTCATTGGAAGGACTGATGCTAAAGCTGAAACTCCAATACTTTGGCCACCTCATGCAAAGAGTTGACTCATTGGAAAAGATCCTGATGTTGGGAAGGATTGGGGGCAGAAGGAGAAGGGAACGAGAGAGGATGAGATGCTGGATGGAATCACCAACTCGATGGACATGAGTTTGAGTAAACTCAGGGAGTTGGTGATGGACAGGAGGCCTGGTGTGCTGCGATTCACAGGGTCACAAAGAGTCAGACACAACTGAGCGAATGAACTGAACTGAACTGAACCTTCATGTTAAAAATAAGAACTTTTAATAGTTTACAGAATATTCTCCATAGCATGTTGTAGAGACTTGGGATATTATGCTCTTCTGAAGAGTACTGGGTTTGCCCCAGCAGGCACTTAAATTACTGGTCGATGCCTTTGAACTTAACTCAGGAAGGCTTAATGTCAAAACCAAGGAGCTGTTCCAGTTTTGCTCTTTCAGGGCAAGTCCCTTAGTCCTGAGGTGATCTTTACTCCCACTAGTATTTCAGTGGACTACTTGGTGGACTAGAATCTAAAATTCTGTCTTTGCTGCTGAGGGCAACTGCTGAAATCTCTGACCAGCTTATTCATCCTTCTAAAATGTTTTAGAGACCACAATTCCTGGGTCGTCCAAAGATTTGAAGGGAGTTTTTATGCAGAATTGCTCATGCTCCCACCCATGCCCCTCTGTGGGAGTTTTCCGTCAATATCTGCCCTCTCTGGCTGCCAACTCCATCCTGTGAATTTCTGCTTGAGCGACATCCCTGGATCAGCAGGATGGAGACCTGCTCTCAGGGGGAACTGTGGGGGGCGCTCCGCAGAAAAAGAGAGGCAGTGGAACTTCCCTCAGCAAAGCCAAGGGGTCCGGAGGAGAGGTGAACCTGCTGTCCACCAACCCAGCCCCTCCGCAAGCGAGAAACAATCAGATGGCACAGGGGTTCCGTCTAGCCAGTCCCGCTTTCTGCCACAAACTCTTGGTTTATATAGACAAGCAAGGGGGTTTTGCGAGAGACTTTCCATAGTTACACCAATCACGTTAAAGGTCAAATCATAATATGCCATAGTTGCACCAATCACGTTAAAAGTCCAATCATAATATGCCATAGTTACACCAATCACGTTAAAGGTCAAATCGTCATGTGCCTTCATTATAACAAGAGTCTATGGTGATCACGCACTGTCCACATACACAAAAATCAAGAGAGCCAATCAAAAATTATAACATAGACCACGCCCCTATCTCTTCCGCCAGGTGTCATCTTAGTTTTCGACCACAAAGCTAACCCATCTTTTTTAAGGTTTCCCATTTAGGGCCCCACAGGGAACCGCATACATGTGACGGCCACGTGGCCCCTGAGTGAAGTGTCAAGTTCCCCATAGCCTCTCCCTGTACTTGGTCACTCTCAGTGTCTTCCAACAGTTGTTTAAAAACTCTCATTATTTTTTAATTTTCTACAGAGTGTATGGAAGTTATTACAGGAGAATTCAGAGCTGGAAAACTTCCCTGAGGTTTCTAGCCACTGCTTTGACCCACCAAAGAGCAAGCAGCCAGTGGACTCACTGGTCACTTTGGATTCTCCAAATCTCTCTCGTGCTTTGCTCCAGTGTAGGGATTTTTTTTTTTTTTGAGAATAATTAATTCCAAAGGTCACTATTTTCACAGCTTTGGCCAAGACAACCCCCTCTCTTCCCCCTACACATGACCTCATCCACAGAACCTCTTTCTTTCATGGGATTTTCGGAATAAACCGACAATACCTTCCCTGTTCTCTGATGCTCAGGGAGTGATGGTGTGAAGCAACAATTCCCCTTCCTTCTGAAATGTCATGGGAGGGATTTTCCTTGAGTTTTAGTAATAAAGGAGAGAAAGCCCCATATTCCATAAAATTTTAAGCAATTCCTTTAGAATTTTTAATGAAAGATGTGCTTTGAGTGATTGCCATTTGCCATTTAGTGACGACGTTTTGTGAGTGACAGTGCCTGTCATTTGGTCAATACTTTTATTTTCTAGGATAAGATTAATTAAGCCAACAGTGTTAAAAAGAAAGTACCTAAGTGAAACATATTTATGTTCTTATCTTAAAGGACATGTGAATGAATTTAGCTATTAGTTTAGTGGCTATGAAGTAATGGGTCTATTCACTTAGAAACAAAATGACTTTATTTCACTTACCCTTGAAGAATTTACAGATTCTCCCAGAGGCTGCCCTGCAGACAGGAGGGGCCAGGGACCCCCTGGGATGGAGCAAGTGAGAGGCCTGGAGGTGCACTCCAGGCCAAGGGAGACAGGCAGGAAACCCCAGAGGCGTGCACTCAGAGTGGTCCCCCACAGCGCCGCCGAGCGGGACAGGATGTCTGGGGCGTCATGACCTGCAGCTCCCCCCCCCCCCCCCCCGCCCACGCACAGTGCCCCTGCTGGAAGGCCTGGGTCTCCGGGCAAGCGCTGAGCTTGGACTCTAACACTCTCCTCCCGAGGATACTGTTCCCCGTGGTGCTTTTCCCGCTCCCTGATTTTCCCACCAGGATGAGCTTCAGCGTCTGCAGGGTCCCTTCATCACCCCCGCAGCCCTGGAAGCATCAAGAGGAGGTAGGGGTCGGGGTTAGAGCCTGTCCCCCGCCTTAGCCTACCAGGGGGGCACACAGTTTGGGTGGGGGCAGGACAAAGGAAGACCAGTGTCTGCATCCGAGATATGCCCTAGGTTCACATGCTTTCCTTCCTTTTCTCTTTTCTGAATTTTTTTGGGGAAAATTAAGGTAGAAAATACATAACATAAAGTGTACTGTTTGAACCAAATTTAGGTGTAGCCTTCCGTACATTCACACTTGGGCAGTCATCACTTGGGCATCTCAAGATCTTTCCATCTTCCCGAATGACACCCTGTCCCCATTAAACACTCACTCCCCATCCTGCCTCCCCCAACACGCGACGTCCACTGCTCTTTCTCTCTCCATGTGTTTGTTCTAAGGACCTCACATTACTGGGATCAGGCAATTTTTGCCCTGCTGTGTCTGGCTTATTCACTTTGCATAATGTGTGCAAGCTTCATCCATGTTGGAGCAAGTGTCAGAATTGCCTTCCTTTTTAAGGCTGAATAATATTCCACTGTAGGTGTAGGTGTATATATGAATGTAGGTGTATATATGAATCCACATTCAGATATATATGGATTTGGGTGGTTGTTTCCACTTTTTGCTATTGTGAATAATGCTACTATGCACCTCAGTGCACGTATATTCACCATCTGTTTCAACTCTATGGGGTATAGTCCCCAGAAGTAGAATTGTGGGATCATATGGTAGAATGCCACGTTTTATGCTTTTGTTTTGAAACTTCTTCTCAGGCCACCTAGTCCCACCAGGTGGGATCATCCCCTCATGAACTGGGAGCCTGAGCTTCCTCGAGCACCTCTGGTTGGAGACCCTTTCCTGGAAGAGGATGAAGTTGGAAGCACAAGCCTCTGTGTCTGTCCTCTCCCTGCCATGATCGAACACGCCACATTACCTTCACTTTTCCCAACAAGGAGTGTTGTGAGGGTGGGGGCCTTTCAGCCAGACTCCCAGCTCCACAGCACAGCTCACACTGGGGTCACAGTCCTAAGTTCCACCAGTGAAGTTTGGGCTGGACACCCTCACCCAGAAGACTATCAGAACCATCAGCTGCGAGTAGATGTCTCATGCCCATCTAATACTGAGGACCCCATGTCCAAATTTTAGAAATGACTGCGGCTGGAGGACATGAAGGGAATTACCTTCTGGCCTTGCAGGTCCCAGGACCCACAGCACATAGAGAGGCACCAAACCCTAGCTGATTCCCAGTCTGTTCCCAGCAAAGACATTGCTGTGTCTCAGTGAAGAGCCCTCAGCCTCTTGAGGCCAGGATTGGCTCCATCTTCTTCCAGCTCTGCCCAGCAGGGATGTGTTTCTCCTGCCTTTCTGCCTTGGTGGGCTGACCCACCCACCAACTCCGACTGGAAGATATCGGCTCCCTCCAGCTTCTGCAGGTGGCTCCTGACTTTTGCCTTTCTCTTGCCCATGGAAGCTGTTTGTGTTGGTTTGTTGGCATGGGACTGGGTAGGGGGTGTCTGAGACACCCACTACCTCCTTTAGGGACCCTGTTTTCCCCTTCTTTCCCCTTCACGTGGTCTCGACTTGGGGGGGCGGTGATTCTGTGATGGGGAGAAATGACCAGAGACGCATCCTGACAGACACTGTCCTGGGAGCAGTGGCCAGGGTTCTGGGTGCACATGAGCAGAACGTTGCTGGAGGGGCTGGTGAGGGGCTCGTGGGGCCTGAACGATCTGTGGGGGGATCCTGGAAGTGAGGGCCACAGAGGCCGTAGGCTGGGCAGTGAGGAGAGCGACAGACATGCACAGGTTCCCTCTCCACATGAGGTCCAGTCCTGCCAGGAGCCCTGGGTCCTCGGCGCTCAGTTCCAGGCCACTGACTTGGGTGGTCATGCTGCCAGAGCCTCCATGTCCCTGGAGATGTAGATGCTGAGTCCAAACTACACATTCCTGATATCTTCTCCCCCTGAAAGATTCCAGGACATTTCACGATGTTTTCTAGAGCAATTCCCAGTCCTCTTTGCCAAGGAAGGTATGTAACCCACCAGGAATCCCAGTCATCCACTCTCAAGCCCAGAGAGCTATCTGCCCAGCCCCCGGCCGCCTCACCCTAGACCCTGCCCGACGGGGCATCACCACACGTGGGCCACGCGCCAGTGTTTGTCTCCAACGTGGAGCAGATCTGTTACCTTGTGAGGTTTCTCAGGAGAAACACACTCACAAACATACAAACAAAATATACACACAAACACAACACATACATTACTTACACACATACACGTACTAAAGTACAAACATAGCACACACATACAACACACATGAATACACATTTATTCACAGACATATGAGCATACATACACAGCACACAAACACAAACATAAGACGCAGAGACCACTCACACACATATATTCACAGCAACCCATACATAGAAACACAACACACACCATTCATGCATGTACTCACAAATATACAAACACACATATAAATGTACATATGATACAAACAAACATAACACACATATATTCATCTATACACAAATAGACACACACAACATTCACATACACACAAATATAACACACACACATATACATACACATATACACACAAACACAGTATGCACAGCACCCCTGCAACACATTCTCAAGCACAATACACACAGAAACAGACTCACACACACAGGCACAGTCACCACGGCCTTGGACTTACTGCCCCGCTGTCTGTGGGGCAGGAGGAATGCCCATGTCTTGTGTCTCCTGGGGCCATGTGCTCTCCTGAACTCTGTTTCTCCTTTGAGAGCTAACTCACTGCAGGCTGAATGGAGGAGATCAGTGACAGTGCCCCAGACATACACACACATAGAGGACATGGCAGATATTTTTTCTGTAATACGTGATCCAGAAGCTCAGCTCAAAACTACCCTTGAGAGTGCAGCCTTCAGCTATGAGAAGACCCCCGACGCAGAAAGTTCTGTGGGCTGCACTTGTCTGCAGCCCTGGTGGTGACCCCCTCCAGTGTTCTCACCTGGAAAACCCCACTGACAGAGGAGCCTGGCAGGCTGCAATCCATGGGGTCGCAGAGACTGGGACACAACTGAATGACTTCGCTAGTAACATCAACAGGGGAAACAGGAACACGAGTGTTGTTACTACTTTATCCTGCATTAGGACTAGTAGAATTCAGAGGCATAAACCAAAGCAGCAGATCTTTCAGAAAACGTGCTGCCAGCAGAGTGATTTTTTACTGATTTCCTCCCTTTTTGAGAATTCCCCTTCCTGCAGACGTCCTCTGTCTTCTCCATCATGATGCATACTCCCTGACTCTCTTCCTCCCCCAGCTGCTCCTTCAGCCGCTCCATTGGCTCCAGGGTCACCAGTTTGCTGACCCTAGATCTTGAGACTCGTCACCTCCATAATCCCATGAGCCACACCGGCCAATTCTTTACAATAAGTGTCTCTCTATACTTGGGTATATCCACACACATTCTGTGCCTGAACATTCCAAGATCTGTGTCACATCAGAGTCTGGGTCTAAGGTTTGCTTTCTGTGTTTTCTCCTGCCTTTAGCACATCCTGTAATGTTGTTGAAACTCGGACATGATAATATCAGATATGAGGAATTAAGGTGAACAGGCCTGCGGTGTGAGATTTTATGTTGACCTGGCTGGGAGCTGGGCTGTGTTTAATGTTTGCTGGAGCTTCATTCTCCTCTGGTGCCCTTGTTTGTTTGCCCCCATTGTCTGTGGGTTTCCCTAAAACCCCTCTTAGATAGAACTTGTATCCTGCTGTTCACTCCTCTTTATTCACTGTTTTCATCTTGTGTCTTGTGTTGTAGGGAGGAGTGAGGTGAGGAGGGAAGCATTACTTGGGGATTGAGTCTTACTCTCTCAGTGGGTCTGTGTTCCTGGGCTGTGGTCATCACAATGTTTTTTGTTTGTTTGTTTGTTTGTTTTCCTCCTCTCCTCTTTTCCCCCTTTAAGTGTTACTGGCCATGTCTGGTCACTTCTGAGCTTTTCCACCTTATTTTATCCTAAGATTTTCTTTTTTTTTTTTTTTTTTTTTTTTTTTTTTTTGATGCTCTGGCCTTCAAGAACATCTTTGGGTACTTGAATGCTTCATTCCCACCTTTATTCTCTGGAACTGCTGTGAAGAGCTGGTACTAAAAGGTTTTTCAGGGAGTGTATTCTATTAATAAAAAGATTTCAATAAAGATTTTGGAGCTTTAGTGGTTGTTTGGAGGATTAAAATGTTCACTATTAACACTATTTTAAACTTTTTTCTAGAGGAAATATATACTGAAACCATAAAAGACAAAGAAGCCACATGTATAAAAACATAAAGATGGATGTGAAACTATCATTATTTGTAGGTGCTTTGATTATATATCTGGGAGAAATCAAGAGAATAAACTAATAAACTATGCAAACAATAGAATTTAGTAAACTGATGGATGCCATTTTTTTTAATCATAAAAATTGTCTTACAAACAATAGCCAAGTACACATAACTTGTGATTTTTAAAACAACAGCAATAGAAAATAAAATCCCCTAGTCAGGAACAAGACAAGGGTGCCCACTCTCACCACTACTATTCAACATAGTTTTGGAAGTTTTGGCCACAGCAGTCAGAGAAGAAAAAGAAATAAAAGGAATCCAAATTGGAAAAGAAGAAGTAAAACTCTCATTGTTTGCAGATGGCATGATCCTCTACATAGAAAACCCTAAAGACTCCACCAGAAAACTACTAGAGCAAATCAATGAATATAGTAAAGTTGCAGGATATAAAATCAACACACAGAAATCCCTTGCATTCCTATACACTAATAATGAGAAAACAGAGAAATTAAGGAAACAATTCCATTCACCATTGCAACAAAAAGAACAAGATACTTAGGAATATATCTACTTAAAGAAACTAAATACCTATATATAGAAAACTATAAAATACTGGTGAAAGAAATCAAAGAGGACACTAATAGATGGAGAAATATACCATGTTCATGGATCAGAAGAATCAATATAGTGAAAATGAGTATACTAGCCAAAGCAATCTATAGATTCAGTGTAATCCCTATCAAGCTACCAATGGTATTTTTCACAGAGCTAGAACAAATAATTTCACCATTTGTATGGAAATAAAAAAAACCTCGAATAGGCAAAGCAATCTTGAGAAAGAAGAATGGAACTGGAGGAATCAACCTGCCTGACTTCAGACTTGGAGACTCTGTTCATCTCCAAGGCAAACCATTCATTATCATAGTTATCCAAGTCTATGCCCCAACCAGTAATGCTGAAGAAGCTGAAGTTGAACAGTTTTATGAAAACCTATAGGACGATTTAGAACTAACACCCAAAAAAGATGTCCTTTTCATTATAGGGGACTGGAATGAAAAAGTAGGAAGTCAAGAAACACCTGGAGTAACAGGCAAACTTGGCCTTGGAATGTGGAATGAAGCAGGGCAAAGGCTAATAGAGTTTTGCAAAGAAAACGCACTGGTCATAGCAAACACCCTCTTCCAACAACACAAGAGAAGACTCTACACACGGACATCACCAGATGGTCAACACTGAAATCAGATTGATTATATTCTCTGCAGCAAAAGATGGAGAAGCTCTATACAGTCAACAAAAACAAGACCAGGAGCTGACTGTGGCTCAGATCATGAACTCCTTATTGCCAAATTAAGACTTAAATTGAAGAAAGTAGGGAAAACCGCTAGACCATTCAGGTATGACCTAAATCAAATCCCTTATGATTATACAGTGGAAGTGAGAAATAGATTTAAGGGCCTAGATCTGATACATAGAGTGCCTGATGAACTATAGACTGAGGTTTGTGACATTGTACAGGAGACAGGGATCAAGATCATCCCCATGGAAAAGAAATGCAAAAAGCAAAATGGCTGTCTGGGGAGGTCTTACAAATAGCTGAGAAAGGAGAGAGGCAAAAAGCAAAGGAGAAAAGGAAAGATATAAGCATCTGAATGCAGAGTTCCAGAGAATAGCAAGAAGAGATAAGAAAGCCTTCTTCAGAAATCAATGCAAAGAAATCGAGGAAAACAACAAAATGGGAAAGACTAGCGATCTCTTCAAGAAAATTAGAGATACCAAGGGAACATTTCATGCAAAGATGGGCTCGATAAAGGACAGAAATGGTCTGGACCTAACAGAAGCAGAAGATATTAAGAAGACGTGGCAAGAATACATGGAAGAACTGTACAAAACAGATCTTCACGACCCAGATAATCATGATGATGTGATCACTCATCTAGAGTCAGACATCTTGGAATGTGAAATCAAGTGGGCCTTAGAAAGCATCACTACGAACAAAGCTAGTGGAGGTGATGGAATTCCAGTTGAGCTATTTCAAATCCTAAAAGATGATGCTGTGAAAGTGCTGCACTCAATATGCCAGCCAATTTGGAAAACTCAGCAGTGGCCACAGGACTGGAGAAGGTCAGTTTTCATTTCAATCCCAAAGAAAGGCAATGCCAAAGAATGCTCAAACTACCGCACAATTGCACTCATCTCACATGCTAGTAAAGTAATGCTCAAAATTCTCCAAGCCAGGCTTCAGCAATACATGAACCATGAACTCCTTTTCTAAAACTCCTTTTAGAAAAGGCATAGGAACCAGAGATCAAATTGCCAACATCCGCTGGATCATGGAAAAAGCAAGAGAGTTCCAGAAAAACATCTATTTCTGCTTTATTGACTATGCCAAAGCCTTTGATTGTGTGGATCACAATAAACTGCAGAAAATTCTTCAAGAGATGGGAATACCACACCACCTAACCTGCCTCTTGAGAAATCTGTATGCAGGTCAGGAAGCAACACTTAGAACTGGACATGGAACAACAGACTGGTTCCAAATAGGAAAAGGTGTACGTCAAGGCTGTATATTGTCACCCTGCTTATTTTACTTCTATGCAGAGTATATCATGAGAAATGCTGGACTGGAAGAAACACAAGCTGGAATCAAGATTGCTGGGAGAAATATCAATAACCTCAGATATGCAGATGACACCACCCTTATGGCAGAAAGTGAAGAGGAGCTAAACAGCCTCTTGATGAAAGTGAAAGAAGAGAGTGAAAAAGTTGGCTTAAAACTCAACATTCAGAAAACAAAGATCATGGCATCTGGTCCCATCACTTCATGGGAAATAGACGGGCAAACAGGGGAAACAGTGTCAGACTTTATTTTGGGGGGCTCCAAAATCACTGCAGATGGTGACTGCAGCCATGAAATTAAAAGATGCTTACTCCTTGGAAGAAAAGTTATGACCAACCTAGATAGTATATTCAAAAGCAGAGACATTACTTTGCCGACTAAGGTCCGTCTAGTCAAGGCTATGGTTTTTCCTGTGGTCATGTATGTATGTGAGAGTTGGACTGTGAAGAAGGCTGAGTGCCGAAGAATTGATGCTTTTGAACTGTGGTATTGGAGAAGACTCTTGAGAGTCCCTTGGACTGCAAGGAGATTCAACCAGTCCATTCTGAAGGAGATCAACCCTGGGATTTCTTTGGAGGGAATGATGCTGAAGCTGAAACTCCAGTACTTTGGCCACCTCATGCAAAGAGTTGACTCATTGGAAAAGACTCTGATGCTGGGAGGGATTGGGGGAAGGAGGAGAAAGGGACGACCGAGGATGAGATGGCTGGATGGCATCACTGACTCGATGGACATGAGTCTGAGTGAACTCCGGGTGATGGTGATAGACAGGGAGGCCTTGCGTGCTGCAATTCATGGGGTCGCAAAGAGTCGGACACGACTGAGTGACTGAACTGAACTGACTTCAGGCTCTACTACAAAGCCACAGTCATCAGGACAGTATGGTACTAGCACAAAGACAGAAATATATAGATCAATGGAACAAAATAGAGAGCCCAGAGATAAATCCACACACTTATGGACACCTTGACTTTAACAAAGGAGGCAAGAATATATGATGGAGAAAAGGCAATCTCTTTAACAAGTGGTGCTGGTAAAGCTGGTCAGCCACTTGTAAAAGAATGAAACTAGAACACTTTCTAACACCATACACAAAAATAAACTCAAAATGGATTAAAGATCTAAATGTAAGACCAGAAACTATAAAACTCCTAGAGGAGAACATAGGCAAACCACTCTCCGACATACATCACAGCAGGATCCTCTATGACCCACCTCCTAGAATATTGGAAATAAAAGTAAAAATAAACAAATGGAACCTAATTAAAATTAAAAGCTTCTGCACAACAAAGGAAACTCTAAACAAGGTGAAAAGACAGCCTTCAGAATTGGAGAAAATAATAGCAAATGAAGCAACTGACAAAGAACAAATCTCAAAACTATACAAGCAACCCCTGCAGCTCAATTCCAGAAAAATAAACGACCCAATCAAAAAATGGGCCAAAGAATTAAACAGACATTTCTCCAAGGAAGACATACAGATGGCTAACAAACACATGAAAAGATGCTCAACAATACTCATTATCAGAGAAATGCAAATCAAAACCACAAAATGGTACCTCATTGTGGTTTTGATTTGCATCAAAACCACAATGAGGTACCATTTCACGCCAGTCAGAATGGCTGCTATCCAAAGGTCTACAAGCAATAAATGCTGGAGAGGGTGTGGAGAAAAGGGAACCCTCTTACACTGGTGGTGGGAATGCAAACTAGTACAGCCACTATGGAGAACAGTGTGGAAATTCCTTTAAAAACTGGCAAGAGAACTGCCTTATGACCCAGCAATCCCACTGCTGGGCATACACACGGAGGAAAACCAGAATTGAAAGAGACACGTGTACCCCAATGTTCATTGCAGCACTGTTTGTAATAGCCAGGACAAGGAAGCAACCTAGAAGTCCATCAGTAGATGAATGGATAAGAAAGCTGTGGTACATATACACAATGGAGTATTACTCAGCCATTAAAATGAATACATTTGAATAAGTTCTAATGAGGTGGATGAAACTGGAGCCTATTATACAGAGTGAAGTAAGTCAGAAAGAAAAACACCAATATGGCATACTAACACATATATATGGAATTTAGAAAGATGGTAACGATAACCCTGGATGCAAGACAGCAAAAGAGACACAGATGTATAGAACAGTCTTTTGGACTCTGTGGGAGAGGGTGGGATGATTTGGGGAAATGGCATTGAAACATGTATAATATCATATATGAAACAAATCGCCAGTCCAGGGTCAATGCATTTTACAGGATGCTTGGGGCTGGTGCACCGGGATGACCCAGAGGGATGGTATGGGGAGGGAGGTGGGAGGGGGGTTCAGGATGGGGACACGTCTACACCCATGGTGGATTCATGTTGATGTAAGGCAAAAAACCAATACAATATTGTAAAGTAATTAGACTTCAATTCAAATAAATAAATTTATACTAAAAAATACAAAATAAAATAAAAAGCCCAAGAATAATTTTTAAATTGTGTTAAAAGTATAATAGAGAAAACTCTGAGAAACTTCTGAGACTATGAAGCAAACAGAACTCTCCCATGTTTAGTGAAAATATACATTAATTAGAGAACTTTCAGGTGTTCAAACTGGATTTAGAAAAGGCAGAGGAACCAGAGATCAAATTGCCAACATCCATTGGATCACACGAAAAGCAAGAGAATTCCAGAAAAACATCTACTTCTGCTTCATTGACCACACTAAAGCCTTTGACTGTTGTGTGGATCACAACAAACTGTGGAAAATTCTTAAAGAGATGGGAATACCAGACCACCTTACCTGCCGCCTGAGAAATTAGTATGCTGGTCAAGAAGCAACAGTTAGAACCGGACATGAAAACTGGTTCCAAATTGGGAAAGGAGTATGTCAAGGCTGTATATTGTCACCTTGCTTATTTAACTTATTTTCAGAGTACATCATGTGAAATGCCAGGCTAGATGTAGCACAAGCTTGAATCAAGATTGCTGGGAGAGTATTTGGTTCTCCGCAGAGATGCCCAGCCAGGGTGAGCAACCTGAGGACCTCGCTGGGCTGGTCCTTGCTGAAAGCTCGACCCTGCACAAGGAAGAGCTCAACAAAGATTAAAGAACAAAAAGTCGTTGTGGATGAACTTTCTAACCTGAAGAAGAACAGGAAAGTATATAGGCAGCAACAGAACAGCAACATATTCTTTCCTGCAGACCGAACAGAAATGCTTTCTGAAAGCAAAAATATATTCAATGAGCTAAGGAAAGAATATCAAGAAATGGAAAACTCAGAGAAGACCAAAATCAAGAAATAGCCAACTTGATTTTACATATCAACGTGTGGCATCTGTCGGGCAATAAGCTTTTCTGTTGAGCATTTTGCAAAGATTTGAAAGAGGATTTACTGTGTAATCTTAAACGACGGGGCCCAATAGAAGTAAACAGTTGTTAAGGCCCAATGTTAACTACCAGTGTTTATTCTCTGGCCGTGTCCTTCACTTAAGAGATGTGTTGACTGCCCAGCCTATGGAAGATGAAAGAAGCAATGTACTCCTGTGAAATAGAGAAGTCTTTAGTGGGATCAAGGTCCAAGCCGAAGAGAATGATATGCAAATCATGCTTCATTATCTTTCATCTTTTAAGAATGAATCTGATATTTTGTTGCTCTTCTCAAAAGTCCAAGGTCCTTGTCCTTTTAAATATTATCAAGCATCTAGCCATTCTTTATGGTTTGGTAGGGACTTTCTTGGTCGTTGTAGCTTGCTTTGGCATTTTAGGAACTTGGGCAAGAGTTTCTGCCTCTCTTCAGTTGGCACCCAAGCATCTGGAGTGGCCGGATCAGTGGCAGGAAGTTCCAGCATCTGGAATTTTCAGAATTGATCTCAAGTCTGTTTCCATTTCCAAATCTGTCGTTTTAAAGTTATACCCTTGGAAATACAATTCTGGGAGGGGGGATGATATTAGAGAATGTGTTAATATCCTGACTGAGATTTCAGCACACTTGCCAACATTTGTCTTGGTGGCAGCAAATGAAGCCAAACTATATCTTTAAGAATCTGTTGTCCCTTTAAATATGGCATTGCCACAAGCTGTGTTTGAGACCCATTGCAGCAGCATTTCCAGGAGTCCACTGACAAGACACCCTTCAGGTCTTTCTTACTGATGAACACATGAAAGAAGTAGTTCAGCAGTTCATTGGTGTTCTGAGTATCACAGTAAAGAGACGTGTCTTGTGTTTACCTAGGGATGAAAACCTGACACCAAGCGAAGTTTTGAAAGCTAGTAATAGGAAAGCAAATGTTCCAATTCTCTCTTCTGGAGGGATTGATTCCATGGTCATCACAGCCCTTGTTGACCATCATATTTCTTTAGAAGAATAAACTGATCTTCTTGAAGTACACCTGATTTACAACATTATATTAGTTTCAGGTGTAGGGCACAGTGATTCAAAATTTTTGCACATTATTCTACTAACATTATAATGTCTTTTTAAATCAAATGTAAAAGCCTATTCTGATTTTGTTTTTTATTTCTTCTTATACTCATTTTGGTACATTGTGTTTTTCAAGGAATTCTCCCACTAGACCTAAGTAGTTGAATTTATTTGCAGAAACAAAATAGTTTATCATCCTTTTGATATGATTAGGAACTATAGTAATAATTCCTCTGTGAACTCTGATATTGGCAATTTAATATTATTTCTTTTTGTTTGATCTACCTGTTTAGAGATGTAACTTCACAAATTTTACAGAAATCTAATTTTGATTTTCTACTTCATATTTTCTGTGTTGTTTTATTGCACATTTTTTTAAATGTCTTTTGCACAGCAAAAGTTTTCAATTTCAAAAGAGTTCAACTTATCAATTGTTTCTTTCATAAATCATGCTTTCAGTTTTGTATCTAAAATGCCATCACCACATACAAGGTCACCTAGATTTCCTCCAATATTATCTTCTAATAAGAGTTTTACAGTTGTACATCTTTCAGTTCAGTTCAGTCGCTCAGTCCTGTCAGACTCTTTGTGACCCCATGAATCGCAGCATCTCAGGCCTCCCTGTCTATCACCAACTCCCAGAGTTCCCACAAACTCATGTTCAATGAGTCGGTAATGCCATACAGCCATCTCATCCTCTGTGGTCCACTTCTCCTCTTACCCCCAATTCCTCCCAGCATCAGGGTCTTTTCCAATGAGTCAACTCTTCTCATGAGGTGGCCAAAGTATTGGAGTTTCAGGTTTAGCATCAGTTCTTCCAGTGAACACCCAGGACTGGTCTCCTTTAGGATGGACGGATTGGATCTCCTTGCAGTCCAAGGGACTCGCAAGAGTCTTCTCCAACACCACAGTTCAAAAGCATCAATTCTTCGGTGCTCAGCTTTCTTCACAGTCCAACTCTCACATCCATACATGACCACTGGAAAAACCATAGTCTTGACTAGACGGACCTTTGTTGGCAAAGTAATGTCTCTGCTTTTTAATGCGCTATCTAGGTCGGTCATAACTTTCCTTCCAAGGAGTGAGTGTCTTTTAATTTCATGGCTGCAGTCACCATCTGCAGTGATTTTGGAGCCCCCCAAAATAAAGTCTGACACTGTTTCCCCCGTTTGCCTGTCTATTTGCCATGAAGTGATGGGACCAGATGCCATGATCTTCGTTTTCTGAATGTTGAGCTTTAGGCCAACTTTTTCAGTCTCCTCTTTCACTTTCATCAAGAGGCTTTTTAGTCCCTCTTCACTTTCTGCCATAAGGGTAGTGTCATCTGCATATCTGAGGTTATTGATATTTCTCCCAGCAATCTTGATTCCAGCTTGTGCTTCCTCCAGCCCAGCATATCTCATGATGTACTCTGCATAGAAGTTAAATAAGCAGGGTGACAATATACAGCCTTGACATACTCCTTTTCCTATTTGAAACCAGTCGGTTGTTCCATGTCCAGTTCTAAGTGTTGCTTCTTGACCTGCATACAGATTTCTCAAGAGGCAAGTTAGTTGGTCGGTATTCCCATCTCTTTCATAATTTTCCAGTTTATTTTGATCCACACAGTCAAAGGCTTTGGCATAGTCAATAAAGCAGAAGTAGATGTTTTTCTGGAACCCTTGCTTTTTCCATGATCCAGTGGATGTTGGCAATTTGATCTCTGGTTCCTCTGCCTTTTCTAAAACCAGCTTGAACATCTGGAAGTTCATGGTTCACGTATTGCTGAAGCCTGGCTTGGAGAATTTTAAGCATTACTTTACTAGCGTGTGAGATGGGTGCAATTGTGTGGTAGTCTGAGCATTCTTTGGCATTACCTTTCTTTGGGATTGGAGTGAAAACTGACCTTTTCCAGTCCTGTGGCCACTGCTGAGTTTTCCAAATTGGCTGGCATATTGAGTGTGGCACTTACACAGCATCATGTTTCAGAATTTGAAACAGCTCAAGTGGAATCCCATTACCTCCACTAGTTTTGTTCGTAGTGATGCTTTCTAAGGCCCACTTGACATCACAATCCAGGATGTCTGGCTCTAGGTGAGTGATCACACCATCGTGATTATCTTGGTCATGAAGATCTTTTTTGTACAGTTCTTCTGTGTATTCTTGCCACCTCTTCTTAATATCTTCTGCTTCTGTTAGGTCCAGACCATTTCTGTCCTTTATCGAGCCCATCTTTGCATGAAATGTTCCCTTGGTATCTCTAATTTTCTTGAAGAGATCTCTAGTATTTCCCATTCTGTTGTTTGCCTCTATTTCTTTGCATTGATGGCTGAAGAAGGCTTTCTTATCTCTTCTTGCTATTCTTGGAACTCTGCATTCAGATGCTTATATCTTTCGTTTTCTCCTGTGCTTTTCGCTTCTCTTCTTTTCACAGCTATTTGTAAGGCCTCCTCGGACAGCCATTTTGCTTTTTTGCATTTCTTTTCCATGGGGATGGTCTTGATCCCTGTCTCCTGTACAATGTCACGAACCTCCGTCCATAGTTCATCAGGCACTCTATCTATCAGATCTAGTCCCTTAAATCTATTTCTCACTTCCACTGTATATTCATAAGGGATTTGATTTAGGTCATACCTGAATGGTCTAGTGGTTTTCCCTACTTTCTTCAATTTCAGCCATCAACTACAGAAATATGGCCACAGTATTAGTAGAAATTTTGGGGCATAGTATTTCCAGTGAAATCAGTAATTTACAAAGCAGTTCTAAGTGAAGTACCCAGTGAGGAGCCAAGATTGGAAAGACCTTAAGAAATCCAGCAGTAAGAAACAAACAAGTACTGTTCTCAAGCTGTATGAGAAACCACCCCAGAATATGAAGCCACAAGGAAGAAATAGTAAGCCTGATTATCATAAACAGCCCCTACAAAATAAAGGGCAAAGGAGGCCAAAATCTGTGAAACAGGAAGTGCATAATCAAGTATCAGTCAACAGCCAGAGACCCTGAGATAGAGGGGAAAATCAAGAACCTAGAGATGACACTTTCGGTGCTTTCAGCACTCATACAACCTGAAATAACAGGCAGCAAATGGCTGGAGGGGGAAAAAATGGAGAAAATTTAAAAGAGACAGATCTTCTCCAGGAGCTAAAAGATTTAGAATTGAGTCTTGTAAATATTCATAGAAAACAAGTTGCATACCAGAAATCAGTACAAATATATCTTCTTGTTAAATCTGATGGAGTGTTCTGAATATTCTTTGGCCCACATTTGTTGTTCACCTGCTATTTATTTAATATTCTGAATACACAGGAAAGGTTTTTTGTTCAATTAATTTTTTTCCAATGTGGGGAGGATGAGGAGTAAGATGTGTTGTTGTTTTTTCAACCAAAGCTTGTTGAACTAAAAGAGAGATATTACTATCTACTCAGGGACAGGATCTCATACATGAGTTAAAACATCTTAAAAAGATTTTGCAAATATTTGCTTATTTAGCTGTGTCGAGTCTTAGCTATGGTACACAGGATCTTTTTGCTCATGGGCTTAATTGCCTCAGGAAACATGGGATCTTTGTTACCTGACCAAGGATCAAAACCGCATCCCCTGCATTGGAAGGAGGTTTCCTAACCACTGGACCACCAAGGAAGTCCCTTTATTTGCTTTTTTTTTAAAGAGAAGAGAGCAAAGAAAAGTGAGTGACCAAAAAGGGAGAGGAATCCTGTGTGCTGACTCTTGTACACTGCAGAGTCTCTGGTAAATTGTCTAAAACTGAAAAAAGAAAGAAAAGGCTGAATATGAATAAATGTGTGTGAATGCTGGGTTTTTTTATAAAACAGTGAAAACTCTGAGTTAGAGTCATAGGCTGAAATAGAAAAAATGCATAATTTCATGGGAATGAGTAAACAGAAAAAGCTGAGGAAGAAGTAAAAAGAACTCAGAAATTGTGGGAAGGACTCTGAACTCTTACATTTGTGGTAATTACAGCCTAGACCAAATTTCACCAATTCATCAAAGAGTAGGGGATCTCAAGTGACATCTGAGTAATGAATCATAAATTGAGGGTCTTGGACATATTAAATATCAGGATATAATTCAAAACAGAGTCTTCTGTCACCAAGGATTTTACAATATACTTGGGGATACAGATAAGAAGTATTCATAGCAAGCCTGGTCTGGGTGTGCAATAAATGTGATAGAATCAAATAGGGGCACTTCAGTCAGTCTTGGGTGAGTCAGAAAACTTTCCTTTAGAATATGAGATGTAAGGAACTTCCCTGGTGGTCCAGGAGTTAAGACTCTATGCTTCCATTGCAGGGAGCACGGGTTCAATCCTTGGTAGAGGAACTAATATCTCATGTGACACATGGCAAGGACCAAAAAAAAAAAAAAAAGGTCGTAGTCATCCACAGCATGTGTGTGTATGTCTGGGAAGGTGGGGGGACTGGGAGAAGTGTGAGAGCTACTGTAGGAAGCAATGCAGGCAGAAGGGCAGGAGCCTCGGGTATGATTGCAGGAATAAGAATAGTGGAGATCTGAATGGATGCCCCACCATGAAGACCTTTGCTTAAAATACCAAGGAGTCTAGAATTTATAAATCAGTTGAGAAGCATACAAGGACAATAAGTGAAAGGATATCATGACTCTATTTCTTCCTAGTTTATAGAGTGTTTTTATCATTAAATGGGTCTTGGATTTTGTCAGACTTATTTCTGTATCTATTGAGATGATCATGTGATTTTTGCCCTTCATTCTACTGATATGGTGGAACACACTGACTGACATTCATATATTGAATCCATCTGGCTTTCCTGGGGTAAATCCAGGAATATACTTGCTCTTATAAGTTGCTGTACTCTATTAGTATTTTGTTGAGGGTTTTATGTCTATATTCATAAGGTTATTAGTCTGTAGTTTCCTTTTCTTGTAATATCTTTGTCTGGATAATACTGAGCTCATACAAAAGTAGTGAAGTACTTTCTCCTCTCACTTTTTGTTTGAGAAGTATTAGTGTTCAGTTAGTTCAGTTCAGTTGCTCACTCACGTCTGACTCTTTGTGACCCCATGGACTGCAGCACGCCAGGCCTCCCTGTCCATCACCAGCTCCCAAAGCTTGCTCAAACTCATGTCCATCGAGTCAGTGATGCTATCCAACCATCTCATCCTCTGTCATCCACTTCTCCTCCTGCCTTCAATCTTTCCCAGCATCAGGGTCTTTTCCAAGGAGTTAGTTCTTTGCATCAGGTGGCCAACGTATTGGAGTTTCAGCTTCAGCATCAGTCCTTCCAATGAATATTCAGAACTGATTTACTTTTGGATTGACTGGTTGAATCTTCTTGCAGTGCAAGGGACTCTCAAGAGTCTCCAATACCACAGTTCAAAAGCATCAATTCTTAGCCACTCAGCTTTCTTTATAGTCCAACTCTCACATCCATACACGACTACTGAAAAAAAGTACTGGTGTTAATTCTCCCTTTAAATGTTTAGTGGAATTCATCAGTGATCTGGTTTTCCTTTGGGGGTAGTTATTTTAATTGCTAATTTAATCTCTTACATGCAGGTTGTAGATATGTTCAGATTTTTTTCAATTTTACTCACATTCAGTAGCTTGTGTCTTTCTAGGAATTTGTCCATTTCACCCGTTATCTAATATGTCAGCATACAGTTGTCTTTGTTTTTCCTTATATCCTTTTTATTTCTGTAAGGTCAATAGCACTGTATTCTCTTTCATTTCTAATTTTAGTAATTTTAGCCTTCTATTTCTTGGTCAGACTAGCCACAAAATTTTTGTTGATTTTTTTTTTCCAAAGGATCAAGTTGTAGTTTCATTCATTTTCTTTATTGCTTTTCTATTGCCTGTTGCATTTATTTCTACTCAGCTTTATTGTTTTCTTTCTTCCACTTGCTTTATGTTTAGTGGCTCTTCTTTCTCTGATTTCTTAAGGTGGAAGACTACATTATTAATTTTTTAATAAAGGCATTTACAACTTTATATTTCCCTCTAAACATCCTTGTGTTAACTGCATCTCATAAGTTTTGGTATGTCTTCATTTTCATTCATCTCAAAATGTTGTCTAAATTTCCTTGTGATTTCCTCTTTGGCCCATTGGTTATTGAGGAATGTGCTGTTTAATGTCCACATATTCCTGTCAATAAGAATTCAACCCATTTTTTAATCAGATGGTTTGGTTGTGTATTTTTTCATATTAAGTTGTGTTAGTTCTTTATATATTTTAGGTAATAACTCCTTATCAAGCACATCATTTACAAATATCTTTTCCCATTTAGTATGTTGCTTTTTTGTTTTGTTGATTGTTCCTTAGCTGTGCAAAAGCTTTTAAACTTAAGTAGGTCCCATTTGTTTATTTTTGCATCTGTTACCTTTGCCTGAGGAGACAGATCCAAAAAGATATTACTAAGACATGTCAGAGTGTTCTAACTATGTTTTCTTCTAGAATTTTTAATGGTTTCCAGCCCTATATTTAGGGCTAGGCTTCTCTGGTGGCTTAGATGGTAAAGAATCTGCTGGCAATGCAGGAGACCCAGGCTCAGGTGAGGAAGAACCCCTGGAGAAGGAATGGCTACCCACTCCAGTATTCTTGCCTGGAGAATTCCATGGACAGAGGAGTCTGGTGGGTTACAGTCCATGGGGTCACAAAGAGTCAGACACGACTGAACAACTAACACTTCACTCACTTCACTTCACTTCAAGACATGTCAAAGAGTGTTATAACTATGTTTTCTTCTAAAATTTTTATGGTTTCCAGTCCTACATTTAGATGCTTAATCCATTTTGAGTTCATTTTCATGTGCCAGTACCATACTGTTTTGGTTAGTAAAGCTTTGTAGTATAATCTGAAGTCAGGGAACATGATACTTCCAGCTTTGTTCTTTTTTCTCAGGATCTTATCTTGAAGGGTAGTTCTGAAGTCAATAAATTCTTTCCACTTCTATCTGGGGATATTTTACATCTTAATTTTCAAAGAACAATTTTGCTGGATAAATACTGTGGGGTTGACAGTCTTTTCTTTCAGCACTTTGAATGTGCCATCCTATGGACCACTGACTTCTATGGTTTCTGATGAGAAATTAGCTGTTAATCTTGTTGAGGATTCCTTGAATGCAATGTCAATTCTTTCTTGCTGCCTTCAAGATTCTTTCTTTGTCTTTGTCTTTTTTAATTTAATTATAGTGGATATGAGTCTCTTTGAATTTATCCTACGTGAAGTTCACTGAGTTTCTTAAAAGTGTAGATTAATGTTTTTCATCAAATTTTGGAAGCTTGCAGCCATTATTTCTTCAAATATTCTTCCTGCCTCTTTCTCCTCTCCCCTGGCAATGTATATCATGTTGCTCAGCCCACACATTACCCACCTCATGTGGGTCCCCGATGTCACCTGCTCAATCATGGGTAGCACCTTGGGATTTGTCCCCACATTTAAGCCAAAGGGAAGCTGTGGCAAGAGGCACATAATGGCTTCTAGACTTTATTCCTCCTATGTACCTGCCTCTAATACCAGTTATTTTTGTTTGTCCTTGCTGTTGTGAAATGCTCAGAGTAGAAGATTCTTGAGTTGGCAGAGGCTAGTAAAGTGACTGTCACCCAGTTTAAAGGTCTTCATGCATCAAAGATGCACAAACTTCATCAGAGTCAAAGTATCTAAACATCATTTCCTCTCTATGGAAGCATGATCTTCCCCCACATCAGAAAAATAGGAATCATGAGGAGGACATGAATTCATAATAAATTTCATCTTTATTATTTTACTCAACTGAATATATTTACACACACCTTCCAGAATTTATTAAGGGCTATACAGAGTACAAAAGTATTAATGATGACAGTCCATGCTCTTATAAATGGGTTAATCTTGAGATAATCTGAAATTTTGAAATTTTAAAAAAGCAGATGACATAGATCATGTCCTCAAAACATATATAAAGAGGTTAGTATTGAAAACATCTGACCTTACACCTAACTGGCAGATTTCATAGTTCTCATTTATCACCCACACTAGGTAGCTCTCAACATAATCTGCCTAGCAGTAAATAGGAACCAAGAAGCAACCTTAAGTATGGAGACACCCATGCTAATGAGGGGCAGAAAGGCAGAAAGACACTGGAATGTCAGTGCTACACTGGCCCCAAACTGCTTACTCCTGGATTTCTTGACATAAGACATGCAATAAACCCTTAACTTGTTTAAGCCATTATTATTTGAGTTCCTAAGCCTTGGGGAGGGGATTCTCAGTTGGCTCAGTGGTAAAGAATCCATCTGCCAATGCAGGAGACACAGGAGACTTTGGTTCATTCTCTGGGTTGGGAAGATCCCTTGCAGGAAGAAATGGCAACCCACCCCAGTATTCTTGCCTGGAAAATCCCATGAACAGAGGAGCCTGTCCACAGTGGGCTATAGTCCGTGGGGTCATAAAGAGTTGACATGACTGAGCATGGATGCACAAGCCTCAGGGAATGGGATGGGGGTGGAGAGAAAGAGAAAGGGAGACGAAGAGAGAAAGGAATGCAAAGGAGTTTTCAGTAACTTTTTCTGAAAATTCTAGAGGAAATCTAGAATTTTACTTAGAATTTTAAATTTTACAAGATTATCTAATTAGCAACTTTACCACGCTTCTAATTTTTGTTCTAGTCTGTGTCACCATGAATGATTAGCAATAAAGTCTTTTGATACATCACAGATTCATGTCCATTTCCTCAGGGGGAGCAGAGGAGGGTAGACTGGGTCCCACTTTCCACTCCAGCTTGGAACAAGGAAAGAAGTAAGAAGTAACCACATGAGGAAAAGAAGGTCCTGAGAGCACCCCTGGGGGAGATGGGGAGCTCGGAGAACCTGGCAAGCAGTGCCCAGCAACAGAGAGGCTCACAGAAGTCCAACTTCTCCGTTCTGCCATGCCCAGGAGTTAGCAGGACATTGTCTTACTCCCGTGTAGCTGAATCCCCTGGTTCTCATGTGACTATCTGAATTCTGACCCCAAGCTCTCCTTGGCCTTAGTCCCAGTGTCTGTCCTGACTCCAGTCTACCTACACAGGTGAAGTGATTCTTGTGACTTGACTCTGATCCTTAATATCAGCCTAATGTCTGAAGCCCTTTAGCGGATTTCCCTACCTTATTTCTTCTTTCTCCTTTATTATTCCCTACTATATGCCCCGTCTGCCTACTTATTTACCTACAAAGAGCTGAAGCATCACAAGCTGAGATGCATTCATCTCTCAAGCTCTCAAAGTCATGGTCCCTCTTCCCATCCCCCTGCCATACCTCCCCCATGCTTGTAGCCTGAGGTTATCTTCAACTTAAAGAGACCCCATTTCATTTTCCTAGAACCTTTCCTTTAAATGACAGTAATTTGGAGAACTTTCCCTGAGTATTTTTCTTATTTTTGCTTACATCCAATTTATGGCAATTTTTATTCTGTCCCCTGCAATTTATCACTTTACTGGCCATTGTCAAAAGCTTTTCTGCCTGGTATTCCCTGGCTTGGCCAGTTTCTTTGTTATTAAAAGCACAATATCTCCCCTCACATTTTTTAATTATGCTCTTAAGATGCTTGTTATCTGTGTTATTGACATAATCATCAAGGTTCCCAGTCTCTAGCTCTTCCTTCCAGGTGAACAGCACGATCGTGTATTTCATAACTTCTGCTCCAAAGATGCGCTCTAGGTCCACCACTGCATTTCTGTCCTCTGTAGTGATCCGTCCCAGCTGTAACACCACAACCAGAACTGTACTCCCTTCTTTATAGTAGGACCTACAGTCGTCGACTGCCTTCTCGAGCTTGGATAGGTCCCCTTCAGCTCTGGACTCCTGACAGAGTGATGGAGTGTCCACAACCACAACATCCTGCCCGTTCCATGTCCTCCTGCCGACGTGGCAGCTCGTGGTGACCGGCTGTGCTTTCAGCTGAGAGTGGAACTCCGGGCTCCCGAGGATGGTGTTCCCAGTGGCACTCTTCCCAGTCCCGCTCTTCCCCACGAGGATAATGCGCAGGGGCTCTGTTGAAAAGAAAGCAGGAGACATTACCCTATAAATGAGATCAGAGATGCACAGAGCTCTTACAATACGTATTATTGGGGTTTTCCTTATGACTTCTCACTTGTACCACGATCTCAGTCTTCCATTCAGGCCTCAGAGTTCTCAATTGTGAATTTTACCAAGTTACTAATATCCACCTCAAAACAAAGATAGAAACCTATCTGATGCTCTTCTCTCCAGGAGAAATTATTGAATTATTTATCCTGAACCCACAATCTCATAGTTATACTTACAGGATTTTTAAAAAAATGTATATCTTAAGTCCCTCTCTCATACCCTGAGAGAGTGTGGGGTTACCACCTACCTCTACAATCTGGTCTCATGTCCCCCTTCCACATCTAGAGGTATGAGCCCTTCATCTCCATCAAGACCACGCCCCTTGGTTTCCTCACAAGTAGACGCTCAGTTCTACATCCTTCCTTCAAGTTGCTAGTGTACCCTCTGGAGCATTCTGCTCGGACACCTAAACTCTATCCACTTCCCAAAGCCTGTTTCAAGTCAGGCTTCCTCCACGCAGCTCCTCTGACTTTCCCACATGCCTGTGCTTTAAGGATCTCCATTTAGAATGTGAAAGGGCACACTGAACAGATATGCTCCTTTTGGTCTGATGTTCTTTTCAAGTGAGGATCTTTGAAGCAGAAGAGAATGGGATGAGTAGAACTAGGCTGGAAGAATCTCAGCTCAGGTCAATAGAACTTGTAGCACTGAGTAGATGGGGACTTTTGCTTAAGCTGTGGGTAGGGTAGTGTGGCTGGGTCAATCAAACCCATGTAGGGCCATGTGGGGTATGACCCTCGGGAGCACCCAGGCTCCCTGTGCTTGTCCAGTAAAATGGCCCCCCTTCTCCAACAGAGGGAAGAGTAAAGAGCCAGGAGGCAGTCCTGGATCCTTTGTTCTACTCTTCTCTTCTTCCTCCCCTCTCCTCTCCTCCCCTCCCTCTGCCTCTACCTTTCCCCTGCCTTGACCTCTTTATCCACTCTCTTGGTTCTCTACTGTTTCATCACCAGCACTAAGTGCTAAGCTCTGGGCAACAGATACACTGCAGGGAAGACAAGAGACTGGAAAAGGTCAACTTTTTCCCTCAAGATGTTCACCATCTAGTTGAAGGGATGGGAGAAGAGTCAGGAGAGAATTAGAGACCACGTCAGGACTTCCAGGTGGCTCAGATGGTAAAGAATCTGCCTGCAATGCAGGAGACCCAGATTTGATCCCTGGGTCAGGAAGATTCCCTGGAGAAGGGAATAGAAACCCACTCCAGTATTCTTGCCTGGAGAATCCCATGGACAGAGGAGCCTGTGGGCTACAGTCCATGGGGCCACAGAGTCAGACATGACTGAGTGACTAACACTTACTTACTCACAGGACAGTACATGGAAAGGCACATAAGTTTAGTAAAATGCAGGCTTCCCTAGAGGCTCAGTGGTAAAGAATCTGCCTGCCAATACAGGAGACACGGGTTCGATCCCTGATCTGGGAAGATCTCATATGCCACGATTACTGTGCTTGTGCTCTAGAGCCCAGGAGCCGAAACTACTGAGCCCACCACAATTAGAGAGTAGCCCCCGATCATTCTCTGAAACTAGAGAAAAGCCTTGGCAGCAACAAAGACCCAGCACAGCCATAAATAAATAGTTTAGTCCCTGGTGACTCAAGACAGTAAAGAGTCTGCCCGCAATGTGGGAGACCCAAGTTTGGGAAGATCCCCCGCAGGAGGGCATGGCAACCCACTCTAGTTTTCTTGCCTGGAGAATCCCATGGACACAGGGGCCTGGAGGGCTATAGTCCATGGGGTCACAAAGAGTCAGGCACCACTGCCTGTATGAGCAGGCATACATGTGGAGTTATTTCTGCTTCCCAGCAGGAGTGCAACATTGGGATCCCAGGCTGGAAGAAGAGGCTGAGTCAGGAAAGAAGCTGCAAGAGGCAAGCCCAGCTCTGAAGCATTTGCAAGAAGGCTGGGGGCACCCATGCCATGTCCAGAGCCTCTGCTGGTGCTGCTGCTAAGTCGCTTCAGTTGTGTCCGACTCTGTGCAACCCCAGAGACGGCAGCCTACCAGGCTCCCCCGTCCCTGGGATTCTCCAGGCAAGAACACTGGAGTGGGTTGCCATTTCCTCCTCCAGTAGGTAGGTGCTGGTGCTGCACCTACTCACAAATGTTTGAGACTCCCTTGGGGACAAACTGTGGGCCCCAGCCTCAGCTAGGGCTCCAGGATGCATTATTTTTTTCCAGCTTTTTCCAAAAAAATATTTATTTTTAATTGGAGGATAGTTGCTTTACAATATTGTCTTGATTTCTGGCGTACATCAACATGAATCAGCCATAGGTATATATATATGGCCCTTCCCTCTTGAACCTCCCACCCCGTCTCACCCCTCTAGATTGCTGCTGAGCCCTGGTTTGAATTCCTTGAGTCATACAGCAAATTCCCACTAGCTAGCTATCTTACCTAGGGTAATGTATATGTTTCCATGCTACCATCCCTCCATTCGTCCCACCCTTTCCTCCCCACTCCCGCCATGTTCACAGGTCTATTCTCTGTGTCGGCATCTCCATTGCTGCCCTGCAAATAGGTTCATCAGCACCATCTTTCTAGATTCTGTATATATGCATTAATAAACAATAATTGTTTTTCTCTTTTTGACTTACTTCACTTTGTATTCTAGGTTCATCCACCTCATTAAAACGGACTCAAATGTATTCCTTTCCATGGCTGAGTAATATTCCATTGTATATATGTATCACAACTTCTTTATCCATTCATCTGTTGATGGACATCTAGATTGCTTCCATGTCCTAGCTATTGTAAATAGTGCTGCAACTCAATACCAGAAAAACAAACGACCCAATCAAAAACTGGACAGAAGACCTAAGCTGGCATTTCTCCAAAGAAGACATACAGATAGCTAATAGACACATGAAAAGATGCTCAACATTGCTCATTGTTACAGGATGTTTTTGTTCTAACTTATCTAGATAATTTTCCACTTTATTTTGATGCATGATGCATTCAAAAGAATACAGATATGAGCTTAACAGTTTTTGAGGATTATCTTACCATGTGGATAGTCCTTCCTCTGAAATGTGTCTTCATTCACAGAATCCTAGAAAGAGAACAAAAAGGGGAAATGAGGCACACAGATCTAAAATCTCAGTTTTTCACAAAGTAAAGGAATGGAGACACAAGTATGTAATTCAGAGTAATTTGATAATTAGGATGTGGTCAAATCATGGTCATGGTCACGGTCATGGTCCCTGCTAGCCTGTGTAGTTTTGTTCATGATGAAACTAATCTTAGGACCCCACTGTTGCTACTGCTGCAATAGGCTTCCCAGAAGTAAGAAGGTTGTGTTTCTCTTTGTTTATCTCTTTCTGACTTACTTCAGTCTGTATCTAGGTTCAGTTACCTGTATTCTAAGTTCATCCACCTCAATAAAACTGACTCAAAGGTGTTCCTTTCTATGGCTGAATAATATTCCATTGTATATATGTACCACAGCTTCTTTATCCATTCATCTTTTGACGGACATCTAGATTGCTTCCATGTCTAGGTGGGTTTGTGGGGCTCAGAAGAGCCCCACAAATCCCATCTCACCCAGGAATTTTTCCTAAAGCACTTTCTAACTTTACTTCCCCACAGTCCCCACTGTGAGCCATCAGGGAAGCCCATACTATTACTCCACTAGTAAGGTAATTCTTTCCAAAGTCTCCCAGGGTTCTTGCTATTCCTGGAGAAAATCCAGAAGCTTAGGAGAGCTTCTGGACTCCCTAGAAGAGGAAACTAGTCAAGTGAGGCCTGTGCAATGCCTTTGAAGGACATGGAAGGGAGGAGATTGGAAATGAAGTTTCCCATGTTATCCCCAAGGTCTTCTTCCTTCACTGCACCCCCAAGAGAGAGATGACACTTCTAACATGAAATCCAGTAGTTTGGATCCTTCCCCATCCAGACAGGCAACCGGAGACAATGAAAGATGGACAGCCAAACACACAATTAACATCCCCTTCACCTGCCTGGAGAAGCCTCACTCCCCACAGTTAAACTGGTATGAAATCATGGAACTTCCCTAGTGGTCCAGTGGTTAAGAATCTGCCTGAAAATGCAAAGGACATGGGCTTAATCCCTGGTTCAGGAAGATTCCATATGCTGCAGGGCAACTAAGCCCAGGTGCCACAGTTACTAAGCCTGTGCTCTAGAGTTCAAGTCCCAAAGCTACTGAAGCCCATGATACTCTAGAGTCCGTGATCCACAAAAAGAGAAGCCACTGAAATGAGATGCCTGTGCACTGCAACTAGAGTAGCCCCCACTTGTCACAACTAGAAAAAGCCCACGGGTGACAATGAAGACCCAGCACAGCCAAAAATGAAAAATAAATAAATAAAATGTTTCTTAAATTGGCATGAAATCAGAAGTCTTAAAATCAACTAAAATAGCACTCCACCTATTTGTGTGAAATGGGTGGGTGCAGGAAGGGTAAGGCCCAAGAATGAATGAAGGGGGAAATCGTTAGTAGAGTAATTGTAAAATAGTACAGGCAAGACTCCTTGAGAGTCCCTTGGAGAGCAAGGAGATCCAACCAGTCCATCCTAAAGGAAATCAGTCCTGAATAGTCATTGGAAGGACTGATGCTGAAGCTGAAACTCCAATACTTTGGCCACCTGATGTGAAGAACTGACTCATTTGAAAAGATCCTGATGCTGGGAAAGATTGAAGGTGGGAGCAGAAGGGGACAACAGAGGATGAGATGGTTGGATGGCCTCACCGACTCAATGGACATGAGTTTGAGTAAACTTCAAGAGTTGGTGTTGGACCGGGAGGCCTGGCGTGCTGCAGTCCATGGGGTCACAAAGAGTCAGACATGACTGAGCGACTGAACTGAACAGACAAGAGAAGAGGCTGACCTGGATTAGATGGTAGTCATGGTGACAGAGAGAAGCAGGTGGTTTCCAGGTGCCTCAGTCACACAAGATGATGACGCCCTGGAAGCCAAATGCCAGCTGGCAGTGGTATCAAAGCTGACATCTGAGCTTAGGTTTGAAGAGAATGGTGAGCAGGATAGTCACTGGCGGGATTGAGAAGAGAACTGAACTCGTACAGATTTCAGAGGGAAAAACAAAAGTCTGGACATGTTAATTTTGAGATCCGTCAAGAGGGCAACGTCAAATAGCAATCGGATGGATAAAGGAATCAGAACTCAGAGGAAGGACCTAGACTGAAGGGATTAACTTGGAAACTATTAGCCATAGCTAAAGCTCAAAGCTGTAAAAATGTGGAATTACCTGAGGGAGAAAAAAGTGTGAAGAATGGAGGAAGGGCTTGAACCAAGCCCTGAAAATGTCAGCTGTTAGAGGTCACCTGAGCAACTTCACTTTCACTTTTCATTTTCATGCATTGGAGAAGGAAATGGCAACCCACTCCAGTGTTCTTGCCTGGAGAATCCCAGGGACAGAGGAGCCTAGTGGGCTGCCGTCTATGGGGTCACACAGAGTCAGACACGACTGAAGTGGCTTAGCAGCAGCAGCAGAGGTCATAGAGGTGGATTCAGCAACCTCTTCGGTAGCAAGAGAGGAGAAGAAAACAAGGAGAGTGTGGTTTTACTGAAGCCAAGGGAAGAGGGTCTAACGAGTCATTTGTGTGTCCAGTACTATGAAGGGTAAAGTCAGAAAAGGACTTAAATGTATCTATTAATTTGCCAGTAAAGTAGTCTCATCTTTCCAGTTTATGGATAAATGTCCCCTTGTTGCTGTCGTTGTTTAGTCGATAAGTCGTGCCCACCATTTCCGTGACCTCATGGACTGTAGCCTGCCAGACTCCTCTGTCCATGGGATTTCCCAGGCAAGAGTACTGGAGTGGGTTGCCGTGTCCTTAAAAAAACAAAATCCTATGCAACATTTCACTTATTTGTGCCTTTATCTCACCAGCTCTAAAAACAGAGATCCTTGGAGACCTTAACAAGAATTCTCACCTGGAATCTACTGTCTTCATCCCTTAAGTTCACTGCGTATGGTCCTTTGTTTTTCACCAAATCCTCGACCTTGCAGAGGAGCTCCTTCACCTGGGCGTCCTGCTCATCCTTACTTGCCTTGTTGTTGAAAGCGCAGTATTGACCACTAGAGCGCTGAACCAAGTCCCAAATAGATGTGTTGTTTTTAATGTAGTCCTCCAGCGAGCCCTCCTCGTCCTTCCGAGTGAAGATGATAATGGTGTGCCTCCCGGCTTTCTCATCAAACACATTCTGAATGTGCTCGGCTGTTTGTCTGTCCTCCACCGTATAGTTGCCAAGGGGAATTACCAGAAGCAGGGCTTGGAGGCTGGGAGCTGAGAGCTCCAAGCAGCGCTTAATGTTATCCGAAGAGAAAAGGTCGGGGGTGTCGATGACCACAACCTCCCTCCCCTGCGTGACCCCACTCCCTCTCTGGCAGCTTCTAGTCACCGGCTGCTCACTGAACCTGGACTCGAACACGGCTTTGCCCAGAATGCTGTTTCCTGTGGCACTTTTCCCTGCACCCCGCTTCCCTAAGAGGAGAAGCCTCACTTCCATCCTGGAGGAGCCCCGCTCTGACTCGCTCTCCTGACTTGGACTTCGAGTGCTTCTGCTGGGACAAAAAAGCAACACATCAGTAATCAAAGCTCAGCTGGTAAAGAATCTGCTTGCAATGAGGGAGACCTGGGTTCGATCCCTGGGTTGAGAAGATCCCCTGGAAAAGGGAAAGGCTACCCACTCCAGTATTCTGGCCTGGAGAATTCCATGGACTACAGTCCTTGGGGTCGCAAAGAGTCGGACACGACTGAGCCACTTTCACTTTCAGTAATCAACTCACAGAATGAATAGAGGAACAGCATGAAAGTACCTTCTCTTTCTGACTCTTTTCTCTGAGCATTTGGACAGCAGAAGCCCTAGACTCAGACTAGACGGGGACAAGGAATCCTGTTTCCAGATTCTTCTCTGTGCTCTTGTCTCTAAAACAAACCCAGGCTCTCGCTAGACCTCAACTCAGAGCTGGGTATTTCACCACCCTCCAGTGTCCTTTTTGAAAAGCAGACTGGGAGGAGTGGGGTTTATGAAGTTAGAAGTGCTTGTTGTAAAATTTGGGAAAACCTCAAAAATAGTGAAGGAGAAAATAAAATTCATCTGTACTCCCAACACCAAAAAAAAAGCAAAAACAAAATAAATTTAAAAATAAATCCATATTGGTAAAAATGTCAAAATATTGTTGATTGCCTAAACAAACACCAACCCTTTCTCTATACACATCACCAACTCTACATGCTGGAGGAAATCTACACACTCACTGAGATACACAGGACAAAGCTCCCCTTTTTAAAAAAGGAGAGGGGGGACACAGATGGCCATGTGCTAATTAATCCCTGTTGTGACCAAGTGCATTACTTTACCTGGTACAGGGCTTAGCCAGTGTAACTAAGGACCTTGTGATGGGGAGATATCCTTGGGTCACTGTGGTGGTGGTAGTTTAGTTGCTAGGTTGCGTCCAACTCTTGGCAAACCCATGGACTATAGCCTGCCAGGCTCCTCTGTTATGGGTTTCTCCAGCCAAGAATACTGGAGTGGGTTGCCATTTCCTTTTCCAGGGGATCTTCCCAACCCAGGAATCAAACCTGGGTCTCCTGCATTGCAGGCATACTATTTACCGACTTAGCTAAGAGGGTCACTGAGGTGGGCCCAATATAATCACATTATGAGAGGTTCTAGAGTGAGAAGAGATGGGAGAACAGAAGCAGAGATCAGAGACAGAGAGGCTCGAAAATGCTACTCTGTTGACTTTAAAGATGGAGGAAGAGGTCACGAGCCAAGCTAGAAAAAGCAAGAAAACAGATTCTCAGGATCACAGCCCTACCCAGCACCTTGATTTTAGGACTTGCAACTTCCAGAGCTGTCAAATAATAAATCTTTGGGTTTTGAGCAATTAAGTTTGTGTCAATTTGTAACAGCATCAGTAGGAAACTAATACACTCTCTCCCAACTTCCCTTCCAGCTAAGGGTGTCCATGGGACCCCCTTCTCCCTGGTGAGAGCTCAGGGAATACTTGCTTGGGCCTTCTGGAAATGCTATTGTTTTCCTGATGGTAGGGGCAGACTCAAGTCGAGAACTCCTGTTGTCACCCCTTGCCCCTTCTTCTTGCATGAAATTTTAATGTGATTGCAGGAATCACAGCAGATATTGTGGGCAATGAGGCAAAAAATAAGAAGGACGAGAAGTCAACATTCATCACCAAGCTAAAGGTGGCAGAGCAGAAAGATAAAGAGGGTCCCCAATGATGTCATGGAGCTGCCAGAACACCCTTGAGACCCCTTGGTTAAATAAACAATTAATAGTCTCACAAGTTAAGCTGCTGCTACTCAAAATGGGATTCAGAGACTAGCAATATTGCCAACATCTGGGTCCCTGTTAGAAACGCAGAGTCCTGGGCCCACCCCAGCCCCCTGCATCAGCACCTGTAGTTTCACAAATTCCAGGTGATTCCTGTGAACCTTCACGTTTGAGAAGCCAGGGTGGGAGTCACCTTTAGTTCCTAACTGACTCAGAATCCACAGAAAGAGCCAAGCTTCCTCATCCATTTCTCCAGGAGTCCATCCTTCCCAGATAATTCTGTCAGGTACCAGGGACCCCTATTGTCCAAGTGTGCCCCAAGGTTCTCTGTTGTGTCCCCTGGATTTGGTCTATTTGTGAACGAGAAAGCCTTAATCACCAAAATCAATATGATTTCATTAGTATAATTTTAAAATAAAGTTAAATAAGCTACTTTTCTGATCGAGCAAGTCCCAACCCCTTGCACATGTTCAAAATTTTCTTGCTACTCTCAGCTTTTTTATCTTCTCTAGAACTTTTCAATCAGTTGTCACTTTCCTGATGAAATGCTGAACATTATTGCGTTGAATTCACAGCTTTGGTTGAAAAGAACTGACATCTCAATGCTGCTGCTTTTTGTTGATCAGTTTTAAATATGTTCTAATTTCAACTGTGATTTCTTTCCAACCCATAAATTTTAAAAAGTGATTATTAAAAAATATATTGGGAGACTATCTTTTCATTTATTTTTGAATGTTATTGCTTTATGGTCAGAGAACAACATCTGTATGAAATAGCTGTCACTGGTAGAGGTTTTACTTTTTGGCCAAATAAAATTTTTGTAAATGTCTCCTGTGGGCCTGGAAGGAATGTGTGGCCTGTAATCATAAGTGCCTTTCACAATCAGGGACCCCACCTCACACACATCTGCTCCCTTAGTTCCAGTCCCCTAGTATGCACCCCCACCTCCTGTCTGCCTGGAAACCCTCCATTTTACACCACGAGATGGCAACCCACTCCAGTGTTCTTGCCTGGAGAATCCCAGGGATGGGTGAGCCTGGTGGGCTGCCGTCTATGTGGTCGCACAGAGTCGGACACGACTGAAGCGACACAGCAGCAGCAGCAGCAGCATGTCACCTCCGTGTCAAGCCCCTCCTGGTTTTTCCAGATTGAACTGGACTTCCGCAATAACTTAACTTCCTGCTTCTACCCTTCTCCTAGAATCTGTCATCCTTCTACACTCAGAGACAGATGGTATCACTCATCAGCCCCAAGTCCCCCAGTGGCCTCCTACCCATTCAAAGAACAGGTAAAGCCTTCACAGTGGCATTACCAACTCAATGGGCATGAGTTTGAGCAAGCTCCAGGAGCTGGTGATGGACAGGGAGGCCTGGCATGCTGTAGTCCATGGGGTCGCAAAGAGTCGGACACGACTGAGTGACTGAACTGAACAAGACCCTGCCCGATCTGGCCTCATCCACCACCTGTTTCCACCTTGCTTGTCTGCCTCCTTGATAGTCCTCAAATATGTGACCTTGGGGCTTCATGCTGGTGGCTCACCTGAGCTAGAACATTCTCCCCCCAGACTTATGCCAGGCAGGTTCACTTCCTTTAGGTCTCCACCAGACCTGTCTCTGTGGTTCAAGAGGCCTTCTTCAGTCATCCTATATTTAAAAGCTACTCTCCCCCCACACCCCGCAAACACACCCCATCTCCCTGCCCTGCTTTATTTTTCTCCACAGCACCCACTTTCAATGAAAGGTGCATTCACTTACTTATTGCTTTCTTGTTTTGTCTCCCCATTACTAGAAGGAACTTGTTCTGTTTCATTCACTAGCATATCTACAACGTCAAGAAGACATTCAATAAATACTCGCTATGACTGAGCAGATGGTTACTGACTTGAAAGACAAGGAACCACAGCTGAAGAAAGTGAAGGAGAAAAGCCCTTATTCTGTGCAGCTATTTTGAAAGTTCCCACCTCTTATGAGAAGAGTATTGGTGGACTGTGAGGAAGGAATCAGAGAAGGTAGCAAAGGAAGGACATACACCTGCCCTCAAGAAGCTTCACCTTAGAGGAAATATAGGGCTGAGCTGAGGAGAAGCTCATCAGGGCCATGGATGGAGGCCTGGGTTCCTCCCTACAGGCATCTGCTGGATCTCCACATGATGCAAGAGGCAAAGCCCATCTCAGCTCAAAACACGCACCTCCAAGGTTACAGCAAGGAGAGAAGCCCAGTCACTGTTGGGACTCTTCTAAGAGCCTCTTCTGACCCAGACACACCCCTGTATAAAGACACCTTCACCCTAATTCCCTATATCCTGACTCTCCTTATTGCCATTGTAACACTGTTTCTATCTAGCATTATTTATTGTGTTTACTTTTTTCATTTTCTCTTTGGTGCCCTTAGCATGAAACTCTATAAGCGCAGAGACCATGCCTGTCTTGTTCTATGTCCCTGAGTCCTAATATTATGTCTGGCATATAGTATATGCTCAATGAATGGTGTGAAATAAATGGTAAGAGTGACAGATGTGAGGAAAGGAAGAAAAATTCTTACTAGAAGTGGAGAGGGAGACTGAAGTGATGTCCCTTTGAATAATATATAATAAAAGAGTAATAATTTGAATAACTTTGAATAATAAAAGAAAAGTGACTTTACATTGTTTCCTGATCAAGTGAAGAAGTGGTATATTTTTGAACATTAAATTTTTTAAAAGATTAGTGAGTAAATAAGCTTGAGGAAGCAAAGACCTATTTATTTCCCAAGTACACATCATTGTTTCATATGGTTCCTCATCATGATGAAATGGATGAGTGTTTATTAGACCCCTTCCAGCCAATGATGCCATATTCAATCAGAACTAATTCTCTTTCCCTTTGTGTGTGTGTGTGTATATATATATATACAATTGTCCAATCTGTACATTTTCTTCCAAAGGTACAGAAAATCCTTTTAAGAACAAAAGGGAACCAACCCACCCCCACTCTCTCCTTGATAACTCACATTTTCTCATCATCTCCCAGACCACTCTGGAGACCCCAACAGAGCAACAGAGAGAAAAGGACAGACAGACAGACTTTCTCCAGAACTCCTGCTGACATTCTGAGGCAGCCTCCACCTTCTTCTCAGGATATAGCCCAAAGGGGAACATGGCTTCAGGCATCCATCCAACCAAAGCTTCCTCCCATATCAAGGGTGGTCTATTTGCACTGAAAAAGTTGGTCAGAGAAGCTTCTGGAGCCCTTCTTGGAGAGCTCTCAGTCCCAGCCAAGCAGGAGGAAGGGAAAGAGTTCACAGGTGACAGCCTGCTAAGTCACTTCAGTCGTGTCCAACTCTGCGCAACCCCATAGACGGCAGCCCACCAGGCTCCTCCATCCCTGGGATTCTCCAGGCAAGAACACTGGAGTGGGTTGCCATTTCCTTCTCCAATGCATCAAAGTGAAAAGTGAAAGTGAAGTCGCTCAGTCGCGTCCGACTCCTAGTGACCCCATGGACTGCAGCCCACCAGGCCCCTCTGTCAATGGGATTTTCCAGGCAAGAGTACTGGAGTGGGTTGCCATTGCCTTCTGAAAGTATTTTGGCTTTCTGACCAAACACTGACCACTTTCAATGCACAGTTAATGGAATCTTAATTGTGCAAGGGCTGGGAAATATCTTTTGATTTTTTTTTTTTTTTTTTGAGCTTTTGAACTGTGGTGTTGGAAAAGACTCTTGAGCATCCTTTCGACCAGCCCATCCTGAAGGAAGTCAGTCCTGAATGCTCACTGGAAGGACTGATGCTGAAGCTGAAGCTCCAAATGAGCTTTGGCCACCTGATTTGTAGAACTGACTCATTGGAAAAGACCCTGATGCTGAGAAAGATTAAGGGCGAGAGGAAAAGGAGACAACAGAATATGAGATGGTTGGATGCCATCACCGACTCAAGGGACGCGAGTCTGAGTAGCCTCTGGGAGTTGGTGATGGACAGGGTGGCTTGGCGTGCTGCAGTCCATGGGGTCGCAAAGAGTCGGACACGACTGAGCTACTGAACTGAAACGGGAAATAACAGGAAAGTGAATGTGGAAAATCAGTGTCCAAATGGCCAGGTTCCCTGCCGCCTGCTTCTCAAGGAGGCAGGCAGCTATCGCTGAATTCCCGAGGGCGGGAGTGGGAGGGTAGTACTCTGTGTCACAGTCGTGAAATTAGGGGATTCGAGGAGCCAGTCGTGCCCCTTGTTTTTCTTCCAGGCCTTCATAGGTGGGGAGAGCAGCCCCTCCCAGAACTGCCCCTTCCTGGGAAGGCTGCCCTCGGGCATGACTCCCGGAATGGCGGAAACCTCTGGGTGCCCCCTCCCCAAAAACCCGGCCCCGCGGGCTGGAGCGGGAGGGACATCCCAGAGCCCCTGAAAACATGCCCTCCAGGTGGCCATGCCCAGCCCTGGGGGTCGGCCGCCTTCCCCTGCCCCATCCCCGCCCCGTGCCCAGGTACCCCGCCGCACACGCACCTCGGTCCGGTGCCCTGGTCTCTCACAGCTTCAGCGCCGCCGGGTCCCGCCGGCCGCTGGGCTGGGTGAGGCGGCCGCTCGGTCCGCTCAGGGGATGGAGGAGCCGCGCGGGGAGAGCAGGGCAGAGTCAGGAGCACTTCGGAGGAGGAAGAGGTTTCTAGAAATAGGTTTCGAGGGCGGTGGGAGGGGAAGTTCAGTAAAGCGACGCCAGATCAGCAGGGTGAGAACGTCAGGGTCAGGGCGGTCGGAGTCCGAGAGGGACAGCGCCCACCCAGCTCGGCGCGCCCACAGGCGGGGGCCCCCGCGGGACCGAGGGGCGGAGCCCCAGCCGAGCTTCCGAAGGGGCTTTCGGAGGAGAAGGCTGGCTGTGCCCAGGTCCCAGGACGGGGTGCCTCTGGGGGCAGCGCCAGCGGTGGGGAGGGCCCGCAGGTCCCCGCCCCAGCCTTCCTCTGGATCCGGGTGGAAACCCGCAAACACTGCTTACCTCCTTCTCCCACCGCGTCCCTGCCCTCCGTCGGCCCTGCAGCAGCGCTCCCGGCTTGCTGTAACAGCGGCTCTCCTGCCTTCCGAGGTTGGGGGCCCTCCTGAATCCCATCCCCGGAGAAACTGGGGCCTCGGACCCGCGCTGCTTCCCGGAGGAAGTCAAGTTCTTTTCCCGGAGCTGGTCAAACGTTTGAAATGCTAGACTTCCGATGCTTTCCTACAGTTCATAAAACGAAACCCTTTTCCCTGAGCCGTAAGTGTTCTAGAGGAGGAGGTGGAACGCAGAGGAAGACCTTATTTTATTTTATTGTGGTAAAAAAAAAAAAAAAAAAACCCTCACACTGTGTAACACTGGATCCACTATCTTGGCCATTTTGAAGTGTACAGCTCAGCAGCATCACGTGTCTTCTCCACGTTGTGTAGAGTTCCAGAACTTCTCCATCCAAAAACCTGAAGCCCCAGGCCCATTCGATGCAAATGCCCCTCTTCCAGCCCCTGATAACCACCTTCTACTTTCTACGTCTATGATTTTGGACAACTCTGTATACTTCCTGAGACTGGAATCTGACGGTGTTTGTCCTCTGTGACTGACTTTTTCCACTTAGCTTAACGTCCTTGCAGTGAGAGGACTTTCAGTCACGGTGCAGAGGCCCTTGAGCTCACGTTGCTACACCAGGCTGCAGTCCTTGAAATGTCTGACGTCGGTTGAGCCTCCAGGGACCAACCTGTGGAAGGAGGAGCAGTGTGAACTGCACCGGGTTTGAGGGGCTGCTCTGTTCCCATGGGGTCCCCCTCCCCTCTGGGCTGGTCTTCAAGTTCATTCTGCCACCAAGAGGGACACACCTTGGAGGGGAAACTGACAAAGGCTCGCCCATCCCCTATCCTACTTGTTGCTGTTCAGTCACTCTGTCATGTCCAACTCTTTGTGACCCCATGGACTGCAGCACACCAGGCCTCCCTGTCCTTCACCATCTCCCTGATTTTGTTCAAACTCACATCCTTAATTGATGGAGGATGCCATTTAACCGTCTCCTCCTCTGTCACCTCCTTCTCCTCCTGCCCTCAATCTTTCCCAGCATCAGAATCTTTTCCAATGAGTCAGTTCTTCGCATCAGGTGGCCAAAGTATTGGAGCTTCAACTTCAGCATAAGTCCTTCCAGTGAATATTCAAGGTTGATTTCCTTTAGAATTGACTGGTTTGATCTTGCTGGCCAAGGGACTCTCAAGAATCTTCTCCAACACCACTCCTTAGTAAGGAGGACCCTCCTCCAAGAAGACTCTCTCCATCCTGCCTGGGGCACTGGGTCATTTCACATAAAATAGACTCATTAAAAAACCATCAGGTAGAAGCCTGCCACTGGGTCAGTCAACATCCCAGCTGTGTCACTGCCGGAAGTGGAGGTCAGGTTATGGCTGGGTCACAGGCCGGATGGGATCTCCTGTCCCCAAAATTGAGAAGACCATGAACTGAGATCAAGAAAAACTCCCTCTTTCTTAGATGAAATAGAAGCTGTGGTATGCACTCTAAGGAATATCAAAGCTTCAAATAACTCATTCATGATTTAGCAACTTGGTTATTTGCTGAGTCGACCAGTTTGCAAAATGATCTTCAGCACATTGGCTCCTGGAGAATGGACCTCTCTTCAGGGAAGGCGGCTGTTCCTGACTGGGCCCTGATCCAGGGAAGGATGGGACTTTTCTGCCCCCTAGTGGCCTTGAGGGTAATGACAAGGGAAGCAAAACCACTCCCCAGAAGGCGGGAGGAGACGGGGACGAGAGGATGAGATGGTTGGGTGGCATCACCGACTGGATGGACGTGAGTTTGAGCAAGCTCCGGAAGTTGGTGATGGACAGGGAAGCCTGGCGTGCTGCAGTCCATAGGGTCGCGAAGAGTTGGACACGACTGAGTGACTGAACTGAAGTGAGGGGGGTTCTGCAGGGGCTCTACCGGTAAGACACCCTTCCTCCCCTCCCTCCCCAGACTCTCGAAGGCAGCAGCGGGAGGAAGAGGGGCTGGACTTCCAGAAACAGGATAAGCCAGGAAGGCACATGTTTCGCGAGAAAGGAAGAAGCTACCTACCAGGACCAAGCACAGTGTCAGACACAGAGGTTCAAAGACTCTCCAGATGCATCTCTGATTCAAGGAGCTCAATCAAATGAGGGAAAAGAGACTAAATGTGTGGTGGATACAAAATGCGTGTAGATGCTGCTATAGAGGTGTGTTCAGGGGGGCCATGGAAGCAAAGAGGAAGCCTGCCAACCCTGCAAGATGGAGAAAAAAAAACAAGTTGGGAAAAACTCATCAGCCGACCCATAAGCCAGCCATTTCCTGCAGCAGGCGCTAGAGTGAGGAGAGCGCGCACTGAGGGGGAAGGGACTACATAGGGGCGCTCCAGGCCAGCCGCAGTCTCGACGGGCATCTGGAAATTTCCCCCAGAAGGACTTTCAGGCAGGAGAGGGGTCAATGCCGCGGGCAGGCAGAGTAAGGAGAGCAGCTTGAGCCCATGGAGGCAACAGGGTCAGGCTGCAAGACCAGTGAGAGGCTACTGCAATAGTCCAAGCTAGGAATAAAGACCTGAACTAAAACAGTGACAGGGAAATGGACGATGGAAAAAGGAATCGATTTAGGAGCTAGAAATGGCACAAGAATAAGAAAGACTCATTCAGGATGGTTGTTACAAGCATTCGAGCTGCCAGATCAAAGGGAGTGCTACTCACAACATAGACATTTCTTATTTCCGAAAAAAAAGTATATGTTGTTTTCTTTCAAAAACAGGACATGTGTGTTTACTACAATTTTGGCAGATGGCAGTAAAAGTGTCTTGTAACTAAATTTGTATATTTTGACAGTTTGGGGATGAAATTAAATGTCTTACTCAAACAGAGTCCTTGTTTCCTACAATATTTATTATTAGGAAATAACATGCCTATTTATAAACACTTACCTTGAAGAAGAGGTATATTCTCATTTTATATAAAGGCTAGCGGTTGCCCCGGGCTGACCAACTGTGGGATGTCTGGGATCACACACTTTCTAGTGGCCTTTGTGGAGCTCAGGCTATGAAAGGCTGGGGTTTTCCAGGGAGATGAGCTTGTGGACACTGAGTTTAAGGCTCTGGAGTCATGGCAGGCAGAGAAATCCAAAAGGTCATGACTGGTCCCTATTTACCACATTATTCACACCAACCTCCCACTGAAAATAACTAAAACTAAACAGGATAAAAATGCTTAAATCTTCTCGAAGATGTCCAAGAAGCAAGAAGGCAATAAGGAACTACCAGGTCAAAGCAAAAACCTAGACCTCCAAGGCATGCTTTTCCCTGTGGGCATGAGGCCAGCCCGGAAGATGAGGATCTGTCTTTGTAGCCTCCACAGCAGAGGGCAACAGAAACCAAACCCCGGGGGAGGCATCAAGACCAACTGCAGCAGCCACTGTGGAAACAGTATAGAGGATCTTCAAAAAACTAGAACTAGAGTTGCCATAGGATCCAGCAATCCCACGCCTGGGCATATATCCAGACAAAACTGTAATTCAAAAAGATCCATACCCCTGTGTTCACAGCAGCCCTATTTACAATGGCCAAGATGTGGAAGCAATCTCAATGTCCAGCGTCAGATGACTGAATAAAGATGTGGTGTATAGGCATATACAATGGAATAGTACTCAGCCATAAAAAAAAGAATGAAATAATGATATCTGCAGCGATATGGATGGACTTCAAGATTATCATACTAAATGAAGTAGGTCAGAATGAGAACGACAAATACAATATGCTATCACTTATATGTGGTACCTAAAATATGACACAAATGAGTTTATCTATAAAACAGACTCACAGAGAACAGGCTTATGTTTGCCAAGCAGAGAGGGAAGTGTTGGGAGTTTGGGATTGGCAGATGCAATCTCTTGTATATAGAAATAGATAAACAACAAGGTCCTACTGTATAACACAGGGAACTATATTTAATATCCTGTGATAAACCATCACCTGGAAAAGAATATATAGATATAGATATATGGAGGAAGGCATGGCAACCCACTCCAGCATTCTTGTCTGGAGAATCCCCAAGGACAGAGGGGCCTGGTAGGCTGCAGTCCATGGGGTCGCAAAGAGTTGGACATGACTGACGTGACTTAGCACACGCAGAAATTAACACACTGTAAATCAACTCTAAGTGAATAAGATAAATTAAGACAACCGTGATTACCATATGCAAAATAGATAGCCAGTGGGAATCTCCTGTATGTTGCAGGGAGCTCAAATCCGCTGCTCTGCGACCACCTAGAGATGTGGGATGGGATGGGTGGTGGGCAGGAGATTCAAGAGGGAGGGAACATATGTATACCAATGGCTGATTCATGTTGATGTATGGCAGAAACCAACCCAATATTGTAATCATCCTCCAATTAAAAATAAAAACAATAGCAACCACTGCAGCAGACAAAGTCAACCAGGCCAGGAAGACTATTCAAGACTCTGAAAACAGGGACTAAGACCGAACTCAACCACTCAAACACCAGGATGGATGTTCAGGGCTGGGGTAAGCCGTGAGAAAAGCACTGGTGGACGCTAGGGAAGCCTGTCACTGTGATGAGGCTGTGTGTGTTTGCTCACTGGAGCCCATCAAAGCCAGGCTTGACCCTCCTGGGCAGAAGAGAGATAGGTGGCTACATTTCAAAGGGGTAGACAGCTCCCACATCCTTGAGAAAGACAGTTCTGGGTTGTAAAACTGGCAGGAGGCTTTTAAAAAGAGTTACATCTCAAAAAGGCAGAGAAAGAATTTGGAATTACAAGTTTTCTCAAATAAATGATCCAAGGAAAAGGAGGTCAAGAGTCAGGAAGAGACGAGTCTGAAGCCGTCAGGGGGAGGAGAACATGAACAAACTGGGCCAAAGGTGGCCCGAGTCTCCCAACTCTCCATCAAGCAACGCAAATGGCCCCAGCGGAGAGACAAGAACCTGCCCTGTCTTTACAGTCAGATCACCATTCTCAGCGGACTCTAAGAGGGCATCATCTCTCTGTGTTGTAGTCCATTCACTGCCCCCACCCCCATCAACCCCCTCCTACCTTCTCCTCTCCCATCTTTAAAAAAAGAATATTTTCTCAACCCACTTTCTCCTCCAGAGACCATCTAATTTCTCTCCCCCTTGCGGCATGTATTTGGAGAAGGAAATGGCAACCCACTCCAGTACTCTTGCCTGGAAAATCCCATGGACAGAGGAGCCTGGTGGGCTACATTCCATGGGGTCACAAAGGGTCAGATACGACTGAGTGACTTCACTTCACTTTCTTTCTTGTGGCATGTATTACTGATGCAGTTGTCTAGACTTGGGTGTCTCAAGGTGCTATAATCCCCTCGCTGGAAAGGAGATGGGATGACGAATGCTGAAGGCAGCTGCTCCATCCACAGGTGTTATCATCACACCCGAAGGATTTTAACAGAAGGACATCTGTCCCTGCTGCCCGGGCTGCTGGCTGGCAGGGAGGCAAGAGCAGGATTTTTAATAAGCAGATAAAGGCCACATTATTAATTATTAAAAAATCCTGCTCTAAGGCCACATGCTTCCCTGGTCGCTTAGCTGGTAAAGAATCCGCCTGCAGTGCAGGAGACCTCGGTTCGATTCCTGGGTCAGGAAGATTCCCTGGAGAAGGGATAGGCTACCCACTCCAGTCTTCTTGGACTCCCCTGGTGGCTGAGTCGGTAAAGAATCTGCCTGCCATGAGGGAAACCTGGGTTCGATCCCTGGGTTGGGAAGATCCCCTGAAGAAGGAAATGGCAACCCACTCCAGTGTTCTTGCCTGGAGAATCCTCATGGACAGAGGAGCCTGGTGGGCTTCAGTCCACGGGGTCAGAGAATCAGACATGACTGAGCCACTAACCACAAGCGCGAAGGCCACACGGGGGCACCAAGAGCAATAGTGAGGCCAGAACACGAGTAAGAAACCAGGAGGGACCTCGGAGGCCACTTGCTTCTTACATCTCAGCCTCGGGTGTTCTGGCTTTGGGGGATTAAGGGCCAGGTCCCAGGCTCAGACAAACCACAGCCCAGCCATGGCCCACCTTCCAGAGCATTTTAGATAAATACGGATAGATAATGAAGAACAATTCAACACTCCTAAGAACTTCTGAGCTAAACAAAAATGTCCCCAGAAGCCTAGCTTGCCGATGGCGGCCTTGAGATTCCCACAAGACCTTCTTTTGTGCCCGGGCCTGAGTCAGCACTTTCTGAGAAGCAGAGAAGGAGGTTAATCGCATTATATACTTGGGAGTCGTTAAGAGATTTGATCACAAATGTTACTGCCACACACACACAAAGGTGAGGGGGAGAGGTGTTAACTAGCCTCACTGCGGCTGACATGCTGCAGTATATACAAAGATCAAATCATCGCAACCTACACCTTTGTTGTGTGTTCAGTCGCTCAGTCGTGCCCAACTCTTTGTGACCCTGTGGACTGTAGCTCACAGGCTCCTCTGTCCCTGGCATTTTCCAGGCAAGAATACTGGAGTGCGTTTCCGTTCGCTTCTCCAGGGTAATCTTCCTGATCCAGGGAGCGGAACTACGTCTCCTCCACTGGCAGGAAGATTAACCACTGAGTCACCTGGAAAGCCCAATCATACACCTTAAACTTACATATATTATATGTCAGTAATAGTTCAATAAAGCTAGGAAAAACTTAAAAACTAAAAAGTCACCCTTCTATTTAAAAACATAAAGCTCACTGCAAAGAAATGACACTCAGGCCCCCTGACTCCCAGTTACAGTGTCTTCTGTCCTTGATGAGATGCGTCCCGGAAGCCTAATGAATTATAAGAGAGCCCAGGCATGCAGTGTTCCAGAGGCTTCTCCAGGGCCCCACGGAGCACCTGGAATTAGTCTTTCATCAGAAGATGTTGGTGACTCTTCTAGAAATAACCCACCTAGAAATCACATTCTGCATCAGTACAAATAGGAAGCAGGTTCTATTATCTTGCTTCTAGAAAGTGGAAGCCTGCCTGGAGAGGTAAAGGAAAAACCTGCAGGGTCCCAGGTGGCAACATAGGCGCAGGTGTCTGGCCTCTTCCTGCAGCTCTGCACATGGTCTGACTTTTGGGCCATGAACTTCCATCACTTCCCCCAAACGTTTAGTATGTTGCCTTCTCCTGAGATGCGCCTGCTCCAGGTGAGGCCTGAGACCCCCACCAAGTGGGGTCTCTCCAGCCCAATTAGTCCCCCTCGGCTCCCCAGTTTCTGGATGGCACTGTGCCCACCACAGCTTCCAGGCCTCCTCAGATTTCATCTGGTCTCAGGGCAATTCCACACAGAAAAGGAGGGTTCGGGCCTCACCGGATCTGCAGCATCTCGAAGGGAAAGATGAGGTGAGGACACTTCAGACTCAGCACTCACACCCCATGCAAGGGGGGCACTAGCAGAAAGGTTTCAAGCAAGGAAAACTCGCCTCCATCCTGTTCACGGTGGAAATGAAGAAAGTCTGGCTTCCATTTCTCAAACCCCTCAAATTAGAGAAACAGAAACTGCTCGTTTTATTCTTCCAGCCCAAGTGGAAGTTCTGGAGGGTTTACCAAGGGCCTTTTGGAAGTCCTGGAAATCCCGACCCGCTGATCACTGCATTTCCCTGGTCAGGTGCAGATCCCCAGAGCCAGCCATGGCCCTCCCTGCTCAAGGGTCCCCCCGACTCTCCCCTCCATGCATCTCTTCTGCCTGCCAGGTGGGGTGCAGGCGGTCAGGGTGGGGTGGCACCTGTCCCGCGCTGGGACGAGGACTCAGGGGTGCAGCCCTGAAATGGACACTGAAGGAAGTGCTTTGGAAAGAAGGGGACACCTCACACTAAGTGAAGTAAGCCAGAGAGAGAAAGGCAAATACCACCCGATATCGTTTAGGGGTGAAGCCTGGTGAAATGACACAGACCCACAGCATAGAAAACAAGCTTATGGTTACCAAAGGGTAACAGGGGGAGGGATAAATTAGGAGTTGGGGATTAACATATACGCACTACTATGTAAAAAATAGATAACCAACAAGGACCTACTGTATAGCACAGGGAACTCAACCCAATATTGTGTAATAACCCATAAGGGAAAAGAATTTGAAAAGGAATATATATATATAGCTTCCCAGGTGGCACTAGGGATAAAGAATCCGCCTGCCAGTGCAGGAGACATAAGAGACTTGGGTTCAATCCCTGGGTCGGGAAGATGCCCTGGGGGAGGGCTTGGCAACCCACTCCAGTATTCTCACCTGGGGAATCCCATGGACAGAGGAGCCTGGTAGGCTACAGACTATGAGGTCACAAAGAGTTGGACATGACTGCATCGACTTAGCACGCACACACACACACACACACGCACGCACACACACACACACACACATATATATATAACTGAATTGTTGTGCTACACCCTTGACACGAACACTAAAAATCAGTTTTACCTCAATTGTTTTTTTAAGTTAGGAAATAACAAAAAAAAAAAACAGGAAGACACTCCCCAACAGGCATTCATGCCTTTCTTCGGGCAGAGAAACAGAAAATTCCTGTTAGGAGCCAGTTCACCCAAGATCACAGCTGGAAGTGACAGAGCTGGGATTCTAACCCAGTTTTAATACCAAGACTCACGCTCTTCCAACCTCAGCCATTTCTGTGCGGTGGTCACTGAAAAGTCAGTGGAAGCCCCAGCAATGCAAACAGCAGTCCCGTGGCATCCCACCGCCCATCCCACCTCATCCAGAAAGAAGACCCAGAGTGTGGAGCCCAGAACCTGTCTCTACTGGAAGCTGAATTAACGCTGCCTTTCTCAATACACTCCCTAGGCATTCCTAGTGTTCCTTAGAATTTTTCTAAGGTCAGGCAAACACCAAAATGACTTCCAAAAATTCAAAAGAGCAGCCATTCACTCAGAGAACTCTGTTACAGCTGAGCCTCAACCTCTGAAATCCAGGCAGGGGCTCAGCATTCCCCACCGGCTCTCTTGATACTTCAGAGGCATTGCACCGCACCTCCACCCCAAGGGATCAGACTCCTCTGTGATCCTCTGTGATCGTAATCACGCCAAAGACCTAGGATTCTCTCAGAAGTGCTTTATGTTGGTTTTCCTTTTAAACACATTTAGTTCAACAACAACAACAAAAACCTTCAAGACATCCCAGCTTAGAACTGCCATTCTCGAGGTCAAAAATCGATTCATACTCAACCAGCTGATTGTCTTTAAGGCAATTTTCTTTCCTCAGCAGCATTTGGGAAAGTTTTCAAATTTTCCACTAATGTATCCTTAAGTCGATCCGGCCACGAAGCAATTTGGCCCAATTACCTATTTAATAATTAGATCATCTTTCCTCGTCTTGAAGAGACCCGTATATGGCATCACCCCTTAAGAGGGCATCCTCTGGACTCCTCCCCATCCTCATCTTTTGGACAAAAGGAAAGGGCTCAAAACCAAGACTTTAAATCAGCCTCAATCATTTCCTCCCCGCCCCAACACTTCTGCTTTTTCAGAAGTATTAAGAAGGGAACATTCTAAGGGCTTGAAGGATTGGGCTCGAAGATACTTCACCTTGTTATTACAGAAATCTTCTAATACATGACAGTGGTAGACAGAAGGCTGTAATGACCCCCAGTCCCCTCTCACCCAGCTTCAAATCATCAACACACAGTCAATAGTGCCTCACCTCTAGCTGCACCTTCTCACACCCATGCCCCAGAAGGTCTTGAAGCAAATTTCAGAGAGCATTGCATTCCCTGCGTAGGAACACTAAAAGTCCTTTCATTGTACAAGCACAATAACCTAGTTAGTAATTCCATATTATCAAATATCCAATAAGCATTCAAATTTTCCTAATAACAGCTATATATTATCAATATTTTTACTGACATATAGATGATTTACAATTTTGTGTTAATTTCTGCTGTACAGCAGTGTTTCCGTTATATGTATATACACATTTTTTTAATGTATTCTTTTCCATTATGGTTTATCACAGGATACTGAATATAGTTCTCTGTACTATATAGCAGGACCTTGCTGTTTATCCATGCTATATATAAAAGCTTACATCTGCTAGCCCCAACCTCCCACTCCACCCATTCCTCAACCCCCTCCTCTTTGGAGGAGTCTGCTCCTATCGCCAATCTGCTCTCTATATCCGCCATTCTGTCTCTGTTTCATAGATAGGTTTGCCATGCTAAGCTGCTTCAGTCGTGTCCAACTCTGTGCGACCCCATGGACTGTAGCCCGCCAGGCTCCTCTGTCCATGGGATTCTCCAGGCAAGAGTACTGGAATGGATTGCCATGCCCTCCTCCAGGGGGATCTTCCTGACCCAGGGATCCAGTTGGCGTCTCTTACGTCTAACCTGGTAGGTGGGTTCTTTATCACTAGCACCACCTATGAGCGTGAAAGTGTAAGTGCAAGTCCCTCAGTCATGTCTGACTCTTTGTGACCCCATGCACTATACACTCCATGGAATTTTCCAGGCAGGAATACTGGAGTGGATAGCCCTTCCCTTCTCCAGAGGATCTTTCGAACCCAGGTCTCCTGCGTTACAGGCAGGTGTTTTATCAGCTAAACTACAAGGGAAGCCAACAACTGGAGTGGGTAGCCTATCCTTTCTCCAGCAGATCTTCCCGACCCAGGAATCGAGCCCAGGTCTCCTGCACTTCAGGCAGATTCTTTACCAACTGAGCTATCAGGGAAGCCCACTATACACTGGTTTATTTGTGCCATATTTTGGATTCCACATGTAAGTGTAACGTCTATATTTTAAAGATTTGCTTACAGATGAAAACAACCCACCGTTTTCAGCTGGTCTTTGTGTTTCCCACTCTTACTGCATTCTTCTTTTTCTCTCATCCTGTGGTCGACTCGGCAGCCTGTAGAGTTTGTGCCTCACCCCATTTGGGGCCTATTCCCGTTTAAAAAGTCCCTTTAAATTAATTTTGATGAGCAAACTTTCATCGCCAGATTTTTGGCTCATTCCCTTTGGAAAGTTACTCCACGTTTTCTTCTTCTCCCCTCTTGAAACTCAGACAAGAAATGTATGTTGAAATTCATTACCTCCATGTTTCTCTTCTCATCAGCCTTTGGGTTATCATCAACCTTCACTTCATCTCTAAGGGGACAGTTTACAGCTGTGATTTTTCTTTTTCACTCACTTCCATAGGGCACTCGAAAGCCTCATGGTTCTATTTAGTCATCCAGCAAATATTTACTAACCGCCTGCATAGTCCCTGATTTGTACACTGTAATAAAAACGCGGCCAGGCAGGCCTCAGAGAACAAAGTCCAATTCAAGCCACATCAGTTCTCGAAATGTGCGCTAGAGGGCGCGTCTTTCCCGTTGGCATCTGACAAGCGGCGTGGCTAACTCTATGTGCAGCCTACACCTCAGGACACAGGAAACCGATCATCTCACACAACTTGCACCTTAAAAACGAAGTAAATTCCATTTACTGGATTCACGGACAAAAAGAGAAATATATAAATTACATAATTCCCCCCAAAAGGTCCAATTTTCCAGTAGACATCACAGGTAGAATGCCTGGGGCTTACAGGTTTTGCAAAATTATAAAAATGTTAAGGACTATTTTCATTCCAGAGTACCTAAAGAAAACTGAAAAATTGAAATCAATAAACTTTCAACTGAATGTCGATGAGAGTGACATATAAACTTTGCTGTTAACTGCAGACTCAAAAAGACTTCCTTATACTTAGAACAATTAACAAGTTTAATTCTCTATACAGTAAAATTTCCTGCGTATGCCCCAGTAACAGCCAAGAAACCCAAGTCAGCTGACACAACCAGTATTTATACAGCACCTAACCTGTACCAGGCATTGTTCTGGGCTGTGGATGGACAGAGTCCCACTACCCTTGGTACTTACATTTGAAGTGAGAGATAATGAACAAACCAACAAATAAATAAACAAGGTCATGTCTGTGATCACTGTGGCAGAGGAAATAAAGCTGGTTGATAGGGAAAAGCACACATAGGGAGCTGTTGAGTCAAGCATTTAGAAAATGTCTCCATGAGATGACAGCTATACAGATATCTCATTGACAAGAGAGCACTGGGAATGTCTGGGAGCATAATTTTCCAGAATATTCCAGGAAGAGGAAACAGGGGCAAAGTCTTACCCATGAGAGTGTGAGTTTTTAAAAGATAAAGAAGAGTAGGAAGAGCACAAATAACAAGTATTAGGATGTGGAGAAAAGGGAACCCTCCTACACTGTGGATGAGAATGCAAATTGGTGCCATCATATGGAAAACAGTATGGAGATTCCTCAAAAACCTAAAAATATAGTTACCATATGATCTAGTAGTCCCAGTCCTGGATAGGTATCTGAAGAAAATGAAAACCCTAATTTGAAAGGATACATGCACCTGATGCAGTGGTGCAGTGGCAAAGAACCCCTGCCTACGCAGATGATGCAAGACTTGCGGGTTCCATCCCTGGGTTGGGAAGATCCCCTGGAGAAGGAAACGGCAACCTGTTTCAGTATTCTTGCCTGGAGAATTCCATGGACGGAGGAGCCTGGTGGGCTACAGTCCATGGGGTCACAAAGAATTGGACACAACTGAGCGGCTGAGTGCACACACACAATGTTTATAGGAGCTTTACTTACAGTAGCCAAGATATGGAAGCAATCTAAGTGTCCATTGACAGATGAATGGATTAAGAAGATATGGTGTATATATATATATACAATGGAATACTATGCAGCCATTAAAAAATGAAGTTTTGCCATTTACAGCAAGATGGATGGACCTGAAGGGCATTATGCTTGGTGCGATAAATCAGAGAGAGAAAGACAAACACTGTATGTTATCACTTATACGTGGAATCTAAACTATAAAACAAATGAAGAAATGTAACAAAGCGAACAAGCTCACAGATATTGAGAACAAAACTAACCGTTACCAGTGGGGAGCAGGAAGGAGTGAGGGGCAAGATAGGGGTAGTAGCCCGCCAGGCTCTTCTGTCCATGGAATTCTCCTGGCAAGAATATTGGAGTGGGCTGCCATTCCCTTCTCCAGGGAATCTTTCTAACCCAGAAATCACACCCAGGTCTCCTGTACTGCAGGCAGATTGTTTATCGTCTGAGCCACTCGCAGGCACAAACTAGAGGTAGAAAATAAATAAGCTACAAAGAGGCATTGTACAGCACAGGGAATATAGCCAGTATTTTATTATAATAACTTTAGAGTGTAATCGATAAACAATTTGAATCTCCATGTTATATATCTGAAAGTAACATAATGCTAATATCAACTATACTTTCACTTTTTAAAAAATAGCAGAGGAGGAAGGTAAACTGAGGTGAGGAGGAAGACTGCTTTTTCTGAATATACTGAGATGGCCATGCCCTGTCTCCATTAATCTGTTGCAGCGGTATATTTTTTAATAGATTTTCCTTATGTTGAAACCTCTTTATATTTTTTTAATAAACCCTTTTTGGTCATGATACATTTTTAAATATATTTCTGGATTTGACTTGCCAAGATTTTATTTTGGATTTTTGTGGAGATCCTCATATGTGAGACGGGCTGAAAATTTTCCTTCATTGTCCTGTCCTTGTCTGGTTTCATTTTCAAGGTTATACCAGCCTCATTAAAACATTTGGGGATATTTTCCCCACTATTCTCTGTTTATATATGAAGAATTATCATTAGAGGTTGAAAACTTTCCCAAATAAAGCAATCTGAGCTCCTATTTTAATTAAATTTTACCTCTCTTATTATTTTTTTTTCTTTCTTTGGGCATATTCTGTTGTTCTTTTCCTAACTTTTTAAGTTAAACTCTTGACTTCTTCATTTTCAAAATCAAGAAGTCCTCTCTTCTGATGAATATATTTAAGGGTTAAATTGTGGTTGCATGACTCAAAGTTTGTAAGGTGGTGTTTTCACAGTCATTCATTCATTTTGTCATCTTTTTGTTAATCATAGGCATACATCTTTTTATTGCACTTCACAGATGATGCGTTTTTTTACAAACTGAAGGTTTATGGCAATATTGTGTTGGACAAGTCTACCTGTGTCATTTTTCCTACAGCATCTGCTCACATCATGTCTGTGTCACATTTTTCTCACAATATTGCATACATTTTCATTATCATGATATGAAATAATGTTAACATATTACATTACAGTGATCGGTGATCAGTGATCTTTGATGTTACTCTGGGACTTACTGAAGACTCAGATAATGGTTAGAATTTTTTTGTAATATAGTATTTTTAAATTAAGTTGGCATACATTGTTTTGTTTGAGATATAATCCTACTGCACACTAAACAGACTATAGCGTAAACAGAATTTTTATATGCACTAGGAGACAAAGAATTCACGTGACGCTTCGTTACAATATTCACTTTATTGCAGCGGTCTGAAAGCAAGCCCACAATATCTCGCAGGTGTGCCTGTATTTCTAATTTCATTGTATTCACAGAATACAACCTCTCAATGATACCTTTTTTTTTTTAACATCGTCCCATAAGTGGGACTGAAGAAGGAAATGGCAAACCACTCCAGTACTATTGCCTGGAAAATCCCATGGACAGAGGAGCCTGGTAGGCTACAGTCCATGGGGTCACAAAGAGTCAGACACGACTGAGCGACTTCACTTCACTTCATAAGTGGGACTGTTGTATTCACTGGCTCTGTCCCTTGATTTTCTCATATTGCAAGATTTCCTGAATATACTCGGAGTGCTGGCCAAGCTAACAGTCCCCCTTTATATAACCCTCTCCAGGCATTAGGGAGAAGGGACTCCAAATATTAACATACACCAGCCAGGCAGAGGTCATGGGAACAGAAAGAAGGTCCAATGGGGATTTTTTTGTTGTTGTTCCAACTCCAGCACCCTACTCAGAGCTCGAATCCAATCAAAACTAACATGCCCTCCACCTATCCCAGGGAGGGGCGGGGGGCGGTGGCAGAGAGATTTGCACGTAAAAGTGAGGGAGAAACCAGAATCCAAGGCTGGACAAGTCAGACCCCAGGAGCCTGTCAGCTGACCCTCCCTTCCAGGAACACGTGCTCAGGCATCCCCGAGTTCCCGGGACTGAAACTTTCAGCGGGGCCACTGGGCCTGCGCCTGGGATGCCAGCTCCAGGCTCACAGGTCACATGGGAAGCGCGGGGAGAATGAGCTCTGTCCAAGGGACGGTGACTAGTCACATCAATCCTGTCCCTGGGATTCTGCAGCTGGAATAAAGAGGGGCACACAGGGCAGGCAGCCGGGCTGTCGAGGGCGTTGGCAGAGAAAACACGGTAACAGGCCCCCTGAGCCAGCACAGAGGCAAGGTGGGAAAGCGGTGACCAGTGTCCTGCTCCAGCAGCCTGAAACAGGCTGTTACATACAGACCAAGCGCTCCCCTGCCCCCAGGACTCTGCGGGGTCCATTCCTCCCCTAGGAGCCCACAGCGCACACCTCTAGTCATTTCTGGGGGTGCTCACGTGCGCCAGAGGCTCTGTCCCCTCTATCCTCCAGCCACTGTCTCTGCCACCTCTAGGGACCCACAGGCACCATCACACCACCCCACTCCCGAATCGCTCAGGCTCCACACCTGGACACAGTTCACACTGCCCCTATCAACTCAGGCCTCCAGAACCCATGCGCCTGAACCCTGATTCAGGGTGCTGCTTGTCTGCTAGCAGGTTTCCAGGAGCGGAGAAGGACCAGCTCAGCCCCTAGGGTCTTTCCACATCTCCAAGCCGCCTTGGTCCTCTGGTGCTCTGCCTAACAACAGCCTTTTAAAAATGATTTTTATTAAACACAAAGGGCTTCCCAGGAGGCACTAGTGGTAAAGAACCCACCTGCCAATGCAGGAGAGGTGAGAGATGCGGGTTCCATCCCTGGGTGGGGAAGATCCCCTGGAGTTGGGCATGGCAACCCACTCCAGTATTCTTGCCTGGAGAATCCCATGGACAGAGGAGCCTGGCAGGCTACAGTCAATGGGGTCACAAAGAGTCGGACATGACTGAAGCAGCTTAGCACGCATGCCCAAACACAACAAGCTAATATGCTGGTCTGAAGCATCTGTGTTTGAAATGCTACCTAAGTCTAAGGCTGGCACAAGAAAAGCAATGGTTATCTGTTCTACGTGGGTTTCACCACCTCACAAAGAACACAACCACCTCCAATCTGTCCACCAGCGCTCTTTGATGAAAGCCCACAGCAGCAGGCAGAACTCGATACTAGTCACGATCTCATCTGTGCGAGATGCTTTGATCATGTAATTGAGCGTGTATGTCTCAGCGACACTGTCTTAGATTGAGGTCCTAAGAAGTGGAGGCTGAGCCAAAGATTCTGTTCAAGGGGAATGAGAAGTGTTGGGAGGGGCTCTCAGGAGCAGGGGAGTGGGACGCAGGCTCAGGTTGGGGAAGGAGCCAGAGATGTGGTCTCAGCAGGAGCCCAGTGTAGCCTGATCCCCAGCACAGCCTGCCCTCAGGTCTGGCCCCACACCCAGACACAGTGACTGCTGGGTCAGCGCTCACTCGCAGTGGCGGGGATGGTCTGGGAGCAGCCCCCAGGCTAAGCAGCTGTGAAGCTTAGCAGTCAGCGCTGGAAGCAGCTTGCAAAGGGAATCCACAGGGTCCTGGCAGCCTCCACTGTAGACATCCTCCACTGTAGACATCCTCTCACGTGGGCATTACTAGGGTGAGGAGAGGGAGGCTTAGTGATGCTTCGAAGGAGGGTGGAGCAGGGAGTCAGGGAGGGTGCACAGACTGGGTGGAGGAGCTGCTCTGCTTTCTCAGGACCGGCCCTTTCCTGGACCTTTCTCTCCTGTGCTGTGCTCTCTGCTGATGGAAAATTCTCATAAAGCCAGGCTGCCCAGGCCAGGCTGGGCACCGCTGATGAATGCTCTGTCCCCTGGGGACGTGGGATGGAGGGGCATTGTGTCTGGGATCCTGGACCCTGGAGGTTCCAGAAGGTGGAGACAGCGTCTTGTCTCTACATCCAAGCTGCTTAAGACAAATGACATGCTTTAGTCTCCTGCCTCTATGCACAGTAGGGTTGATGGCATGTCGGAGTCAAAAGGCCCACCCGAGAGAGGTGGGAAAGTGCGGTAGGGCAGACCACCTGCACACACGACAGCCTGGACCTCTTGTTAAAGGGCCGTTTCTGATTAGAGGTGGGAGGGGGCTGCAATTTTGCAGTTATAACAAACCACGAGGTTGCTGGGTATAGCAGGGGTGCTGGACTGCCACTCGGAGTCCACTCGCCCGCCCTCTCAACTCTGGTTTTCCCTGGTGATTCGTCCCTTCCCACCACCACCTCCCCCCCGCCCCCCCGCCACCCAACACACACACCACGGCCTCCAGGTGGAGCTGAGCCTCTTGGGGCGGCATGTGCCCAGGCCAGGCCATCCAACATGTGGCGCTCCCCAGGTCTAGTGAAGCCACTGCTCTGGCAACAAGCATCAACAGATTCCGGCCGAGGATGGTCAGCCCTGCAGCTGGTTCTGACTCTCAGGGAAGGAACTGAGCCTGGGCAAGCAGAAGGCAGAGCTGCTGCCTGCTCCTTCCTGCCCTGCGAGACAGGGAGGCAGCAGAGAGGGAGATGGGCTGGGTCCCGGCACCACGGTCAAGTCCCCACCCTTCTCAGTTACAGATCCCATGGTTCCCCTTTAAGGTGTCAGTGGATCTGAGTTGAATGAGGTTCCTGCTTTGACTCACCCCGACCTGAGTCTGGTCTCCCAGGCCCTTGTCCACAAGTTACCCCGACTCAAGACCCCCATCGGCTGATAGACACGATTGACGCAGCCCCAGGTGTGAGTCGAAGAGTGAGGCATGGAAGGAAGGTTCAGGAATGAGCCCATAACCATGGGCCATGACCAGACCCAGCCCTCACCAGGGACTGAAGGAGAAATCACTCATCGATGTCTTGGCAATCCGGCGGCGGGCCTAGCACAACGCCAGGCTCCAGCACCTCCTGCGCCAGGAGACCCCGGGCTGTGAAGCTGAAGCAGCGTGTCAGCGGCCGGACCTGCCTTTGGTGGGAGACACAGCAGGATACGCCCCTCCCTCTGCGTGGTCTCTGCAGTGCATGCGGTACTTGTTCGAGTCTCAGAACCCGTGACGCAGGAGGAGCAGAGTCAGGAGAGGGACAGGACCGGCCAGGGCCTCCTGGTGGGGATGGGCTGGCGCCCAGGTGTCCCAGCGCTCAGGGACCAGCAGAGGGAACCACCTCGAAGGTTCTCTGCAGTTCTGCCTGGCCTCAAGCTGGGCAAGCTGCGGGGGCTTACTCCAAGGCACCTTGATATCTATCTATTACCCAAATCCAGTAGCAGTCATTAGCCAGCTGGGGGGAGCCCAAGCTGACTCACTGCTGTGACTTTGGAGCTCTGTGACCTTGAACGTAACCCCGAAAATGAAGGAGGCCGAGGTAGAGGCTTCCCTGCTCCCAGCTGAGCTCAAATGACCACTCCTCACACGAGCTGGTGTCGCGAAAACATCAATTCCTGTTAGTCAGCTCCGGCAGGCGTCGGTCACCTAGGGAGACATCCAGCCTGAACGTCCAATGCCACACACTCCTGAGGAGCCAGACGGGGTTGGGGAGGGGTGGCGGGGGCAGGAGGGGGTGGGGGGACGGGGTCTCTCTTGTCCCACTGCCCCAAGGAGGGGAGAACCAGAGGCCTCCCATGACTTCCCATTATTGTCTGGGAGACCAGCCCACAGCCCAGTAAAATGCACTCAGTGGGCACACCGCCCCCCCCCAACCTCCCATCCCGTGGCCTCCTGCCCTGGACCCACCAGCCAGTGGGCAACTAATTCCTGGGTGTATGAGTCCAGCCCTGCTGTAGACCCTGCCAGAGTTCAAGAAGGAAGGACACGACCCTCGCCTTCAGGGAGGCCCCCCCATCGCCCCCGTGACACACACAGAGGAAACTTGAGTATAAGCCTGCACATACCTCTCATGGGCGAGATGGTGTGTTAAAACAGGGACTGTTCCAAGGAGGGAGGGGTGTGTGCTAGGTGGTTCTAGAAGGCAGGCCTGGTGGAGAAGAGGGCTTAGGAGGGAGGAGCAGAGGTGGGCGGAGGGGCACAGGTCAGACCGGCACCAGGGGAGGTGGAAGATGAGCAGAGCAGGGGTGTCTGCGAGGGTCCCCCCAGGTGAGCCAAGGACCCAAGTGATGGGAGTTCCAGAAGCGTGGGGCCTTGTTCTCTGACCTCCGCAGAGTGGCCTGTTATCCCAGAAGCTGGCGCATGGCAGGCGGTCAGTAAGAACCCATGTGCAAATTGCACCAGAGACCCATGGGGGCCCCCAGCAACCCTGACTGAACCCCAGCTCAGCCCTGGGAAACCCCCACCCCCACCTCAACACAATTCCCCCTCACCCCGGCACTCACATCCCTGGGATTTGACCTGCATGTCATAACTAAAGTCCTATCCCACCCCCAAGGGTTTCACTCTCCATAACCCACCTTACAAAGTCTGGTTGTCCCCAAAACCCCAGCCGGGCCATAGTCGGTCCCCCTTTTTCTGAGGGGCGGTCCACTCTGGGGAGGCCAGGGAGCTCCAGGCCAGGTGTGAAGCCCGGAGGAGCCCTCGCCCTGTGGCTGGCCCCAGCCTCGCCCTCCTCTTGTTCCTCTGTGCCCTGTGGACAACCGGAAACTTGTCTGCCAGCCTCTCTCCCTGCCCGGAGCTGGCGGGCACCAGCAGGGATGTGCCGCTTCCTCCCCAGCCTCCCTCCTCACCCTCTCTGCATCATCCTGAGCCAGCACTCAGGAAGCCAGAACAAGCAACCCCAAACCAGAGGAGAGCAGAGCAGCGCCCCCCAAGCTTCCGGATGATGACGACGGCTGGGGAAGGGAACTGAGGCTCCTGATGTGCCGACTGTGGGCTGTGCGAGGACAGAATGACTATTTGGAGTCCCTCCTCAGAATTCTTTATTCCTGAAAAGGGAACGAAGGTCGATGGGCACAGAATGGGGGAAACGAAATGTGACTCGAACGAAGACCCTGACCCAGGACTCTGTGTCAGCTCAGGAAGGAGCAGCGGGCTAGCACCAGGGCCCAGGGATCTCAGCCTGGAGTCCCGGAGCTCCTGGAATCCCTCGTAGATTCTGCATCCCCATGAGTATGTGCATCTTCCTAGGGAGAAGGTTCATAACCTTTGCCATCTTGCCAGAGGGCTTCGTGAGCCCAAAAGTGTGAAGAAACCACTGCCCTGAAAGGAGAGGGAAGCCTGCAGGCGTGCTCATCCCTGGGGGGCTGGTCTTGCCTCTGGAGCCGGGTGTCTGCTTCCACTTGCTGTGTCCTCCCCAGAAGCTCACTTCCTGTCTCTGGTGGGCCAGGCGGGAGCACAGAAGTGGGTTCCCCACACATGCACCATCGCTGCTACCACAGGAGAGGCCAGGCAGCCAGGACCACCTCTCCTCTGGCTGTAATTCCCAGCAGGCCCGGGGAGTTTTTCCACCAAGGCACAAAGTCTGTTTCCAATTCCAGGCTCCATCGGACCCTCTGCCTTCTCCTCCCGAGGTAGGTCTTCTTAGGGGACATGTCCTCATGCTGGGGCGCAGGCCCAAGGCCCCATTCCGAGTCTCTGTGTCAGAGGCGCCCTGCACACTGCCCAGAGCTCCTGACCACTCCACATCTGTGCATAAAGACAAAGAGACCAGGGTCAGGTCTGGGGTGGAACATGGCCCCGCCCAGCCTCCCCGCTCAGCCAGGGCTAGGAGGGAGCAGTCATGGGCCCCCTGCACCCAGTCCAGGGTTTTGCATCCTCTTAGCCCCTACCAAGCACCCCAGGATTATAATCCCATTTACCACTGAGACATTGTGGGTTCAGGGTACTTGGTGACTTGGTTCCAGATGTCCCAGGTCCCGACTTAATCTCTTAATCTCCACCACTAAGCACTAGTCCACATTGCAACAGCCACCTACGGGCTGCAGGCAGAGGACAACTGATCCCCAAGAAGCCACACGGCTCTAAGGAAAGGGGGGAGGGCAGAGACAGGTCTCCAGCACTAAGCACCAGCCTGGGTGTGGAGCAAGGGCCCTGTGGAGGCAGGTCCTCTCCCAGCCCCCAGCTGCCTTCTTCCCAACCCACCACGCAGGAGGCCACGTCCCCTGCACACACCCATATCTCCCACCAACGCCCCGGCCCATGCTCCTACTACATGGTCCCGCTTCCTCAAAGCCCCATTTTTCCCACCTGTAGGAGCATCTCTTAATGATGGTACAGGAGAGATACAAGGTCTTGGGGTCCAGAATCCAAAATGAGGTCCAGGCTTGCACTGCTGCACCACTAACTCCTGTGTGTGACTCAGGGCCAGCCTGGGGGAGCCTCACTTTCCTTGTCGACCACATGGCGGAGAAGCCCAAGCATCAGCCTGGAATCTGAGGCCTGGGGGACAGGTCATGGCTCACCCCTTTCTCACTGCATGACTTTGGCCAGTCCACTCATGGAACCTCAATTCTCTTGCCCGGACGACCCCAGGACCCCGGCCCTACTTCCATCTCTCTTCCATGCCTCCAGTTGTCCTTGAACTACACTCGTGCTCACTGGGCTCTTTCCATTAAACATTTTGGCGTCCCCTCTCCCTGCCACAAATCCTTTGTAGAGCAAATATAAGCCTCCAAGTTCAGACGCCCACCTTAGAAACCTTCCATACTCTATGGAAGGCTCTGTGTTCCCTATGAGTCCCCAGGACCCAGCTCAAACCATCAGATTGTCTTGGGTGTCACCAGTCACCTCTCCACCCCCCAGAACACTTTTAGTCTGTCCCCTACGGTAGCTGGCATCACCCTGTATGAGCACCCCAGGGACAGGGCTGTGCTCCTCCCAAGGACCCCACTCAGCAGACGGCTTGGCACACTGGGGCACTCAATTAATGATGTCACCCCCTCTTATCTGCTAAACTTAACAGTCCTCAGAACATCTCCGGGAGGAGGAGGCCCTCCTCATCTTTAGCCCCTACTTATAGATAAGCAAACTGTGTCGTGAAGTGAAATGACTTCTCAAAGGTACTAAATAAGAAGCACTTGTGCCAGGAGACCTTGGGGCTGGGGGAAGCCTGAGGATTGTGGACAGTATCCTCTCCAGGGGGCTTTCAATTCTGGCATTCAGGGAATGAGGATCTAGTAAGAAGACAGTCCTACGCCTAGAAGCCCTGTGTGCCCCACCTTCCCCACGTGACCCCCAACAAGACCGAGAGGGCTCTGGCCAGTGCTAAGTCTCACCTGCTCTAAGCTGCGTGTGCCTGTGGAGGAAACCAACACTGGGGCCCAAAGCAGCCGGGTGCAGCCACCCGGAGGGTCCTGGAGGATGAGTGGAAGGAGGCGGCCCAAGCTAGGCAGCGGCCCACTCCTTTTGAGACGCCCCCCAAGCCAGCCCTTATAGTCTCGCAGGATCCCGTCCAGAGAGGGGGCCCCAGCCCAGCGGCATCTCCAGGGGTCATAGATGCGGCTCTGGGGCGGGAAACAGTCGGCGGCGGCGGCAGGTTCTGCGCGCATCAGAGCACGCGGCCTAAATGGGCCGCCTGGCCCTCGGGCCCGTGGCCGTGGCTGCGCTGGTGGGTCTTGAGTGAGCCCTCGCGCGCAAAGCTTTTGCCACAGCGTGCGCAAAAGTAGGGCCTGCGCTCCCCGAAGACGCCGGGGCGGCGCGGATGCGGCGCGGGCATGCGCGCGTGGGTGCGCTGGTGGTTGAGCAGGAAGCGCGGCTCGCGGAAGCAGCGGCCGCATTGCGCGCACTGGTGCGGCTTCTCGCCGCTGTGGATGCGCTGGTGCGTGAGCAGGTTCTGCTTGAGGCTGAAGCAGCGCCCGCACTCGGGGCAGGGGAAGGGCCGCTCGCCCGTGTGGGTGCGCTGATGCACCTCCAGGTTGTGCTTGACGCTGAAGGCCTTGCCGCACTCCGGGCACACGAAGGCGGCTGCGCGGCCCGCCCCAGCGTGCGCCTTCTGGTGCCGCACCAGGCTGGGCTGCTGAGCGAAGGTCTGGCCACACAGCGGGCAGCGGTGCGGCTGCTCCTCCGCCGGGTGGTGGATGACCAGGCCTCGATCGTCCCCCAGGCCCTCCTCCCCGTCCCCCGCAGGGGACCCGCCCCCGGAGGATGCCAGCTCGGTCATGGGCACGTCCGGCTGCAATCACCAGCCCCTGAGGAGGCAGAAGCAGAGAGAGGAGTCAGAGGGCACCCGAGGGTCGGCCAGCCCCCAGCCTCAGTGCCCATCACTCCCCAGTCCTGTTCGAGCCAGTGTCCCCCTGCTGGAATGTCCTTCTTTCTTCTCTACCCCTTAATCACATCCTACCCCTCCTTCAGGCCTTTCTCAGATGACACCTCCTGCTAGAAGCCTTCCTTGACCCTTCCAGCTTCTTTTGAGCCACATGGCCCAACCCTGTGACCCTCATGCATCACACAGCACACGGGGTGGTCATGCCACCTCTGTCTCCCTAATCTGTGAGCAGCTTAAGGACAGACCTGCTTCCTTTTATGACCCACATCAAACGCTGTGCCTGCCACACAAGGCATGGAATAAATGCTGATGAGTAATACTCAGGGGCTTCCAGTCTTATAAGTTGTCCTGAACCCGGGTGCGCCTTATCCCTCCAACCAAAGTCTCAAGGAGGAGGGGAGGGACAGACATCCCCAATCTGGAGGGAAGGGTGGGGTCGACAGTGGTTTAAAGATATTTTTGCAGAGCTTAAAAGAAGAAACAAAACAAAAGCCCTGTAAACTTGAAAGTAACCTCCGTTAAACATTAAAGGCAGCAGCTCTTTGTTTATCAAAATGAGGCATGCCTGTAAAAGGTTTGCAAGTCACTGAACCACAGTGTGAGCTCGCAGGGGGCGGGTCTCAGCTTGATTCCTCTTGGCAGCCCCCCAGGAAAGCCTGGCCCAAGGCTGAGGAACACTCTCAGCTCAACAAACACCCCCAAGTTCAGTTCCACCTCACACTGCTTCTCCTAAGGATCCTCTTTCCCAGGGTACTGTGTCCCTCTTAAATTGTTGCCCACAACAGCCCTGAGGAAGGGGCAGGCTTATTGAACCCCAATTTATAGATGGGGAAACTGAGGCTCAGTGAGGTCGACTTACTTGCCCAAGGTCGCCCAGCAAGGTGAACCGGGACTAGGCCGTAAATTTCCTCATTGTCAAAAGTTCTTCTCTAGGTACTAGCTGCTCACCAGCTAAGTGCCCCTCAAAACACACACACAGAAGACCACCACTCTCCTGGCCCCCACAGGTCATCAGGACCCAAAGGACCGCTGCTTCTGTGGGGCGCTGTCTGTGGCCAACACCCTCACACCTCCCCCAATCCTGGGCTCCAGCTCCTGCAGAGCACTGAGGCTTGCTTCAAGGGGTCGAGCTGACCTCCCCCCATGCTATTCCCCGCCCCTATCAGGGAAGCCTCCTGGCCCTTCACCTGGACCTCCATGCAGGCCTTCTCCACACTTGCAGATCTCCCTGCTACCACCGCCTCAGTGGACCTACCAGCAGAGTGGGGTCTCAGAGGCACCCCCTCTGTTTCCCCCTACCCCCAGGCCCCCGGTGGAACACCACTCACCCCGGGGAAGGGGACAAGGACTACTTGCAACAGACCCCACCCCCAACTCTCCCCAGGCAGCTGCACGGATGTTTGCAAAGACAGATGATCTCTGTCCCCTTGGGCCAATCTCAGCCTGGCCTTGTCTCTGAGCCGCCTCCCCACTCCCCCAGCTATACCCCTGGTCGAAGGCCCCGCCCGCCGAGAGGGTCTCAGGCCACGGTCCCCAGTCTTTCCGGCGGCAAGTTGCTCCATCCCATCCCGCACTCACAGCCCAGGCGGCGCCCCAGGTCCTTCGGCCTCCGGCAGTGGCTCTTTCCTCGAGTCTGCGCTGCTCAAAGCAAATACGGTAACTCTCCGCAACGCCTCCGGGGGCCCCTTCTCCCTCACCCCCAGAAAGACGGCCAGCCTCCAGCACCTCTCTTCTTATCAGATCGCGGCGTGAATCGGAAGAGCTGACCCCACCCACCCGAACCCCCGCACACAACCTTGCCAGCTCCTCGGGCCAGAGCAAGATCCTGGAGAAATATGGTAAACTCTGCGTCGCAACCCCACCCCCACGAAAATATGTAGGCCTCCCACTCTGCTGCAGCAACCCACCCCATTCCGCTGCAAGCCCTGGCTCCCTTAGGGGATTCGTGCAACCCACCCCGCTCCCGCAACGCCGGGGGTAAGGCGGGGGGGGAACCACGCCACCCGGGATAAATACGTAAGTCGCGGCGCTCTCCACTCCCGGAAAGGGTCTGCGCGGCTTCCGGCAAATACGGTAGCGCGCCCGCAGTGACCCGCCCCCAAGGGTCCGGCACCGGCCTGGGTAAATACGGTAATCTCCCTCCACGGCCTCCGCCCCGGCCCCGGCCCGGGACTCCCGAGGCGCCGCCTCCCCGCAGCCCGCCGCTCCCTCGCAGCGCCGCAGCCGCCAACGTCGCCGCAGCCGCACAGCAGCCCCGTGAGGCTGGGAGGTCTAACTCGCCCACAGCCTGGCTGGAGCACCGAGGAGGGCTGCGAGCGTGGCTCCCGCCAGGGGCAAGACAAGGAACCAGGCTGGGGGCCAGGGTGGGGGCTGTCAGGACGCCCAGGCGGGCGGATAGCCCCGGGTCCCCTTGTCCCAGCCAATCCCGGTTCAGGATTCCCCGAGGCCCCCCGATTCAGCAGTTAGAGCCGTAGCCTCGCCTCCTTCATCCTACGGCTGTGTGCTCGGTCGCTCAGTCGTGTCCGACTCTTTGCTACCCCATCCATGGACTGTAGCCCGCCAGGCTCCTCGGTCCATGGAGCTTCTCCAGGCAAGAATACTGGACTGGGTTGCCATTCCCTTCTCCAGGGGGTCTTCCCCCACCCAGGGATTGAACCAGGGTCTCCCGCAGTGCAGGTGGATTCTCTACTCTGAGCCACCAGGGAAGCCGAGCTACCCTAGTCAGGCCCGCAGACTGGCCCCAGCACCTGGGAAGCCGGGTCTGGGGGCGCTGGAGGGACAAAGCCTTTCCTTGCAAGAGAGAGAAAGGTGTGTGCTCAGGAAGCTGCCCCACCCCCACCCCCACCCCCGGGGAACCTTTCTGAGCAAGGGCTTCATGGGTGGGAGACAGAGCCCAGTCTACCATCAGGTTGTGCCATCAGGATGACTGGATGACTGGATGCCTGGGTGGAATAGAAGAGACACTTATTCCCCTACTATCCCATCCTTCCCACAAAGGAGGCCATTACAGTCAAGCTAAAGACCACCCATGCAAGAGTCACTTGTAACACCCCAGGAGGCAGCTGGTGTGGACAGAGCTGGGCTGAATTCCAGCTTCCAAATGTCACTTAATAATACACCTTACCTAAACATTACTTCTCTCATTACAAAGCCCTTTCCCATGTATTATCTTGCAAGAGCCTTCCAATAACCAGTGCCAGCTGACCTATACAGGTGTTATTATCCCATTTCATAGATGGGAAAATAAAATAAAATTGAAACACAGAGAGGCTCTGCCGACACCCCACCCCTGCCTCTCCCCATCCCCCCTTCCCCACTGCTCCACATGGCAGAGTCCAGGTGGAAAGGCAGGCCCAGCTCCCTCTCCTTGGCATCACCCTGGTCCCTCAGCGGAGAAACAGAAGCAGCGTGCTGACCAGGATCAGAAGGAATAATCTCATCCCAAAGGGGAAAATCCTCCAAATTTACATTTTACAGATGAAGTAACTGAGGCTGGAGAAGGAAAATTATTTTTTAAATTAAAAGTGCTAGAGGAACATTCTGGGCTTCCCAGGTGGCACTAACAGTAAAGAACCCCGTCTGCCAATGCAGGAGACATAAGACTCAGGTTTAATCCCTGGGTCAGGGAGATCCCCTGGAGGAAGACAAGGCAACTCACTCCAGTATATTCTTGCCTGGAGAATCCCATGGACAGAGGAGCCTGGCTGGGGGGGTGGGGGGTGCGGGGGGGGACACAAAGAGTCAGACAAGACTGAAGCGACTTAGCATGCATGCATGCACACACGCAGAGGAATATCAGTTGGCCCTTTCCACCCTGGCCCTCTGTAGCTGCCGGGTGGATAAAACTGCTAGGATTCTGGAAGGTCCAGGCAGGGCTCCTTACAGCAGACCGTGGATATGGCTGTTGGGGTGGCAACATCCCTGATGAAGGCTCCTGGGAGGCACGAGCCCCCCAGCCTCAGGAGGTGGCCCCCGCAGCCCTGCAGGCACCCAAGGTCCCTTCCAGGGCCTGGGAAATGAATTCCAGGTGGGGGTCCATCTGGGAGTAAAACCAATCCCTCATTCCCGACACCAGCTTTCACAGCTTACCCCGTGGACCAGTTCATCCCAGCAGGTCCCCCCTTGGGTCACTCTCAGCCTCTGAAGGACCCACCCCATCCACGCTGCTCCAGTAGCCCCTCACTGAGGTTTGTGGAGCTCCCCAGAGGAGACATCCCAAGGAGACTGCTATTTCAAATACAGTCAGTGGTGGGGTGGGGGAGGAATTCTGGGAAAGCCGAAGACGTGAAGCCACCAGGGCAGATGTTTACTCCAGGGCCAAGTGTAGATCGCCCATGGTACTGACAAAAGGACCCTCTAACCACTGACGATAACCCACACCCACACCCCACCTGGCCCGTGGAGCTTGGTTTGTGAACAGCCACGCCACCCAGCTCTCTTTGGTTGCAAACATCACCTGCCAGACCGACCAGCTTTCATCTCTCCCACAGGCTACAGGAGAAATGGGAACACTTAGGAAATGACCAGATTTCTCAAAAGCAAAATAATATACCTGAGGACGTCACCCTTATTTTTAGCATCTGTGCCATATTTCCGGGTAAGCTACACCAACATAGAAAGGGAAGGAACACAGCTGCGGGGGTTGGGGGAGGCAGACACCACCACCTAAAACTCGTTGCTCTCAGTGAAATGCCCAGGGCTCCGAGAGGCCTCCTTCCTCGGCCCTGCCTGTGTGTGTGTGATTTCTGCTGACTCACTTCACTTCTCTGGTTTCATACACATACGCCCCCGCACACATCTCCCGCTGCCGTTGGCACGTGCTGTCGTGAGCACAATAGAATGACAGCGAGGAAGTATTCTGCAAACACAGTCACGGCTTCTCCGTCCAGGCAGGGCCAGGGGCTGGCATGGAGATCCCCACCACTCCACGAGGCTCAGGTGACAGCTGGACTCTGGATCCTTAAAAAAAGGCCCGGGCTGCTCACAGCCAAGAACAGCTGGCCTGTGAGCCCCCTCTGGGTGAGGCATGTCCAGCTCAGCTGAGTCCTGCCCAGGGCCCTGTATTCCCTCCCTCCCCCACCTCCAGGGCACACTGGCTGGACCAGAGATCCCCGTGACTCCCCTGGACACGTGTGCTCCCTCGCAGAGGTCAGCCTGGTCATCCTGTGGCTCCCCCAGCTCTGGGCTGCAGCCCCAGCGCTTCTGCACTCAGTTCGGTGACCATGCCACCGGTCTCCATCAGCTCATCCCATCTCCCCAGACTGGACGGTGATCCCTAACCTCCCTCTCCAAGGGGACTTAGCTCACTGTGGTTTTCCCACCAGCTCACGAGCTTCAAAAGGCAGGGACTGTGTTCTCAACATCTCTGTATCCCAAGAGCCCAGCATATCATAGACCCTCAGTCAGTGTCTGCTGAATGAATGAATGAATGCATGTCTGCCAACTTCACCTGGGGGAGGGGGTGGCCCACAGCCAGCAGGTATGCTGATGTGATGTGTAAGGGGTGAGGGACTGCAGGCAAGCTACAGCCCCAGCCACAGCTCCGAAGGCCAGGAGGCACTGTGAGACGATGGTGCTGTGGGGCTCTGGGCGCGAGTTCTAATCTGCTCCCATGTTCTCTTTCCTTGAAATTAAAACCCCAGATGTGACCTAGGACATCCATTCGACCCCTAAGCTTGCAGCCTGCTTGATAACAGCTAATTTCTATGGCAACTGAGCTCTGTTTGGGGAAAATGATTTCTTCTCTTTCCATGGTACGACTTCCATTTCTACAAATGCCATGCAAGTAGCCAGACATGGAGGTTCATTTTTTAAGTGACAACAGCAATCATTTATTGACTGAGTGCTGTGTACCAGGAACCCACACTACATGCTCTACCTAGGTGACTTGCCCAAGGTCCCCCAGCTTACATGGTTAAGGCCAGAATTTAGCCCCAGAACAGAATCTATCCACTATTCCTAACAACAAAAGAAAGCTCTTTTTAGACTGGGGTGAGAGATGGGGGCAAGAGAAAACATTTCTACTTCTTCTCAATAGGAGCATTATTCCTAGGGCTGTACTGTCCAATAGCCACATGTGGCTCTTTACATTGAAATTAACTAAAATCAAATAAAATGGAAAATTCATGTTTTCTGAGGTCCACCACCCCACCAGCTACAGCTAAGTGCTCCACAACCACACGTGGCTGGTAGCCATGGCATTGAGCGGCACAACATTGTTGTACAAATGATGTACAACATTTCATCATCACAGAAACGTCCTCTGAACGTCACTGGTCTAGGGCCCCTCTCCCTCCAGATCTGGGAGACTCTGGTCTCTTTTTAACCCAAAGATCAACCTATGCTGGGATCATTCATTTCCCTCTGTCTGCTGGGATCATGTAAAAGCCTACTGTTTTCAGCCCCAAGGACTCCTCTTGCCAAAAGGTCAAGGCTATTTCTTTAGCAAACCCAGACTACTTTAAAAAGGAAAAGTAAAAAGCTCAGCAGAGGCTCCGCTCCTGCCATGCACTCCCTGCCAAGTCCCTGCTGGTTCTCTTTTCTCCTCTGGTCCCGGGACTGCTCTCTGGGGCTGGGCAGTGGGGAACCACACTCTCCCAAGAAGGCTGCCATCTGGCCAGCTGAGTCGAAGCTCATGCTGCTTGCCAAGGACAAGCATTTGCCCAGTACCTAAGTCATTTGTCGTAACTCCCAGCCTGCTCCTAACAAAGGACACAAGGATGCTGTAGGCAGTTACTGGAACCCCACCCCACCAAGCTCATCTGGTGTGTTGGAAGCTTGGCCCGGGGTAACCCCACTGCAGACTTGCACTTACCTGGCTGTGGTTAGGCTATAAATAAGTCTTTGAAGATCCTGATTTATTTACTCATGGTTGTTTTCTGTTCCCCCACGCAAGCCTTTAATCTCAGCATGCTCTGGAACATTTTGAACTGTAAAACACGAGGCCAGGTCTGACCTTCTTGTCTTTGATTTTATGGCGTGCCTCTTCCTAAATTTTCTCTGACCTAGTTTATTTTTAAATGAAAGGGGATTAAAAATTGAAGCTGATGATGCCAGACCTCCCTTGGAGAAGCCTGAGCCTTGTGAAGGTGGAAGAGGTGGAGGCTAACAGGAAGTCTAGGACCTACCATCCACTGGCAAGGGGACTTGGTGAACTAGTCCGACCATCCCCACCCCCTCCCCATATCTCTGTCCTGCCCAGTTCACAGCTCACAGTGAGATGGCGAATAAGAAAACCTTGTTGGGAGAGCCAGGACTGGGAATTAGTTGTTGATTAACTGTATATAGATTGTTCCAAGCTATGTATCAAAATGAACTCGAGAGCAGGGACTGTGACTGCTGTAGACTGAACTGTGTTCCCCAAATTTGTATATTGAATTCCTGACCCCCAGTATGATGGCAACTGGAGATGGAGCCTTTGGGAGGCAATAGGAATTAGGTTTAGACAAAGTTGCTCCAATACTTAGGCAACCTGATGCGAAGAGCCGACTCATTAGAAAAGACCCTGATGCTGGGAAAGATGGAAGGCAGGAGGAAAAGGGGACGACAGAGGATGAAATGGTTGGATGGCATCACTGACTCAATGGACATGAATTTGAGCAAGCTCCAGGAGATGGTGAAGGACAGGGAAGCCTGGCGTGCTGCAGTCCATGGAGTTGCAAAGAGTGGGACACGACTGAGCGACTGAACATCAACAAATAGTGCGAGTGAGGTCCACCTGGTGAGATGAGTGTCTAAGAAGAGGAAGGGAGAGACCAGGTCCTCCCTCTCTTTACTTTTCCCTCTCCCCCTCCGTCCCACCACGTGAGGACACCAAGAAAAGGTGGTTGTCTGCAAGCCAGGAAGCAGGCCCTCACCAGGAAAAGAACCTGCCATCTCCTTCATCTTGGACTTCCAGCCTCCCAGACTATGAGAAGCGCATGTCCATCACTGAAACACCTAGCCTGTGGTGCTGTTCTGCCAACCCGAGCTGACAAAGACAGTGGCTCTTCATCACAGCGTCCCTGAGGTCTGGTACAGTACCTGGCACACTGGAGGCTTGTTTAAGAAATCAGTGACCTGGTCAATGGGCCCTGCACCTCAGTTACTCTTGGTCTGATGGACTTGGTCCTGTCCCCACTGTGACCCAGAGCACCCATTTGTGAGGGGGTGGTCACCTGGGGTCAGTGAACAGGCTTTCATTCTCATGACTTTGGTGGCCAGGGGTGGGGAGAGGAGGCAGTGGATGGGGTGCTGCAACCAGACCTCACTAACCCCAAATCCTACCAATACAGCTGTTTGATTGATCTGATCATCAAACACAGGACATTTGTGAATGGTAACACATTCACTGTACAGAAACTCCTGCCCAGCTGATCTCTTCAGTATCACAGACATGGTACCTCTGGGATGCTTCCTGGAGGAGGAGGGCTTGCATGAGTTGGCCTCAGGATTTGAGGAAGCGAGTTCCCCATCATTAAAGTGGGTTTTGATGAGATCCCAGGCGCCCAATTTCCCTGAGCAGGGCAGGCTGGGGGAGGCACTGAAGAAGAGCAGGACATCACAGGGACACAGCAGAGCCCCTGGGGCGGGGGAGGGCCAGAGAGCCTGCCCAGGAAAACCCTTCTGACTTGGTCTCCAGCTGGTCCTCAGAGCTGAACTCCGGATGGACACACCTCACCCATTCATGAGGTTTCACACAGCATGGTTTGCGATCAAAGGCCAGGACCACGAGTCAGCAGCCCTGGCTGCACATTAACCATCCCCAGCATCGTTACCCAGGGAAGCTGGATCACCTCCATGTCTTTTTGTGATGCTCCTGCCAGATGAAAGGGATTAAATAAAACCTGAAAAGAGGGGTGGCCGGAAGCCAGGGTGACCGCACAGATCCCAGAGAAGGTCACACTTGTCTTAGTTCAAGGGAGAACCCGGAGAGCCCCTGGGAGGCAGGAAGGCAGAGCTCCTACTACAGAATCATCCTGGGGTCCCCCTTTTCCCTCCCTTCCCAGCTACCCAACCCTGGTACCCCCATACCCACCCCCTCTGCAATTCCTTCCCCTCCCACGTGGGAATATGTGGTCCAAGGCCACAGTTGGGCTGGAGCCCTGGGTTCTCTGTTAGCACTAGGGCCCCAGATGACTCTGCTTTTGGAAGGGTGTGAGTGGTGACCTCAAGGGGTCTAGAGGTTGAGGGGGTTATGTGGGAAGCGATCAAATTGTCTGAGAGAGGGAAAGGGGGAAGAGAATCCTGCCCTCCACCCCCAGCAAGAACTGGCCACTGGGACTGGCTGCCCCCGGCCGGGGTGGGGGACAAATGGATCCCTCCGAGCACACAGGGACCCGGAGTTCAGGAGGGCAGCTTAGAGAGGACAAGGAGACCATGTGAGGCAGGCAGCCCTTCATTTCTCTCTTCTGCGACATCGGCATCAATAAGGGTCCCAGGTAGCGCCCCCGAGAGGGACCAGCACGTTGGGTGCTCTCCCTCTGCAGGGCCCTCCCCAAGGAACCAAACCCCAGTGAGACCACTCTCCGAGTCCCAGCCGTGACCATCACACACACACACACAATCCAGTCCTAGGCTCAGGCCGCCCACGATAGCACCCAGGGCAGTGGGTACTCAGGGTTGAGGGCCACCAAGCCATTCACGCCTTCCTAGCACATGTATTGAGTGGCCATCAAGTGCTGGGCGCTGGCTTCGCACTGGGGACATGCTTGCCCCTCCCCAGCTGCAGCTTCTAGCTCCCATCTGGGTATCGCTCAGTCTGTTGAGACTCCTCCCCAGGGATGGACCCTGGACGGCCACAGCTGACCAGTCCAGACTTGGGCCACCTCACCCAGGGCCTCCGACAGCCCCCTCATTCAATGCCTGAGAGCTGGGGTCCCACCTCCCAGGAAGGACACATCCAGGCTCCACAGTGCGGGATGTGATCTTACTTCTGCCTTCGGCCCTTCCCAGGACTTTTCCCGATCCCCTTTTGGGGGTGCTCCAGGAATTTGTTGTCAGGTCTCGGAGCCTTGAGGAAGGCACCTTTGGAGAGGGTCTCAGCCCCTACAGTTCTAAGCGTCACCATTCCTGGTCACTCGCCCACAAGCACGAGGCAAGCCTCCTCCCACCCCGCCCACGGGCCTGCGTTGGTCCAGCCTCACTAGAGCGCGTCTCCCTTGGCGCTGAGGGTGGGCGCCAGAGCCCCCAGGTGAACGCGCTGGTGCTTGAGCAGGTGCTGCTTCTGGCTGAAGCCGCGGCCGCAGGAAGCGCACAGGTAGGGCCGCTCGCCCGTGTGGTTGCGCCGGTGGCGCGTCAGGTTGGGCTTCTGGCTGAAGCGGCGGCCGCACTCAGGACAGGGGTAGGGCCGCTCGCCCGTGTGGATGCGCTGGTGGATGGTGAGCGCCGACCACCATGAGAAGCTCTTGCCGCACTCGTTGCAGATGAACTGGCGTGGCTCACCCGGCGCCCCGGCCCGCGCCCGGCCCCACGGCAGGTCCCCGGGTCCCCGAGCGGGCGAGGGGCCCCGGGGCGGCGGCGACAGGCCAGAGACGGCTTGGGCGGGCGGCTGGGCGGGGGCGGCGGGGCGCGCGCGAGGGTGGGCCCGCAGCGCGGCGCGGCCGGGGCGGGGCGCGGCCCGGGCGCCGGGCTGGTGCGTGCGCTGGTGCTTCAGCAGGTGCTGTTTCTGGCGGAAGCGGCGGCCGCAGTGCGCGCAGGGGTGCGGCCGCTCGCCCGTGTGGTTGCGCAGGTGGCGCGTCAGGTTGGGCTTCTGGCTGAAGCGGCGGCCGCACTCGGGGCAGGGGTAGGGCCGCTCGCCCGTGTGGATGCGCTGGTGGATGTTCAGCGACGACCACCACGTGAAGCTCTTGCCGCACTCGTTGCAGATGAACTGGCGTGGCTCTCCGGGGGCGGCGGGCCGGGCCCCGGGCGGGCGCCACCAGGCCTGGCCGAGCCCCAGCCAAGCCCACTCAGGGCGCCCCCGCTGGGGCCCCGGCCGCGGGCGCCGGCCCCGGGGGGCTGCGGTGTCCCGCCGCAGCGCCTGCAACCCGGCGCGGGGGCCCTGGCCGTCCCGCGCGTGCGCGCGCTGGTGAATGCGCAGGCCCACCTGGTGGCGGAAGCAGCGCGCGCACTCGGGGCACGGGTGGGTGGCGGGCCGGGAGTGGGTCTTCTGGTGCTTGAGCAGGTGCTGCTTCTGGCTGAAGCACCGGGCGCACTCGGGGCAGCAGAAAGGCCGCTCGCCCGTGTGGTGCCTCTGGTGGCGCGCCAGGTTGGGCTTCTGGCTGAAGCTCTTGCCGCACTTGCCGCACGGGTACGGCTTCTCGCCCGTGTGCGTGCGCTGGTGGATCTTCAGCGACGACCACCAGCTGAACCTCTTCCCGCAGTCGGGGCACACGAAGTGACCCTCGCCAGCAGGAACAGCCGGGCTCAGGGGGCCGGGGGCCGCCCTTGGAGCCCGGTCTGCCGGCCCCACGTCCTGCTCAGAGGGAGGGGCCCACTTTGGACCCCCAGTCTCATCCGGGCGCCCCCAGGCTCGAGACTTCCCCACCGCCGTCTGGCATGGTGGGGGGACCCGACGGGGCCGGAAAATGTTCTCCTTATCCTTCTGCGAAAGTGCGGCCTGCGTCTGCAGCAGCCACTCGGGCTTCTCCTGCTTGATCTTCATCACCAGCCCATCTCCTGCCGGAGGCAAAGGGAGAGAGGTCAGGGAGAGTCATCCGGTGGGTGCTGTGCTCCTAAGGTGGAGGGAAAGGGCGGGTGGGTGGCAGGGAGCATCAGGAGGGTAGGGCAGGGTAGAAAATGGGATAGGAGGAAAGGATGCGGACGGAATAGAGTAGAGGGAGAAGAGGAAATGGGGGAAAGGAGAGAGCAGGGAGGATGGGAAGGACAATAAAGTCAGAGGAGCTGGAGTGTGCAGGAGGGCAGAGAAGAAAGAAACGGTGAGTGTCGCAGGTGCCAAGCACATCGCTGCCCGCCTCCTCTACCCTGAGGCCCAGGAGAGGCAAAGAAGATAAGCCAATCCAGGGGAGTCTTCCGACTCAGGGAGCAAGCAGAAAGTGGCCAAGTTTCAAAACATCTGGTTCTCATCCTAAGAGGATGGACGTGCTGGGCGCTTGCTGGGTGAGTGCATGCCCAGTCCCCCAGAGGTTGGGCAACCAAGCCCGGCATCAATGCCAGGCGGCTCCCGGGCAGCAGCTGTGGTGCATGATCACCTCACCCGCTTGGCAAATTCTTCCTTCAACAAAACCAAGAACAAGAAAGCCAGCCAGAAAGCTCTCAGCACCCAGAACAGGTTAAGTGTTGCCTTGTCCTGTACTAAAGGAAGCCTGCACACCAGCGGCACACTGTTGCTAACCCACCCTTTAGACTAGACTCAGGTTTGCTGGGAACTTTGCTTCCAGGCTCCTGGACATAAGCCATGATGGAAAAGGTCTGCTACAGACACCACATATACAGGCTATCTGAATTCCATTTATACAGAGGTCAAAAGCTGGCAACTAAAGGATGAGTTAGAGTTAAGAGTAATGCCCCTGACAGAGGGTGCTGTGGTTGGAAGGCGGCCTGGGGCACTTCTGGGGTGGATATATATAGGTAGATATATATATCTATATATATCCATATATATGTATATACATATATATTGTGTTTTTTGTGATATATATATGTTCTCCTTGTGGATCTGGGTGCTGGTTACATAGGCATGTTCACTTTGAGAATTTATAGAGCCCAAAACCTGTGCACTTTTCTGTGTGTTATATGTCAATAAAAAGTTTATGGCCTATAAAAATAGATGAAACAGGGACTGCCCAGGCAGTCCAGTAGTTAGGACTCCATGCTGCTAAAGCAGCAGATGTGGGTTTGATCCCCAGGCAGTGAACTAAGACTTCACATGCTGTGCAGCCAAAAAAAAAAAAAGTTGAAAAAAAAATAACTGTGAACAAAGGAAAAGAAACCCTAAACAACAGGTGCCCATATGAAAAAGACAGTGATGCAAACCCAAAGGAAGTAAGAGGAAAGAATTAATACAGACAAAAGCAGAGATTACAGGATAAAGGGAACATAAAGATATAGACAGGATTCTGATGAATCCCCAAAACCTATGTATAGACATATCAAGTTTTTTTAGACATATCAATTTGAAAGACCTATCAATTGAAAACCAACAGACATATTAATTGAAAACCAATTTGTAAAATGGATGATTTTGTGAGAAAATAAATTAACAAAACTGACTCAAGACGAGGTAGAAACCATGTCTGCATAAACATAGAAGAGACTGAAAAGAAAGCTAAAGTTAGACCTCAAAAGTGGGTAACAGGTCACTTAACTGTGCAAAAGTTCTGCTGAAACTTCCAGGGAAGGACTGTTCCCAGCTTACATAGACCATGACCATAACTAGGTAGGCAGGGCAGTGGGGTGGGGTGGGGAATGTGCTGGGGAAGCTTACATGATACATGACCCCAAAGAAGGCAAGGGTGCGGTAGGCAGGAAATTATAGGTTTATCATTCTTTGAAAGTAGATGTAAAAAAACAAACAAGCGAAAATACTGGCAAAACAAGTTTGGCAATGTTAAGAGAACAAACTTTCATGACTTTGCTGGATCTTCCCCAGGAAAACAAAGATGACTCAACACAGTTCGTGACACTGACTTTTCAAATATTAAACACATATGCAGAGTACATCATGAGAAACGCGGGGCTGGAGGAAGCACAGGCTGGAATCAAGACTGCCAGGAGAAATATCAATAACCTCAGATATGCAGATGGCACCACCCTTATGGCAGAAAGTGAAGAGGAACTAAAAAGCCTCTTGATGAAAGTGAAAGAGAGAGTGAAAAAGTTGGCTTAAAGCTCAACATTCAGAAAACTAAGTTCATGGCATCTGGTCCCATTCACTTCATTGCAAATAGATGGGGAAATAGTGGAAACCATGTCAGATTTTATATTTTGGGGCCCCAAAGTCACCACAAATGGTGATTGCAGCCATGAAATTAAAAGACGCTTACTCCTTGGAAGGAAAGTTATGACCAACCTAGACAACATATTGAAAAGCAGAGACATTACTTTGCCAACAAAGGTCCGTCTAGTCAAGGCTATGGTCTTTCCAGTGGTCATGTATGGATGTGAGAGTTGGACTGTGAAGAAAGCTGAGCGCCAAAGAATTGATGCTTTTGAACTGTGGTGTTGGAGAAGACTCTTGAGAGCCCCTTGGACTGCAAGGAGATCCAACCAGTCCATCCTAAAGGAGATCAGTCCTGGGTGTTTATTGGAAGGACTGATGCTGAAGCTGAAACTCCAATATTTTGGCCACCTCATGCGAATAGTTGACTCATTGGAAAAGACCCTGATGCTGGGAGGGATTGGGGGCAGGAGGAGAAGGGGACGACCGAGGATGAGATGGCTGGATGGCATCACCGACTCGATGGACAAGAGTTTGGGTGAACTTCGGGAGTTGGTGATGGACAGGGAGGCCTGGCGTGCTGCATTTCATGGGGTCGCAAAGAGTCGGACATGACTGAGCGACTGAACTGAACTGAACTGAACCATTTCAATAGAGGTGGAAAAGGTGCACAATAAAATTCAACATCATTTCTGGAGGAAAAGGAGGAGGAGAGGAAGTTAGGAGGAGGAAGGGAGAGGGGGGGAAAAAGAAAAAAGAAAGGAAGAAGGCTCTTAGCAAGCTAGGAACATAAGGAAATTTCCTGAAGTTGACAAAGGAGCTGCACTAGAAACTGTAGCAAATGTAATAACCAAAGGCAAAAAATTAGAAGCCTATTCCAGTTAGGAACAAGGAGAAAAAAGAAAGATATATATAAATATTGGAGATTAAGAGAAAACTGTCATTTGCTGATTATTATTAATCTATAACTATCATTTGCATGAGAATCCACTGATGAAGTTTGTATTAGAAATTAAAAGTTTCAACAAAACTACCAGCTTAAAAAAATTAAAATTCATAACTTTTTAAAATGGCAGTAAAATAACTGTAAGTATACCTAATATATAAGCAAAACATAAAACTATTATTTATTGAATGAATTAAAAATGTAAATAAAAGAACAGGTACATCATATTTCTAGATAAGCTCTTCACTCCAAACTGACAAATTCACTATAATCTTAATTAAGTAATTTATAAAGTTTACTGTGTAGTAAATCACCCACAAATTCTAAAAATGATCAAGGAAGAATTTGACTTATACAACACTAAAAGGTAAAATACTATCACCGCACACCTGTTAGAATGGCTAAAATCCAAAACACCAACAACGCCAAATGCTAACAAGGTTGTGAAGCAACAGGAACTCTAATTCATTGCTCGTAGGAATGCAAAATGGTACAGCCACTATGGAAGACAGTATTGTCAGTTTCTTACAAACCTAAATATACCCTTACAATACAATCCAGCAAATCATTCTCCTATATATTTACCCAAAGGAGTTGAAAACTTATGTCCACACAAAAAAACCTGCCCACAGATGTTTACAGCAGCTTTATTTGTAGCAGTCAAAACTCGGAAGCATCCAAGAGATGTCCTTCAGTGGGGGGATGGATAAACAGTGGTATACCATACAATGGGTATTATTCAGCGATAGAAAGAAATGAGCTCTCCAGCCATGGAAAGACACGGAGGAAATGTAAATGCATATTACTAAGTGAAAGAAGCCGATCTGAAAAGGTACACTGTGTGATTCCAACTATATGACATTCCGGAAGGGGCAAAACTATGAAGACAGTAAAAAGAAGATCAGTGGTTGCCAGGGGTTGAAGGATCAGGGGGAAGGGATGAAGGAGGCAGAGCACAGAGGATTTTTAGGGCAGTGAAACTGCTCTGTATGATACTATAGTGGTGGGTATAGGACGTTAAGCGTTTGTCCACAGAATGCACAACGTAAAGAGTGAACCCTAAGGTAAAGTATGGACTTTATGTAATAAAAATGTATTAATAAAGGTTCATCAGTTGTAACGAATGCCCCATCCTAATGCAAAATGTTGACAGTGGGAGGAAATGGGGACTTCCCTGGCAGTCCAGGGGTTACGACTTTACCTTCCAATGCAAGGGGTGCAAGTTTGATTCCTAGGGAGCTAGGATCCCGTATGCCTCACAGCCAAAACACCAAAACAGAAAACAGAAGCAATACTGTAACAAATTCAATAAAGACTTGAAATATGGCCCACATTAAAAAAAAATCTTAAAAATTGTTTTAATAGGAGAAACTGGAGAGAGGGGGCATAGGGCACTCCTTGAACTTTCTGCATTTTTTCCTATAAACATAACACTACTCTAAAAAATAAAGTCCATTTTTTAAGTCTTGACAGATGCAGTTGTTATTGACATGGTTGCTCCATAGTGAGCCAGGTAAGGTGAGGCTGTGAGTAAGGGTCTTTCCCACCAAAAAAAAAAAAGAAAGCTAAAAACAATTATAAGTGTTGAATACACATAACCAGCAGATAGATCAAGAGAACAGAAATATTTGATAAGTGATACATGGTAGCATTATACACGGTAGCATTCCAAGTCAACAGTGAAAGGCTGGCCTATCCATCAGTTTAGGACTAACTAATTATTTGGGGGAAATATTCAAGTTAGATTTCTAGTTCATACAGTTTATAAAAATCAGTTCCAGATGGATTTAAGTGCTGGTTTAAAAGAGGCAAATATAAGTAGTAGAAGAATTAGGAGAATTTGTTTAGAATCCAGAAGTAATTGAAAATCTTCTTAAATAGGATGCAAACCATAAAAACTAAATTTAAAACACCTGTATAACAAAAGTCCCACATATGAGTAAAGTAGAAATGATTGTTTGGGGTGGCCTTTCCTAACAGAGCTTTCCACAAGAGTGAAAATGTTTTGTTGCATCCAAGCTGTCCAACACATGTGGCCTCTAGCCACGCATGGTTTCAGAGCACTTGAAATGTTGTGAGTACAACCCAGGACCTGAACTTATTTTCTTTCATTTAAATTAACTTAAATTTAAATAACCACATGTGGCTATTGGCCACCTACTGGATAGTGCATGTCTAGGAGAACACATATATAGATATATAATAGACCAAGGATTAATATTAATAGACCAAAGGGGTTTCCCTGATAGCTCAGTTGGTAAAGAATCTGCCTGCAACGCAAGAGACCCCAGTTTGATTACTGGCTTGGGAAGATCCCCTGGAGAAGGGCTAGGCTACCCACTCTAGTATTCTGGCCTGAAAAATTCCATAGACTGTATAGTCCATGGGGTCGCAAAGTGTTGGACACAACTGAGCGACTTTCACTTATATAAAGGACTTCTATAGACAGATGAAAAGAGGCTCACCATCACTAGTAATTAGCAAAGTGCCAAATAACAGTGTAGCATCTCTTCACCCATCACACCAGCAAATACTGAAGAAATTGATAATATCCTGACTTCATGATACACATGGAAACTACACAGGAGGATAAGCACAACATGGATATGCTGGGGGCATAAATGAATTCAGACTCTTTGAGGATAACTTGACAGTGCTTATTAAAATTATAAACGTGTTCTATCTTTTGTCATGTAAGGATGTGAGAGTTGGACCATAAAGAAAGCTGAGCACTGAAGAATTGATGCTTTTGAACTGTGGTGTTGAAGAAGACTCTTGAGAGCCCTTGGACTGCAAGGAGATCCAACCCGTCAATACTAAAGAAAATCAACCCTGAATTTTCATTGGAAGGACTGGTGCTGAAGCTCCAATACTTTGGCCACCTGATGCCAAGAGCTGACTCATTGGAAAAGACCCTGATGCTGGGAAAAATCGAGGGCAGAAGGGGATGACAGAAGATGAGATGGTTGCATGGCATCACTGACTAAATGGACGTGAATGTGAGCAAACTCCAGGAGATGGTGAAAGACAGGGAAGCCTGGCGTGCTGCGGTCCATGGGGTCGCAAAGAGTCAGACATGACTGAGTGATACACTGACCGAGCGACTGAACAACAAGCCTTCACCTCTTCCGCCCAGCAGTTCACTCTAGGTATTTATCCTAAGAAATACATGTGAGTCCAAAGAGGAATGTCCAAGCATATTCACTGAAATGCTATTTGTAATAAGCAAAAGGGAGGATAACAACCAGATTACCTATCAATAATAATCTAATCCAATGTTCACTCCCTTCATAATGTGGGGGAACTGTGCAGAGACTGAAAAGAGCTACACGTGCCAATGTGAGATTTCCAAAAGATGTTCAGAGAGAAGTCTGCTCCAATCTATGGAAAACAAAGCCATGCCTCTCTGTGTATATTCACATGCTCAATCCGAGCCAGTTTACACCAAACCCAAGATTGTGGTCACCTGGCAGGCGGTATGGACCGCAGCAGGACTAGATGGACAGGCAAAGGGGACTTGCATGTTGTATGTGTTATTCAAATATTCTCATAAAAATTCAAACATTATAGTTTGTAAATCTTTTAACTATCTTAGGAAATAAAGAGAAAACCTTCCCTTTAATCCAGTGGCCTTTAGTTCTGAGGCCAAAGAGCTCTGCTCCACTCCACAGCCTCACTGGCCCCACGAGAGCATAGAAACCAATGTGGTGACCTGGGGGTGGGGCGGGGGAGGGAAGTGGGGGTTCCCTTACAGAAAGCACCCGCAAGGGGCCAGCTCTCCTCCTGGCAAAGCAATGCCATGGCTCCTCCCCAGGTGCTGGTTGTGAGAAATCATTTTATCAGGAGTAGTAATTTGAAAATGAAAGCGGTGATTTAAATTGTGTACTGGCAGCAATCAAAAACGCATGTGTAATGAGTTTCATCAATTATAAAAACATTCCCTTGGAGGCACTGACTTGTTGGCCAGTGGACGTCTTTGACAGGCCCGGCTGTCCAGATACTGGTTGGGTAGTGAATCCAAAATACAATCAGGTCAGAGGGGCACCGCTGTCCCCAAGTGACGAGGCATCCATGAATGCCCCCACGTGTGCATGCTCAGCCGCTAAGTCGTGTCCAGCTCTTTGCAACCCTGAGGACTATAGCCCACCAGGCTCCTCTGTCCATCAGATTTCCCGGGCAAGAATACTGGAGTGGGTTGCCATTTCCTTCTCCAGGGGATCTTCCTGACCCAGGGATCGAACCCCCATCTCCTGTTTGGCAGGTGGATTCTTTACCACACCACATTGCCAGGGAAGCCCACGAATGCCCCCAGAACCCCACAAAAGCCACTGCCTTTCCCTAATTAAACCTGACCTAACATCTATCACGCTGGCTGATGCCTCGGAAGGCTCACCCTCCCAGCCAGACATATAGTGGAGCCTGAAAGCCCAGAGAATACCTGCATCCACTGCTCCAGGGCCCCGGAGGGTATACATGGCTGAGTTGTATGGGGAGGCCCTGAAGCCCGCAATGGCGGGTATGGACCCTTGACCTTCGTGCTCTGGGACTTCAGTCATCCCGGGCACCTTCCCCTAGTGATCAGACACTGATACAGAGGGAAACAGGCCTCCGCCTGCCAGTTCCAAGGATACTGCTCCTCAAGTCAGCATAAAGAAGCATCATTTTTTAAACGTCTTCATGGTTCATGAGAAGCAGAGAGGAACAGAGGGCTGTTGCTTCACAGGTACAGGCTCTGACATTACGGGTCACTTCAGGAAATGGACGGTGATGATGCTGCGCCTCTATGTGAATGTGCTTCGTGCCACTGAACTGTACCCTTCAAAGTGGGCAAAGTGGTAGATTTCCTGTTTTGTATGTTTCAGTACAGTTTTAAAAATACATTCAAATACAAATAAAAAAGTAAAGGGTACTTAAAAGAGGTAAAGTCTCAATTATGTGCAAACCTTCGGCCATCCAGAAGTCATTCCTTCAGCCCAGCCAGCAGGCATGGGAGCCTGGAAGGCTGCGGCCTGAGGGGTCCCCAGGCCCCAGGGTTTTCCCACCTCTTCCTGGTGGAGGAGCTGCCTTATGGACAGAGAAAGCCTGGTGGAGCTCACTGCTCGTGTCTGAATTAGGACCCCCCCTTATGAGTTTATGTGGGCAAAATGGCCCTGCAGGGACAATTAGGGACTTTGGGGAAGGTCATGGACACACTGCTGTATTTAAAACAGCTAACCAACATGGACAGCACATGGAACTCTGCTCCATGTTTGCCAGCCTGGATGGGAGGGAGGTTTGGGGGAGAATGGATACATGTATCTGTATGGCTGAGTCTCTTCACTGTTCACCTGAACCTATCACAACATTGTTAATTGGCTATACCCCAGTGCAAAATGTTTTTGGTGTTAAAAAATTAAAATTTGGGGGAAAAATGAGAGCCCTTCAGCTAAAACGTTTGGAACCATCTGCCCTAGGTTTTCCTATAACTACTATAACATCAGCATCACACACACACACACACACACACACACACACACACACACACACTCACACACACCCCACCCAAGTGCTCTCAGCATTCAAAGTGACAGCCTGGGCGGGTGGGGAGACTGGGAAGTGGGCGGCTCAGCTCACTGCCAGGCATCAGGACTCAGTCACAGAACAGAAGAGTGTCACAGAGCATACTGGCCCTCTGAGCCAGTGTTTTCTTTCTTTCTTACTCTGTTGCCTGATTTTTGTCTCACCTTAGGTCCACCGTAGTAATTGTCCTGGGGGCGGGGGGTGCTCTGGGGCCTTCGGGGCAACTCCCCTGGAGGGAACAGGAGGTAAAGAAACCTGGTCACTGTGCCCACAAGGGGCAGAGCTCCCATCGGCCCGGCCGCACCCTCTGCAGGGCTGCTGCAGAGGCTGGGAGAGCGGGTCTCAGACCTGGGGCTTCTCCATCCTGGAAGCAGGAAGCGGGCAGCTGGGGAGGGGTCTCCAGAGGGCACTTCCCACGTTCAGTGGCGCCCGCCCCCTGCCCGGGAGACACCAGGACTAACTGCTGTGTTTCCCCCCCACCACCACCGGCTCTAAGTGCATCAGCTGAGACAGACCCAGGAAGCTTTCATGGACCGAACTAGAGATGCTCTCCTGATGGACAGACAGCAGGCTTGCTTGTTCCAACCACGTGTCCTCCCCAGAGCTCTGGCTTTCAGTACATGACCAGCAAGAACACGGTGTACTCCCTGATCTAGCACTAACGGGGTGTGTGTGTGGGTGTGTGTGTGGGTGTGTGTGTATATGTGGGGTGTGTATGTGGGGGGTGTGTATATGTGGGGTGTGTGTGTATGTGGGGTGTGTGTGGGGGGCAGGGTGTGTGTATGTGGGGTGTGTGTGTATGTGAGGGGTGTGTGTATTGGGGGGTGTGTGTATGTGGGGGGGTGTGTATGTGGGGTGTGTGTATGTGGGGGGGTATATGTGGGGTGTGTGTGTATGTGGGGGGTGTGTGTATGTGGGGGGGATGTGTATTGGGGGGTGTGTATGTGGGGGGTGTGTATTTAGGGTGTGTGTATGTGGGGGGGGGTGTATGTGGGATGTGTGTGTATGTGGGGGAGGATGTGTATGTGGGGTATGTGTGTGTGGGTGTGTGTGTGTGCCCCTGCCTGACAAGCAGGGGCTGGGCTTGTCCAGCTCTTAGCCCCTATTCTGTGTTTGCTCCATCCTTTCCCAGACTGTGGGTCTACTGGCCATCAGCAAGCCCTGCTCAGCTGCAGAGGGATGGGGCTGGGGAGGAGGCAGCGGGGGGCTCCCACCTGCCCACCTGCTCTTACCTGTGCTGCCAGCCAGGCCCTTCTCCATCCCAGGAGGCCCGTCTGCATCAGCCTGGCTCCCCACCTGGCCGTCTGTGGATGGGGTGGAAGCAGAAGAGGATTGGCCTGAGACAAATGGACAGATGGACCTCACACAGGGCGGTCCCTTTTATTTTTTTAATTTGGCCACATCTCACAGCATGTGGGATCTTAATTCCCCAACCAGGGATGGAACCTGTGCTCCCTGCAGTGAAAACATGGAGCCTTAGCCACTGGACCACCAGGGAAGTCCTCAGTCCCTCTCTTTCATGTCTCTCTACCTATGGCTTCCGTTGAAATGTGCAAGAATTTCCAGAGCGCATATATACCTACTCAGCAGGTAAAATGTGTACAATTCCCACTTTCTAAAGAAAAAACTGAGCCCCCCGACATCCGCCCAGTCACGGAGGTGGCTGGATGGCACAGCTGGGCAGGGTCCTGGGGCTTCTGATGCCTACACTCAATACCTGCAGGGTGAGGTATGCAGGAGGCCACACGTGAGAACCAGGAAACTCAAATAAGTCTAGAGGACCCCCCTTCATGGGCATGAGGACACCCTGGCAGGGGGGCAGAACTGTCCCCCCCAAAATCACCAGCCCCCTGTCCTTCAAAGCCCCCATCCATGTCCCAGTGAAAAACCCTCCCGGGGCCTCCCTGCCATCCCCCCCACCAGCACAGGAACACACACACGGCCAACCTGGGTCCCAGTGGCCTGGTCCTTCACCCGCCACTCTGGGTTCATAATGAGCATTAAGCTTGGGTCTTTGGAGCATCTCCCACCTGGCTCATCTGGTGCCTGGAACACAATCAGGAAGGGGTCCTGCTGCTCTGTCACCTCTGCCTGGGGTGCCCCCTTCCCAGGTCCCTGTGTGGCCACTGCCCCTTCCAGGCCTGAAGGTCACCTGCTCTGAGTGGTCTTCCCTGGAGACCCTGTGTACAATCACAACCCTGACCCCACCTCCCATTCCTCCCTGACACGTCGGCCATCCAACAGGGTCTCCTTGTCTGCTTATCCCCGACAAGTCCATGCCGGGGGCTGGCACCAGAGAGCCGTGTGTGGCACCAACAGGCTGCCAGCTGCGGGCACTCAGAGGTGCAGCAGCTGCCCCGTGGTGCTGTGGGCAGCCCCTCCTGAGGACACGGATCTCGTTTTCCGTGCAAGTACCCCCCTTGGCCCCCCTGCATTCCCAATGGGCCCCAGCCTCTGCCCCACATACCTGGGCTCCCCCACCACTCAGGCACAGGGGCCCAGCCCCCCCCCTTGCTCTGCACCTCAGGCCCCAGACAGCCTCCCCGCTTCCCTCTCCCAAGTCCCCTCCCCTCCCAGCAGCTACTCTGGGGCAGGGACCCAGGGTGGGAATCTGAGTGGGGGGTCAAGGGTGTCAGGGAAATACAAATCTGATAGAAAAGTCTGTCTCCCTGCTGAGAAAACGGAAAGAGACTCCCTCCCCTTTCTTTCCTTTTCTTTAGAAATCTTCTAACTGGAAGCCCTTTCTCTCCCCCTTCAATGTAAATGTAAATCTTTTGAAAAGTTCACTCAGTCTCTTGCCAGGACCCTTTCTCGAGGACTCGGGAGCCATCTCTTCGAAGCGCAAATATCAAGGGATCAGCAGCCAGTGTCCCCTCCCTTGGAAGGTGAGAGCCTAACTCAGCAGGGCCTGGCTCCAAGATGCAAACCTCCTCCCATCGTCACCGAGATCCTTCCTTTGCATGAAGGCAGTTAGCGCTCCTGGGTGGCCGCCAACTCCAGGTGAATGTAGGGCGAACTCTGTGTGACGAATGGTGCTATCAGGTCCCTTCACCCAGAACCGGTTATGCTTTCCCTCGAGAGCACGTGCGTAGTGGGGTCGCATCTGCTGGGCTATAAGGTATCGTGACATTTCTGTCTTTGCAGTCTTTTAGTGTGTCGCCTGTGATGTGCATGTTGCTGGCTTAATGCCTTTCCAGTAATAAGACTATTTCTCTCTCTTCTCTCTTGGTGCAGAGCTTTCCAGGGTAGGAAGGAGATTTTGTTTTTAATTCTATTTCTCGCACATGGGTCTGTTATGTACTCCTGCTGTGGGTTCTCAGAGATGCTGAAACCTGCCTGAGGTGCAGAAGAAAGAGGGCCTCAGGGCCCCTGATGGATGCTGGTGCACCTGCCTTAACACCACCTCTTCCCTCCAGGTTACTCTACATCCCACACTGTGGGGCAGCTTCTCACCAACTGGAGATTCAACGTCTGCCCAAGGAGACTCAGAGGGCTGGTGAACAGGGAGGTCACCTCAACGCAGGGAATCTCAGATGGAGGGTGGAGGCTCAGGCCACAATTCAGGACAAGGACAGTGGGTGGGTCTTGGCTTCATTCATGAAACCCCTACACAACATAACTGAGGCCTCTCCAGCCAAATCAAATCTGTCCTGGTTGATCCATTCTGTCTTAGGAGATATCCAGGAACTCAAAATCGTCTCAGATGGCAGAAGGGCTTCGATTCTTGGTGACCAGTTCATGGGGAGTCACCAAGCGGCTCATGGTCCAACAAAGACCAGAAATGGAAACGGAAGGAAGGGACCCTCATTGGCCGAGGGGAGGAAGGGAGAAAGGACAGGGCAGGGCACAGGAGGAGAGGCACATGGGACAGGAGCGGGGACAGGGGCTGTGTCTTAGGGGCCCACCTCCGCCTGTGTGCTTGGGGGGACTTGTCTGGAACCCAGGCCGACAGGAGTCCCGCAGGCAAACCCTTGAGATGGCCAGACCTCGGAAGGACCCAGTGTGCAGCGGTATCTTTCCAGGATGGCCAGGCAATGGCACAGCCCACCCTGCCACATGGCACTGGCTGCCCCTTCTCACCCACAAGCCACATCGCTCCGCTGGCTGGAGGGAGACACGCCCAGGGACCCGGCGAGCAGAACACCCCAGCCATGGGGGCACCAGTCCCCATCCACCAGCACCCCGACTCTGGCCTCTGATTACCGCTCCACTCCCTGCCCGGCAGGTCCCATGGAGGGCAGGACACCCACCAGGGCCAGGTCTAGGTTCAGGGCCCTGTCGCCTCCCCCTTCCTGGCCCTGGCTCCGGGTCAGGCCCCCGTGGGGACGAGAGCCCCGGGACGGGAAGGCCTCTCGGGCAGCTGCCATGACAACCCCCAGGCCACATGATGCAGGACTGTGGTCCACGGCAGCGGCTGCAGTCTGAGGGGGCAGGGGAGGTAACAGAGGAGTTTTGGGCTCAGCGGGAATTTGAGGAGGGGGAGGTGCTCAGTGGCCGGGGTTGGACAAAGCCCATGGGCCGGAAGGGGCAGTGCAGCGACACGTCCAGGCCACCCCGCCACGCCCTCCTGATCTCAGGGCCCTGGATCTTTCCCACCAGCCCAGGACAGCTCTCCTCACAGACTCAGGCCCCAGGTGAGGAAGAAGCAGATGGCACTTCGTGTGACCTTTGTCATCAGTGGAGCGGGACTGGCCACATGCCCTCCACCGGGAACTGAGGCTTCCAGGGTGGCACAAACCCAAACTCCAGCCAAAGTCCAGCTCCCAGGCCAGCTTCCCTCCAGGGCCACATCCAGGTCTTCGTCCTCAGCCACTGCTGGCTTTGCCCAGACCCCTCCCCATGGGAAACTGTGGACAGGGGGCAGTCTTCTCAAGGTACCCTCCCCATCAAGCTGACTGCCCCTCTGCCCTCACACTAGCAGTCAAGACCCCCAGGGAGGAGCACAGGCCAGCGTATAGCAGGGGATAGGCAAAGGCCCGTGGGCTCCAGCCAGCCTCCACCCTGACAGTGTGCTCTCAGAGTCCTCTGGGGACACACAGACCCTGTCTGTCCTTACCTCATTCACTGGTGGCGGGGGCGGGCGGGGGGGGCAGGCAGGGGGTGCTTCAGTGGACACCTCGGTACTGAGCTGGCTCTGGGAGGAAGAGGGGGTGGCCAGCCAAGACTCATCAGGGAGCGGGAGACGGACTGTGTACCAAGCACTCGGCAAGCATCAGCCGCTTCATCCTAAGGATACACAGCTCCAGCTCTGAGACGTTGAGCAATTTGCTCAAGGTTACACAGCTAGGAAGGCTGCAGCCAGAACTGAACGAGCTGGGACGGGTCAGGTGGGTGGGCCCCCAGCCAGAGCGCCTTCTCCTGGACCACGCTGTCTCTAAGAGAAGGTGAGGGATGCACCAAGCTTTAAGCTACCAGGACCTCGTTCAGGAGTCTGGCCCCTGTACTCACATGTGGTTATTTAAGTGTCTATAAATTAAGTTAAAAACTCAGTTTCTCAATCATGCTGGCCATGTTTCAAGTGCTCAACGCCCACATGTGGCTAGAGCTACCATAACATCCAATGGAAGAAAAGATTTCCAAGTTCATGAAGTTCTGCTCGAGATATAAAGCTCCGGGGAGTGGGGGTGGGGGGGGTCCCGCCTGCCTGGGCCCGAGATGGACAAGGCGCTCAGTTTATACTGAATGAGGGCATGAAATGGAAGGACTGACGAGGGGGGTCCCCTGCCCCCAGGGCTTCATCACAAACGACAGACACCTCAGGATGAGCTAACGATCTCCTCTGCCTGGAAGACGGAGTTCAGTTCACATCAATGGATGTTTCATTTAAGGTTTACAGTCACAGGTGGTTGCCAAGGGGGAGGGCATCGGGGGAGGGAGGGACTGGGAGTTTGGGATTAGCAGAGGCAAACTATTATATAGAGGATGGATAAACAACAGGGTCCTCCTATAGAGCACCGGAAACTATATTCAATAACCTGTGATAAACCACAGTGGGAAATAGTAAAAAAAAGGAATGTATATATATGCATGTATATATACATTCTTCTTTATTATGTTTATATATGTATAACTGAATCACTTTGCTGTCCAGCAGAAATTACATCATTGTGAGTCAACTATACTTCAATTTAAAAGATATTGATAAAATACAATCACAGGCATATGAGAAGAAACTGATCTGAACACTCAATGCACACAAACACATTCAGACATAATACTATCTCACATCCAACACAGCTGAGTGCACACAAGTTTAAAGATACAGAAATGCAAAGATACTCACACGTACAAGAACGCTTGCAAAACTGCACATGCAAAGTACAGAGAAACTGAAATAGGAAGAAACCCATGGACACCCCTACAAATCCACAGAAATACAAGTGTGCCACTGTGAACCACATGAGCACACGTCACTGCCCTTCCAGCAATGTGACTCCCGGCTGACACAAGTGTCCCTGGGACCTACGACCAGCCCTCCAGGTCCACTGCTCCAAGGAACGGAACTAGGGGGGCACCGAGGCCACAGGGAGCTGGGAAGCAATAGGGAACAGTCACCTGCTGGGTCACCTGTGGGGTGAGCTGAGGGCAGGGGCGGCATGAGTCAGCACGGGGAGAAGCTGGAAGGGCGCAGAAAGCTCTAGAAAGAAGATGAGGCTGTGCCCAGCAGGCCAGGGCAGCCCAAGACTCAAGGCCAGGCTGGAGGGGTCCGGCCAGGAGGCGACAGCAGGCCGCGCCCCCCTCCCCTGGGAAGCTGAACCTCCGACTCTGCCCCTTGCAGTCCGCTCCCAGCACTGCCCCCTACTCAGGCCCACGCACGCTGGGACCCAGAATCAGGGGCCCTGAGTTCTAGCCCCGCTGCCCTGGGCAAATGACCGCCCCTCTCGGCCTGGGTTCTCAGTGGTGAAGGTGACGGAAAACACCTGCTCTGGGGGTTTGCTGCCAACATCAGGTAGGGAAACATTCGACTTCCTAAAAGCCTGTAACCATCTTTTCTCTCCCATCACTGGGGCCTGAGAACAACCCACGCCCAAAGGTTCTGAGCCCTCTCCCCAGACACCCTCCCTACCGGCTCACTCTAAACTGGCCCTCTTTAAGCGGCTTCAGAGTCTCCAGAGGCCCCCGGAGCCCACACGGGAACCCCATGCTCTGCTCAGCAATGGGAGCTGGACTCCCAGGGGAGCAGAACGTAGACTGCTTGCAGAGCCAGGCTCCACAGAGCAGCTCCAGGTCCCGTCTCTCTCAGGAGATGGAGGCTGAGCCGGAGGATGGTCTCCTCCCACCTGATTGGGGCAGGGCCTGAGCGCCAGCCAGGGGGCTGGACTAAAGAGCCCTGGACGCTCTGCCGGCTCAGCTCAGGCGAGCCCCAGGACCTCACACCCCGATTTTACTGGGGGGAAAGGGGCTCGTCCAGCCTCTGTCTCCCAGGAGAGAGCCCCCAGGCTCTCTTCCAAAGCCGATCCCAGGCAGGCCACTCACACAGGAGGCCTGGTCCCAGGGCGTGGGCTCTGGCTAGCCCCTGGATAATCAGCACCCTTTCTGAACAGCCATCCCAGGACCCACCAGACCTCACACCTCCCTCTCCTCCAGAGTTTATGACCAAGGAGAACACGCAAACCAATCCCCAACAAGTGGCTTTTAAATGTTATCAAAAAGGCAGGGCAACTGCCGTTCCCACTTTCTAGGGCCCGGTGCTGAGGACAGACAGGCAGGCCGAGGTCCTAGGCCAGCCCACGTGAGCATCACCTCTGCCCCGACCTGCAGGCCCGCCTCCATCCCACGTGCCAGCATCTTTCTACAAGTCCCACAGCACCTCCCAAGCCCCTCCAGGGCCCCCACCCCATCTTTCTGTCTCATCGCCCTCCCTCTCCCACCCTCATTCCTGGGGTCTATTCACCACTGGATCAGGTGTCCCCCTGCACGCCTACTGTTATGGCTTCTAAGTGCCGCCCCTTCCCCTCCTCCTACGCCAGCATCTTCAGGCCTCGGGCTCCCAGACACCATGGTCCTCAGTCCCAGGAGAGGGGACGGAGGTGGGCAGCAAGGGGGTGGGGCAGGCCAGCACCCCCCAGAGAGACCAGGCGGTAGGAAGGAAGAGCCCAGGACCGGGAGGCCTGAGACCTGGGGACCCGGCTTACTTCTGTTTAGCCAGGTGGCCCTGGACCAGCCAGTCTCCTTCCCTGGGCCTCACTGTCTCCACCTGCAAATGGAAATCAGGCTTGGTCCTCTGTGGAGGATGGTTCCACCAAGCAGTGCCCGCAAACATTGTGAAAGGACTCTTGGAAAGGTTCACGAGGTGCAAGAGGAGTTCTTTTCAAGTCGCTGCAAGGCCATCACCCCCTCCCTGCTCCTCAGCTGGACCTCAGAATGGTACCCCATGGCTGCCCTGACAGGAACAGCCCAATTTAGGGACTTCAGTCTCAACATTCCCTGGGAACCAGGTCCACGGCCGGCCAGGGCAGCTCCCCTATCCCATTACGCCCGCCCACTTCCCAGAGGTCCCGGGTCCCACACTAGTCCCCAAAGGACCACCTTCCGGGACTCCTGCCCCCCCGGCCCTGCCCAACATGCACACCTTTGCTGGGACTGTCCCACCCCCCGCCTCCCCGCCCCAGGCCTGCCCCCACCCATGGCATCCACATCGCCAGTCTTTGCTCACCCATCTCCCTTCAGAAGACAGAGCAGCACCATATTCTTCTGCCCCCAGTCCAAGACTCAAGCACCTGCCAGGGTTTGGGGACCCCAGTTACCTGGCCGAAGACAAGGGATAAAACCAGCTGCTAACAGCACTCTGAACAGTTATCACATTTTAATTCATAAACACTTTTCCATCCCTCACTGTATTTACAGGAGCATGACAAGGATAAGGAGAGTTTCCCCCTTTTTGGATGAGTTAGAGCTCAGGTCTCCTTCTGCACAGCTTGTCTGCTACTTCCCTGCAGGCCACCCCCATCCTAGGAAACCTGAGATTCCACAGCTTACCCCTCACCAACGGGTAAGCTTGCACCAAGGGGTGCATAGACCAGCTCTACACTTTGCTCCAGGCATCCCTTGCCCCTCCAGTGGGGACTCTGCAGGCCTCTCAAAACTCTCACCCCCTTTCAATACTGCAGAGTGCAGCCCTCACAGTTCACAGGCCACTAAATCGTACTAGTGCTGTTTTAATACCTCCAACACCTGCAGCGGCTACAAGCTTCAGCTCACCTGGAAGCAGCACCCATATTACAGCTCACCTTGCTCTCCAATCCATCCGCCATCCAGACTCATAGCAAATTTCCTAAAATTACAATTTAAACATGATACTCCTTTGCTTAAAAACTTCAGGGAGTCCCCAGTACTTTCAGGTTATTCTACAAATTTTTTGGCAAGACCATTTAAAATCTGGCCTCTGAGCACCTCTCACTGCACCATCAACCTACCCCATTGTCCCCAAAAGGAGCTCCCTGACCTTGCTGTGCCTGTCATCAGTCTTGGAATACCCTTGCCCAACTCTTCTCTGCCCAGACCAAACCAGGGATCACTTTCACCAGGATATCCGTGTGGATTCACCAGGCTCAGAGCAAGGACCTTCTCCATTTAACCTGTGCACCCACCCAACCCAGTACCATCCACACGGTACAATAATATAATCTGTCTCAACAGCATGACTGTAAACATCTTAACACAGGGAGCCTTTCTCTCCCCAACACCCAGCACAAGATCCAGCATGCTGTAAACCATTAATAAAAATGTTAACAAAGGAATATTTAAATAAAAGAAACGTAAGGCCAAAACAGATTAGAAGCACAGAATCAGGGAACCTTAGAGCCGAAAGGAGACTAATACCCTCTCACCTCTTCATTTTACAGATGAACCCTGGGACCCAAAATGGACACCTAATAGTGGAGTCTGGCCTCGGGGCTTTGGCCACACCCCATCCCAGGTCGGGAGGACCAAGCACGCACCAGGCTCCATCCTCCCAAAGGGCTGGAGCGGGACCGCATCTCCATATACTCCACCTTCAGGAGGGAAGAAACCCCCAGCGCCGACCCCCATCCCTCCTAAGATCTTGGCTTCTTGTGCCCATCTTCCTGGAATGGAGGTTGCGGGGAGACCCCTACACACACACACACACACACACACACACACACACACACACACACACACCTCTTCGATTTCCGTGGTGCTTCCCTCTCATTGTTCTCTCCCCCAAGCTCAGGCCCACTCATTTAATCATTTATTAAGCACCTACTATGTGTCACTCTGCGGCGAGCACTGGGGTTCCCGCCCCTGCAGGAACTCGGTCTCTGGGGGAGGCTGGCATCACCCCCAAACATCGGGACCCCCTCTGGCAGAGGGCGCCCAGAGCCGGGCGGGCGAGGCCGAGGGGCAGTCCCCCCTAGCCCAAGCTCACCTCCCCGCCTCTCCAGCTCTCACGCTCCCCCTTCCAGCTCTGCCCCGGCCTGCAGCCCCTCCCCACGCACGACCCGAGCCCCTTTTTCCCGGGGAGCTGTGTGCGTGTGGGGAAAGTTAGGGACTGAGAGCGCGAGGGGCGGGGGGCTCGGGGGACCCCGGAGGCCGCCCCCAGCCCGAGGCTGAGTGGAAACGGCGCGGGGGGAGCCGGGCGCTGGCTCGCGACACGGCCCGTCCCTCCGCACGCCCCTCCCCGCCCGGATTCAGAGGGACTCGGAGGGAGGGGACGGGAATAAATACCTTTGACTTTGTGGCTAAGGTTAACGGGAACTGCCACCCCGGGGCGACTTGGGCACTGCGCTCCCCGGGCCCCGCCAGTCCCGGGGCGGGTGGGGCGGGCCCGCGCCCCTGATTGGCTGGCGGGCCCGGTCTTCTCCGGGACTGCTCCGCCATCTGATTGGCTGAGCCTCTCAGATGACCAGTTTAGCCCTATCGGAGCAGCCTGCGGGGCGGCCCCTTTGTTCTCCAGAGCCAATGGCTGGGGCGGGCCGGCTGACCCCGCCTCCAGTGAAACCAGCTCCGGCCCAGCCGGACTTTAAAGCGCGGGACGCGGGGCGGGCGCGGGGCTGTGGTCTCCGGGTGTGGGAGGAGGGGTGGGGGCGACGCCGGGAGACTGGTGACCTGACGGTGTCGCAGCACCCGCTCCTCCCATCCGCCGAGCTCTCCCCTCCAGGTCCTTGCCCCGCAGACGCGCGCTCTGAAACCGATCCAGTCGCTGGGCCACTCTCGGTCCGACGCCAGCTGCGCTCCCGCACCGCCCTAGGTGCCGGGATCTGGAGGGAAAAAAAAAGACACACGGAGCCTGCTCCGACGCTCACACTCGAGTGTCCATGTATCATGGTGGTGGCACTTTGCACGACAGCACACCAGGTGTTGGCGTGAGATGTTCGCGTCCCGTGTGACCAGAGAGAGATCGCCCTCCGCACCCGCGCGGCCCTAGACACGTCGTAGGCGCGTGATAAATGGCCCCGGGTTAAATCCAACCCCTCGCCCTGCAGTTGAGGAAACACTGACTTAACGTTCCTGGGTGGAGTGCGACTGCTGATTTAGAGGGAGCGTTCAGATGGCCAAGCAGGGTCTTAGTCCTTCAGAAGAGAGGATTTTCTCATCTACCCACCCTGATCGGAAGGCAGTGCTCCTTCATCAAGTCAATAAAATTCCTCACTGCCAGCTCAAAGCGGGCCGGCCACCTAGGGCAACTCCCACGGGCACACTCTCTCCGGAACTGCTTAGAAACTGCCTTTGGGACATGAGGTTGATACGGAGAAAAACCGGCCTCACTCTGAGACTTCCTACAAACCTTACTGTTAAGCCGTTGGATCTTACTCTAATCAGTCAGCAACAGTCTACTAAGCGTTTGCCCCGGGGCTCAGCTGTTGTTTAGCCTCATATCACAAGAGGAACCGGAAGCCCAAGATTCTATCTTTTGCCACAGTCTTAGAGTGCAGTTTTGTTCTGTTTTGTTTTAACAAAAGATATTTTCTGTCCCTGGACTTTGACATTCATCTGTTAGAGTTAATAATTTCCTAGTTACAGTCAGCTTTCCACATCTGCCAATTCCACATCCATGAATTCAACCAATAGCCCAATAAAAATATGCGACGGAAATAAAAGTTCCAAAAAAGCAAAATTTGAATTTTCCCGGGCGCAGGCAACTAACTGTATATAGCATTTACATTAAGTATTATAAATAATCTAGAGATAATTTAAAGTATACAAGAGGACATGAGTGCGTAAGGTTATATGAAAATGCAATGCCATTTAAAGAAGGGACTCCAGCATCCAAAGATTTTGCTATGCAGAGGAGTCCTGGAAATAATCCCCTGAGGATCCTGAGAGACCCTGGGTTTTTGCAGGACCCTAATTGGTTCTATGGTCTACAGAAGCATTTGTAAAGTGTAAAACCCTACCCAGTGGCCAGACATCCCTAGGTTCAGTTCAGTTCAGTCGCTCAGTCATGTCCAACTCTTTGCGAACCCATGGACTGCAGCATGCCAGGCCTCCCTATCCATCACTAGGTTATCAATCCTTTAAAGAGTCTCCGTCATCTTATTTTCTAGAGTACCTAGGGGGATGTTCAACTAAGACTTACGGAATTCCTGGGTTATAGTTCTGCTCTGCCACTGGCTGTGAGTGGGAAAGTCATCTCTACTCTCTGGCCTGCTCCCTCTTTCAACAGAGTGAAAGACTTCCTCCAGATGGACATTTCATGACCAAGGCTGCTTCAAGGGTGGAAAACAATGAAGCACATCTGGGATCCTATTTCCCTTGATGGAAAACAAGAGGGAGGCTGCACATGCGTGTTTGTGAAGGCACAGAGAAAATGTCAGGAAGGCCACCCCCACACTCTTTACTGGATGCAGAGAGAAAAGCCACAAAGTGGGGGGGAAGGAGAGGGGGCTGGAGTGGGGGAAAGTAAAGGATAACTTTCACCTTAAAAAACCTAAATATCTCTTCATTGTTAAATTTGATAATTTAATACTTTGTAATTGTAGAAGGAGGGGAAAAAAAAAAAAAACTGGACTCTTTAGAAGGGGAGGTCCTCTTAGCGTGTTGACCCCTCCAGTGGGGCCATCCCTCACATGCCCTGCTGAGCAAGGACTCAGCTCTCACCAGGCCCCCTGAGGGACTCAGGAAGGAGCCATGGGCAAGTTCACTCTGTCCTTGCCCCCGTAAGGTCACTTCCGTGGCTTTCCCTGAACTTTGGTCCTCTGCTCACCCTGTGCCCCAAAGCAGTGGGCAGGCATGTTTCTAGGGGACCCACCGCCAGGCATTTCCTATACAAGTAATGACTTCTCAGGAAGTCAGGAACCCTGATCACATTCCCTCTCCTTCATCCTTTTCCCCAGTCACCCCCTCCCAATCCTTGATGCCTGAAGACTGTTTCCTGCCATCATCCTCAGACATCTAACTACTCTCCTGATCACTTGAAAAAAAGCTCCCTTCCCTAGAAACTCTGCACTGCCCTGGCATGGCATGTGCGTTCTCAGTCATGTGCCTGTTCAGTCACGAGAGCACTCCGCCGAGCCCAGCTCTTTGAAACCCCAGGGACTGTAGCCCACCAGGCTCCTCTGTCCATGGAATTCTCCAGGGAAGAAATACTGGAGTGGGTTGCCATTTCCAGGGGATCTTCCTGACTCGGGGATGGAATGTGCATCTCTTGCACCTTCTGCACTGGCAGGTAGATTCTTTACCTCTGGTACCCCCTAGGAAGCCCTGAGCTCCCTTAAAAAGACATATTTAGGTGGGGCTTTCTTGAGACCATGTTCCTAGGCTCCGAGAGATCATTTGCCCTCAATGACACAGGTTTTGAAGTGGCCCCATCACCCCATAAACCTCTAAAAAACTTTGAAGCTGTCTGCTTCCATCCTACACATTTAGAACCCACCCCACCCCACATCCATCTCTCTCTATTCACAATCTGGGGATAGGAATAGGTCCTCCCAGACTTAGGCCTCTTAGGGGGTAAGATTGGGTCTTATTTTTGTAAACTCCCAGTTTCCACTGCATCAAGCACACCATAGACATTTAACACTTGTCTACACCAAAAGCAGCAGCGCTGCATTTGTCTAATAAACATGCAGTGGTGGTCAACAGCATGGTTTTCGGGTTGAACAGACCCGGGTTTGAACTGCTTCTGGTGATTAACGGTTATATGACCTTGAGCAAATGTTTTCATCTGGAAAGAAAAAAAAAAAAAGACAAAACAAGTACCTATTGAACTCCTAAGTTGTTAGATCATTTAGGTAAACTTCTTTGCAAGGTGCCAGTCATATAGACAAATGGTGGTTGCACCAGACTGTGTGTGAGGTGCTGGAAATCTATATAGAAACTAGTAAGACAGTCAGAAGAGCCTGTCAAAAACAGGCACTCAAATGCATGTGAAACAATCAGTGCAGCAAAGCATACACTGTAACAGACATGAGCACTGCGGCAGGCGAGCCAGGGAGGCCCAGCAGGACAGCAGCAAGTCAGACCTTCTCTCCCAAATGACTGACACTGAACGGGGCTGAACTGACCCCACACAAGGCTGGACCCCTAGAGAATAAACCTCACTTGCTGAGGGTGCCTGACCCTAAATTGGGGCGGGGGTTACAGCCAGGGGTAGTAGAGAAGCTTGAATCCAGCCTTCACCCTTCCCAGCCCCCGGTGCTGTGGAACAGCCACCCCTCCCTCCCCAGGACAAAGGAACACTTACAGCCACCAGCTCTAAAACCAGATCTTTATTCTCTAGTTGGAAAAGGAGGGTTAAGTGGTTGTGTTTAGTTCCAGAGAACAAGGCCCAACAGTAGAAATTACAGGGAAGCGGACTTCATTCATTATAAGGAAGAATTTCTAACAATTAGAATTATTCTACAACAGAACCAGGGCCTCAGGAGATTCCCTGTCACCGAAGTGTTCAAGCAGAGGTTGGGGATCCACACGCTAGAATGCTGGAAGGGAAACTCACTCCCACTTCCCATCAGCTGGCCTTCTGTTAGCAATTGGAGCAGTCCTCCCCACAATATGCTGAGCTCTGAAGGGAGTGAAGGCAGGCTGGGGTGTTCGGACAAAAGCCCTGACACAGGGCGGCGGACAGCCATGGGATTGCTCTAAGTGCTGGGAAGGTGGTTGGATGAAGGCAGTCGCAGCGTGGGAAGATGCTCTTGGGGGGGCGGAACTGATCTTTCGGTAGAGGAAGGGGAGCCAGGGCACTAACAGTAGACGGGTCTCTCCAAATCTGGGTGCCTGTGCAGGGGCAGGAGCGAGGGGCCGGGCTGGGGCAGGATGGAGGAGCTCGGCTTTGCCTCCCAGGACTGGAAAAGGCCCAGGTGCTGCCCAACAAGGCTGGCAGGTTCTCCCAGGTGTGCCCAGCTGGTCCACTGATCTTCCCGGGCATTCATTCACTAAAGGCTGAACCACACCTACTTGCAAAAAAAAAAAGAAACCGAGCCGAAGGAACTCATAATTAAGAGACGGGACGTTAAGGCGTTAACACCAGAGGAGAGGGGTCCTCCTGTCCACTGGTGGCCCCTCCGGCCGGAGGGCTCTAAGGGGTGGGTGGAGCTGCTATTGCTACTTTTCCAGGGCAGAGGATAGTCGGACGAACCTTAGCAAACACGAGCGGGAGGCCGGGGTCCCTGCTCTGCAAGTGGACTCCCTGATTACTGCGGGGGACCTCCCTCCCTAACGGGGCCGGCTCACCCCACCTCGCCACCCCCTGCGCCGACAGCAGCAGCAGAGGGCACAGTGTGAACGACGCCCCGGCCCGCCCTCCCTCGGCCTCTGCCGCCCCGGCCCGCTCAGACGTCGTGCTTCTTCTGGTGGGCCAGGAGCTTCCCCTCGTCGTCAAAGGTCTGGCCACAGATGGCGCAGCAGAAGGCGCCGTCCCGGATGTGGCTCTTGCGGTGGGTGATGAGGTTGGACTTCTGGCTAAAGCTGCGGTCGCAGTCGGGGCAGGCGTAGGGGCGCTCGCCCGTGTGGATGCGCCGGTGGGACACCAGGTTGGACTTCTGGCTGAACGCCTTGCCGCACTCGGGGCAGACGTACGGCTTCTCGCCGGTGTGGATGCGCCGGTGCGCGGCCAGATAGGGCTTGTGGCGGAAGGCCTTTCCGCAGTCCGGGCACACGAAGGGCCTCTCGGGCGCGTGGTCGCGCCGGTGGGCGGCCAGGTGGCTCCCCTGGGAGAAGCGGCGCCCGCACTCCTCGCACGCGAAGGGCCGCTCGCCCGAGTGCACCCGGGAGTGGGCCACTAGGTGCGTCTTCTTGCCGAAGTGCTTGCCGCACTCGGCGCACGCGAAGGGGCGCTCGCCGCCGTGCTGCCGCTGGTGCGCGCGCAGGAAGCGCTCCAGCCGGAAGCCCCGCCCACAGTCGGCACAGGTGTGGAGGGAGGGCGGGGCCTCTGCCGCGGCGCCTGGCGGCCCGGGCCCAGCCGGGACCTCGGCGGGCTCTTGGGCCGGCTCCGGAGGGGGCTCCGGGGCGCGCTCCGGGGCGCTGGCGGGCGGCTGGGGCCCGCCCTGCGCGGACCCCTCGGAGCGCTTGTGGATCTTGCTGTGCGACAGCAGGTTGGGCTTGTGGCGGAAGCGGCGGCCACACTCGGTGCACGGGTACGGCTTCTCGCCCGTGTGGATGCGCCGGTGCGAGGTCAGGTAGGGCTTATTGGTGAAACGCTTCCCGCACTCGGGGCACTGGTGCGGGCGCTCGCCCGTGTGCACGCGGCGGTGGGCGATCAGGTTGGGCTTGTGGCGGAAGCGCTTGCCGCAGCAGGCACACTGGAACGGGCGGTCGACCGCGTCCCCGCCCGGCCGGGGCGCGGTCACTGCCGGGCGCCCCCGGGGCCGCGGCCCCAGGGCCTTGGCCGCCGTCTCCTCCAGCGCCTCGGCCACGTGGACCCGCTTGTGCGTCACCAGCTGGTCCCACTGGGCGAAGCTGCGGCCACAGTTGCCGCAGATGAAGGGCCGGGCCTCGGGGGCCGGGGGGTGGCAGCGCCGCAAATGGGCCCGCAGCTGCTTTCTCCGCCAGAAGCGTCTCTCACAGGCGGGACAGGCGATGGGCCGCTTCGCCGCCGAGTGGGCCCGCAGGTGCAGAACCAGGGCCACCCAGCCTCGGAAGCTGTGCCCGCACAGGTGGCAGGCAAAGCCCAGGTCTGGGGTGGCGGCGGCATGGACCTGGCAGTGCAATGCCAAGAAAGGGGCGTGGCGGAAGCGGCGGCCGCACTCGGGACACGGCCGGGGCAGGCGGGCCTGGCAGCGCCGGGCATGAAGCCAGAGGGCCACCCAGCCGGGGAAGTGCCTCCGACAGTGGGCACAGCGATGAGCCCGACCTAGGGGCTGGCCGCCCGACTGGGCCGCGGCGGTGCTTCGCGACCTCAGCCCTTGGGGCTCCTTCTCCAGGGTCTGGGGCGACTCCTGGGAGGGCCCAGAAAGGAGTCGGGGCTGGACCGGGCCCATGGCCACGGGGCCCCTGCAGCGACGTTCCAGCATCGGTTCTTCCTCTGCTAAGGGTGGAAAGGCACAATCACGCTGGAGAACCACACAACCTGCACCCCCCCTCAGCCCCTCCCAGCGGACCCAAGAGGAACCTGCCCCCTCCACTCCTCCAGCCCTGGATTTAGGACCACTAGACTACTCTTCTGCTTCCTCCTATTACGTTATTTCCATCTTGGGTTTCTAGAAAGCATTTCAAGTGGATCTGCTGTTAAGTCTTTATTGGCCCTGGAAACGACTAGAAGGAAGAACCCTGACCCTTCTTGGAATCCCCCTCCGGCATGGAGTAAACACGCCAGGGCTGGCTGCACAAAGATTGCTGCCTTGGGACTCACCAAAACACGCAGTCACCTCCCCCTTCAGCGCTTTATATGCTTTCCCGAGTGCTTCCCTCTCCTTGTTTCTATTTGCTCTTGTCACATCCGAGCTCCGCAGCAACTCAGTGAGGCTGGGCAAGAGATACGAACTCCCGGTCTGATGGATGAAGCCACTGTCAGGAACGACAGGGTGACGGGACTTGCCCCAGGGGCCACAGAGTAAACCTACAGCAGAACCCGGACGAGGGCTCCAATCTAACCCCGTCTTAGGGAAGGCACTTTGACCTCCCGAGCCTCAGCCTCCCACGGCCAGGAAAGCCAGTGAGAACAGCCCCTTCTCGGGAGCAGGAGAGAGCTCCGGATGCTACTGCCAGCCCAGCGCGATGCCAGGCCACTGCCTGCCCAGACTGTGCCCGCATTCTGCCCGCCTGCCCTTCTCCGCCCCCGCACGTGATGAGGACATTGCAGGAAGGAGAGCGCTCTTGAATCCAAAGAACGCCCACAGCTTGCTGCCCTCGGGGGTGAGCCTGCCTCGCTGCCTTCCCTCGGGGGACTGGGATTACTGGGGCAAGGAAAGGGAAGGAGATTGTAATCTCTGCCCCTTGTCCCGGCCTGCCCCAGCCCCGCCAGGGGCTGCCCCATGGGCAGCTCTTCCAGAGCGGGGAGAACCCAGACTCCTGCAGGGGAGTCTCCTACACCCACTGCCAGATGGGGTGGTGATGAGACTCCTAAAGGACCTTCACTGCCTGCTCACAAGTTCCCCCGAAGTTCCCCCAAACCTGTAGTCCTCTCCAAGAGCACAGACATGACTCATTCCCAGCGGCCAGACTGAGCCCTGGGAAGACTCCCAGGATGTGATGAACGTGAAACTTACCCCCTCCTCCCTCCAGCCCCCCACCCCCACCCCCGCCGTAGTGGGGCACTGGGGCCACGAAATGGTGCAAGAATCCAACAAAGAAGGCCACACTCTACCCTGGAGGCTGTGGAGCTGGAGATGAGGCTTGGCCCAGCTCCTCCTGGGGCTGTTCCCGGGGATACTTCTGCGGCTGGAGCGCCTGCTTCGGCTCACACTCGGGTAGCCCCCGGATGTCAGCGAAAACTGCAGCAGTAAAGACACCCCTACCCCCATGGCAGAGCTCAGACCTCCGGTGGCAGAGAGGCCAGCCTTACCTGCGGGGAGGGGAGAAGACGCGTGCGTGAGGCTCAGCGCTCCCCGAGGGAAGTCATCTTTGTGTCCTCGGCAGCCACGGCCCCCTCCCCCACCCCGGCACCCCGCGGGGCAGAGTGACCTCAGTGGCCATCGTATTAATAACTGAACGTGCCCCCTACACCAAGGAAGCCCAGGGCTGCGTTGGAGGCTCACTTCCTCCCCTGGTAAGGTCACAGCACGAACTGTCCATTCTGATGGCCAAAGGCCCCCGGGCCGAGGGCAGGAACTCTGAAATCCCCGCTGGCTCCCCTTCCCCCACCCTCCTCCCGACAGGAATTCCAGGCCGGGTTCCCAGGGGGGCTGCCAGGCGCGCTCCTGTGACGAGGACTCGGGCAGAGTCCCCTGCCGCGTCCCAGGTGGCAGAGGGCCGTGCAGACCCCCACACCCCCCCTTTTTGTATTCGAGAGTGTGCTTTGCCCCCCTCCCCCCCGTCCACGTTCGCGGACACACGGTTCCGCGCTCCCCGAAGGGGGCCCCCCCCTCTGGTCCGCACGCAGAGCGCGGCTCGCGGATCCTGCGCGCAGGTGCGCGGACTCGCCCCCCGACTCGGTCCAGCAGTGCACCCCCCCAACACAGCGCGCACCCGGTCACGCGCCCCGCAGGTAGGGCCCCCCCCCCTCGAACCACCACCACCACCACCACGGGCCCGCGTGGAACCCCGCGCCCTGCCCGGGACGAACCTCTCCACCGGGGAACGCGGAGGCGCGTCGCGCGTCCATGAGGCCCGAGAGCCGGCGCCGGCCGCGCTCGCCACCCCGCCGCGGCGACAGCAGCAGGTTCGGGTTCACCACCGCCAGGCCCGTGCCCAGCCCCCCCACCCCCGCCCGCCCCGCCGGTTCCCAGCGCCACGTGACTACAGGAGCTGCCGAGGGTCAGTCGCGGGCTCGGGCCGGCGGCCGAGGCCGGAGGGCGGGGCGGGCCGCGGGGCTGGCCGCGCGGGGCCCCTCTCCCGCCCCCAGCGCCCCCTCGCGGGCCGCGCGGGGGCCCGACTCCGTTGCTATGGCTACCACCGGCCGGATTTTTCCCGGACTGGCCCGGCTCAGGTTTCCCCGACCCTTTGTCCCTCCCGGCGAGCGCGGGTCCCTGGGCGACCGCATGGCCGGACCGCGGTCACTCGGCGAGACCCGACCTCGCTGGCCCGAGCCTTGGCGAGGGCGCTCCTCGACCCCTACCCACCCGGCCGTCCCCCTCCGCTTCTCCGGCCACCTGGACCTTTGGCCGCGCCGCAGAACGTGAATAGCGCAGCGGCTGAGCCCGGGCTGGGAGCACGGCTGACCCGAGAAAGTCGGCTTCTGGGTAGTTCAGAGCTGGAGAAAAGGAAAGGCCCGATGGGGTGAACTTTGAAAACGGGCTGCCCTCGCTTCCAGAAATCAGCCGAGCGCAGGCGCCCCGGCTTGCGTGCCTGGGGGACCCCGGGGCGCGGGCGGTCCTGGCACCTAGGGCGCTGCGCTTGGAAACGCACCGCATCCCAAAGGCGAGTGCGGAGGCAGGTGCGAGTCTGCGTCCCTGACTCACCGTCTAGCAGGTGGCCTTGGCTTTCCCAACGAAACACTTAATGGGTTTTATAGACTTGGACAGTCTCACGTTTTCTTATGCTTTTCAACACAGGCAACTTTATCATTGTACATTTTTAAAAAAACTTTATTTTGTATTGGGGAGTGTAGCTGATTACCAAGGTGTGACAGTTTCAGGTGGACAGCAAAGAGCCGTACGCATACATGTATCCGTTCTCCTGTACAATTATTGTTTAAAACACAAAGTCTTTTGCATTAATAGGAAATAAAATGCGCAGATTTCTCATACTTACCTCATACATTTACATTAAATGTAATGTAAAATGTCAGTTACATTTAATGCCTTGGTATGTATCACCATCAGGAATCCTTTTGGATATGAATTTGAGCAAACTCCAGGAAATAGTGGAAGACAGAGAAGCCTGGCATGCAAGAGTAGGACAGGACTTAGCGGCTGAACAACAACATAACGTATCATCGGGCATTTTTTCTAGGCTTATCTATGCTGTTTGAGGTTGGGGTAATGCCTTACAAAGATGTATTCTGCCTTTCTCGCTTAACAATGTTGTGAATTTTCTTCCGTTCTATTAAATATTCTTTTATAACAAGATTCTTAATTGCAACATAACTGCACATACATTTTCTACTTTTCTGTATCATGGATTCATAGTTTATTGCAGATGGCTGATTTAAAAATTCTAGAAGTGGGGAACTGGCAGGTCAAAGGCAAAGTATATTTTTAAAACGTTTTCTAAACTATCTTTGAGAAAAATTTATTGGTTTTATTATGAGAAATGCCCCTTTTTCCATATCCTTGAAAATACAGGCTGTTTTTTCAGATTTAAAGTTGTTCTTTCTCATTGTTTTGAATGTTGCTTCTTAAATTACTAATTAACTGGCTTGTTTTTCATGTAGTTATATATTAACTGTATTTTCTCTTTTGTGAATTTGCTTATGTCCCTTTGCCCACTTTTCTGTTTGTTCATTTTAAAAAGTTGGGAAATTGACTCCTGGGTATATGTCTGAAGATAATTCAAAAAGATACATGCATCTCAATGTTGATAGCAGCATTATTTACAATAGCCACGATAGGGAAGCATCCTAAGTGTCCTCCAACAGACAAAAAAGATAAAGAAGTTGTGGTGTACATAAACAATGGAATACTACTCAGCCTTAAAAGAATGAAATGTTACCCTTTGCCACAATGTGAATGGACATGGAGGATATTATGCTTAGTGAAATAAATCAAACAGAGAAAACCAAATACTCCTATGTTATCACTCATAAGTTAAATCTAAAACATAAGAAAAAACAACCTACTGAATATAACAAAAAAGAAACTGACTCACACATACAGAGAACAAACTTGTGGCTACCAATAAGGAGAGGGAAGGAGGGAGGAGCAAGATAAGGGTAGGTATACTACAGAGATATAAATAAGCTACAAGGATAAATTGTATCCTTTTATTTATTTCTTTTATTTCCTATAAGATCACAGGGAATATAGCAAATATTTTACAATAATTATAAATAGAGTATAAATTATAAAAATTTTGAATCACCATGCTGTATACCTGAAACTAATATGATATTGTAAATCAGTACCTCAAAAAAAAAAAAAAAAACAGTTGGGAAATTGGTTTTATTTCACTTTGTTTGGGGGTGGGGGCACTCCTTTTAAAGTAAAAGGCTTCTATGGTTTCTGCCTTATATTTAGAGAGATCACACCACCCCTCCCCAAATTCAATTTTATGTTTGTATTTTTATGACAGAAAATGTTTTAATATTTTTAGTGTAACTACTCCCCTTATACACAGATTTCCTTTTTCTCTCCAAAACTTTCTTAGCTAAAATGACTCATTTATCGCTTCTCCTTTTGAGATGGTCCACACTTTGTGGAATGTGTTTCTCTCTCAATAAATCCACTTCTTACCTGAATGAATAAATAAATAAAATCAATCATTTATTCTTCTAAATGAACTTTTGAATTTCTTGTCAATATTTAACATTTTTTCTTGTCATTATTTAAAAAACCCAGATGAAGAGATTTAAGATTCATGTCCCTCTATTTGTCCAGGCTTTATTTTACCTCTAATAGTCATTTTCTATTTGCTGATTAAATAGTGTAACTTTTATACTTATCCTATACAAAATTTACAGATATGAAAAATCTCTGTCAGAAACTTTGTCAAAGTTGTAAGGTTGAGAAAATATGGTAGAATGGATATTGTAGCACATAAGCCAGGTCTGATGATTATAGAATGGATTTTTCTATGCATGCAATCAGAAAATGCTTGAGTTTTTACTGAAATACTTACTGTGTGTTACTTGCTCAGTCATGTCCAACTCTTTCTGACCCCGTGAACTATAGCCTGCCAGGCTCCTCTCTTTATGGAATTCTGCAAGCAAGAATACTAGAGTAGGTACCCATTCCCTTCTCCAGGGCATCTTCCCTGACCCAGGGATTGAACCCAGGTCTCCCACACTGGAGGCAGATTCTTTACCATCTGAGTGACCAGGGACCCCAACATGCTTGATAATAATAGTTAATATTGGGCAGAATAGAGGACAGAAATGGTATGGACCTAACAGAAGCAGAAGATATTAGGAAGAGGTGTCAAGAATACACAGGAGAACTATACGAAAAAGATCTGCATTATCCAATAACCACGATGATGTGAACACTCACCTAGAGCCAGACAGCTTGGAGAGTGAAGTCAAGGGGACCTTAGGAAGCATCACTACGAACAAAGCGAGTGGAGGTGATGGAATTCCAGCTGAGCCATTTCAAATCCTAAAAGATAATGCTGTGAAAGTGCTGCACTTAATATACCAGAAAATTTGGAAAACTAAGCAGTGGCCACAGGACTGGAAAAGATCACTTTTAATTCCAATCCCAAAGAAGGGCAATGCCAAAAAGTGTTCAAACTAACGCACTACTGCACCCATTTGACATGCTAGCAAAGTAAGGTTCAAAATTCCCCAAGCTACGCTCAATAGTACGTGAACCAAGAATTTCCAGATGTTCAAGAGTTGGACTATAAAGAAAGCTAAGCACCAAAGAATTGATGCTTTTGAATTGTGGTGTTAGAGAAGCCTCTAGAGAGTCGCTTGGACTGCAAGGAGATCAAACCAGTCAATCCTAAAGGAAATGAGTCCTGAACATTCATGGGAAGGACTGATGCTGAAGCTCCAATACTTTGGCCACCTGTTGTGAAGAACCGACACATTGTAAAAGACCCTGATGCTAGGAACATTTAAGGCAGGAGGAGAAGGGGACAACAGAGGATGAGATGGTTGGATGGCATCACCGACTCAATGGACATGACTTAGAGAAAGCTCTGGTAGTTTGTGATGGACAGGGAGGCCTGGCGTGCTGCATTCCATGGGGTCGCAAAGAGTCGGACATGACTGAACGACTGAATTGAACTGAAGCTGGATTTAGAAAAAGCAGAGGAACCAAAGATCAAATTGCCAACATCCATTGGATCATAGAAAAAGCAAGAGAATTCCAGAAGAACATCTACTTCTGCTTCATTGACTATGCTAAAGCCTTTGACTGTGTGGATCACAATAAACTGTGGAAAACTCTTACAGAGGTGGGAATACTAGACCACCTTACCTGCCTCCTGCGAAACCTGTATGCAGATCAGGAAGCAACAGTTAGAACCGGACATGGAACAACACACTGGTTCCAAAGTTCATGGTTCACGTATTGCTGAAGCCTGGCTTGGGGAATTTTAAGCATTACTTTACTAGCATGTGAGATGAGTGCAATTGTGCGGTAGTTTGAGCATTCTTTGGCATTGCCTTTCTTTGAGATTGGAATGAAAACTGACCTTTTCCAGTCCTGTGGCCACTGCTGAGTTTTCCAAATTGGCTGGCCTACTGAGTGCGGCACTCTCACAGCATCATCTTTCAGGATATGAAATAGCTCAAGTGGAATTCCATCACCTCCACTAGCTTTGTTTGTAGTGATGCTTTCTAAGGCCCACTTGACTTCACATTCCAGGATGTCTGGCTCTAGATGAGTGATCACACCATCGTGATAATCTGGGTCATGAAGATCTTTTTTGTACAGTTCTTCTGTGTATTCTTGCCACCTCTTCTTAATATCTTCTGCTTCTGTTAGGTCCAGACCATTTCTGTCCTTTGTCGAGCCCATCTTTGAATAAAATGTTCCCTTGTTATCTCTAATTTTCTTGAGGAGATCTCTAGTCTTTCCCATTCTATTGTTTTCCTCTATTTCTTTGCATTGATCACTGAGAAAGGCTTTCTTATCTCTCCTTGCTATTCTTTGGAACTCTGCATTCAAATGGGTATTTCTGTCCTTTTCTCCTTTCCTTTTCGCTTCCCTTCTTTTCCCAGCTATTTGTAAGGCCTCCTCAGACAGCCATTTTGCTTTTTTGCATTTCTGGGGATGGTCTTGATCCCTGTCTCCTGTACAATGTCACGAACCTCATTCCATAGTTCATCAGGCACTCTGTCTATCAGATCTAGTCCCTTAAATCTATTTCTCACTTCCACTGTATAATCATAAGGGATTTGATTTAGGTCATACCTGAATGGTCTAATGGTTTTCTCCACTTTCTTCAATTTAAGTCTGAATTTGGCAATAAGGAGTTCATGATCTGAGCCACAGTCAGCTCCCAGTCTTGTTTTTGCTGACTGTGTAGAGCTTCTCCATCTTTGGCTGCAAAGAATATAATCAATCTGATTTCAGTGTTGACCGTCTGCTGATGTCCATGTATAGAGTCTTCTCCTGTGTTGTTGGGAGAGGGTGTTTGCTATGACCAGTGCGTTCTCTTGGCAGAATTCTGTTAGCCTTTACCCTGCTTCATTCTGTACTCCAAGGCCAAATTTTCCTGTTACTCCAGGTGTTTCTTGACTTCCTACTTTTGCATTCCAGTCCCCTATATGAAAAGGACATCTTTTGGGGGTGTTAGTTCTAGCAGGTCTTATAGGTTTTCGTAGAACCTTTCAACTTCACCTTCTTCAGTGTTACTGGTCAAGGCATAGACCTGGATTACCATGATGTTGAATGGTTTGCCTTGGAAACGAACAGAAATCATTCTGTCATTTTTGAGACTGCATCCAAGTACTGCATTTCGGACTCTTGTTGACTATGATGGCTACTCCATTTTTTCTAAGGGATTCTTGCCTGCAGTAGTAGATATAATGGTCATCTGAGTTAAATTCACCCATTCCAGTCCATCTTAGTTCGCTGATTCCTACCATGTTGATATTCACTCTTGTTATCTCCTATTTGACCACTTCCAGTTTGCCTTGATTCTGGGTCCATCACTTCATGGCAAAAAGATGGGAAAACAATGATAACAGTGACAGACTCTATCTTCTTGGGTTCCAAAATCACTGCAAATGGTGACTGCAGCCGTGAAATTAAAAGACCCTTGCTCCTTGGAAGAAAAGCTACGAAAAGCCTAGATCGCATGTTAAAAAGCAGAGATATTACTTTGCTGACAAAGGTCCATGTAGTCAAAGCTATGGTTTTTATAGTAGTCATGTATGGATTTGAGAGTTGGACCATATAGAAGACTGAGTGCCAAAGAATTGATGCTTTTGAACTGTGGTGTTGGAGAAGACTCTTGAGAGTCCCTTGGACTGCAGGGAGATCAAACCAGTCCATCCTAAAGGAAATCAGTCCTGTATATTCATCAGAAGGATTGATGCTGAAGCTGAAACTCCAATATTTTGGCAACCTGATGTGAAGAGCCAATTCATAGGAAAAGACCCTGATTCTGGGAAAGATTGAAGGCAGGAGAAGGGGACGACAGAGGACGAGATGATTGGATGGCATCACTGACTGAATGGACATGAGTTTGAGAAAGCTCCAGGAGATAGTGAAGGACAGGGAAGCCTGGGTGCTGCAGTCCCGGAGGCTGCAGAATTGGACAGGACTTAGCAAGTGAACAACAGCAAGAGCAACTACTCTGCAGTCCCCGGTCCTGACTAGAAGTATCCTCTTGTCCAGTCAGAAGTTTTCCATCCACTGTACCTTCATCTTTTATGAAGGGAACTTATATAGAACCACAGGGTCTTCCCTCTGCAGAGAGGAAACACACAGGAATAGAGAGGGACTCATGACCTTCACTCAGGCAGACATTCTAGAACCTTGGCATGCGGGGATTCACCACTCAACATACTTTAGGGAGGCACGGTTCTACGACCAGCCAAACGGCCAAATGGCCTAGCCCCGTGGACACTGTCTCAGCCTCAACATGCCTGTGAGAAAAAGATAGGCCTGTACAGGGTCAGGGGCCCAGTGGACAGTGAAATTAGAGAGGGACACTGGGAGGCTTCTTCTTCCCTCTCACTGGCGCCTGAACCCACGACCACACCCACTACTGGATTACATGGCAAGGTAGGTGGGCTTGCCAGGGGTACAGGGGGCAATGTCTCCAGAAATCCCCCATGAAGACATTACCAAACCAAACTTGGATCCACTCGCTGCCTGCATGCTGTGAAGCTAATCGACCCCAGATTGTGGTGAAGTAAAGTGCAGCATTTAATTCAGGCACCAAGCAAGGAGTCCAGGACAGCTAGTGCTCAAAAAACCCAAATGCCTTGACGGGTTTCAGCAATCCACTTTTTGAAGGTTTAATAAGAATATTTTAAAATTAATTTTTATTAGAGTATAGTTGCTTACTAGGGAAAACCGCTAGACCATTCAGGTATGACCTAAATCAAATCCCTTATGATTATACAGTGGAAGTGAGAAATAGATTTAAGGGTCTAGATCTGATAGATAGAGTGCCTGATGAACTATGGAATGAGGTTCCTGACATTGTACAGGAGACAGGAATCAAGACCATCCCCAAGAAAAAGAAATGCAAAAAAGCAAAATGGCTGTCTGGGGAGGCCTTATAAATAGCTGTGAAAAGAAGAGAGGCAAAAAGCAAAGGAGAAAAGGAAAGATATAAGCATCTGAATGCAGAGTTCCAAAGAATAGCAAGAAGAGATAAGAAAGCCTTCCTCAGCGATCAATGCAAAGAAATAGAGGAAAATGGGAATGGGAAAGACTAGAGATCTCTTCAAGAAAATGAGAGATACCAAGGGAACATTTCATGCAAAGATGGGCTCGATAAAGGACAGAAATGGTCTGGACCTAACAGAAGCAGAAGATATTAAGAAGAGGTGGCAAGAATACACAGAAGAACTGTACAAAAAAGATCTTCACGACCCAGATAATCATGATGATGTGATCACTCATCTAGGGCCAGACATCTTGGAAAGTGAAGTCAAGTGGGCCTTAGAAAGCATCACTACGAACAAAGCTAGTGGAGGTGATGGAATTCCAGTTGAGCTATTTCAAATCCTGAAAGATGATGCTGTGAGAGTGCTGCACTCAGTAGGCCAGCCAATTTGGAAAACTCAGCAGTGGCCACAGGACTGGAGAAGGTCAGTTTTCATTCCAATCTCAAAGAAAGGCAATGCCAAAGAATGCTCAAACTACCGCACAATTGCGCTCATCTCACATGCTAGTAAAGTAATGCTCAAAATTCTCCAAGCCAGGCTTCAGCAATACGTGAACTGTGAACTCCCTGATGTTCAAGCTGGTTTTAGAAAAGGCAGAGGAACCAGAGATCAAATTGCCAACATCCGCTGGATCATGGAAAAAGCAAGACAGTTCCAGAAAAACATCTACTTCTGCTTTATTGACTATGCCAAAGCCTTTGACTGTTGGATCACAATAACCTGTGGAAAATTCTGAAAGAGATGGGAATACCAGACCATCTGACTTGCCTCTTGAGAAATCTGTATGCAGGTCAAGAAGCAACAGTTAGAACTGGACATGGAAAAACAGACTGGTTCCAAATAGGAAAAGGAGTACGTCAAGGTTGTATATTGTCACCCTGCTTATTTAACTTCTATGCAGAGTACATCATGAGAAACGCTGGACTGGAAGAAACACAAGCTGGAACCAAGATCGCCAGGAGAAATATCAATAACCTCAGATATGCAGATGACACGACCCTTATGGCAGAAAGTGAAGAGGAACTAAAAAGCCTCTTGATGAAAGTGAAAGAGGAGAGTGAAAAAGTTGGCCTAAAGCTCAACATTCAGAAAACGAAGATCATGGCATCTGATCCTATCACTTCATGGGAAATAGATGGGGAAACAGTGGAAACAGTGTCAGACTTTATTTTTGGGGGCTCCAAAATCACTGCAGATAGTGACTGCAGCCATGAAATTAAAAAACGCTTACTCCTTGGAAGAAAAGTTATGACCAACCTAGATAGTATATTCAAAAGCAGAGACATTACTTTGGCTATGGTTTTTCCTGTGGTCATGTATGGATGTGAGAGTCGGACTGTGAAGAAGGCTGAGCACTGAAGAATTGATGCTTTTAACTGTGGTGTTGGAGAAGACTCTTGAGAGTCCCTTGGACTGCAGGAGATCCAACCAGTCCATTATGAAGGAGATCAGCCCTGGGATTCCTTTGGAAGGAATGATGCTAAAGCTGAAACTCCAGTACTTTGGCCACTTCATGCGAAGCGTTGACTCATCGGAAAAGACTCTGATGCTGGGAGGGATTGGGGGCAGGGGGAGAACGGGATGACCGAGGATGAAATGGCTGGATGGCATCACGGACTCGATGGACGTGAGTCTGAGTGAACTCTGGGAGATGGTGATGGACAAGGAGGCCTGGCGTGCTGCGATTCATGGGGTCGCAAAGAGTCGGACACAAATGAGCGACTGAACTGAACTGAACTGAATAGTTGCTTTATGATATTGTGTAGTTTCTGTTGTACAGCAAAGTGAATCAGCCATGCATATGCCTATATTCCCTCGTTTTTGGATTTCCTTCCCATTTAGGTCACCACAGAGCAGTGAGTAAGAGTTCCCTTTGCTATACAGTAGGTTCTCATTAGTTAACTGTTTTATATTAACACAAAGGACTTCCCAGGTGTCGCTAGTGGTAAAGAATCTGCCTGCCAATGCAGAAAATGTAAGAGCCTTGGGTTCGATCCCTGGGTTGGGAAGATCCCCTGAAGGAGGGCATGGCAACCTACTGCAGTATTCTTGCCTGGAGAATCCCATGGACAGAGGAGCCTGGTGGGCTATAGTCCATGGGACCAAAAAGAGTCAGACAGGACTGAAGCAACTTAGCACACATGTCGTATTAATAGTATATATGTGTCAATCTCCATCTCCCAATTCATCCCATCCTCTTTTCCCCACTTGGCATCCGTATGCTTCTTCGCTATGTGTGTGTCTCTGTTTCCACTTTAGAGCCAAGCGTTTTGTTTTATTTTTTCCACTTTTTTTTTTTTTTGGAGGCTAATTACTATACTAATTTCTATATTGTATTGGTTTTGTCATACACTGACATAAATTCGCCACAAGTGTACATGTGTTCCCCATCCTGAACCCCCTCCCACCTCCCTCCCCATGAGCCAAGCATTTTTAAAGGCCAGGTGAGGGAGGGGAGTCTTGGTGTGTGGTCAGCCTCTGGTTGATGGTGGAGTAATAGAGCTGTGTCACAGGAGTTAATCCATGACCAACTCTCAAGCTCATGGTCATCAAATAGTTAAATTCTTCCTTTTGGTGGGGGTTGTAGCTGTAAAACAACTCAGGAAATGTGCATCAGATACTGTTATCTAGGTACTTCAGAGAGATGCTACAGCCGAGAATTTGGTGGAGGGCTCTGTCCCCGAGAAGTCCCCACAGGGTCCTGCCCAGTTCCAAGACACCCAGGTATGGGTTAGCAGGAGGCTCGCATCCACAAGAAGGAAAACTGCATCCCTCTAGCAGGTACAGTATCCCAGCCCTGCTCAGAGGCCTTGCTCATGACACCCAGCAAATATGTTATCAGTGCCACCACCTGCTGCTGGGCCTGACCAAGAGCCCAACAGAAATGGTGTCTGCTGCTCCTCCTTGGTGCAGAAGGATGCTTAGAGGAAGTTGGTTTAGCGATGGAAGTACCTCTTGGGTTCGTGTGCACGCGTCCTAAGTTGCTTCAGTCCTGTCCAACTCTTTGCGACCCCATAGATGTAGCCCACCACGCTCCTCTGTCCATGGGATTCTCCAGGCAAGAATACTAAGGTGGATAGCCCTTCCCTTCTCCAGGGGGTCTTCCCGACCCAGGGATCAAACCCATGTCTCTTATGTCTCTTGCATTGGCAGATGGGCTCTTTACCACTAGCCCTACCTGGGAAGCCTCTTGAGTTAATACTTCATATGAAATAAAGCCAAATACTTGTTGCTGATTTCTGAAAGAACCAATAGGGAGCAAGAGAAGAGAGAGGAAACTTCGGTTCACTGTATCTTTTTCTCTGGCTTCACACAGCATCCCCAAGACCGATTCGGAAACTCTCAGGGCTCATTTCCCGGGCAGCAGACAGTGAGGGGAGGAGGCAGGAAGCTCCTCCCCGCTGACCATGGTGGAGGACACGTCTGCAGGGGGAGACGTCATGTGGGCACCATCACCCCTGGGTGCTCTCGCAGTCTTCGACTCCCGGAGTCTTCCCAGCCTCCCACAGGGAGACCAGGAGTGGAAGCCAGACTGTCCAAGGCCAGCATCCTGCGTGAAAGGGGTCTTGCTGGGTCCTGTGGAAACTTCAGGAAAAGGTCATAGTGCTCCTCCCTCTGCAGTTCCCAAACCATCCTTAAATGCAGGAACGTGACCTCAGGACACAAGGCAAGCACAGACCCTGTACAGAATCCAGGTTGAGATCAAATGTCATCCCTCCAGCCCTGTGGCCAAGTGCCAACAAAGTGCTTCTGTTGTGGGTCTAGTTCCAGGGTCCATTCACCTGAAAGGAAAGAACACAGTTGATCCAAAGAAAATCGGGTTTCCTGCCGGCTGACGGCTTCTGCCCTCCCAGCTGCCGTTTGCTCTCCCCACCCTGCCCCGGCCACCCTGAGCCCAGTCTTCCAGATCATGTAATCCTTTTAAACAGAGATCGGTGGCTCTCTCCCCATCTGACAACATGGCAATAGGCTGCCTGGGCCTCTAAGGTTCTGCAGGATCTGACCTCCCACCAGATGCTTGGGGTATCCTCAAAAGCCCATCCACCGCAGGAAGAGCCTCTGGAGTCCCTGCTTCGTCTGCCTGAGTTGTTCTTTCTCCAGCTCTTTGTAGTCACTCTTTCACTTCGTTCAGATTTGGGCTCAAGTATGGGTCGGGAAGATTCCCTGGAGAAGGGATGGTACCCACTCCAGTGTTCTTGCCTGGAGAGTTTCATGGACAGAGGAGCCTGGTGGGCTACAGTCCATGGGGCCACAGAGAGTCGGACACGACCAAGCAACTGACAAATGCACACACCTCATCTCCTCACAACATGCTCCCCAATGACCCTCTTCTCCCTTCTGCACCCCCACCTGGGTGAGATCACAAATGACAAATGACCACAAACTCCATGGCTTCAGACAACACACATTTATTCTCTCATGGTTCTGGATGTCCGAAGTCCCCCAAACCAGTTTCAACTGGGTGAAAAGCAAGGTGTCAGCAAGGCCACGTTCCCTGCAGAGGCTCCCAGGGCTAAGCTGGGCCTGCCTTTTCCAGCTCTCAGCGCTGCCTCCTGTGTGCTCTGAAGCTCAGGGCCCCTTCCTCCATTATCAGAGCCCACAGGGTGGCATCTGGGTTCGTGGCCACATCTGTCTCTGCTGTAGTCAACCCTCTCTCTGCACCTCTCTAATGAGGACACTCATGGTTACACTTGGGGGTGGTGGGGGGGACCCAGATCTCTCAGGGTAATGTAAGGGAAGATACAAGTGCAAACCAAGAAAAACATTCTAATTCTCCCTGGTGCTAAAAGGGGGAAAAGTCCCCCTCCCACTCTATCCCTAGGGGCATTTTCTTTAGAAAACTTCTAATTGGAAGTCCTTTCTCTGTGCCTTTGAGGTGTATGGAAATATTTTGAAAAGCTCACTAAGCCTCTTGCCAGATTTACACCCAGGACAGTGTTTTTTGAGCACCTGGGAGCCATCTCTTCGAAGCGCAAACATCAAAGGAACAGCAGCCAGTGTCCCCTCCTGTGGGAGGTGGGAACCTAACTCAGCAGCACCCGGCTCCAAGATGCCAACCTCCTCCCATCGTCACCGAGATCCGTGAAGTGTGTGCTTCCTTTGCATGAAGGCAGTGAGCTCTCCCGGGTGGCCACCAACTCCAGGTGAATGTAGGGCGAACTCTGTGTGATGAATGGTGCTATCAGGTCCCTTCACCCAGAACCTGTTATGCTTTCCCTCGAGAACACGTGCGTAGTGGGGTCGCATCTGCTGGGCTATAAGATAGCCTGACATTTCTCTCTGTTTTTGCCGTCTGTTTGTGCATCGCCTGTGATGTGCATCTTGCTGGCTTAATGCTTATCCAGTAATAAAACTGTTTTCTTTCTCCTCTACCTTGGTGCAGAGCTTTCCGGGGCAGGCAGGAGATTTTGTTTTTCGTTTTATTTCCCTAACATAATCTCCCCATCTCAGAATTCTTGGCTTAATCACATCTGCAAATCCTTTTTGCCATAGGAGGTAACAGTTCCAGGTTGTAGGGATTAGGATTGGGCAGGGATTAGGGTCTGGAAAGGGATTAGAGCCATGATTCAACCCACCACCCACTCCTACCCCATCCCCTTCTCGCCCCCTACTCAATTTTATTGCTCTCATAGGTTTGATCACCTACCTGACATTATTTGGACATGTGTTCAGTTAAATAGGGATCTTCCCTGGTGGCTCAGACAGTAAAACATCTGCCTACGATGTGGGAGACCTGGGTTCAATCCCTGGGTCTGGAAGATCCAGAAAGGACAGAGGAGCCTGGTGGGCTACAGCCCATGGGGTCACAAAGAGTCGGACACGACTGAGCAACTTCACTCACTCACTTCAGTGGAATATCTCTTGTTTAGTTACCCAGCACAATATAAGCCTCATGAAGTCAGGGATTTGACCTTTTTTATGCACTACATGGTTTCAGTGTGTCTGCCATCTGATGCCTTCTTGCGACACCCACCATCTTACTTGGGTTTCTCTTACCTTGGGCTTGGGGTATCTCTTCACGGCTGCTCCAGCAAAGCACAGCCATTGCTCCTTACCTTGGACAAGGGGCATCTCCTTACCACCGCCGTTCCTGACCTTCAACGAGGGATAGCTCCTCTAGGTCCTGCTGTGCCTGTGCAGCCGCCGCTCCTCAGACATCACCAGATGGTCAACACCGAAATCAGATTGATTATATTCTTTGCAGCCAAAGATGGAGAAGCTCTATACAGTCAACAAAAACAAGACCAGGAGCTGACTGTGGCTCAGATCATGAACTCCTTATTACCAAATTCAGACTCAAATTGAAGAAAGTAGGGAAAACCACTAGACCATTCAGGTATGACCTAAATCAAATCCCTTATGATTATACAGTGGAAGTGAGAAATAGATTTAAGGGCCTAGATCTGATAGACAGAGTGCCTGATGAACTATGGAATGAGGTTCTTGACATTGTACAGGAGACAGGGATCAAGACCATCTCCACGGAAAAGAAATGCAAAAAAGCAAAATGGCTATCTGGGGAGGCCTTATAAATAGCTGTGAAAAGAAGAGAGGCAAAAAGCAAAGGAGAAAAGGAAAGATATAAGCATCTGAATGCAGAGTTCCAAAGAATAGCAAGAAGAGATAAGAAAGCCTTCCTCAGCGATCAATGCAAAGAAATAGAGGAAAACAACAGAATGGGAAAGACTAGAGATCTCTTCAAGAAAATGAGAGATACCAAGGGAACATTTCATGCAAAGATGGGCTCGATAAAGGACAGAAATGGTCTGGACCTAACAGAAGCAGAAGATATTAAGAAGAGGTGGCAAGAATACACAGAAGAACTGTACAAAAAAGATCTTCACGACCCAGATAATCATGATGATGTGATCACTCATCTAGGGCCAGACATCTTGGAAAGTGAAGTCAAGTGGGCCTTAGAAAGCATCACTACGAACAAAGCTAGTGGAGGTGATGGAATTCCAGTTGAGCTATTTCAAATCCTGAAAGATGATGCTGTGAGAGTGCTGCACTCAGTAGGCCAGCCAATTTGGAAAACTCAGCAGTGGCCACAGGACTGGAGAAGGTCAGTTTTCATTCCAATTCCAAAGAAAGGCAATGCCAAAGAATGCTCAAACTACCGCACAATTGCGCTCATCTCACATGCTAGTAAAGTAATGCTCAAAATTCTCCAAGCCAGGCTTCAGCAATACGTGAACTGTGAACTCCCTGATGTTCAAGCTGGTTTTAGAAAAGGCAGAGGAACCAGAGATCAAATTGCCAACATCCGCTGGATCATGGAAAAAGCAAGACAGTTCCAGAAAAACATCTACTTCTGCCTTATTGACTATGCCAAAGCCTTTGACTGTATGGATCAAAATCAACTGTGGAAAATTCTGAAAGAGATGGGAATACCAGACCACCTGACCTGCCTCTTGAGAAATCTGTATGCAGGTCAAGAATCAACAGTTAGGACTGGACATGGAAAAACAGACTGGTTCCAAATAGGAAAAGGAGTATGTCAAGGCTGTATATTGTCACCCTGCTTATTTAACTTCTATGCAGAGTACATCATGAGAAACGCTGGACTGGAAGAAACACAAGCTGGAATCAAGATTGCCAGGAGAAGTATCAATAACCTCAGATATGCAGATGACACGACCCTTATGGCAGAAAGTGAAGAGGAACTAAAAAGCCTCTTGATGAAAGTGAAAGAGGAAAGCGAAAAAGTTGGCTTAAAGCTCAACATTCAGAAAACGAAGATCATGGCATCCGGTCCCATCACTTCATGGGAAATAGATGGGGAAACAGTGGAAACAGTGGCAGACTTTATTTGGGGGGGCTCCAAAATCACTGCAGATGGTGACTGAGCCATGAAATTAAAAAACACTTACTCCATGGAAAAAAAGTTATGACCAACCTAGATAGCATATTCAAAAGCAGAGACATTACTTTGCCGACTAAGGTCCGTCTAGTCAAGGCTATGGTTTTTCCTGTGGTCATGTATGGATGTGAGAGTTGGACTGTGAAGAAGGCTGAGCACCGAAGAATTGATACGTTTGAACTGTGGTGTTGGAGAAGACTTGAGAGTCCCTTGGACTGCAAGGAGATCCAACCAGTCCATTCTGAAGGAGATCAGCCTTGGGATTTCTTTGGAAGGGATGATGCTAAAGCTGAAACTCCAGTACTTTGGCCACCTCATGTGAAGAGTTGACTCATTGGAAAAGACTCTGATGCTGGGAGGGATTGGGGGCAGGAGGAGAAGGGGACGACCGAGGATGAGATGGTTGGATGGCATCACGGACTCGATGGCCGTGAGTCTGAGTGAACTCCGGAAGATGGTGATGGACAGAGAGGCCTGGTGTGCTGTGATTCATGGGGTCGCAAAGAGTCAGACACGACTGAGTGACTGAACTGAACTGATGCACTACATGAAAAGTGAAAGTGAAAGTGAAAGTGTTAGTCACTCAGTCATGTCCGACTGTTTGCCCTCCAGGCTCCTCTGTCCATGGGATTCTCCAGGCAAGCATTCTGGAGGGGGTTGCCATTCCCTTCTCCAGGGGATTTTACCCACCCAGGGATTGAACCTGGGTTTCCTGCTCAGCAGGCGGATTCTCTACCGTCTGAGCCGCCAGAGAACCCTTTAGACAGCCAGCCTCTAGAAAGGTGGCAGCCCCTGGCAGGAACTCCATGAGTGTTTGTGGACCGAATGAAAGAGGAAATGTGAGTTCTCGACTCCATGGGGAGGCGAGTTTGATTAGACCACTCAGAGCACCCCCAGCTGTCAACCAGTGACCTTCAAACCTCCTCCCTTGGCTACTGCTTGTTAAGCAGTCGATGGAGCTGGACAGAACTTTTAGTGAGAGAGTAAAAAAAAAAAACAAAACCACTTTTTTTTCTTGCAGAAAAATTCCAATCAGTATGTGAGTGAGGCAAAGAACAAGAAACCTGGGAGAAAACTTCAGTTTGTAGCTTTCCCACTGGAAGGGCTCTGATTGTTGGTAGTGGTGCTGTGAATGTATTCTTTTATCTGGAACATTATTGCAGAGTAACTGGAGGGCAGGAATCGCTGAAGAACCTCTGGCTCCAAGGGGGATGAAAGTGGCCAGAGTCACCCATTCAGCAGGGAGGAGGGTGCTTCACATCCTGGCGACCACTATTACCCCCAGGTAGGGGTCTGGTCCAGGCATCACACATTGCCAGGAGAAGCTGCCATGAATCAATCACCCTGGTGTCTCAGCCAAGAGAGAAAGTACTTGATTTCCTCTAGAAACTGACATTTTTGCACTTTCACTGTCAAATCTCATCTATATCTGTTTTTGGGGTTTTTTTTTTGGCAGCACCAAGTAGCCTGGGGGATCTTAGTTCCCCAACCAGGCATCAAACCTGTGCCCTCTGCATTGGGAGCGCAGAGTCCTAACCACTGGACCACCAGGGAAGTCCCTTATCTATGTCTTTTTCTATTGCAGACTGGCATCAGGCTCTGCCTTCTTCAACTAAATTCAAAAGATGGATTCAGAGACCGGGGTGTATCCATTCTTGGCTTGAACGTGAACGTGAAAGTCGCTCAGTCATGTCCGACTCTTTGTGACCTCATGGGCTATATAGTCCATACGATTCTCCAGGCCAGAATAGTGGAGTGGGTAGCTTAAAGCCAAGCTTGATTTGGAAGAGTTACCAAAAGAGTGTGTGTGACCATCTGGCTGCTCGCTGCTCAAAAGCCAATAAACAGTCCAGGCTGATGGAAAGGAAAGTTTGCTTTATTTCAGATGCCGGCAACTGGGGGCAGGGGAGGGCGGACGTCTGTCCAAAGGCCGACTCCCAGCTCCCTCCGGTAACCAGTTGGGCAAGAGGTTTTATAGACAGAAGGAGGGGGCTACATGCAGGAACAGAACAGTCAGCTGTAACAGTCATCTTCAAATTGGTCACTGCTGGTCTGACCTGCATCATCTTGGTTGTTTTAGGTACAGTTAATCTTTAGGTCCAGGGCCCATTTGTTCCCATTTCTTTGCAGCCGGTTCTTGGAATCGTGGCAGCTTCTGTACAGTCTGGACATCATGTAGTTAACTTCTCCACCTGTTGTTTTGGTATCTATAAGACAGCTCACAGGATATGCTCAGAAAGTCCTTGAGAAAGAACTAAAGGTCCTCAACTATGCTTAATGATTACATTATTATTATTATTATTATTTGGTCTCCTTTGACTGTTTTCCTTTGTTTATGTATGTTCTCATTTCTCTGGTTCAACTTATTCTTTGACTAAAGTTTTCTGAAGACAAAAGGCAGGCAGAGGACAAGGAGGAGGAGCAAGGACTACAGGGTCCTGCTCCATTTCAGAAGCACAAGACAACCCTCTGGGAAGCCTGCAACTTAGAAAAGCAGGTGTATTTCCAAGTGTCTTGTTTCCTGTGAATGCCATGTACTGCTGTTTATGAATGCCATCTGTACCTGTTTCAGTTCAGTTCAGTTCAGTTCAGTCCCTCAGTCGTGTCCGATTCTTTGCGACCCCATGAATCGCAGCACGTCAGACCTCCCTGTCCATCACTAACTCCCGCAGTTCACCCAAACTCATGTGCATCGAGTCGGTGATGCCATCCAGCCATCTCATCCTCTATTGTCCCCTTCTCCTCCCGCCCCCAATCCCTCCCAGCATCAGAGTCTTTTCCAGTGAGTCAACTCTTCGCATGAGGTGGCCAAAGTATTGGAGCTTCAGACCAAATAACAAAAATGTTGCCTCTAACCTCAGCTCATTCCTACTCAGCTCCTTTTGAATAAAGCCACTTGAGTCAGAGGAATCAGAATGTAAACTTGGCTTCAACTTGGCATCCTTCCTCTCAGCTCCAGATCAAATCTGGGTCACAGATAAATTTGGTGCCTCCAGAGCTGGCCAGAGAAGTCTCTGATAGTCTCAGAACTTGTTTACCTTCTCTGTCTCAAAACATGAGAAGGAACTTTCCCCTTAGCAGGATTTAGTAAGGCTTATTTTGGAGATGTTATTAGACATTAAAACACTGTAACATGTTGCATTACTACATGGTAACATTCTATCAGCATTAAATTACTACATTCAATAAATAATATACCAAGTAAAATTCATTTCAAAAAGAACACTTGGCTGATTTGCGTTGATGTTTGGTAGAAACCAACACAATTCTGTAAAGCAATTATCCTTCAATTAAAAAATAAATTTAAAAGTAAATTAATAAAGCAAGCTTTCGCTCCATTAAAAAAAGAACACTTGAAAAGTATTGCATTTCATAGCATCTCAAGTACCCTAAGTGCTTTTCACTCACCAAGATGCTGCTTGCAATATTATCCTTGCTGTGTGCCCGTTTACAGTCATAACAGACATGTTATATCTATATACATAACAGAAAGTCATATGCATTGCAAATCAAAATCATTGCTACAAATTGGCATGGTTTATGAGTCAGATGGAGTTATGAGAAGTCCTTAGGGCTAAGTTCAGTTCCGTTCAGTTCAGTTGCTCACTCGTGTCTGGCTCTTTGCGACCTCATGGACTGCAGCACACCAGGCTTCCCTGTCCATCACCAACTCCCGGAGTTTACTCAAACTCATGTCCATCGAGTTGGTGATGCTATCCAGCCCTCTCATCCTCTGTCGGCCCCTTCTTCTCCTGCCTTCAATCTTTCCCAGCAAACCCGGCATCAAAACGCAATGATAGGCTACCCCAAGGATGTAGGAAAAATAATTCCACAGCCTTGTTATTTGAAAAAAATAGGGAACTCAAAAAGTGCAGACCCAGCTTGTGCTCACCATCGCCCTCTAGTGGTAGATCCTGGGGTGCGTTTAACGGGCTCATTGGGAACTTTTGGACAACCTCCTGACCATTTTGATTTAGGAAAATATTTCGCACTCATCAAACCGACTTTTTAAATGCACTTGATAAAGGTGCAATCAGTTTGCTGAATTTCCTTGAAAGAGTCATCATAATAGTAGGTTACATTAATGGTAAGGTGCATCCACTGATTAAAATCCAGGTTTCGTTTCCAGCCATGTGAAAACATTAAAAATGGCACCCTGATTTCTTATCCTTTCATACGTTTATTCTAAAGCAGGAGATTTTTATTTTTTCAGTTTATCCATCCTAGCCTTGTTCTTTCTATCACAAAGATACCTGATTATAGAATCACAGACAAAAACTTGGCTTTGCAAAATATGGGGTTGAGTGCATAGCACCAAGTTTTAGGATCTGGACTCTGCTGCAGACTGGAGGCTTTGCTCTGTAAAAATAGAACTGGTACCTACAGGATTGTGTGAGGTCTGGCTGCTTGCTGCACAAAAGCCAATAAACAGGCCAGGTGGGGGGAAAGGAAAATTTGCTTTATTTCAGATGCTGGCAACTGGGGGGAGAGAGTGGCAGACGTCTGTCCAAAGGCTGACATCCCCCCACTGGCAATCAGTGGGGCAAGAGCTTTTATAGACAGCAGAGGCGGTGAGGCGGAGGCGGGTTGGGCGGGGAGGGGGAACTACAAGCAGAAACAGCACCATCACCTCTGGCAGTCATCTTCAAATTGGACCTCGGTGGTCTGATCAGTGTCCTCTTTAGATCCAGTTAATCTTCAGTTCCAGGGTCCACTGGTTCTCATTTCTTTGAGGCCAGTTCTCAGAATTGTGGCAGCTTATGTTGTGGGCACAGTCTGGTCTTTGTGTAGTTAACTTCTCCACCTGGGGTTTTGGTATCCATCAGACAGCTCACAGGATATGACTCACAATATTATCTATAGCCCTTGAGAACTCAAGGTCCTTGACTGTGCTTAACGACTACGTTATTATTATTTAGTCTCCTCGGACTGTCTGCCTTTGTTTCCACATGTCTGTCTTCTCTGATTAAACTTATTCTTTGACTAAAGTTTTCCACAGACAAAAGGCAGGCAGAGAACACGGAGCGACAAGGACCACAGGGTGCTCAGAATCAGGCGAGTGGCCTGCATGAGAGTGGAAGGCGAAAGTCAGAGCCCCTGTGCCAGTGATGGCACTCAGCCCCTGGCCCCACCGGGCACCCAGAACACAGCCAGCCAGCGACCCCCGCCACATGCAAGAACTCAGAGGACTCTTTTGGAAAAATTGGATGGCTACAAAGAAAAGACCTATGAGTAATTCCAATACTGGGAATCGTTCAAACAATAATAAAAATTCAGGCTTACCACCTGATTACCCTATAGGGCAGCCCACCAGTCGACAAGGCCTCAAATTTCCCATAAAACTTTCATTTGAGGAATGCTTTCAACATGAAAAACCAAAACTATGAACTGAAATAATGAACAGATGGAACTTTTATAAAGAAATCTTATCATTACAGGATGGTATTTTTAAATAGGAAAGAGTTTTGGATGTTAAAAAACACAAATGAAATTTTAACTTAAAAGTGCAATGAAAGGTTTAAAAGATAAAGTCAAGAATATCTCTCACATTACTAAAATCAGAAATGAAAGTGGAGACTACTACTGATTGTACAGAAATAGAAAGTATTATGAGATTACTATGAAGAATTGTATGCCAACAAATTGGATAACTTAGATGAAATGGACAAATTTCTAGAAACACAAAACTTACCAAAAGTAAATCACAAAGAAATAAAAAATCTGATTAAACCTATAACTAGCAAGAAGATTAAGTCAGTAATCAAAATTATCCCAACAAAGAGTTCAGGATGAGATGGCTTCACTGGTGAACTTTATCAAACATTTAAAGAAATAATATGAGTTATTACTCATACTTTTGCAAAATATTGAAGAGGGACCACTTCCTAAATAATTCTATGAAGGCAGCATTGCCTTGATACCAAAGCCAGGAGGAAAAAAAAAAAAAAACTATAAGAAACCTATAGACCAATATCCCTCATGAACACTGATGCAAAAGAAAAACCTCAACAAAATATTAGCAAACAAAATTCAGCACCTATTAAAAGGATTATACATCACGACCAAGTGAGATTTATTCTTGGAATGCAAAAATATTGGGTTGGCCAAAAAGTTTCTTCAGTTTTTACGTAAAAATAAATGACACATTTTTCATTTTTACCAAGCACTTTATTGAACAACATAGTCACCAAAATGGTGGTGGAATCATTTTTTTCGACTATCTTCTGCCATTTTTCAGGCAACTTCATTATTCCATCTTCCCAAAACTTTTTATCTTTTTGAGCAAAGAACTGTTCCAGGTGGTTTTTTACAGTCTTCCAGGGAATTGAAGTTTTTTCCATTAACAGAATTTTGTAAAGACTGAAATAAATGGAAATCTGAAGGTGAAATGTCTGGTGAATACGGTGGAGGAATCAGAACTTCCCAGCCAAACTGTAACAGTGTTTGCCTGGTCATCAAAGAAGTGCAGTCTTGAGTTCCCCTGATGGAAGTCAGCATTTTGTGCTGACTAATTCCAGACGCTTTTCTTTCAGTTGGTCTAACTGGGAATAGTACTTACTGGAATTAATCAGTTTTCTGGAATGAGCTCACAATAGAAGATTCCCTTGCAATCCCACCATACACACAACACACCTTCTCTGGATGAAGACTGGCCTTTGGTGTGGTTGGTGGTAGTTTATCTCACTTGCCCCACGATCTCTTCTGTTGCACATTATTGTACAGTATCCACTTTTCACTGCCCGTCAAAATTTGTTTTAAAAGTGGAACATTTACATTTAGGTAGAGAATCGCATGTGGAAAAACAGTCAAGAAGGTTTTTTTCTGCTTAACATGGAAGCCAAGTATCAAAGTGGTGAATGAACATCATCAAGCTGGCGCAAATGATTTTCAGCACTTGGTTTGCATATTTCAAGTATGTCGGCTATCTCCCAAGTTGTATAACATTGATTGCTTTCAATCAATGTCTTGATTTGATCAGTATCAACATCAACTGACCTACCTGACCAGGGAGCATCATCCTGTATAAAACTTTGCAAACCACTTTTGACACTTTAAATCAGTCACAGCACCTTCTCCATACACTGCACAAATCTTTTATTTTTGCATTTTTACCTTTCTTGAAATAATAATAAAGCATAATACACCAAAAATATTGCTTTTTTTCTTCCATCTTCCATATTAAGATGGCTACACAAAAATTCACCAGTTTTGGTAAGTTTCTTTTTTAAATGCATGCTGATAAGACAGCTATCACAATACAACCTAACAAAATTGTTTCAAACGAAGTTAAAAACAATTCAGTGCTCTTAGAACTAGCTTACGGGGTGGGGGGGGGGGGATGAACAAATTTCTTGACCCACCCTATATTTCAACATATGAAAATTCATCAATGTAAAAACCATATTAACAGAATGAAGGAACAAAACCACATAGGGAATTCCCTGGAGGTCCAGTGGGTAGGACTCTGTGCTTTCACTGTGGAGGGCACAGTTTCAATCCCTGCTCAAGGAACTGACATCCCACAAGCCTCACAGTGCAGGGGAAAAAAATGTTTTTTTAACTGAAACAGGAAAAGCATGTGACAAAATTCAATACCCTTTCATGATAAAAACCACTCAACAAACCAGTAATAGAAGGAAATTATCTCCTTAGGAAAAACCATACCTAAGAAACACATAGTGAACATCATACTCAAATGACAAAAATAGCTGAAATCTTCTCCTTTAAGATCAGGAACAAGGGAAAGAATGTCTGCTTTTACCTCTTCTAGTGAACAAAATACTGGAAGTTCTAGACAGAGCAACTGAGCAAAGAAGCAATAAGTAGATAAGCTGAACTTCAGGAAAATTAAAAGCTTATGGACACTATGAACAGAGTAGAAAAGCAGCCGATAGAATGGGAGAAAGTATCTGCAAATCATATATCTGACGAGGGATTAATGTGCAGGACATATAAAAAACTCCAACAACTCAACAACAAACAGACAAGTTAAAATATGGTCCAAGGGACTGCACAGTCATTTCTCCAAAGAAGGTATACGAATGGCCAATAAGCCCAAAAGAGCAGCTGAAAGGAATAGGAAGATTTGAAAAAGAAGCAAATAGAACATCCAGAAAAATTTTAATGGAAATTAAGATGTAATAGCGTGATGAAAAATGGATTACACATAACTGGATCAGAAATCAGTGCACACGGTAAATAAAGGTGAAGGATTTAACCTCCTCTGCTTGTCTCCATCTTCACCACCCTGGTTTCTGCCACGTTCATTACCTACTTCCATTCTCTCTCCTCCTGAGGGCGTCCTGCACCTGAACTTGTTTCCCCTCTTGTCTCCCCTCCACTCGCTGGCCAGAGTGAGTTTTCAACAACTCTATTTGCTTTGTGATTTTTAAACTTTAAAAAAATTACTTTTACACTGCAATCAACAAATTACCCAGATGGTATAAGACTGTACAGATACAAAGGGCATGCTGTTTTCCTCTCTGCTTCCCCTTTCCCCTCTCGGAGCCAGACAGTTTCTCTCCTCAGAGGCAACCACTGCCACAAGCTTTTTGTTTCTCCTTCTAGAAACATTCTACGCATGTATGAGCACAGGTAGACACACGTCGTTCGTGATGAGCACTTGAGATGTGGCCAGTGTGGCTGAGCTCTTGGAGTTTTCAAACAAGAGACCAATGTTTCCCGTGTTGCTTCATTCCACTGAATATTGAAAATATTTGTGTTCACTTTTCTGAGCAGGCTCTATGCAAGCGTCATGGTTACAGTTAAAATCAGTTAGTATTTGAGGGCAAATGCCATGAAACATCACTGGTTTATGAGACTGTTGAAAGAAGCAAAAGACAATGGATAAGTTTGTTTGTTTGTTTGTTTGTTTTGCCAACACTCATTGTTTGAGTCATGGAAGGGTTTTACTAAGGTTTTCAGTAATGGGGCATCCCCAGGTGGCAGTAGTGGTAAAGAACTTGCCTGCCAATGCAGGAGACAAGAGATGCGGGTTCAATCCCTGGGTCGGGAAGATCCTCTGGAGGAGGGCATGGCAACCCATTCCCGTATTCTTGCTGGGAGAATCCCCATGGACAGAGGAGCCTGGCGGGCTGCAGTCCATAGGGTCACAAACACGACTAAAGTGACTTAGCATGAGCAAACATGTACCAATATTTTCCTGAAACTAAAAGAACATTGAGACTTCCCCGGGGTTCCAGGGATTAAGACTCTGCACTTCCAGAGCAGGGGTCATGGGTTCAATCCCTGGTCAGAGAGCTAGGATCCCACATGCCACGTGGCAATGCAAAAAAAAAAAAAAAATCAAAAATAATGTTAACGAGATATTCAACATCAAAAATTTTAAATTAGTATAAGTTTTCTCACCAATATAACACTCCTATAACCAAGGACTTTCTAGGTGGCACTGCTGCTGCTACTGCTGCTGCTAAGTCACTTCAGTCGTGTCCGACTCTGTGCAACCCCACAGACGGCAGCCCACCAGGCTCCCCCATCCCTGGGATCCTCCAGGCAAGAACACTGGAGTGGGTTGCCATTTCCTTCTCCAATGCATGAAAGTGAATTCGCTCAGTCGTGTCCAACCCTCAGCGATCCCATGGACTGCAGCCCACCAGGCTCCTCCGTCCATGGGATCTGCCAGGCAAGAGTACTGGAGTGGGTTGCCATTGCCTTCTCCCTAGGTGGCAATAGTGGTAAAGAATCCACCTGCCAGTGCAGGGGACGTAAGAGACGTGGCCTCAATCCCTTAGTAGGGAAGATCCCCTGGAGGAGGAAATGGCAGCCCACTCCAGTATTCTTGCCTGGAAAATTCCATGGGCAAAGGAGGCTGGTGGGCTACAGTCCACGCAGCCGCCAAGAATCAGACACAACCGAGCAACTGGGCACATTTTGAAATCTTCGTCAGAAGGACCTGGACATGGGAATTTCTGCTTTCAACTGTGATCTCCGGGAAGATCATTAACCACCAGCAAACAGCTAAGCGCTGTTGCTGCTCGCCTGGGTCACCTGATGCTGAGCTCATGAATGTACCCTGAGTAACCCCTGAACTGAACTGAACAGTAACGAGGCTTCCCGGGCGCACTAGTGGTAAAGAACCTGCCTGCCTTCGCAGGAGACAAGGGTGTGGGGTCGGTCCCTGTGTCAGGAAGATCCTCTGGAGGAGGGCATGGCAGCCCCGCCCTCATCAGCCCTGTGCTGCCCGCCACTCACAATCCTTGCGCCCACAGGCCGTTCTGTCGGCTGAGTGACCTGCCTCTGTCTGCATCTGGCCCCCACTCTCCTGCCTTGCCTGCCCCAGGCCTGAGGCAGCCCCCGCTGAAGGCGGGGTCACTTTCCTGCCTTCCTCAGCGCAAGTCCACCTTGTCTTGAAGTTTTCCCTGGTCACCCACTTCCTGGGCCTCCCCCAGCACGTGGCTCTGCTGTTTCTCTAGCCCCAGAGGAAGTTCCTGGAGAACAAAGACCCCAGCTCTCATCTCTGCTTGGTGATTGTTGACAGCTCGCAGATGGGACTGAAATGTCCAAGGTGGGATTTCAGCCCCCAGAACTGGCTAATTGAAGGCGAGGATCTTTCTGGCACCCCGAGAGCACATTGCAAAGGATGCTCTGGGCTCCACGTGGAGAATCCTGCCAGGTGTGCCTGGGGAGGGGACCAACACGGGGTCATCCATCCCTCTCCATACATCTCCCTGTTTAATCCTCCAGACAACCTCCTAGCGGGAAGGCCTCTGGCCCCCACACCACAGAGAAGGGAGCAGAAGGTTCAGGGGTCCTGGTGGTTAAACCAGGTCATCTTCCTGAGGGCTTCCCTGGTGGCTCAGCTGGTAAAGAACCCGCCTGCAATGCAGGAGACCCTGGTTTGATGCCTGGGTTGGGAAGATCCCCTGGAGAAGGAAACGGCTCCAGTATTAGGCCTGGAGAATCCCATGGACTGTGTAGTCCATGGGGTCGCAAAGAGACAGGCGACTGAGCGGCTGTCACTTTCTCTCCGTGGGGAACCGGCAGAGGGCCTGGGACTTAGGTAGCAGCGGGTCTGGTGGCTGACACACCAAGTCCCAGGGCTTGTTCTTATTTGCTCAGCAGCAGCAGGAGCTGAGCCCTTGTTTTCCCCTGACCCCCCAGCAGCCTTCGGAACCCCACCATGCCGCCCTTCACCCACACGGGAGACCCTGGGAGCCCGTTGCCACCACAGATGGGACGTGATCCTTCACGCCTGATGTGTTTGCTGGTGTTGGAGACACCCTCCTTTTCAGTGTGGTTCCAAGGTGCAGGGGGACGGTTCAAATGATTCGTCGAGGTCTCCTGGGGTTTGAGGAAGTCTGGATTTCTGGGAAGAATTTTCTGGAGTGAGTGTCTTGGGGACTGCCTGGAGGGGCCTGAGGGGAAGGGGTCGCCCTGTTTCTGGGGGCAGGGCAGCGCCCGGGCTGGGGCGGCCCGCTGGGCCAGCGGGAGGGAACGGGAGGGCAGGGCGGGACGGCGCAGGGCGGGGATGAGGAGGGGAATCCCGGGAGGGCCGTCGGCCAAGGCCGGTCCCGGCGGGCGGGCGGGCGGGGAGGAGCCGCGGGGCGCTGGAGGGGGCCCAGGAGGAGGTGGGAGGAGACGGGCGCGCCGCGGGGGGAGCCTGACGGGTGCCGGGAAGAGGCCGGGACCGCAGGGGAGACCCCGAGGCGCGGGAGAGGTGAGGAGGGGAGACCCCGAGGCGCGGGAGAGGAGGTGAGGAGGGGAGACCCCGAGGCGCGGGAGAGGTGAGGAGGGGAGACCCCGAGGCGCGGGAGAGACCCCGAGGGAGAGGAGGGGAGGGGGGAGACCCCGAAGTGCAGAGGAGGAGGGGAGGCGAGGAGACCCCGAGGCGCGGGAGAGACCCCGAGGGAGAGGAGGGGAGGGGGGAGACCCCGAAGTGCAGAGGAGGAGGGGAGGCGAGGAGACCCCGAGGCGCGGGAGAGGAGGGGAGGGGGGAGACCCCGAGGGAGAGGAGGGGAGACCCCGAGGGAGAGGAGGGGAGACCCCGAGGGAGAGGAGGGGAGGGGGGAGACCCCGAGGCGCGGGAGAGGAGTAGGGAGGGAGCGCGGGGCGGGTAAAGGGCGCAGCTTCGGAGGCCGGCGTTTGTCGGCTCCTCTGCGAGCCCTGTCCTGTCTTCGAGGCGACGGCTTGGCACCTTTGCCCGGCGGGGCCTGGGTCTCCACACCCGGGGCTTTCTGGTCCTCGGGAGGCTGCTCTCGGGCAGAGTTCTCGGGGAGGGTCCGGCCCTCAGGCGCCCCCCACCCCAGTCACGCGGATTGAGGTGCGGGGTGGGCGGGCTGGGAGAGGAAGGCTCCAGAAAAGAACAAGGCAAGGGAGGGAGACTGCCTAAGAAGACAGAGGAGGCGGGGTGGAGGAGGGACCCCCATTTTCTGGGGGCAGTGGCGGGGGGCGGGCGGAGGTGGTGGGGCCATGGCAACGGGCTCTTTCAGCACAGCGAGGGTTAAGTGGGCTCCTAAAGCCCACCCGCCCTGGGCCCCTCCCACGTTTATGTCCTCCCCAAAATATTCAGCCGCCAGCCAGCCTCCATTCCTCCCCCGCCCCCACCCCGTTTTGGGCCCCGGATGGTGAAGATGGGGGGGGTGCCCGTAGAGAGAGCTGGAGCAGGCCCTGCTCCCCAGCTGCTGGCCCAAGGACTGGAGCGGACCCAGCACCTACCTCGGACAGGGCCAACCTGGGCCGGGCTTGGAAACAGTGGGGCCGGGTGGGAGGAGAGGGACGGGCCAGGGGAACACAGCGGGGTGGGGACGGGGTCTGCAGGGCCACTCCGCGTCCCCCCACCTCTGCCCGGAGCCCACCAGATGCGGCCCCGAGACACGGGGCCCAGGAGCCGGTGGCTCCTCCTCTGGACCGACACACAGTCCTCTGCAGCGTCCGGGAGACAGAGGTGAAGCCATGTGGCAGCTGCTGCTCCCGCTGGCCCTGGGGCTGGGCTCCATGGGCTTGGGCAGGGCAGAGCTCACGGCAGCCCAGCACCGGGGCCTGCAGGTGGCCCTGGAGGAGTTCCACAAGCATCCGCCCGTGCAGTGGGCCTTCCAGGTGACCAGCGTGGACAATGCCTCGGACACGGTAAGCGCCAACCCAGCGAGGGGAGGGCAGGATGGGGATCGGGAGACCAGAATGTGCCCCCCACCGAGAGCAGGTGCACCGATGCTTGGGCCCCAGCAAGCCGCCCAGCTCTCCGCTGGCCCAGGTGCCTGCCCCCGCCCCAGGGTGTGCTGCTGGGGAGCAGGGACAGGTCACACCGGCACCTGCTCAACTGGGCCGCGGGCCTCTCTCGTCTGTTGGCAGCTCTTCCCGGCCGGGCAGTTTGTGAGGCTGGAGTTCAAGCTCCAGCAGACGAGCTGTCGGAAGAAGGACTGGAGGAAAGCAGACTGCGAGGTCAAGCCCAATGGGGTGAGCTGACGGCAGGGCGCGTGCTCGGGGCAGGAGTGGGCGCAGGAGTGGGCAGTGGACTTCACAGTTGGAGAAGCCTGAGGTTGGAGACCCTGGGGCGGGGCAGCCTCCCTGGCTCTGACCGGCCTGCCTGCCTGCACTCGTGGCGGTGATGACTGTGGGTGGGCTGAGGGGGCCGCAACAGGCAGGGAGATGGACACACAGGTTCCAGAGCTGGTCCACCCAGGCTGCAGGTCACTGGCGGAAGGACGCCGTGGTCCCCACCTTAGGCCTGGTGAACTTCCCATTTCTCCTGAGTTTTCAAGGGGACGATGGCTCGGCCTGGGCTGACTCCTAAGAGGGCTTGACTATCGTCAGCCACCTTCGGGGCCAAGTCACTGCCATGGGGGTGATCCCTGGGCTCGGAGCACAACCACTTCTGCCAACCCCTAGTCCTGTTCCTGCGCTGGCTCGTCAAGGCTTCAGTCACCTCCCTCTGCTGAAGGAGTGCTGGATTAGACTAGTGCTTTTCTGGACTTTTACACCAGGATCCCTGTGTTCAATTCAAATCTTGCAAGAAAACAGAACATACAAATAAATGTAACAGATGGCAGCGCAGTGGAAGCCAGGTGGGGAGAACCTGCCTGTGTCAGACACAGCCAGACACACAGACACACACACAGTTTGAAAACTAAGTGCCGCCTACACACAGACACACACAGACACAGACACACACACACACGCACAGAGTTTGAAAACTGCAGGATAGTTCCGATTTGAAAATTCCCAGGCCAGAGCTAGGCTGCGCCTGGACCCAGCTGGCCTGCCAAAGGAACAGGCCCCACTGCAGGCTGGCCCTAGGTTCCGCCCTCACAGGGCTACATGCCTCCCTTCACCCCTTTCCTCTCTGGCTTCCACGCCCGCTCCCCAGAGAAAGCGGAAATGCCTGGCCTGCATCAAGCTGGACTCAAAGGATCAAGTCCTAGGCCGGATGGTGCACTGTCCCATACAGACACAGGTTCAACGGGTGAGGAGGGGGCTGGTAAGGTGGGGAGAGACTGGGCCTTGGGAGTGGCCTGGATGAAGAGGTTTGGGGGTGGCGAGGAGGGGCTCTGGGCTCGGCCCAGACACTCCCTGGGAGGGGGGATGGGGGCAATAGGCGCTGGCTGGAACGGAGCGGCCCGAGTGGCCCTGTGCTGGCAGGAGCTGGACAACGCCCAGGACGCCCAGTGCAGCAGGGTGGAGCGCTTCGGCGAGGACCCCCACAGCTACTACCTTCCCGGACAGTTCGCCTTCATCAAAGCCTTGTCCCCCTGAGCTAAGGCCTGGTGGGTAGGCGGCCGGCCAGGAGGGAGGGGGGACGAGAGGACTGAGAGGGCGCTGGAGCTGGGCTGCGGGAGGCAGGGGAACAGGGGCTGGGAGCCTGCGAAGACCGCCTCCCTCACGCCTGGCCTGTTTCTCTTCCTCTAGAAGTCACCCAGCTTCCTGGAAGGAAGGGAGGTCGCCAGTGAAAGCCCGCCTCCCTCCTCTGAGCCGGGGAGGGGCCACCCCCTGACCCCTGAGCTAATAAAGCTGCGCTCAGCTGAGTTCTCACGCTCCCTCAAATTCCCTCCCTCCCCCAGCTTGGCTACAGGGCAGCCTGTGTGTGAGCAATGGCCGTGGTGCTCCGGCCTCACAGGGAGGAAGCAAAGCCCTGAGGCGGGGGGGAGGGGGGGGCCGGACCCAGCTGCCTGGACACCCAGAAAGCCACAGACGCCTCCTTGCCCAGGGGAGACCAGAGGTGGGGGTGGGGGTGGAGGACCCAGGCTTGCTTTCAGGGGCTCCCTCTTGGGAAAACCAAGCACGCCCACGTGTACTGATACTAATTAAAACAATTTAATAGGGATGAGCATGGGTGGGAATGGGGACAGTGGAGGTTCCAGGGAGACCCAGGAGTGAGGGACACAGCAGGAGAACCAGGGAGGTGGGTAAATGCAGCTTCCACGGCCAGCTGCCGCTGGCGAGCTCAGCCACAGCCTCTCCCAGAGCGGGCAGGGCAGGAGGCTGGCCTTCCCCGCCTCACCCAGGTGCAGCCTTAGGACCAAGCCGCTTTCTTCCTCCAAGCCTCAGGCTCATGGAGCCAGGACAGGCAACAGCTGTAGCCGCAGAAGGGGCCAGGGACCTCCTCCCAGGCGCTCTGCTAGGTGGTGGCAGGACAGCCTCAGGCTGAGCCGGCTGCTTGGGGAGGGCCCCAAGGGAGGTAGGACTCTGATGGACGCGTGGGGAGTTTTCCTGGAAGGGCACCAAGCAGCGGGACAAAACCGTCCAGACAAGCAGGGAGGTCACCGAGCGCCCCAGGGCGCCTTCAGAAGACGAAGGAGGTGGCAGCGGCGCCCGCGGGGCTGAGCGCTCGCGCGGCCTGGGCCAGGCTGTCCCGGGCCTGGCGGTCCAGGTCGTGGCACTCCTGCAGTGTGTCCTGGAACTGGCGGCAGGCCTCCTCCAGGATGGAGCTGCTGCGCGGGGGCCAGGCCTCCCAGTAGCCAGGCTGCACCCAGGGCTGGGCCTCCGCAGGCTGGGGGCCAGGGTCGCCAGGGTCAGGGCTCAAGGAGCTGTCGAGGTCCCGGCACAGCTGGTAGAAGTCGCTGCCGCGCCCACTCACGCGCTCGCCATCGAGGACTTTCAGGCCGGGCAGCAGCTCGCGCACTGAGGCCCAGTAGCAGGGGCTGGTGCACAGCGGGTTGCTGAGCCGTGCCAACGGGTCTCGGAGCCGCAGGCGCTCCAGACCCTGTAGCCCCGCCAGGCACTGCAGCTGTGCGGGCCCAGCCAGCAGGTTGCCCGCGGCATTAAGACGCTGCAGGTTCTCGCAAGCGGCCAGGGGCTCCAGGCTCGTCAGCCGGTTGTCGGCCACGTTGAGCACGGCCAGCTGCCGCAGGGAGGCCAGCGGTCCCAGCTGGGTGAGCGCGTTGCCCGACAGGTCTAGCCACTCGAGGCCCAGGCAGTCCCCCAGGCAGCCCAGGCCCACCAGTCCCAGGCCCCGCAGCTTGAGCAGCAAGATGGACTCCAGGGCAAACTCGCCCGAGCGCGCCTTGAGCAGCTGGGGCGTCACGTGCACCCCCTCAGCCTCTCCCGACTTCTCGCCCCGAGGCTCCATGAGACCAAGTGGGTCTGGGGGGCCGGGGGTGAGGCAGCTGCGATGTAGGTGCCGCTGGCGGTCAGCGGGCTGCTCACCCCACGGGTTGCCTCCTCCACTCGGCCTGGGCCAGGGTTGGACACGTCTCCTACACCCTCACTCGAGGGCCGGCAGGTCCCTAAGGAGAGACAATCGAACAGTGAGTGGGCCTCTGAGCACCACAGACCTGCAGCAGGGGACACGTCCGTGACCACCAGTCCCCTGCCGCCAGGGTTAGCTGCCTAGCAGGACCGGAGGACTCCAGCCCAAGGCGCAGGAGGGCCAAGACCCCACAGCAGGAACTGGCCAAGCAAAGGCCCCCACCTGAGGGGGTCCCAGATGAAGTTCAGGCCCGACGTTACAATCCCTCCACGGCCCCCAGTGTGCACAATCTCATTCCTTTCCTTTTTTGGTAACTGCTCGTGAGTATCACAGATTGAGACGTTTCTTCTCAAACCCTTTCAATCTATTTTTGAATAGACACAGGCCCCCAGAGTCACCAATCTCCTTTGCTTCCTTCCTGGGAATGCCCTGCTTTTGCAAACACAGCTGAGAGCACATGGGCCTTGCCTTATGCCCTCCAAGGTGTTCTCGACTCGATTTTTTTCAACATCAGCAATGAACTCAAAATGGGTTCAGGGTTCCATGGTCCACCCTGGTGGCAGCTGTGGGGGCTGAGCGCCCAGCCTTCAGTCCTAGACGAGGAAGCTGGGGTTGACGGAGTGAGTGGCAGCACCACCAGGCCCCATGCCTTTGCTCCCCTGACCCCTGCCCGACAAGACCAGCACTTCACTCTGGCCTCAACAGAATGTCCCTTCCCATAAGCCAGAGAGCATGGTTCCAGCCAAAAACATGACGCCGTTTCCCAAGTAGGCAAAGAGGGGCTGGAGAGGGAAGGCAGAACAGTCCGGGAAGCCGTCCTGGAGGCAGGGGCAGGGTGGCCCCAATGCTGTCTCCGGAAAAGGGGAGGGAGGGGACTTCCAGGCGGCCAGTGGCCTTGGGACGGGCAGTGACCCAGGGGCCACCAAAAGCCCAGAGCCCAAGGGAGGCGGCCCAGGGGGAGGAGCGGCTGCCATGCCAGAGGAGCACAGAAGGGTCAGGGTTCAGGCAGAGAGGAAAACCACCAGAGACCTCTGTTCCAAGTGGCAGCTCCCCAACCTGCAGACCAGCCAGGCGCAGGCCAGACAGGGTGGTGCCTGGGGAGAACCACGGGGCCATTCACTCCTGCTGTTTACAAAGCCCGGGTCTCCAGGGCCGTGGTCAGGCTCCCAGGCTGTGTCTCCATAGCAATGCCACTTCTCATCCCCACCAAGGAAACCAGACCCAGAGCTCCTCCCACACCCCCTAGGAAGCTGTGGGGGCTGCCAACACATCCCACCCCCACCCCACCTCTAAGAAGGCGGTCCCACATCTTTAATCTTCAGCAGCCCAGCTCTGCCTTCATTTCTAGCAAAGTTTCTGTCCCAAAGCACGGAGGTACCTGATGAGAAGCCTGGCTCACTCTGCGGAAGCGTCTGCTAGGGTTTGCTTGTAAGCAGCGTGGCGATGGGGTCACAGCTGCATCAGGTTAAACCTGATCTGGCCCACAGGGCGGGGGGCACGTGAAGGGCACTGGAGTCCTGCCATAAATGCAGGAGCCAGAGGCCAGGCCCCCGCGGCAGTTAGGGAGCCACAGAGAGGGAGGACGCGGCCTCGGAGCTGGCCATGTGACCGATGCCCAGGTCCATCTCAGGCATGTGGGTGCAGAAAGGATGAGGGGTGGGGTGCCGATGGCGCCAGCCTCAGGAGGCCGGCTTGAGTCCAGGCAGACGGGGTCCGAGCGCCGCCCGGGAGCGAGGTGTTGCCTCTGCCATGTGTCCATCTCCCACCCACAAGCTGCGACCATCCAAACATCTGGGGGATCAAACTGCCCCTGGTGGGGCACAGCTGCTCCAGAGCCCGAGCCCCCGAGCTCAGGACCCTCAAGGCTCTCACCCCTGCCTTCCGCCCGCCTCCTCGCACACCCCCTGCCACTCCAGTCCAGGTTTCCCTTCTCCAGCAATGTGGAGAAGCCGCTGGGGGTGACGCCACACCAAAGAGTGCCTCTCCTGAGAGCTGACCAAGGGATGGCGGCACCGACCAATAATATGTGGCCCCCAGGACAGCCCACCTCCCACCCCCACACACATGCCTCCCAGCAGCAGGGGAGAAGACGCCACCTGAGCAGAGAGTGGAGGTGACTCCAGCTCACGCTGTTGCAAACACTGAACACAAGCCACTCAAGGCTTTCTTCAAGAAGGAGCCACGTGACCCTGCTCACACGAGCACACAGCAGACTGACTAGTACCGAGGGTTACAATCTCAAGGGAGAGAGTTCACGGAGGCTGCTGAGCAAAAACGATTACCATGGATTTCTCCTGCTGCCTACCGTTCTCAGTAACTTCTGAATGTCCTGCAGTGAACTAGCCACAGTGACTTGGCGGGGAAGAGGGGACAGGTTTCCGGGGCTCGCCCCCATGGCCGGTGCCAAAGTGCAGGTTAGCCTGCTGCCTCCCAGCCTCCACCACCTTCCCTCCTCAGAGCCCGGCTCCCAGCGGCCCAGCGCCTCAGAAGAGCTGGATTCACGGCTCGTGGGACAGACAGGCCCTCCAGCCTCACCCTTTCACCTTCTCCCACCCAATCCCACCAGCACTGGGGCTCACACGCCCCCAGGGCCTGCGCCCGGCCCTAAAGGAACTCTGGCCAGTGGGTACCAGAACACATGCCCTTTCTGGCTTCCTGAGACCACTGTCACTGTACAAACAAGAAACCCTGAGGTTCCCAGCAGCCTGGAAACAAACTACAGGTAAGAACGGCCGTGAGAGGAGTCTCAGGTCTGCTCCACCACACGCCTGCCTGCAGGAGCTGGGCAGTCCAGCCCCCTAGGGCTCTGGCACCCAGGATGCCCTGGAACAGATGGAGCCGAAGGAGACCGGCAGGTGCATGGGCACGTCCCTCTTGAGGTGGCTGCTGTATCTTTGGGGCTCTTTCCTTTGCCAGGAAGGGCAGCTGAGAGCATTCCCCGCGGCGCCCCCACCTCCCCAGCCCCAGCCCCTCTGAGAAAGCCACCCTCCAGGGCCGTCACAGCCAACACAGGCCCTGCGTGTGGGCCCTCCCTCCCCGCCAACGCTTTAAAGGGGCACTGCAGCCATACACCGGGCGGGACGGCTCGAGTCACTGAGGAACACGGCCCACCTTTCCACACACACGCCACTGGCAGTAACGCAAGCAGTGGGCAGATGGAAAACGGCTTCTCCCTGAAAACAAAACTGGCAACCTGGCCAGAACTGAGAAACCGTCCTCATTCTTCTCAAAGAGGCTTCAGAGTTTGGCCATCCTAGGACAGGACGCTCTGCCCACTTCTCTCATCTAGGTAGCCATCCCCCGGGGCAGCTTTCTGGGGCTTCTGAACACTCAAGACTCCCAGCTCTGCCCCTCCTCAGCCAGGTCTCCGTGGGGGGGAAATGAGGGTGGGGGGCGTCTAGCTGGAGAAATGCTCCAGGTTGGTCTTCAGAAGAAGATGCTTAACTGTCTCCACCAGGAGCAGGGAGTCGTAGTCCATGATGGTGGGGCTGCCCAGGGAGGCAAAGATGCTTGCCAAGGAGGCGCTTGTCGGCAGGAGAAGGACAGGACAGATAGGTGGTGGCCAGTCTCGCCAGGGCTGGCCAGATGTCCCGCCGCTTCTTTCAGTAAGCCAAGGTGTCCTCCTGGGCACCCACGGTCTCATTCTCACACAGGTGCTTGATGATGAAGCTAGCCAGGTGGCTCTCCATGGAGAGGGAGGCATCGCTCCACGCAGAGGCCAGCCAACCCCACGCTCTCCAGCCGCTCCAACAGGCTCCTCTCGCTCTGGCCCAGGAGCAAGGACCCGGAGGAGGGGGGCCGGCCTCTCTGCACTGGCTCCCCCAGGCCCTTCCATTCTGCCCTGGGGCTCCTAGCTCCTCTGTTGCTAAGGGTGGCCTCCACCCGCCCAGCCTAGGGGCCCTGCAGGGAAGGGGAAGGTGGCACGGGCTATTCAGACAGCATGAGCTCCTTCACCTTGTACACGAGAGCCTGCTTCCAGTGGTCCGTGTTCGCCCCCTCGGGGAGGATGGTCTCGAGCCTGCCCTTGAACCGGGGGTCTAGCAGGGTCCTCGCGGTGGAAGAGCTCGGTAAGCTGGTGGTCCGTGGAGAGCTGCACGGGCCAGGCCCTCGGCCGGCCGCACAGCTGCGCCCATCTCCCGGGCGCTCCGTTCCTCTAAGTGCCTGCGCTCTGCTCCAAGGAGACATGCTGGTAGCGCAGCCGGCGGCGGCACCGGGCGGAACGCGGCCTGGGCGGCGTGCGCCTCCGCGGCCGCCATCCAGAAGAGCCGTGGGCGCAGGACCGGGCTGTCGGTCAGGCTCCAGGAGGTGGCCTGGAGACAGGGCGGCCCCCGCCTTGCCCAGCCGCTGCTTCTCGTAAACTCGCGTGGCTGCCGCTGCTGCACCACCAGCCACTCCAGCCGGCGATGCGCGGACACCCTGTGGTCCGTGGAAGTTTCTCACCAGGAAGCCCGGGCGAGGGGAGAGGGGTCCGAGAGCCACAGGCCGAGCTGTCCCCGCAGCCTGTCCTCCGGAGCGCGGCCCAGGGGCAGGCCGCGGACCCCGAGCACCGCCTGCCTCCTCGGGCTCCCCCACGCCCCCTGCCGGCCCCTCGGTGGGCAGTGACACCCACGGAGTCCACGTCCTCGGGCTGGCTGCCACGGAGACGGTGAGGTAGACTCGGACGCCCTCGGCCCCTCACCTGCTCACCCACTGCCTCGTGGAGCAGGGGCTCTGCTTTGTGGGAGAGGAAGGCCGGAGGCGGTAGCAAGGGTCCCCCGGCGCCACGAACCTCCTGAAAGGGTGGAGACCAGACAAAGGAGAGCAGCAGGGCTGGGCTAGAGGAGCTCCGCGGTGTTCTGGTTCCAGGCCCGGGCCTGGGTCTGCTTGGGGGGCATACATGCCACCTGGGTCCTGCCCGACCACCGTCAGGGGAGCGGCAGAGTCATCTCTGGGGGAGGGGAGCAGGTTGGGGAGGCCCACGCGGAATCACCTATCCCTCTCTATCCTTCAGAGGCGAGGCATCGGGTGCTGGCGTGGTGACGGCAGCCCACAGGGATGCGGCTGCTGGCCCACCAAGGCCAGGCCCTTCTGCTGCTTCTCGGGTGGCCCTCCCCACTATCCCCCCGGGCCTCCCGCCTCCAGCCCCGTGCTTCCCTGCCAAGTGATGGGGCAGATGCGAGCATTGGGGCTGACCCTTCACTTTGCCGGGCCTGATGCTCAACTGGCATGGGGTGCGGGTGACCCAGCGGACATTCCTGCAAGTTGACAGTAAAGAAGCACCTCACATCAGGCGAGGGCCGCCAACCCGGGGACAGCCTGGGTGCCCAGCCCTTGGCCTCAGCCTGCGCGGTTCTCCCTGGCTTCTGCGGGCACAGCAGTTTCGGGGCCAGGCGGCCACTCCCTCCCACCAGGAAGCCAAGTGTCTCTTCTTCCGCTTCTTGAGGTGACGTGCCTCTCTGGCCAAATGGGCTATGAGGATGCCAGCCGACCTCGCCTCCTCACCCTCGCTGGGCTGGCCTGCCTCCAGCCTGTCCGGCCTGGCCAGGGCTGAGCATTGGGTCCTCCGCCTCATACCGTCTGGGGCCTTACCACCTGCACACCTTCTCCCCCTGCTGCACAGGGCACTCTGCCCTGGCGCAGACAGGAGGCCATGGGGCCCGGAGTCTCTCCTTCAGGGTGGGCATGACAATCTGCAGAGGGGGCAGCCAAGCCAGGCCCAGGCCTCCCCAGGCAGTGGGCCCCTGTGTCCTCACTGAGGACACCAAGGCCCAGGAGACCTCCCTTCTGCCCCTCCTGGAAAGCCTGGTCAGGCGCGGGGACCCACAGGCTGCTGGGCAGAGGGCAGGTTCTCTTCCTCTGCTGGGAAGGGTCCCTCCCAACCATCTTCTGGGCACTGGAGCTTCTGTTCTTCCGGGGGCCACTGCTGGCCTTCTCCTCTACGTCTGCAAACTCAAGCTTGACCTCAGTCTCTGGAGGTGCTGCCTGGCACCCTGGCCGAGTCCACAAGAGGCGTTAGTAGCTCTGGCATTGAACTTGGAGCCGGGAAGAGCCAGAATGGCGGGTGGGGTCACGGGTCTAGTCCTGGAGGAGTCAGCACACATCAGGGGGCTCTTGCCCCACGGATCCTGACGTCTGCTTCTTGCAGGGCTTTCTGGCTTTTTCTACTTCTGACATGCCTGGGGGCTTGGGGCAGTGAGAACATGGGCCCGGGCTGGAAGGCAAGCGGAAGAGGATGGCTCTCGTCTAGTGGGCTCTCTACCATGGGCACCATTGCGGGGGGACGTGAGGCCAGAGGTGGGGAGAAGGGAGCGCCGGAAGACCTGAGGAGTTGTGACCACCAAAGATCAATCCCAGGACAGAGCTCTCCAGACCCCACCCTCCTTGGCGAGGGAGGCCTGACATTCACTCTTCCGGGCCCAGCGGAACCGCGGCCCTCGGCACCTGAGTGGTGTCTGTGTCCATTTTCTTTGCCACGCTAATGCTGTTTCTTTTTTTCCCAGTGTTTATCCAGAACCTAGTACGCACTTAACAACGTTTCTGTGTGCTGGATACAGTATACAGTAGGCAAGGCCCCTGCATGCAGGTGGGCCCCCAGGCTGGCGGGAGAGGCAGACGTGAATGAAACTCTCACTCACACGACAGGAAGAGAGCCCCAGTGCGGGCTGTACGGGGGCACCTCGGGGCTGTGGGACCCCGGGGGGCTGACCTCACCACGACGTAGGGCTCCAAGGCGCCGGGCAGGCTTCCCAGGGAGAGCCATGGGTGCCCACACTGTCAGCGAGGCCATGGGAGCAGAGGGGGCTGGGCTCAGCGTCCAGGGCACCCACGGGGCCCAGGAAAGCAGGGGCATCACTCGGTCCTGCGGAGCGAGGCAGCCTGAGGCTTCCCAAGCTCCGTCAGGGCACAAAGGACGGGGCAGCTCCTGACGGTGGTGACTCAGGCCTCCAGCATCTCCTCCCCTCAGAGCCCGCTCTGCTCTGGGTCTGGCCCCCACCACTCCCTGGCGCTGCCCCCCACCGACCCCAAGGCCCCCGGTGACCCCGACTCCTCTGCACCAGCCCCACTCACCCCATCCTCTCGGCTCTGGACAGCACGGTCTCCTTGGCTTCCTGTCACCGGAGACTCCTTCCCAGCCTCTGCCCTGCTCCCTCGTCCTCTGCCTGCCCCTTAATGGCATTTCCTTGTCTCTCCTACCACGCCCTCCCACCGACTGGGCCCCTCCACACCACCGAGCAAGCGAGCGCTGCAACCCCCAACCCTGCCTGGCTCACGACCCCCTCGAGGGCTGCCCCTTGCCCACTCTGCCTGCAGTCAGCTCAAACCAGGGCACAGACTCCAGTTCACCCAGACGCTCAGAACCCACACCCAGGCACCGTCCTCAACCCCTCCGCACCCCCACATTGATTTTCCTGGAGATGAGATCAAATTCAGGGCTGCTCTCAAAAGAAAAGAGGCACGAAGAAGTCAGAGATGAAATATGCAGAAAGGAGAAAAGAAAATGAGAGGGAAGGTGAAAGGCCAGCAAGCGAGGATGTGTCTCCCGGGAAAGAGAGGGTTCAGAGGAGGATGGCGGATCCGCCCCGGGCACCTGAGGAGGAGGTGCGCACGTTCCTCCAGCCCAGAGCGAGACGCAGGCTAACCGAGATTTAAGCCAGGACGTTCTGACTCGGTAATGTGAAACGTTCAGAAGGGCCATCAGGGATGGCAGGATGGCCTTCACTGGTGACGAGCTTGCTGGGCAGCTCAAGGGAGGTTCGGCCGTGAAAGCGGGTGGACAGCTCGACACCAAGGAGCCCTGTCCAGCGGGAGAGGCCTCAGGAGAACCAAGAGGAAACTGCCCCAGCCCATCACTCGACAACCAAGTCAGCCACCACCACACCGGGCGCCTGGAGCCCACTGGAGGGGATGCTGCGGAGGGGCCCAGTCGAGGCACAGATGAAGGGCCAGATGCTGTTGTGGTCCAGAAGAAGGGCTCTAGATGTCAGAACCAAAACGGACTCACCTCTGCTCTTATTTTGACTGAAGAAAAGGAAACCCAGAGCAGAAACATAATGCTCTGTGGCACAGCAGAGGACCGGAGCGGTCTGCCAGTTCCGTCGCTCTTGGGCCCGCAGAGCAGGGTACTGGAGGCAGGCCTGTGTCCTGCCTGCGCTCACGGATGAGGGCAGAGAAAAGCATAACACCTGTGAGTCAGGCTGCAGCCCAGGGCACACCCCAACGCCTTCACCCGAGGGCCCAAGTGGACCCCAGGGCACCAATCCTGTTCCGTCCCCGACCAGCCTCGTCCCACCAGTCTGTCTGTATCCTGCGGACACCTTTGATCCACTTGACTATTTAACAAAACTTCATCAGTATCTACTGTGAGCCAGCACTGTGCCCTAAACATACACACACAGGAGAGGAACTGTCAGCTGGCACACGGGGCTCAGGATGACAAGACAGCTTGGGAACAGCGAGGCAAGCGGGGCGAGCACTGCAGAGCCCAGGCGGGCTGCCCAATAGGCACACCGAGTCTATGACACTGGAGTTTAGTGCTGTCTCCGGAGGGTGGCTCCCCAGGGGCTACTGCTTGAGGAACCCCATCTCCAGACAGAGCCCTGGGCGGATCAGGAACCCGGCGGCACCCACAATAAAGCGCCCCTTTCTCTCCACCGAAGCACAGCAGGATGAGAGCTGCGGAAAGCCGGCCGGCCTCGAGTCTACACGAATCCAAAGTGTGAAATTTAGAAAGAAAGTCATCCACAAACTCCAGGAATTTGGTTATTAGTGAGAGGTTGTTTGTGACACGTCTCATAACAGCTGACACACGCACCTTCAAGGATGATGACAAGATGGACAGTCTGGGGCTGAGCTGGGGGGTGGGGGGAGACCCCATAGAGGCAGGCCTGGCCCTGAGAAGCGAATGGGGGGCAGGGGGGAGGAGGAGCAGGTGATGGCGGTGGGACTGCAGGTGAAGGGACAGTTTGGAGAGCCATGGAGGGGGCAGGTGTGCTTGGGCCGCTGCGTGGAGGAGGAGGGGACACACAGGGCCTCCCCAGTGGTCCTCCCCACTAACCCAGATCAGTCACAGATGTGGCGATTTTAAGGTTCTCCTGCAACAAGTCTTCAGGAGTAGACGTGACAGGTACTGAGCTAAAGATGCAGATCCATGGAAAAGTCCCCATAGAAACGGAGGGAAAACACTGGCAGAAGAGAGGGGAGGGTGGTTGCCCAGGCAACACACTGTGGGGAGGGTAGAGGAGGAGCAGTCTCCAAAGGTGCCCGACGGGCAGAGGGCAGAGGGCAGAGAAACACCTAAGTGATGTTAGGGAGGGCCAAGGGAAGCCCTTCCAGAAAGGACAGACAGGGTCACTTCAGTGGGATGAAGTGGCTGGAGCCCCCGGCTATGCAGTGAGGAGCAGGGGGTGCAGGCGCTTGCAGTGTCAAAGGGTTAGGAGGGGAAAGGCTTAGCTCCATCTCAAGACAGAGCAAAGGTGCAGTGGGAAGATAGTGAGGACTGGTGGCAGGGGCCTCCGGAAGGTGAGGGGCTCAAGGCACAGGTGTGTGGGGCGGGGGGAGGTGGAAGGGGTTATCCTCAGAGACAAGAAAGAATCTATTTTTTTTTTCCCCCGACACAGCAAAGAAGGATGCTGTGGTGGCAGGCAAGTCCTTGAGGGTAAGGGGAGGACCCAGGCAGTTTATGCCCAGGACCCTACAGACTCCCAAGGGGAAGCCATATACTCAGAGAAGCAGCAACCTGCTGGCTGAGCCTGAGGCAGGCGGGGCCTCGGCACTTAACACAGGCACTGGCTCCACGGATCAGAGGTTTCCTCACCACCTTCACCAGTGGCTTCCCAGGTGGCTCAGGAGTAAAGCATCCACCTGCCCAGGCAGGAGACGTGGGTTCAATCCCTGGGTCAGCAAGATCCCCTGGAGAAGGAAATGACAACCCACTCCAGTACTCCTGCCTGGACAATCCCACGGACAGAGGAGCCTGTTGGGTTACAGTCATGGGGTCAAAAAGAGTCAGACATGCCTTAGCACCTGAAAAACAACTCTTACCAGGCCTTTTCCCACGCGCAAGCCCAGAAGGAAAGGGGCCACTTTTCTATTTCTCCTAGGCCTGCCTCACCCCAGCGCCTTGTTTGCAACTCAGCCTACCTTGGGCATTCAGGACCTATGCCAGAGAGACGTCTTCACTCTGCTCAGTCACCAGCCCCTACCTCTGTCAGCCCTCTGTCAGCCCGTGCACTGGGCGGGTGGAGGGTGGGAGGGGGTGGTGCCAGCCCATCCCTGCCAGACCTGCAGGGGACTTCAAAGCACTGGATGAGCCTTCAAGTCCCAGGCTTCTCATTCCCCTGCCCACTCAAGCTAGGAGGAGATGAAAGATGGTGAAGAAGAGGATGGGACTAGAGGAACACATGGATGTAAAAGCCTAGAGCAAACCACCGTACATTTCTGGCTTTGGTCCCAAGTGCACACTTGGTTTACACGCAAACCCTAAAGGAGAGGCTTGAAACAAACATGCATCATTAGATTTCATCATATGCAAAAAGTGACACAAAATGAGGTGTTTTAAACTACACACACTTGGGTCTTTTCTGGAAGGCTGCTCTCCATAGTGGATTGAGAGCATCAAGTTCCAGAGCCAGTCTATGGGGGCTTAAATCCTGCCTGTGGGCGAAGAGCTGTGTTCCTCCCGCTACTGAGCCTCGGTTTCCCGTCTACACAACAGCGAGAACAGCACCTGCCTCACCGGCTTGTGAAGGATTAGTGACGTTCGGTTCAGGTCAGTTCAGTCTCTCAGTCGTGTCCGACTCTTTGGGACCCCATGGACTGCAGCACGCCAGGAATCTCTGTCCATCGAGGCAGTGATGCCATCCAGCCATCTCATCCTCTGTCGTCCCCTTCTCCTCCCGCCCTCAATCTTTCCCAGCATCAGGGTCTTTTCCAATGAGTTAGTTCTTCGCATCAAGGTATCGAACGACAGTTTCAGGCATAGACTGACTGATGGACATGAGCCCTCTGTCCAGCGCGGGCTCTGAAGACCGGGGAGACCGGGCCCCCCGCTGGGCCGAGGTCAGGACAAGCCGCCTCAGCCCCTGGAATCCAGGGACCGCCACGCCCACTCCCCGGCTTACCTACTGCCGAGTCAGGCCCGCCGGCAGGACCGACAGAGACGGGACGCCGGCGCCGCTCCACCGGCAACCGGCCGCGGCCCCGCAGCTGGGAGCAGGGCGCCGCCACCCACGCCCTCGCGCAGCGCAGCAGCGGGACCTACCAAGAGGCGCCCAGGGCCCAGCACAGCCAAGGGGGAGGAGTCCAGGTTCCGGGGTGGACTTCCGGAAGCGACAGCCCAAGGGATCCTCCGGGCCCACCCACGTCCCGAGGCTCCTACGTTCCTCCTGCCGGCAGTCAGCAGGGAGTGCGCAGGCGCGGCGGGCCCCGGCCGGAAACGGTGGGGTCCCGCCGGCTCCTCCGCCGGAAGTCGCTCACTGCTCTGCCCAGATAGACTTTGCTCTAGTTTAACGGTGCTAGTTTGGAGGGGTCGGGGAGGGACTTGTTTGCTTGTTTATAATCGTGCTAGTTTAACTCTATGGTCTTGGAAAAAGCGCTGGCATGAGCTTTGGGCCGATAGCGACCAAGTCTTCCTTTTCCACTGGCCGATCCCCAAGGTCCCTTCCACCCCGGGGCCTTTAACCCACCTGAACTTGACTTTTGTGCATGATTTGAGACGGGGAGTTCATCTGACCTTTTTTCCATTTAGAGAGCTGATCCTCCTGCAGTGTATATTGCTTCCGCACTGATTACTTCTGCCCCCTACCCCCGCCTTCTTTCACTCCCATAGGCATAGGGATCTATTCCTAGCCTCCACATTCTAATGCATTTTTATTCTATACTGATAGTCTCTCCCTGCAGGAATACATTTCTGGTTTTTAAAGGTATGATTTAGATCCAATCAATGTCCCAATTTTAAGTGTGCATTGCAGTGGATTTTGACAAATATGTTCACCTGCAGAACCACCTTCGCAATCAGAGTACAGGGTATTTCTATCCACACATACATCCAGTAATAATAAAGTAATAAACCACTTCACCTTTTCCCAATGAACCTTCCACCCTGTGCCCCAGGTAAGAGCTAATATGCCATCTGTCATGAAAGACTAGGTTTACATTCCCGGCTGCTTCATAAAGATGGCACTACACGCTATGCAGTTTTTATGTATAGCCTCTTAGGCTTAACACAATGTTTCCGGGATTCAGCCATGCTGATGTATGAATCAGGAACTCATTCATTTTTATTGCTGAGTAGAATTCCTTTATATGAATGTAGCATAATTTGTTTACCCATTTACCCTTTTGAAGACTTGGATTCTTTTCGATTTTAGGATATCACAAATAAAACTGCTATGAACAGACCTGTCTTTGTGAGGGTAGAGGTTTTCATTTATCTTTGGTAAGATAGGAGTGACCATGGTGGGGGTCTATGGCAAATCATGCTTAACTCTGTAAGAAACTGCCAAACTATTCTCCAAAGTGTTTGTGCCATTTTATATTCCTAGGAACAATGTTCAAATTGCCTCCAAATCCTCATCAGCACTGTATTGTCAGCCCTTTTCATTTTAGTCATTTGCATTTCCAGGTGAATAATAATGGTGATTACATTTTCAGGTGCTTATTTGCCATTTATCCGTCTTCTTTTGTGAAGCGTGGTTGCAAATTCTTTGCCTACTTTAAAACATTGGGTTTGTCTTACTGTTGAATTCTTTATATATTTATATTTGGCTAAGTTCATTATATATTCTGGATATATGCACTGCAGATATTTTCTCCAAACTTTCTTAACAATGTTTCGAAGACCAGTAGTAGCGATGGCACTGTCTGATCTCACCACCATCACCCCCACACAGAGGAACCAGAGATCAAATTGCCAACGTCTGTAGGATCATAGAAAAAGCAAGAGAGTTCCAGAAAAACATCTATTTGTGCTTTACTGACTACACCAAAGCCTTTGACTGTGTGGATCACAACAACCTGGAAAATTCTTCAAGAGATGGGAATACCAGACCACCTTACCTGCCTCCTGAGAAATCTGTATGCAGGTCAAGAAGCAACACTTAGAACTAGACAGGGAACAACCGACTGGTTTCAAACTGGGAAAGGAGTAAGTCAAGGCTGTATATTGTCACCATGCTTATTTAACTTATATGTGGAGTATATCATGTGAAATGCCAGACTGGCTGAAACACAAGCTGGAATCAAGATTGCCCAGAGAAATATCAATAACCTCAAATATGAAGATGACACCACCCTTATGGCAGAAAGCGAAGAGGAACTAAAGAGCCTCTTGATGAGGGTGAAAGAGGAGAGTGAAAAAGCTGGCTTAAAACTCAACATTCAGAAAACAAAGATTATCACTTCATGGCAAACGGATGGGAAAACACTGGAAACAGTCACAGACTTTCTTTTCTTGGGTTCCAAAATCACTGCAGATGGTGACTGCAGCCATGAAATTAAAAGACTCTTGCTCCTTGGAGGAAAAGCTATGATAAACTGAGACAGCATATTAAAAAGCAGAGACATTACTTTGCCAACAAAGGTCCATCTAGTCAAAGCTGTATTTTTCCAGTAGTCATGTACAGATGTGAGAGTTGGATCATAAAGAAGGCTGAGCACAGAAGAATTGATGCTTTCAAACTGTGGTGTTGGAGAAGACTCTTGAGAGTCCCTTGGACTGCAAGGAAATCAAAACAGTCAATCCTGAAGGAAATCAGTCCTGAATATTTATTGGAAGGACTGACACTGAAGCTCCAATACTTTGGCCACCTGCTGTGAAGACCTGATTCATTGGAAAAGACCCTGATGCTGGGAAAGACAAGGCAGGAGGAGAAGGGGACCACAGAGGATGAGATGGTTGGATGGCATCACCAACTCAATGGACATAAGTTTGAGCAAGTTCCACGAGATAGTGATGGACAGGGAAGCCTGGCGTGCTGCAGTCCATGGTGTCCCAAAGAGGCATGACTGGACGACTGGACAACAACAACCACACTGATATAAAATTTAATAATGGGGCACCTGGGTGGGGGCAGCTGAGGTGAGGGGATGGAGGGGAGCTCTCTGTACTTTCTGCTCAGTTTTTCTGTGAAATTAAAACTACTCTGAAAAATAAAGTCTATTAATTTTTTAAAGTGACAGCAGCAGGGTTATTTGGATTAGGAATCAGAGACCTTGTGATCTGTGTTTAAATGATCTAACTCTGAGCCACTATTATCTAAAAAGCATCTTTCCACCCATAGCACAGCCAGTCACCCAGATGTTTGTGGCTTCCAGAACCTGGGGGTCTGCCCCATGGCAGAAGAACGACTTTCCCACCAGGTCTTCTTCCCACCCTCTCCCTCCTTGCTTCTGGCCCTGTCGAGGGCACTGGCTTTGATAATCATATGTGCATGCTAAGTCGTTTCAGTCGTGTCTGACTCTTTGCGACCCCATGGACTATAGCCCGCCAGGCTCCTCTGTCCATGGGATTCTCCAAGCAAGAACACTGGAGTGGGTTGCCATGCCCTCCTCCAGGGGATCTTTCCGTCCCAGGGATTGAACCTTCATCTCTTAGTCTCCTGCATTGGCAGGCAGGTTCTTTTATCACTTGCACCACCTGGAAAGCCCACGTTCAGGCAAAATGCGCTTGAGAATCATCCAGTGTCATCTCTCCCCAAATGTGTCTGATCGGGTAGATAGTGCTGGTTGGGTAGGAAGAGCAGAGAATGTGTTGTTTTTCAAATAAAAGTATTCAGATTCGTCCCGAGTCTGCAGGACACAGCTGCTAATTCAGTTGGCTCCTTGGACCTTCCTAACTACTTGAAAAGAGAAATAATAATATAAATAGCAATTGGAAGAGCTTACCAAACACACACAGCTCTTAAGGTCAAGACAAAGCCTCTAACGCTGGATGAGGAAAACTTCCAACCATTTCCTGAGTCAGAAGATGACCTTTCCTACCTTTCCTCTCCTCTCCTTACTCCTTCCATGTTCAGTTTGCTAAGCCCCCCTGGAGGAAAGTAGCCTAATTTAAAAAGCCTCCCAACAAGCGGGGTTGGGGGTGGAGGTGAAGGTTGGTGGTACTGAGATCTAATCTACAGTGACCACGTGTGTAGTCTCCAGATGGAAAGAAAATCAGCAGGGGGCACACCGGATTTGAACCGGGGACCTCTTGATCTGCAGTCAAATGCTCTACCCCTGAGCTATACCCCCAGACCATTCTAGGTTCTGAACTAGCACCAATTCACTATGTCATAACACCCAGGTATACAGTTGATGGCAATCACCATCCATTCTCCGAGAGCCAGTGGGAACCTGTAGAACAGCATCCCTCAGTAATGCCCTCTGGTCTCCAACCTCCCCTGCGCCTCCCACAGAATACTTCTTGGATGATTTCTCTACAGACTATGTCAGCTGTTTTGTTTTTTTCTTCCATGTGAAACTAATTATCTCATCCATATACTTTTTGTCCTGTAGGTTTATACCTTTTTACTGCTTTATTATCGTTGTTGTTCAGTTGCTAAGCTGTGTCCAACTTTTTGCGACCACACGGATTGCAGCACACCAGGTTTCCCTGTCCTTCACCATCTCCTCGAGTATGCTCAAACTCATGTCTAGTGAGTCAGTGATACCACCCAACCATCTCATCCTCTGTTGTCTTCTCCTCCTCTCCTCAATCTTCCTAAGCATCAAGGTCTTTTCCAGTGAGTCAGCTCTTTGCATCAGGTGGCAAAGTATTGGAGCTTCAGCTTCAGCATCAGTCCTTTCAATGAATATTCAGGGTTGATTTCCTTCAGGGTTCACTGGTTTGATCTCCTTGTAGTCCAAGCAACTCTCAAGAGTCTTCTCCAGCAATCACAATTAAAAACCATTAATTCTTTGGCACTCAGCCTTCTGTGGTCCGACTCTCACATCCAGACATGACTGCTGAAGAAACCAAAGCTTCAGCTATACAGACCTTTGTTGGCAAAGTGATGTTCTGCTTTTTAATATGCTATCTAGGTTTATCATAGCTTTCCTTCCAAGGACCAAGTGTCTTTTAATGTTGTGGCTGCAGTCACTATCTGCAGTGATTTTGGAGCCCAAGGAGATAAAGTCTGTCACTGTTTCCACTTTTTCCCCATCTATGTATCATGAAGTGATGGGACTGGATGCTACAATCTTAGTTTTTAGGAATGTTGAGTTTTAAGCCAGTTTTTTCACTCTAACTGTTGTTTCTTGACCTGAATACAGGTTTCTCAGGAGACAGGTAAGTTGGTCTGGTATTCCCATCTCTTTAAGAATTTTCCACAGTTTGTTGTGATACACACAGTCAAAGGCTTTAGAGTATCAATGAAGCGGAAGTAGATGTTCTTCTGGAATTCTCTTGCTTTTCCTATGATCCAATGCATGTTGGCAATTTGATCTCTGGCTCCTTTTCTAAATCCAGCTTCAACATCTGGGAGGTCTTGGTTCATGTACTGCTGAAGTCTGGTTTGAAGGATTTTGAGTATTACCTTGCTTTCATGTGAAATGAGCACAACTGTATGGTCATTTGAGCATTATTCAGCATTGCCTTCCTTTGGGATTGGAATGAAAACTGACCTTTCTACTCTTGTGGCCACTGCTGAGTTTTCCAGATTTGCTGATATACTGAGTACAGCACTTTATTATTATTTATCATAATTAGGAAAATGTTATTTTTTAAAATTATATAAGTGAAAATATAGGCACTAATAACTAAAATTAAGTAGCTGTGTGGCCAGAACCATGAACCATGCATGCATTTCGAATTTTTTTAAAACTTGATACTTTGGTGAGAAGAGTAATTGAATAATAAAGTTGTCTTTACTAATAGTTTATAGCATTATAAAATACATTTTTTAGGTATAAAGAAAAATAACTTCCAATCTAGAATTCTGACAAGGTCAGGTGCATTTAGGGTGTTATGGCTGTAAACTCAATCTATAATTCTGAACCCAGGTAAACTGACACTCAAGCAAGAGGACAAAAGAAAGACATTTCAGATGTGTCTAACCTAAGAGCATTAACTGGATCAGAACCTCAATGAATTAAGGAGAAAGAAGGGAGATGAAGCCAAAGAGAAACAAGGAAATGTAAAGCTGAAGGATGACTCCCCTGGAATATATGGAGCCGCCTTCTCTCCTGAGCTACTTGCCTTTGTGGGGCCAATCTCTGATTCCTCATCTGCAATATACCTGTAATAATACAACCCCCTGGGCTGAATTTTTCTGAGGCAGACTGAGATCTTCAGCTTGAATCGGGCTGCTTCAGACAGAACAGCTGGATCTCCTTGGTTCCCTCGAATGAGTTTTCCCCATATTGGCAAAAGCTTCTTTAGATTTAGTTTCCTAAATGGTAAACTGGGAAGACAGGTAATCCAGGACAAAGAAGACCCTCCGAGGGTCTCCCAGCAGGCAATGGGAGGAAAGAGTGGGGGGTTTCAGGCTATGGGTCTTTGGTGGAGTGGAGGCACCGGTGCTCAGTAAACACACAGATGAGGCAAGGGTGAACAGGTGCCCTGGGTGTGGCTGTGAGTGTGAAAGGGCCTGGTCGCAGATGTGTGGACCTAGAGCAGCAGTTCTGAAAGCGTGGCCCCAGACTCCCAGCATCAGCATTACCGGAGAATTTCCCAGCCCAGACATCCCTGTTTTAACAAGTCCTCCAAGTGATTTTGACACACCCTACAATTAAGAACCATGTGTCTAGAGCAGAGTTCAGGGGATGAGCAATCTGATTGTGGTCCTTGGTGTTCATTCTGCCTCTGCCCACCAGCTCAGTCTGACCCTGGGGCAGGCGCTAGAATTCCTAACCCCTCCCTTCCTGGGGGTTCAGTACCTAAGGCTTCCTGCAGGTGGCGCCCAAGAGAGCCGATATAGATCTGTGACAGGTGTTTCTCAAAGTGGGATCCCCCAGACCCTCAATAAGAAGCTTGTTCCTAACTCCACATCACATCTGCATGTTTGACAAGCTCCCAAGATGCTTCCTGAGCACAGGAAATCTGAGGACTGGCCCGAAGGGTCCAGCGTGCCCAAGGTCAACTTCTGGTGTCCCCGTTAGCTTTTCCCTGTGGTCCTTCGGTTGCATGGCACTGTGTGCCCTGCTAAGCCCACACTCTAGTTCCCCTGATGGTCCCAACTCATCATTAATCTAGTAAAACGCTCCTCTTCTGTAGACTTTACATTTTTTGACTGATAGAGGATAGGGAAAAGAGGAAGATAAGAGACTCACTGGCTTAGTTATAAGGTCCTGAACCCAAAGTCAGGACAAGTGGATTCAGGTCCTGAGTTTATCTGTAAGGAGCTGTGTGTGCTTGGGCAGACCAGAAATCCTGAATCTCTGTGTTCAGATGCCCACTGTGAAGGGCATAGACCAGTGACCCTGAAGGCCTCTCCTGCCATGAATACCAGTGTCAGTGCTTTTCCAGAAAGAGCAGGGAGGTGGTTACAGGGAGGGGAACCTGTTGCTTGTTTTGCATCAAGGGAGTAAAATTATAGTGAGGCTGGTTTGGCAGCTTTGAGCAGGCCCAGCCTGGTGAACATCTTGTGGCAAAAATTTATAGGAATGTTGGGCATGGCGACACAGATAAAAGGCAGTACTAAGGCCTCTACTTACATCAGGGGGTATAGCTCAGGGGTAGAGCATTTGACTGCAGATCAAGAGGTCCCTGGTTCAAATCCAGGTGCCCCCTGCTGTCCTTCACTTTTGCTAGCTGGAGCTGGTATTGAAGGTTCAGCTCCTTTCCCTAATCCAGGGCCTCAGGATATCAAGTCTTCTCAAATTTGGGGAAAAATCTGGGGTAACTTAAAACCCTGTCTCTGAACACCACAACTCTAGAGTAATACGTTCCTCCAACAATGGCTTTTTCTTTCACTTACCACTGGTCTTGTTCTACGTAGGCTTGTTTCTACATGTTTTCATTGCCCTAAGTCAGTGCTGTGTTGGTAAGTGTTTAACAACCAGCTCTTGAGGGGAGGGGAAGCATTGATTTGCAGTGTTTTCCAACTTCACGGTATAAATAATCTCACCAAGTCCAATGTCAAGCCACAAACACAAGATCGCTGATCATGGTGTTGGGAAGACATGCTGACAAGTGACTCCCTGGTGCAAGCGGGCTCAAGCACACCTCTGCTCCTGACCCATCTTCCCTACAGTGGCATGGGCTCTTTGACCCCCACGCTATCCTCACAAAGCTTGCAGAAATAAGAGCAATGGCTATCACAGAATCATCCATTTACTCAAGACATATTTGTGTTCTACTTGATGCCAGACACAGGAGAGACCGAGCTCATCAGGAACTGTCTGTGGTGAGCAAGGGAATCAAATGAAGAAATGGTCAACTGAATGTAAGGATAACTAGACAAAAGAAGAGGGTGCTAAATTAAAAGAAAAGCGGGGGAAAAGGGGGAAAAAGAAAAGAAAAGGACTTCAGTAACTAGAAATATACTGGTTGAGAGTTGCTTGGACTGCAAGGAAATCAAACCAGTCAATCCTGAAGGAAATCAGTCCTGAATATTCATTGGAAGGACTGATGCTGAAGCTGAAGCTCCAATACTTTGGCCACCTGATGTGAAGAGCTGATTCATTGGAAAAGACCCTGATGCTGGGAAAGATTGAAGGCAGGAGGAGAAGGGGGTGACAGAGGATGAAATGGTTGGATGGCACCACCGACTCAATGGACATGAGTTTGAGCAGCTCCGGGAGACAGTGATGGACAGGGAAGCCTGGCATCCTGCAGCCCAGGGGTCACAAAGAGTCAGACACGACTGAGCGACTGAACTGAACTGTACCCGCCCCGCCCCACACACACACATTGTCTCCTTCCATCTCTCTTCCTGGCACTAGCTGTATGGGATCAGGGCGACTTGTAGCTAAAATATATAAAGAAATTCCATAAATCTGTGAGAAAAAGACCAAAAAAGTCTAATAGAAAAGCAAGCAAACAATATGAACAAATTAGAGAAGTCGAAATCCAAACGGTCAACACACAGATGAAGAGAGTCAGGCTCATCAGGTATTATTAGTGAAATGTAAGTTAAAACAAGATACCATTTTACACACATTATCTGGTTGAAAAAATAAAAAAGGCTGACTAACAAATGAAGCCCAGGAGTTCCTGTAACTGTTGTCAGAGCGTAAATAATTGCTTTGGAGGACAATTTGGTAATATCTTGTAACACTGAAAGTAAACATCACCCACAACTCTGCTCTTTACATGGAGACATACATCCTAGCGAAGTCCCAGCACATGTGCACAAAGACCTATGAAGGGATGCTCATTGTAACAGGAGAACCTGGAGTAATGCAAGTATCATCAACAAGGGAGTAGAAACACAACAGGTATATCACCCTGCGCTAGACCTGTCATTACGCTGCGTCAGTCAGCTATGCCACCATGATGCTGCATATCAACACTTGAAAACCCTGACTTAGAACAATAAGCATTTCTATTTCACTCATGTGACTCTGCTTCTGCTGAGGTTTGGCAACACTTGGCTCCAGGTCATCTTGTGGTTGGTCTGTTTGCCATGTTTCTTCTATGGCGTTGGTAGGCGGCCCAGGGAACACACCTCTTAATGAAGACAAAAGCACAAACCACCCGCTCAGGGGGCCACCAGAGCTGGGGAAACCCCAGGAGCATGTACATGCAAGCCCTAGCAACCACTGGTAGAAGAGTACGCCGATGGCAATAACTTCCTGACAGCACTTCCAGCCTGCAGCACAGGGCAGGAAGACAGCACTGACAGCCCGAAGTCAGCTAGTGTGCGTGGAAGTATTCAGGCAAGGGGAGCTGTGGGCGACACTGACTGTGACTATTAGGAGACATGTCTGTTATAGTTTGTCAGCAGTTTCGACTTCTGTTAACAGAACAGGTAATGATGGGGCTACATTGTTGTTCCCATCTGCTTTCCTTGCTTATAAATGATGGGAAGCGTCTTTTCATGCTGAAAAGTCACTTCTACCACTTCTTTTGTGCATTGCCTGCTTGTCTCCTTTCCCATTAACCTGCTGTGCCTTATTGATGACCTCTGTATATGTGTTTGTTGTTCAGTCACTCACTGGTGTCTGACTCTTTGCAACTTCATGGACTGCAGCATAGCAGGCTTCCCTGTCCATCACCAAGTCCTGGAGCTTGCTCAAATTCATGTCCATCGAGTCGGTGATGCCATCCAACCATCTCATCCCTCTGCTGGCCCCTTCTCCTTCTGCCTTCAATCTTTCCCAGCATCAGGGTCTTTTCCAATGAGCCAGCTCTTCCCATCAGGTGGCCAAAGTATTGGAGCTTCAGCTTCAGCATCAGTCCTTCCAGTGAATATTCAGGGCTGATTTCCTTTAGGATGGACTCTTTTGATCTCCTTGCAGTTCAAGGGACTCTCAAGAATCTTCTCCAACACCACAGTTCAAAAGTATCAATTCTTTGGCACTCAGCCTTGTTTATGTTTATCACATCTGTACATGACTACTGGAAAAACCATAGCTTTGACTATATGGATCTTTGTTGGCAAAGTAATTTCAATATGCTTTTCAGTACACTGTCTGTCAGAGCTTTTCTTCCAAGGAGCAAGTGTCTTTTAATTTCATGGCTGCAGTCACCGTCTGCAGTGAATCTGGAACCCAGGAAAATAAAGTCTGTCACTGTTTCCAGTGTTTCCCCATCCATTTGCCATGAAGTGATAATCTTCATTTTTTGAATGTTGAGTTTTAAGCCAGCTTTTTCACTCTCCTCTTTCACCTTCTTCAAGAGGCTCTTTAGTCCCTCTTCACTTTCTGCAAGTGGTGTCATCTTCACATTTGAGGTTATAGCTATTTCTCCCAGCAACCTTGATTCCAGCTTGTGCTTCATCCAGCCTGGCATTTCACATGATTTACTCTGCATAGAAGTTAAAGGGTGACAATATACAGCCTTGACATATTCCTTTCCCAATTTGCAACCAATCCATTTTTCCCTTGTCGGTTCTAACTGTTGCTTCTTGACCTGCATACAGGTTTCACAGGAGGCAAGGGAGGTGGTCTGGAATTCCCATCTCTTTAAGAGTTTTCCACCGTTTGTTGTGATCCACACAGTCAAAGGCTTTAGCATAGTCAGTGAAGCAGATGTTTTTCTGGAATTCCCTTGCTTTTTCTATGATCCAATGCATGTTGGCAATTTGATCTCTGGTTCCTCTGCCTTTTCCAAATCCAACTTCAACATCTGGAAGTTATTGGTTCACATACTGTTGAAGCCTAGCTTGAAGGATTTTGAGCATTGCTTTGCTAGCATGTGAAATGAGTGCAATTATGTGGTAGTTTGAACTTTCTTTGACATTCCCCTTCTTTGGGTTTGGAGTGAAAACTGACCTTTCCATTCCTATGGCCACTGCTGAGGTTTCCAAATTTGCTGGCATATTGAGTGCAGCACTTTTAACAGCATCAACTTCTAGGATTTGAAATAGCTCAGCTGGAATTCCATCTCCTCCCCTAGCTTTGTTCGTAGGGATGCTTCCTGAGGCCCCCTTGACTTCGGACTCCAGGATGTCTGGCTCTAGGTGAGTAATCACACCGTCGAGGTTGTCCAGGTCATTATGACCTTTTTGTGCAGTTGTTCTGTGTGTGTCATGGGTTGCAAAGCATTTCCCTTGTCTGTCATTCACCTTTTCTGCTTTGCAGAAAATCTAAATTTTAATTAAAGTTTATCCATTTTATCTTCATCACTGCTGGATTTCTTTGTTTCCCCTCTTACTTAGACCTTTCCCATTATTAGGTAATTTTTTAAAATTCCCCTATGTTTTCTTCTGGTACATTTATAGTTTCATTTGCATTTGTTAAATCTCTGATCCAGCCGGTAGTAATTTTGTCACCAGGAGGGAGCGAGTCCCCACACTCCTCATTGTCTTTACTCATCTTCCCCTCACAGATTTGCTTTGCATGGTTATCAGGGTGAGTTTATTTTTAGACTTTTCTTCTATTGACTTGTCTTTTCATGTGCTAACACCATTGTCTTCATTTCTGTAGCCTCTCATGTTGTGACTTCACAATACTTTTAAATATCTGGGAGGGCTAGTGTTCTTGTCAATATTCTGCTTTTTATGAAATCTCCTGGTTGTTTCTTAAACATTTATTTTCCCCAAGAACTTTAGATTCAGCAGATCTAGTCTAGTACCCATTCCCTCTTCATCCCCACACCCCCAAAGCATGAGTGTTTTATCAAGAGGACAGTACATTTATAGACTACGTTAAGGACATTTAACACAAAGCACAGAAATACAGCTGCATAAACAAGCTCTGGGTACTTTTTGTGGCACGTATTCCCCAGGTTCTATCTCACACATCAAAGCACTCAGGGTGCTTGCCACTTTCTGCTCCACAAGGTAGATTGGTGTAGAGTCCGTGATGGGAATAAGAAAAGGTGAAGGAAGCTGAGATCCTGGCAGAAAGAAGGGAACCATGAAAGTAGAGTTACTATGTAAAAGTCACGTGATTGGTTGATGGCATTTATTGAGGAGGCAGGCACTATTAACCCATTTATCACACAGTCACAACCTCTACAGGTCTTCCCTGGTGGCTCAGATGTGAAAGCGTCTGACTGCAATGCAGGAGACCCAGGTTCGATCCCTGGGTTGAGAAGATCCCCTGGAGAATGAAATGGCAGCCCACTCCAGTATCCTTGCCTGGAAAATCCCATGGACGGTGGAGCCTGGTAGTCTGCTGTCCGTGGGGTCGCAAAGAGTCAAACACAAGTGAGCGACTTCACTCTTCTCTCAGAACCTCTACAAGGCAGGCACTAGTAGTATCATACCAACTGGGCGATAAAACCAAAGCTCAGAAAGATTAAATAACTTTCACTCAACTAATTACTGGAGAAGCTGGACTTTGAACTCAGGCAGCCCAGTTCCTGCAGCTCAGTCTAAGTGAAAGGGCTCTGGGAGGCTGACCAGACAGAAAAAAAGAGAAAAATTTGTTTGCTGAATCAATTGCTGCAGACCAAGAGCACAGCTGTTGCCCTGGGTATCAGCACGGGTGAAGGCTGCAGGCTATGCCATGATTCTGTTGCAGCAAAACCAGAAATGAGTGAACAGCCTTTGGCACATACCGGCCAAACAGGCCTCCAAAAGTTAAACAACCTTGGGTATTCTTTAGCTGTTACCACTAACAGACACTTGTAGCTGGACTTGTTCTTCACCAAGCTAATTACTCTCTGACTCCATATAGATTACACCCTGCACCTGGCATTCTTCTTCCCCCATACATTCTCTTGTGGCATCCTGCATTTCAGAAAGGTCACAGGCCGATAACTTCAGGGACACCAGACCCAGCTATTGAGTTGCCTGATGCCAGCTGTAGTCACTCTGAAACTTTGCAAGAGGGAAAAAAAAAAAAAAAAAGCAAGACCTTCAAGAGTGTATAAATCCTCTCCCTACTCCCAAGAGAAGGGGACACAGCTCTTCAGGCTCTAGCCTGCTATGCATCCCTTTTGCCTGGCAAAAAATAATAAAGCTACTCTTTTCCATTTCCTCCAAACTTTGTCTCCATGTTTCTATTAGGCATTGGGGAACAGGGAGCCCAGACTTTGGCAACGGTCCTTGTGGCCCCATGCTCCCATTGTACAAGACGGGGAGTGGTCAGGCACAGAGGATCACTCATTGATGTCTCCTGGGTCTTTGTCAGGGGGGGAAAGGCTGACCTTTACTGCAGAGGGAAAGCCTTGCTGCCATCACAGCCCTTAATCCCCAGATCAGGGAGCTGAGGTGGGGGCTGTATGGGTTTCTGAGAATATCCACCCCAACCTTTTTCGGAGCAGATGCCTGCAGGGTGAGCCAAAGTTCAGCTGGGCTTGTGTGACACCCTGTCCCTCACCTTGCCTCTGCTGGGCCACGTGGCACTGGGATTAGAGTCCACTCAGACACCCCGTAATCCCTGAAGGCTTTGGTGCTCCCGAAACTGCTAGATGACATTTCCAGAGGCTCCACGGAGCTCTGACTCTTTATGTCTCAGCACAGAAATACCACTGCATGATTCCAAAACTCGGGTCCTAAGACCTGTGTGGGCCTGCCTAAGAATGACCCAGAGCACTGGGATTAAAAGTCTGGGATCCTCGCTCCAGCCCTGGAGATCCTTTCGTGATGGGCTTGGCTTTAGTCCCAGCATTCTATGGGTCTGTTTGTTCTGGGCGATTCTCACCCAGGTTCATTACACGGAGCGTGCGCTGAGCTAGTGCAGACTTTGGTCACCGGCCCTCACCCTTCTGGCTCCAAGTCAAGCAGAACTGCAGTGGCTGGCAACTGACTCCATTTCTGGAAACCCCAAGGCTTGTAAACAAAGATCATGTCCCGCATGTGACCCTGGAGGTTCTCAGGAGCGGACAGAAACCACCCCCACTTGATTTCTCTGCTCTTTGCATTCCCAGTGTTATCTACACACTGATTTTTTGTTTAAAGCAACCCAAAGGCCCTCATCACAGGCCTTGGTCTAGGTGTTTCATCAGGGAGGGTGGCCCTGCAGCCTGCAGTAACAGACACCTTCATCCTCTCCACTGGGCCGATGGGTGTCCCTACCGTAGACTGGAATGTGCCAGGTCTCAGGATGTTGAGGTGGGGATAAGTCTCGAAGATCATTGGGAAGCCTGGCCTCACAGGAGCATCCAGTTGCCAAGGTCCCTTAGTTCTCCGCCCTTTGGATTTCCCCAGAAATACCTGGCTGTTGCAGTTACATATCGTTCAGTGACATTTCACCCAGGCTCCAGTACCATCTGGAAAATCTTCCCCATTCCCTATAACTGCCACACCCTCTAACATCAGTGCAGAGCAGTTGCACTCCCAATGACAGCATAATCTGGTCTGAGGTCTCCATCCTTTGGGCAGCGCTGCCCTCTGCTGGCCAGCCTCTGTGAGTGCAGCTGAGCTAAGCTTTCCACTCTGCCACTAGGGGTGGGCAGGGGTGTCCCACCCTTGCCCACTGCCCATCTTCAGGGATCGTTTGCTTCATGTAGTGAGTGTCTGTGTCAGAGGCAGTCATTTACTGATTCCCATCCCACTTGGCAAGGGAAAGGGGGTGGTAGGGTACTTCCCGCTTGAAACAAACAAGCCCGTCCACACCCAGCACTAGGAGATTCAACCAGCCTGGCTTGGCTTCTGGCTGCCTAAGCCACATCCCTGGGACAACCTGGCCACGCTGGGTTCCTGTCTGACCAAGCTCTGGGCTGTCAGAAGGATGTACTGTTAGAATATACTGTCTGTTCTAGCCAGTGCCCGACCACGGGCCTCTGACCCCCACCCCTCCGCCCTTTCTTAGTGCATTCACGGTTGTGGATCCTCCTCGGTCCCTCTGGGAGAGAGATGTATCTCCTGCAGCCCAAGGGTGGCTCTTAAGAACCCTCCTTCTGAGATGAACTCAGGAAAGCTTGGGCCCGTGTCTCCTTCTCAGTGGCCTAGCCGCACTTGTGCCTACCAACCCTTTGTGACTTTTCACTCCTGGCTCTGCTTGGGCCCTGTCCACACCCCCCACCCCCTGCTTTCACCTTCCTGCCAAAATGCCCAGATTCCGCAGCTTTCTCATTTCCCTGTCAGTTGTTACAGAATAAAATGTGCTTTCATGGCTTTAACTGATGTCTGATTGTGTTTATTTCTGACAAAACCTGCTCGCCTTGTGGTCCCCCCTCCTCCCTGCACTGAGGTGGGCTGAGAGCTTTGAGAGCCGCAGCATCCACACAGAGTGGGCACAGACCCCGGGAGGACGTCCCAAGCTCTCTCTCCTTGAATGGCTGCAAAGGCAGAAAGGGAGGGAGGGGAGGGGAGGCAGCCTGCTGGGAGGGTTCTGCCTGCCCTGGGCTGCAGAGACTCCCCAGAGAGTGGGGGGTCGGGGGTGGGGGCTCCTCAGGACAGAGGCTGCCACCCAGTTGTTTAGTGAGAACTCAGGGACAGACACACACACATCTCAGGTCTTCAGGCCACAGCTTCATCCTGATCTCCAAACCCAAGCATCCAACCACTTGCTGGGCATCTCCACAGGGAGACCGGGCTCACCAGGACACACAGGATGCCCCAGATCATCACTTCTCCTCTGCAGCCTGTTGCTGACAGTGTTCCAGCCACCAGGTCCTGGGCACCCCTTTGTCCACAGCTCCCTGCAGGGTGCATCTGCCTCATACCTCCTCCCACAGCCCTCACTGGGCCCCTTGATCTCCTAACTAGCCCTTCACCCATTCATGGGGCCCCATCCTCCCCACCACTCTCATCTGGGGCCCATTACGCCCAGAGCAGAGATCATCCTAGAAGCCTAGTGGGGTCACATCCCATGCCCCCCATCCCTTTCATGGCTCCACATTCACTTTGGATGAATCCAGGCTCCTCACTTCTCCCAGTCCCTTCTCCACACACCCCACCCCTAGCTTCCCAGCTGCTCCTCCCGGAGCTCCTCTCTCTGCTCACTCCATCACCCTCCCCTGTGCAGGGAACCATGGATATTTAGGAACACTTAGGAAGGAGGCAGGCCACGCTCCACAAGCTGGGAACAGGCTTTATTGCAGACCCCAGAGGCCGTGCACTCTCTGTAATCACAGCTGGGAGGTGGGCAAAGTTCCACTTGAAAGAGTCCTCCGTCTTCCTCCTCCTGCCAGGCCTGGTTCTGGGCAGAATCCGGGAAGTTGTACTCGCTCTCAGGTCTCAGGAAAACATAGTCCTTGATGTCCATGCTCCAGGGCTGCAGGGCCAAGCAGCTGCCAGGCCCCTCTCCTGCCCCTCAAATCCTCCCACCGAGGAAACGGGGGCTGGGCAGGCAGGGGTGTGACAGGCAGCAAACGGCCTCAGCCAGGACTCGGCTCCCAGACAGGAGTCTCCCCCCCTTTCATTCATGAGTCACTAGACATGGCCACGAGGTCAGCGCCCCACTCCAAGGGGGCCGCAGAGCTCAGCACAGCAAGGGGCCAGACAGGGGGTGGAGGAATGTCAAAGAGAGGCCCCCACCTGAGCGAGACGCCAAGCCCAGAGGCAAGAAATCCAGGGAAGATGTACCACATTCCGCCATTGTGCCAAAAAAGATGCCCGCTGAACAGAATGCCAATCAAACAAAGTCAATGAAGACAAGAGACTGGCTTTCCCCTCCCCAGGGAGGCAGCGTGGCAGAATGGAGTCGGGGACTCGAGTCAGCTCTGGGACTGTCAGGTGTCTGCCCCAACTCTGCTGGGGGAAGTGAGCGCATGGGCTGGGGCCCCAGGCTCCCTCTGGTCCATGCCCGCAAGCTCTGCCTGCGGTCCTCACCAGGCCAGGGGTTCCCAGCCTGCACTGGGAACAGTCCTCAGGGCCCATGGCGCTGCCCACACATCACTCACACCTGTCTGTCTTCGCCCTCCCTCCATCCAGGCGACCTCGAGGGGCTCAGAAATCCTCCTCCCATGGGGAGTCTAGGCCTGAGGTGCAGGGGGAGCTGCTTCAGGCTGAGCCCCCGGGAAGGGAGGTAGCCCGATCCCCAGACAGGGAGGCCCAGGTCAGGGAGGAAGCGGGGAGAGAATATGCAGAGCAGATGCCACCTCCTGAGCAAGCCCCTTTGAGTTACTCGGAGGATAAAGGATGCTGAACATACAGCTTTTCAATCTTGATCCAAATTACTGTGGCACTTTTTGTGTGTGAATGTTTGACTGTTATGTCAACGTTTCCAGAAATTTCACATCAAAGCATGTCAGAAAATCAAAGGAGAACTCCCAAGACAGGCCTTCGCCACGGCCCATCTCACGGGTAAGGACCTCATGCGGGCAGATGCTCCGGGATCACAGAGCTGGGCATTGCAGGACCCAGCCTCCTCCCTAGGGCTTCCTCTCCAGCCTCTGAGCATCTTGGCTCCAAGCCCTCCTCCCCAGGATGCCGATGCCCCGGCCGGCCTTGGGCTCCCCTTTGTAGTACAAGGCAGCCCCCACCCTAGTCAGCTTCCGGCCAGAACCTACTTGGGGAGGAGCGGGCAGAGGGAACTTGAGGGCTGGCTCTGAGTTCGGCCTTCCTGAGCTGGGGAAGGCGGGACTTTCCAGAACCCAGCAGGCCTTAGGGGAGGGGGCCCAGAGGGACCGGACACAGCTAGGGGGACGGAGGTGGGGGGACGGTGACAAAAGGGTCATCAGGGACAGTGGAGCCACGGTCATCTGGACAGCGGGGGCACCTGAAATCACATCACGTGACAGGGTCATGGCCTCGCGGTGGAGACCCTGCCCCCCAGCCCCGCCTTGGGGAGCCGCGGCTCACCATGACCCCTGAGCCCACCCTCCCAACAGATTCCGCTGCCTCCTCGGGGGTCTGGGAACCCACGAGTGAGGCTGGGCCCACGTGCTACCCCCAGGACCCTGATCTTCTGTCTGTGCTGCCCAGCACAGCATGGGGGTGGTGGGGGGGCCCGGAGCAGGTGCTCAGGGGTTTGTTCTTCATAATAAATGACCACCTGTGTCCACATGCAAAGTCCTGCAACCCTGCCTGACCTCGTCCTCCCCACCCCTGCCTGCCCGCCCGCCCGGCAGTACCTGGGGCCGCAGAGGCGACGGTCACTCCCACAGGAAGCGAACGTACCAGATGGTCTCATTCTTCAGCTGGGGCCCGAACAGGGGGTTCAGCTGAGCCAAGATGGCAATGAGCCAGCTGCCAGGGACAGCACAGTGCAGGTGAGCCCGGGGCACCAGGAACTCCGCCATGCACCACGCCAGTGGTCACAGGACCCACCCAGCACATGGACGGTCTGGGTTTCAGAGGGAAGGGTCCCTCGGAGACATCCACACTGCAGCCAGCTCGGGGGCTCAGTCTGGGCACGTGGGTTTGGGTTTAGGTTTGGTTTGACTTGTTTTGTAGATTTATAAGATCCCTGTGTTGGGGCTGGACTCAGGGCGTTAGAGAAGAGGTAAGACGGCCCCCAGGGGCACAGAGGGAAGCCATTCTGACTTAAGATGGCTTAACTGTCTGGAGAATCCCATGGACAGAGGAGCCTGGTGGGCTAAGTCCATGGGGTCACAAGAGTCGGACACGACTGAGTGACTAAACCGCCACCACCAACTGCTCATGAGAGAGGCCTCCCTCAAAACCAGAGCTTGGACTTATTCCTCAATTTGGCAGCCAGGGAGATTTAAACATGGAGCAGGCTGACATAGAAGAACTGGGGAGCAATGGTGGAGTGTCTCTTTTGCAAAAGGGGAGGGGCTACCATGAAAGGCACTTATAGAAAGAGAACACCTAGACCCTACTGACATGGAAATTGACCCCCTCACATGGTCCAGGCACTCGCATCTCTTGGTATGTGTCCTGTATCCCAGGACTTGGAATATAGGACAGTATTCTATATGTACTTACTTTTCCAAGTTTGAAGACCACTGTTCACCCAGTGGTTCTAAATGGTCTGCATCACAAGCACTCAGGGACATGCATTAAAAATACAGATTCCTGGAGGGACTTCCCTGGTGGTCCAGTGGTTAAGAAGCTGCCTTCCAGTGCTAGGGATGTGAGTTCAATCCCTGGTTGGGGAACTAAGATCCCACATGTGGGGCAACTAAGCCCCTCACGCCACAACACAAGACCCTGTGTGCTGCAACTAAGACTTGATACAGACAAATAAATAAATTTTAAATAAAAACACAGATTCCCACATGCAGACTGTGAGAACTGTGATGTAGTGAGTCCAAGGTGGAACCCTGAAACCTGTGTTTTACAATCTCTCCAGGGGATTCTGATGCCCATCGGGGACAACAGGCACCGAGCAGGCCCCACTCACTCGTGTCACAGATGAGACAACCGCAGCCCATGGACATGGCAGAGCTTGTCCAGATGATACACTCAGAACCAGAACCCTGAGTTCATAACTCCCAGCCTGTCGCTCTCTTTGCTACTCCAAACCCCTCCTCTTCTGTGGTTTACAGACTCAGCCTTTCAAGAGCTGAATGCGTCGGTACCAAGACAGAGGTGAGAGCAGGGCTGGGAGAGGAGGAAAGAAGGGAGGAGAAGGGCCCCTGTGGACTAGGAGCTGGGAGAGCAGTACTTACAAGAGGTAACAGCAAACGGCGGTGGCCACCAGCATGGTGATGATCACTCTGCAATGGAAGAGGATGTCAGGTCAGGATGGATTGAAGCAGCGCCCTCAGGAGGCCTCGCCAAGGCCAGAGAAAGAGCTCCTGGTGCCAACCCCTTTCCCTCTGGCCTTCTTGATGCCACCTGAACACAAGGAGGCTGAGATCTTCTTAGGTAAGAATTGCTAGATGGAAAAGAAAAACTCCAAGTGTCACCTCTTGGGAAAGCCAACCTCGACCACATCCAACTTACATTATCAATCTTTCCCTTCACCTATGTCCCTTCTCCATCACCCACTGTTTCCCCATCGTAGAGGAGTCATGTTGGAGAACGACACTGCACACAGCTGCATTTGCAGCCACCCACCGTGGAGTGGTCTCTGGGATCCAAAATTCACTGGGCAAAGGGAAGGAAGACAGAAGACAGAGCAAGAAGCAAGGAGACCGAGGGTCATCTCTGAGGCAGGGTAAGCAGTTACACTGAGAATAGGGGCTGGTTGCCTTGAGTCCCACTCCAAGACTGGAAGCAGAGGCTTTAAATGCAGCAGGAGAGACTTCAGTTACAAGGAAAAACTCACCAAAGTGTGTAGGAGAGCTGATGCACTAAAACGGTTTACAAGGCGAGGCCATGGGACCTCAGCCCCAAGAATCTTGAAAAACAGAGGAAACACCCATATGCAGCCTCCAGCTGAAGCTAACCCTAACCCAAACCAGGCCCTATGACCTCTGCTTGAGGTTGGCGCCAGAGACATCAGCATCTGATCAATTCTCTCAGCATTACCAAGCACCATAGGCCGGTCCCGAGCTGGGCACTGGGGTCTACAGTGGTGAAAAGACAGTCTTCCACCTTGAGGAACTTGTCATCAAAGGGTGAGGGTCCATCACTGCTGAAGAGACTATGAAGCAAAACCGGTGAGTGGTGCCACAGGTATAGAAACCTGCTGGGGGCCCCCAAGAAACACTGACACTGGCAAAAAATTATTCCATACAGTATGTGCCATGCACAACTAACACTTTTATATATTTTGTGTAATCCTCAGAGCAGCCTTAAAAGGCAGGAGTCATCATCACCCCCAGTGACCCAAGAAGAAAGTGAGGCTTGAAGAGGTGAGGGACGCTCAAGGTCACAGCTGGGCAGGAGTGGGCAAGCTGCATCAGTGGCTCGCCACAGACTACCTTCCCAGGCGCGGGGGCAGGGGGCGGCGCGGGCGTAGCTGTCTCCTCCTTTCGACAGCACGACCTTCTCTGCCCTTTGGCCCCGACAGCCCGCCTGTACCCGGTTGTTCGCGACCCAGCGCGGACCCGGGAGGAGGACTGGAGCACCGTGCGCCGGGACCAGTGCCCGCTGCACCGCTGCCGCCTCGCGCCGGAGGAGGGGTGGGCCCAGGAGCAGAGGGGTCCCCAGGGAGGCTGGGCCGCGCGCGATCCTTACCCGCGGTTCGGTCCTTTGGGCACGAACCAGGGCCCGGCGATGCCGATGAGGCCCCAGAACGTGGTGAAGATGACGACCGGGAGGGCGAAGGAATGCGCCGTCATGGCCAGGCGCGGGATGCGGGTCAGAGCTGCGGATGCTCCGCTGAGTACCTGTCGCGGCCGGGCAGGGACGCCGAGCATGCGCAGCAGGACCCCGCCGCCCCGAAAGCGCGAGTTCGGCCGCCCCGCTCGCGCATGCGCGGCAGCTCGACACTCCGGGGCGGAGGCGGACTTTGATCCGCCCCAACGGTTTCCTATAGGAGTTACGGGACAGAGGCATATATGGGAAAAAGCTCTGCTTTATTCGGATAGCACACAAGTTGAAAATCGAACATGGTTTTCTTAAACTGTGTTTTGCACATCTTTGAAACCAGAGAAGTGGACCTCGGCAGACGGACCCCTGGATGGAGGGAACAGGCCCATCATCACCTGGTCCTTAGGTACTTAGCACCCTAGGAACTGAACCTGCGTTTGAGGGAAGCAAAAGGTCTGGAGGAGCTGACCTCCTCTGCGTCTGGCTAGGGCGGGGGCCGGCCCCACCTCCTGCCTGGTCTCTATGGCTACTGAACTCACGTTGTCTGTTATACCGCTGGTCACTGAGCTTGTCGGCCCTCTCGGCATCGCTATGGAGACTACAGGTGGGGAACAAGGGTGGAGGCAGGGCTAGGGCTCTGGCCAAAGGCAGAGAGCTCGCTCCTTCCATACCCAGCGCCCTTCAGCTTGTTTTCTCCAGGCAAAAGTAGGCAGGCTCTCCAACAGTGGGGTCTCCAGGCCCTGGGGCCTGAAAGGCTGCCAGACTCTTGAAACAAAACACAGGGGCCAGCCTGGGCAAGAGGCGAGGGGGCGGGGTCTCTCCATGCTTCGGCCCTGGGGTCCTCCGCAAAATGGCCAGCGTCCTCTCTTCCATGAGCTAACAGAGGGGAGCCAGAGCACGGCTGTGCTCCTTGAGGAACTGGGCGGTGTAACCTCAGATGATAAACATTTTCAGTAGTCCCCCCGCCCAAGGGGCCCAAGTTCCTCACAGCTGGCACTGGAGGCTTCCTCAGGGCACAGATGTGGAGGGGCAGGGGCAGCTCTGGCGGGCCTCCACCGCACGCGGGGTTTGTGCAGTGGCGCTCACGCACAGTGGTGCTCGCAGGACTAATCTCTTGCTCTGAGAAGTCTTAAAGGATGGCAGCTGCCACGGGGAGGATGCTGCAGGAACGTCCGCAATGGGAATCCCGACAGGTCAGGTGGGAGCTATAAAAGCCCCACTTGAAAGGGCCCTTCTCTCTTCCACCCGGCCATTTCATACCCTAGGCAACTGGCCAAGGACGGATTCCTCAACTCCCTGTAGAGCCCCATGTGAATGGGTCGGGAGGCCTGGGCTCCATCTTGGCTGTGGGGACAGTGGCACAGCCAGAGCTCCAAGGGCCCACGGTACAGCTCAGCCCCCAGGACACAGCGTCACAGGTTAAAAGGCAGGAAGCGAGAACAAAACTCCTGGCTCAAAGCTGAAGAAAACAGGAAAGTGATGGTGTAAGGCAGAGTCAGGAACACTGGGAACCATGGGTTCTGCCCATGAGGCACTTGGTACCAACATCTCAGGGGCTCTCAGCACCTTTCGAGGGTCTGCTCGAGGTCAGACTGCTTGGGCCTGAAGCACAGAGCAGGGACCCCACTTGGGGCCCGGCAGCAAGTCAGGACGGAGAACTGCTTCTTGCCTGTCTAAAGCCAGAGAAAGGCCGAAGCCTTCCCTCCAAGCTCCCCTGGTTTCCCACCTGTGGAAAGGAAGGCGGGAGGCAGATACCATATCGTCCTCGGGCAGATAAGCAGCCTAGGCCTCCCCAGGGCAGCTGCCCTGGAAGGAAACATGCCTTACTTCCGGGTGGAAAGGGAGACGGGGAGAGGCAAGGGGAACCGAATCGTGTGGGACACCCTCTGTGCCGCCAGGGTGGTCTCCTCAGGCTTCAGTGAGCCCATGAAGTTCCTGGTGGGCCTGTGGGAAACAGGCCCAGGGAGCTGATCAGGTGGGTCTGTGTTGAAACATTTAAACCAACACCCCTATTGATTCCCAGGCTGGTCCCCAGAGCACCTCTGGGAAGAATGGACTAGACCATTATGCTGAGGGCACCTCCTCCCACAATAAGGACATCGGTGGCAAGGGACAGGGACAAGAGCTGATGACAGCCAAGTCCACTCTGCCTCCTGAGGCCCGTCTTTGCCCACAGAGGAGTTGTCAGCCAGCAGTCCCGCAAAGGCCGGGCACTGACAGGCACTTGGCTTCTCTGCTGCTGTTTCACAGAGAGGGACGCGAAGGCACAGGAGACAGGGAGGGGGCCATCACGGTTGACCCACTGCCTGAAGCAGAGCTGGGGCTGGATCCCAAGTCCCCCAAGTGCAAACTCGTCCTTATGCTCTGCTCCGCAGAAATCCAGGGCTCAGCATGACACAGGGGCTGTACTGGTGGGAAGCGCCGGGCCCCTCCAGGGAGACACTCCTCCCGTCCAGGAGCTGTCGGCTGCTCAGGGTGCAGGGGTTCTGCCTGCTGCATCGCAGAGGCAGGCCCCGCGACGAGGCAGAGACAGCCTCTGACGCAGGTCTCCCATGTGAGGTTGAGGCTTCCCTGCTTCTGTGGAGCCAGGGGGACAGCCCGGAGCCAGGCCGGCCCCAGTCCTGCTCACCCTCTGCCCTCACCTCGTGCCTCAGGCTGTGGGCTGCCCCCTGGATGCTCCCCAACTACCCAGGGGCCGGAGTGCTCCTTAAAGCCCCTTCCCCTAGCTGTCATTCCCACTTCGGAAAAGTCTCCTTGCCACCAGAAGCTGGGGCTTTCATGATGGGATTACGTGCTGAAGCACCTTGAAAGTGAGCTTGAGATAGAACCTCTGTGCATATATAAGTGCTGTGAGGTCCCCCTGGGCCTGGAGAAGGGCCCCGGGAAACAGGTCGTGCACCTCCTAACTCCCTGCCTCCCGGGGTGTGGCTTTAACTGTCTTGTCACTGCCCACATCCCGGTGCTTAGAGTCCCACCCAGTGAAGACTCGGGCGGCCTCGAATCCCAGGGCCTGTCACCACGATCACGGGGCCAGGGCAGCAGGGGGCTCCAAGGAGTGAACCCCTCAGATTCCTGTTCCTACTACAGGAGCGCTTTGGCAGGACAGCCTGGGGCCTCCTGGCCAAGGAGGGGAGACAGGAGCCTCTCAGGAGGTTCCGGGACGCAGGCTGTCAGGACCTCCATCGGTTCCCTGCAGGACAGGCCGGGAGGCTTCTGGGCGGTGGGCTCCTCCCTGCAGAACGCGCCAGTCTTCTTCCTGAGCCCCGCCCCTCGTGTGGGAGGAAAGAGAAGGCACAGTGAGCAGGAGAGAACAGTTCAGGTGATAATCCATCCCCCTCACATCCAGCTGCACCCGAGGGAGGCTGGGGGAGTAGCCCCTGGCAAAACAGACTGGAGGCGGATGAGGACTGCTCTCCGGGGCTCAAGCGAGTCCCACTCTGTGGACTCTTCCACCCAAGGGCAGCGGAGCTCATGGGGCGATTCTGCCCCCAGGGGACCCTAGGCAGAGTCTGGAGGGAGACGTTTCTGATTCCTACAACCGGGAAGGTGCTGCTGGTAACCAGTGGGTGTGTAATGGGCAAGCCAGGGTTGGCCGAGCACAGGACGGGCCCCCACAACGAAGAACTATCTGGCCCCGAATGTCCACGGTGCCGAGGCTGAGAAACTGCCTGGGGAGGAAGGTTTCATTATATAAAAATCTGGCTGGGTTCTCTGTTTGCTTCAGAGGTACAGTCCCATCGCCCTGTGGTTACAACCTGCAGAAGGGCACGGATGAGGGCACCTTCTCCTCCATCCCCGGGGGCCAAGCTCAAAGAGTAACTCGTTCAACAGATGCTGGGTGAAGGACACTATCTCAGAAGCACCCTCTCCTTCTCCCCACTTCCACCTCCCACCTCCCTGCACCCACCGCCTAGCTGCAGGCCCAGGGCCACCCTGCTTCCCACAGAGCCTCTTGTCAACCCTGAGGCCAGTCCACTGCTGATGACCACAGACCCCGAGACAGAATGAGAGTGGAAGCAACAGAACGGAGCCCCGTGCACAGCCTGGAGAAGCTCTGGTTTTCTTTGCTCAGTGACTACTTGAAAAGGGAAATTTCTTGCTTAAGACTTTCAGTAACTGGGCCTCCGGGATAATATCACTTCCCCTCTAACCTAGTCCCTGCCCAGCCTTCCAGGCAAGTTGGGAGGCTCTCCTCATGGACCCCTCCCCTGCCTGAAACCCCTAACGTTCTCCTCCACGCAACACGGTCCTCACGGCCCCTCTGACCTGCACTGACCTCTTCCTGCTACAAACAGGGTCCCCACAGACCATGGCAGGGTGGTGTCCCTGCCAGCACTCATCCAGTCCTTGAGTTAGTCCTGGTCATAGCTGAACCTTTAACGACCACCATGGGTGTTACCCGCCAGACGCTGTTCTAAGCACCATTGTTGTTGTTGTTCAGTCACCAAGTTGTATACGACTCTTCACAACCCCATGGACTGCAGCACCCTAGGCTTCCCTGTCCCTTCCCATCTCCCAGAGTTATTAATTCACTTTACAGATGAAAAACCAAAGTACAGAGAGATTAAGTTGCCCGAGGTCACGTGCTAGTTAGCGGCATGACTAGAACTTGAACCTGGGCAGCCTGGCTCTGGAACTTCCTGCTCTTAGCGCTGCGCCCTGTGGCCTGCAGTGTGGGCGTCCAGCCTGTCTAGCTGAATTATTAAGGTGACCTGTCCTGAGCACCCACTGGTCTAGCAAACAGTTGAGCACGTGACCCCTTAGAGCAAGTCTGTGGTGACGGCTGACTTGAGCGGAATCTACCAGGCTGTCAGCTCAGGGTGGGGCTGGGAAGCTGAGGTTCTCCTCTTTGGCATCCCCGCGTCTAGGAGCTCTGCCATGCATACTTACTTGCGTGAGAGCGGGGCGGCACCGGGGCACAGGTGCAGACATGGCTGAACCGCCGGCCTGAGGAGGTCAGGTACCAGTGCTGGATGGCCGGCTGGGGGTCATACTCTGTGACTGCCACGCCATTCACGGCCGTCATCATGAGCATGTTGATCACCTCGTTGGAGAGCTTGGTCCTCTCGTCGGTCCTGATCCGGTTCATGGCACTGAATCCGCGCTCACAGCAGGCAGTGGAGACGGGCACACAGACCACCAGGGCCAGGAGCCGGCTGAGCAGGGGGAAGCGGTGGTGCCGGGTCAGCGCGTGCTCACACAGCATGGAGAACGGCAGGTTCTGGGCCGCGGCCTTCAGGCCCAGCCACTCCTCCAGCAGCGCCTGCTTGCTGTATCCTGGGGGCAGCGAGAGCTCAAAATACCTGGCCAGGGTCAGGATGTCGTCATTCCCAAAACTGGCCAGGGCCATCCCGCTTGGCCAGGCCTTGGTGTCAAACACCTCCATGTTCCTGAGCTGTGGGGGACGGTCAGCGTCGAACCTCCGCTGGAGGTATTCGATCCCCGTCAGGACAACTCTCTCCCTGTCTGCCTGGAACCGCTGTTCTGCCATCTCAGTCCTCTCCAGCACGATGCCGTGGAGCCGCCCATCCCTGAAGCTGGCATTGAACTCTTCCTCTTTGGGGCCTGCCCGGTGACGGAGGGTCTCCAGTGCCACGTAGGCCTGCCCCAGCGTGGCGTTCACCTCAGTGATCAGAACGATCTCCTTCTGGCACACCTCGGACAGAGGCCGGTAGAGGCTCAGGAAGTCCAAGAGGAAGTGGCAGAACTTGAGGAAATGGAAGCCCTTCATCAGCTTCAGCATGCCTTGGGCCCTGTGCCCAACCTGCCCACCCGCGTCCGCCACGCTCTGGAGGTGCCTGGCCAGGGCGGGCCAGCTCAGGGTGAGCGCGTTCAGCGTGCGCCTCTCGCTGGCCACCCACCTGACCGCATTCAGGTCCTTCAGGCGGACCATTTCCTGCTCCAGGGGAGCCGCGCTTTCCTGCAGTTCATTCAGCCTCTTGTTGGAGGACTGGTAGAACTTGAAGACGGTTCGGATGTGCCGGTCACACTTCTTGACCAGGCCGATGCCCCCGCAGGCATCGACCACGGCCAGGGGGAGCCGGTGGGCTACAGAGTGCACCGGCAGCAGCCGGGGCAGGATCTCCTGCAGCTTCTCCACCAGGCCTCCCCCGCAGCGCAGCGGGGCAGAGCCGTCGGTTCCCAGGCCCACCACCCAGCCCGGCTTCCGGAAGGGGATGTCCAGCTCATCTAGGGCCGAGATGATGGTCTCGAAGTATCCATCAGCCGTCTCACTGTGGAGGGGGGCCAGCATGAGGTAAGACTCCTTCACCTCCATCCCCTTCAAGTAGCGCAGGTAGATGCCCACGCAGGACTGGTCGGAGGCATCCGTGGCGCTGTCCAGCAGCATGCTCAGGCACGGGGAGTTGCGCACGTCCTCCAGGATCTCCTTCTTCAGAGTCTCGGAGATGCACTTGATGAACTGCGTGCAGGCGGTACGGTTTCGGTACTTGCCCAAAATCATGGTCCCCGTGCTCTGGAGGAGCTGCAGGATCTTCTCGAAGTCGTTCAGGGGCCTCGAGTGGTACGCGATCGAGTAGGCAGCGTGGAAAAAGTGCTCCATGTTGGCCATCAGGTCACTGGAGATCTCGGGGACCACGGCGGTCTGCAGGGCATCCTCCCTGATTTCCACGGTGTTTACACAGAGCTTGTGTGCTTTGCTGACTTCGTGGTACTTTAAAGTCTCCACTTTGAAAGGGCCCGTGTAGCCGCGGACCAGCCGGGATGAACTGTCGTGGAGACTAGGCCTTTCTTTGCAAGCTGAGCAGAAGAGTTTGGTCTCTTTGGGGTCCATCACTAACCATGGGAACTGCCCAAACCACGACCTCTGAATTGATCGGGGTCTGTAAGTCCTCTTGATTTTGGCCTGTCTGTCTGCCTCACAAAGGCGGGGCCTGCAGTAGGAAGTACACGTCTCCACAGAAGGAACTGGAAGCCACGTGGACTCTACAGCCGAGGCCTGTGTGTGCGCCTCTCTAACGGCCACCATCTTCTTTTTCCCTTTGGGGCAAATCAGACTGTGCTTGGTTTTGCTGCCGAGGACTCTGCAGCCTCCTATAAGCTAAGACACCCCAATTCAGTAAGTACCCCTTATGCAAAGCAGAGAAGATGGATGGGCTCCACCTTTCTAGAAATCAGAAAGTGAAAAGTGAAAGTCGCTCAGTCGTGTTGGACTCTTTGCGACCCCATGGACTATACAGTCCATGGAATTCTCCAGGCCAGAATAATGGAGTGGGTAGCTATCCCCTTCTCCAGGGGATCTTCCCAGGAGTGGCTTCTCTTGAAACCCTTTCCCATTATTTTCTCTGAAAGTCAGTCTGGCTCCCCACGGGTTATGAGCTAATCCTCATGGTTGCTTCAGCCAGCCACCCCTTCTCTACCCACAAAGCTACCCTGGGATCACGTGACATCAGACGCTCATAAGCTTAATTAACCACCTTGGCCATAGATGCTGTTGGATGGTCTTAATCCTCTTTCGAGGCACCATAAAGAAATGAGGGTAAACATCCATAAGTCTTCTTATTAGCCTGAGAAACAAAGGGGGCATAGAGGTATACACAGTAGCTAAGGGCCAATAAGTTACTGATGGACATATGCAAAACTGCTGACTCCCACAGACCAGCAGTGTTGTCACTAAACACCAGAGGAGCTGGGGGAGGCTCACAGCCTGTGGGTCACATGGCTCCTCGTGACCAGTGTCCACCACGTATCTCCCCCATCAGCTCTACCACACCATCCTGGTTTCACCTCCACTCATCAAAGCTCCTTCCTTTTCCCAAACAGTCCCAGTTTCTCAGACTATTCTATGCTGTGAAGGCAGGGTTAGTTTCATATTTATGTTTTTCTACCCAGGGCCTAACACAGGGCCCCATGTACAATAGATTCACGCGAGTGTGGCTAAACTAATACTGTGTGGCATGCTGTAGCTGCCTGGCCCCCCGACAGACCCTTCAAGCACTCGGCAGGTCAAGACCCACCTGAAGGAGGATGGCCTTTCCCCCACTTTGGCCTGTGTGGGTCCCTGATCCAGGGTGCAGCTCTCCGCTCCAGTTTTGAGATCAGGTCTGGTTTGGCAGCAGCAGGCCCTGTTGCAGGGACAAAGAGTCATAGTGACATCACGGCCCTGGACTATCAAGTCAAGCAACCCACCCGAAAGACCTGGGAAGGCCTCAGGTGTATTTCCTGATAAAATCTATTCAACTAGGGGTGCGATGAAAGCATACCAGTCTGGGGTTCCAATTGATTCTTAAAACCCAAAAAAGGCAGCCAGATTAGGGGTATCCCTTAGCTCCATGGGCCAGACATGGAAGCCATGAGTCGGCTACATACATCTAGAGGGGAAAGGGTGAAAACAGGAAGAAATACAGAGGCCAAAAGTAAAGAAGACAGGGATGATAAAGTCACACAAGAAGTGGGAGAGGGTCACCAACAACTGTCCCATGTACGTGCTTCTCAGAGACACCCATGGCTGGCCTTGGTGCAGGTGGCTACTACACGGGGCACTCGAAAGGCCCCTAATGCTGTGTCTATACCGGCAGTGGGCCCTGAAATCCGCCTCAAAGAGATTCATGTCTTTGGGTTAAGCACTGCCCTTTACTGAAAACATAAAGAGTCTTCAGGGGTATGTGAAAATTTTTCTTTCTTGATTTAAAATAAAATCCATCATCTCTACTTACATGCTTTTTATGTATCAATGTGAATGGGTGTATAAACTTTTCTGGAAAGACATATGCAAGCAACTGGTAACTGTGGGCACTTCTGCTGAGGGACTGAAGAACAAGGTAAAGGGAGATTATTTTCACTATTCATCTTTGGATCATTGGGATATATTTATATGTTTGTGTGTGTGTGTGTGTGTGTACCCACATAATTACTACTAATGAAAATATAATAGATTATTAATCTGTGGTAGACTGAACACATATCCTTCTTCAAACATCTCTTAAATGAGGGCAAAGGAATAATAACAGTAAAAAGAAGCATAAGCCCAAGAGAGACACTGCACTAGAAATGTTAATGCATCTTTAGAAGGAAAGGAGATAAAAGAGAAGAACTAACAGAGCTGAACACCAAACGCCAGCAGAGCGGGTAACAAGGAGAAAGAAGTGAGGCTGACCTCAGAATCCCCACAAGAGCCAGGACCTGGAGGCACCAGGCGCGGCAGAAGGTGGTGGGCAAGAAGAGACCTGTTTAAGTCCAGCTCCTCTCACCTATTCCAGGAAACCGGAAAATACCACCACCCTCCCTCAAGGAGGAGAAGAGAGATTATTCTCCTAAAAAAACTTAACCAGAAAGGTTCTAGGCCCTGGGATGGTGGGGTGAGTGAAAGATGAAGGAGAAGCACTGCAATGCAAATAGATGAAGACAGCCTGGAGACCAGAAGTTGTATTCCTGGGCTCCAGGAACACCAGCTTGGCATACAGCCAAGCGGGAGAGTACACATTTTCTTTAGAGAAACAGAACTGGCCCTCCCCAGCCCCCCTCACCAAAATACCTACGGATCCAGACTTTGGAAGGTGTTTCAGTGAAACATCCACGTTCACAGATGGTCACCCGACAGTGAATGTAACTGAGAGGGTAACAGGCAGGAAGGCCAGGGGTCTCCAAATGGAGGAAATAGGCTGCAAGTGTCAGACATTTCTTGTCTCTCCCTTAGGCGGCAGGAAGAAACAAACTACAAGGGTCAGATTGTTTTCCTTCTCTATACAAAATTAAAAGGAGGTCTCTCTTAAAATTCTGTGTTGCCATGACGACACCTGGTTCCACCTGAACTTAACTTTTCTCAAACCTAGAGCTAACCAATGCATTTTTCTTATGGAAATATTTTTCTTAAGCTATGTTAATGAAACTATGTATTTGCTTTGGAATTTGCCTTTCTTCAAAACAGTTCCAGCTAAGACTAACTTTTTTTCTTTTCTCAAACCTTGGGCTGATGTCATATCAATTGTTTTATGTCTGGGAGCCATCCTATCTCAAAAATGCATATTGTGGGAGAGGCACCTGGTAAAACTCCCTCAGCCTTGTGGTGTCTCTCTTATCTGATTAATAGCTTTGTAACAGACATAAAACAGCTTGCAAAAGACTAGCAGGTGGGCACTCTTTCTTCTCCCTTCTGATGTCCATGTCAGAAGCTTTCTCTATCTCTTTTATACTTTAATAAAACTTTATTACACAAAAGCTTATCACTGGCCGTGGATTGAATTCCTCTCCTCTGGAGGCCAAGAATCCAGCGTCTTTCACGGCTTAGCAACAACCTTTCATAACCTACCCCTTGAGTCCCAGCCATGCACACAGAGATTCCAGTCAGTTTTTAAGGCTTTATTCTTAAATATGAATGAACCTAAAGATATTTATCCAAGACAAACTGTGAACATGAAACAAGAAGGAAAAAGAATGGAAGGTACTAGAGATGGAAGCAAAACAAAATTTCAACCCCTCCCCTAAAAAGGAGAATATTCCCACCAAGAAAAGTCATGATAGTTATCCATGAAAAGAGCAATAAAGACTCTGAGATTAAAAATATGATAGAATAAATTTTTAAAAATTAAATAGAATTGTTAGAAAATAAAATGGAGGAAATCTCTAGGAAAGTAGAAGAAAAAATATAGAAGCAGAAAACAGGAGAAAAAGTAAAAAATAAAACAAAACCAGGGACTCGATTTAGAAAGTCTAATATCTAACTAATAGGACTTGGAAGAAAGAAAAAATAGGAAGGAAGAAATAATACAAAAATGTTTCCTCAAACTGGAAAGTGTTTCCACATGGAAGGGAAGCACCAGATACCTAGAACAAAAGATGATGAAAAAACATTTATATCATTAAGCACTAAGTACTTCAAAACACTGGGATAGACCTTAAAACCTTTAAGAGTGGAAAAACAGGCTGTGTTCAAAGATTTAGGAATAAAAATGTAATTAGACTTCTCAACAGGACCTGTAAAACTTAAAAGCAGTGCTTTCAAAATGCTGAAGATAATCATCTCCAACCTGGAACTCTATACCCAAACCAAGTTAGCAATTGTGAGAGCAGAATGAGGGCATTTTTAGGTATACAGACTCTTTTAAAACATTTCCTCCCATGAACCCTTTTTTAGAAAGTTACTGAAGGATGTGCTCCAATAAAATGAAGACGTAAACCTAAAAGAAACAATAGATCTGGGAAATAGGGGAGAGACAAAAGAAAGTCCAAGGCCACGGATATGCAGCAGGCCTAAAGAATAACTAGCTTAGGCAGAGCAGAGGGATGGAAGACTTTCAGTGATGGACATCTCCAGAAAAAAAGTGAGATAAGTCACAGGCTGTTCGATCATGTGGAAGAAACTCTTTGAAGAGTTGTCTAATTCCAGGAAGAACTTGAGAAATAGTGGTGATAACACAGAAAACTCACAAAATAAAAAATAAGAAAAAATTACAGCAGATGAAACATCATCATATGTCACTGATTAAAAGTAAATAATACATAATCATTATTAGGCAAATAATTCACATTGAATTAACCAAAAAAGTATGATATACCTGTTCTGAGAGGATGGAAGGAAGAGAAGTGGGGGTCTGGGGTGATGTAAGAGGGCCATATCTTCATCCTCCACAGTAGGAATCAATAGATAATATCTAAAATCAATAAATCAGGAATAGCAATAAATATATGCAACAAGATATTAAAGTGTGGTTCTGTCTGCCTGTTTTAAAGTCCCCCTCAAAATAGGAGACAACTCTTTCCCCATTCCAAAGCTAGACCACCGAAGCCCTACTTGGAAAGAATGGCTGAAACACTGGGCTGTAACCCAAAGCTTCGCCACCAAGAGGGAGTCAGAACACTGGACCTGAAGAGGTCAGGGAGTTGGATATTGGAGATGTTTCTGGAAAGAGCTGTTAGGTGTACTGAGTCCCCCACACTACCATGGGGAAGGGTAGAGTGGGGTGGGCTTCTTTCCTCTGCCTAATGGGAATGAGGTATGACCTGCATCTCCTGGAGTTGTGGGACTACTCAGGAACCCGGGCCTAGAAAAGACTGAAGACATAAACTGACCCATGGGCCTAGCTGCACCAAGGCAGGTGGAATCTTAAGATCCCTAACCAGAAAAAAAAAAAAAAGATCCCTAACCAGGATCCCTGATTAAACCTGCATCACTTCAATTGGAAGGTAGATTCTTAACCATTGGACCACCAGGGAAGTCCCTGTCTCTCTGAATTTGACCATTCTAAGTACTTTTTCAGATTATTTATTGTAAATAGAATAACAGTTTTTATCATTTTGCGACTGGCTTATTTCACCTAGCATAATGTTCTCAAGGTTCATTGATGTTTTGACATGTGTCAGAATTTCCTTCCATTTCAAGGCTGAATAATATTCCATTGTATGTATAGATTACATTTGCTCATCCATTCATCCATCCATGGACATTTGGGTTCCTTCCACATTTTAGCTATTGTGAATAATGCTGCTATTCTGTTTTCAGAATATTCTGAAAATATTCTGAAAATAAACCTTGCTTTCAATTATTTTGGATATATACCCAGAAGTAAAATTGCTGGATCGTAGGAAAATTCTTGGAGAAGGCAATGGCAACCCACTCTAGTACTCTTGCCTGGAGAATCCCTTGGACAGGGGAGCCTGGTGGGCTACAGTCCATGGGGTCGCAGAGTCAGACACAACTGAGCAACTGACACATACACACATGATAATTCTATCTTTAGCTCTTTGAGGAACTGCCATATTGTTTCCCACAGTGACAGTACCGTTTTATATTCCCACCAACAAGGCATAAGGATTCTAATTTCTTCACAACTTCATCAGTGCTTGTTTTCCATTTTTTTGATAGTAGCCATCCTAATGGGTGTGAGGTGGTATCTCACTGTAGCACTGATCTGTTTCCCTAATGATGGGTGGTATTATCTTTTCATGTGTTTACTGGCCATTTGTATATCTTCTTTGAAGAAATGCCTATTCAAGTCCTGTATCCATTTTTAATCAGGTTTATTGCTGTTGAGTTTTAGGAGGTCTCTGTATAGTCTGGTATTAATCCCTTATCTATGGTTTGCTAATGTTTTCTCCCATTGTGTGTGCTGACTTTGTATTAGGTTTATGTCTTTTTTTTTTTTTTCTTTTTCTTTTTTCTAGCCATGCCACATGGCTTGTGGGATCTTAGTTCCCCAACCAGGGATTGAACCCAGGCCCTCTAAAGTGAGAGCACAAAGTCTTAACCACTGGACCACTAGACAATCCCCAGGTTATATGTCCTTTGATGCACAAAATTTTACAGTTTTCATAAAGCCCAACTTGTCTATTTTTCTCTCTGTTGCTTGTGCCTGTTAGTCTATGTAGGTAAAGGTTTTTCAATTTTGTTGATCTTTTCAAAGAACCAAGTTTTGTTTCCACTGATTTTTCTCTATTGTTTTTCTATTGTCTATTTCTCTCTGCTCTAACCCTTATCATTTGCTTCCCTCTGTCAGCTTTGGGTCTAGTTTATTCTTCTTTTCCAAGTTCCTTAAGTTGTAAAGTTAGGTTGTTGATTTAAGATCTTTCTTGTTTTTAATGGAAGCATTTATAAATATCCCCCTTAGCACCACTTATTCTGTCCCACATCAAAATGATATGTTGTTTTTGTTTTCACTCATCTTTAAGTATCTTCTAATTTCTCTCATGATTTTCTTCCTTAATCCGTTGGTTGTTTAAAATTGCTTAATTTCCACAATTTTGTGAGTTTTCCAGTTTTCTGTTATTGATTTCTAATCTCATCCCATTACATTTGGAGAAGATACTGTTTGATATCTTTTTTTTTTAATCTATTGAGGTTTAATTTGTCACCACACATAATCTAGCCTACAAAATGCCTCACGTGAATGTGAGAATGTGAATACTGCTGCTGTTTCGTAGAGTGCTGTATCTAGTAGATATCTATTAGATCTAGTTGGTTTATTGTCTAAGTACTCTATTTCTTTATCTTCTCTCTGGTTTTTCTACTCATTATTGTGACTGGGATATTGAAGTCTATAACTATTACTGTAGAACTGTTTACTTCCTTCAACTCTAGTAATTTTTGCTTCACAAATTTTGAGTCTGTCATTAGGTTTATATATATAATTTTATATCTTCTTTCTATACTGATATAAACATATAATGTCTGTGTCTCTTATATGTTTTTTTTTATTTAAAGTCTATTTTTTCTGATACTTGTATAGCCAACTCTTGCTCTCTTTTGATTACTATTTGCATGGAATATTGTTTTCCATGCTTTAATTTTTAATCTATTTGTGTCTTTGGGTACAAAATTAGTTTCCTATGGACAGCAAATAGTTGGATCATGTGTTTTTATCTGTTCTGACAATGTTTTTTGATTGCAGTGTTTAACCTATTTACATTTAAAGTAATTACTGATAAGAAGGGACTGTCATCTTGCTATTTGTTTTCCATATGCCTTAAACTTTTGTCCTTCATTTCCATCATCACTGTCTTCTTTTGTGTTTAGTTTATTTTTGTAGTGAAAATGTTTAAATTCCTTTCTAATTCCCTTTTGTGTATATTCTATAGCTATTTTCTTTCTGGTTACATGGGAATTATATTTAGGGATTCCCAGGTGGCTCAGTGGTAAAGAATCAGCCTGCCAATGCAAAAGAAATGGATTCAATTCCTGGGTAGGGACGATCCTCTGGAAGAGAAGATGGTAACCTACTCCAGCATTCTTGCCGGGAAAATCCCACAGGCAGAGGAGCCTAGCAGGCCACAGTCCATGGGATCACAAAGAGTTGGACATGACTTAGTGACTAAACGACAACAACAAACATGGGGATTACATTTAACATCCTAAAGTACCAACACTCTTAATTTCAATTTAGCTTAACTTCAATAGTACACAAAAACTGCTCCTTTACAACTTTCCCATCTATCTCTTTCTATCATTGATGTCACAAAATTACATCTTTATATATGTGTCCCAAAAAATAAACTAGTAATTCTTTTAAATGTATTAAATTATGTAGAAAATAAGATATGGAGTTTAAAAAGTTAGAAAATACTAGCTTATAGATTAATAATTGTTTTTTTTTTTCCTTTAAATGTACTAGTCTCTCAAATCATGCAGGAAACAAAAGGTACAGTTACAAACCATTGTTATGATAACACCAGCTTTTATAACTGCCCATTTATTTACCTTGATTGAGATCTTTATTTCTCCATAAGCCTTCAAGTTACTGTCTAGTGTCCTTTCATTTCACCTTGCAGACCTCCCTTGAGTGTTATTTGCAAGGAACATCTAGTGGTAAGGAGCTCCCTCAATTTTTGTTTAGCTTGGCATCTCTAAATTCCACCCTCACTTTTGAAGGACAGTTTTGCCAGATATAGGACTCAGTTGACTTTTTTTTTTCATTTAGCACTTTGAATATATCTGCCCACTGCCTCTGGCCTCTGGAAGTTAAATCTGTTTATAATCTTATTGAGGTCCCTTGTATGAGATGTTTCACTTCTCTCTTGCTGCTTTCAAGGTTCTCTTTGTTTTTGAAAGTTTGACTATAGTGTGTGTCTCAGTGTGGATATGAGTTCATCTTACCTGAAGTCTACTGAGCTTCTTGGATATTTGTATTCATGAAGTGAAAGTGTAGGTCACTCAGTCCTGTACAACTTTTTGCAACCCCACGGACAGTAGCCCACTACGCCTCTGTCCATGGGATTATCCAGGCAAGGATACTGGAGTGGGTTGCCATTCTCTTCTTCAGGGGATCTTCCTGACCCAGGGATCGAACCCAGTCTCCCACCCTGCGGGCAGATTCTTTACAGTGTGAGCCACCATGTCTCTGATCAAACTGAGGAGATTTTAGTCATTCTTTCTTTCCTTTTCTCTCTTTTCCTTCTGGGACTCCAACAATGTCCATGTTGGTCCACTTGATGGTTTCCCACATGTCCCTTGGGCTCTGTTCATTTTTCTTTGACTTTTTTTCTGTTTCAGGGGCTCCATAATTTCCATTGTCCTATCCTCAAGCTTGCCGATTCTTTATTTTCCTTGGTCAAATCTGTTTTTGTATTCCTCTAGTTAATTTTTCATTTCAGTTGTAGTTTTACACTCTCAATTTTCTTTCTGGATCCTTCTTTGGTTTTCTCTCTTTATTGATATTTCCATTTTATCCATACATTACTGTCTTGACTTTCTCCATATCTCCCTAAAGTTCTCTGAGCATTTTTAAGACAGTTGTTTTAAAGTATTTATTTAGTATACCTGCCACCAGGTCTTTTTCAGGGACAGTTTTTGTTTAATTTTTTCCTCTGAATGGGTCATACTATCCTATTTCTTTGTGTGCCTTGTGATTTTTTTGTTGAACACTGGACATTTGAATCTAATAATGTGGTAACTCTGGAAATCAGATTCTCCCCTGTCCCCAAGGTTTGCTGTTTTTATTGTTTTGGGTTACCATTATTATTATTTTTTTTAATTTTTTAATCATTATAGGCTATCTGTGTGCCAAATATTAGCCTGAAGTGTAAACTTAAAGTCTTCTCAGGTCTTTTCGAATCCTTCCCTAGTCACGCAAAATCACTGTCTTAATTTTCCTCCTATATGGTTTTGGTTCCTAGTCTCTAATGTCTGGTTTCCAAAAAAAGGAAAAAGAAAAATTAAAGAGGAGGGGTAAGAACCTGCAGCAATGGAGGAGGTATACAACCCTGGCTGCTTACTTCTTTGTCTGCACCTCTGTGATAAGAATCAGCAATCAGTGATCAGAGCACTGACCCCTGACTGATATTTAGAGGACAGTGCCCTTTTGGCCCACCCCAATTCCTGCCAATTGTGTGCAACCTGCTCTAGTCATACAGTATAGCTGCTTGCACTGTGGTAGGAGTGAGAGATGGGCAGCTGCTACTGTGCTAAGAGCTAAAATTGACCAAACTTAACCACCTGACCTGCCTCTTGAGAAATCTATATGCAGGTCAGGAAGCAAGAGTTAGAACTGGACATGGAACAACAGACTGGTTCTAAATAGGAAAAGGAATACGTCAAGGCTGTATATTGTCACCCTGCTTATTTAACTTATATGCAGAGTACATCATGAGAAATGCTGGGCTGGAAGAAACACAAGCTGGAATCAAGATTGCTGGGAGAAATATCAATAACCTCAGACATGCAGATGACACCACCCTTATGGCAGAAAGTGAAGAGGAGCTAAAAAGCCTCTTGACGAAAGTGAAAAAGGAGAGTGAAAAAGTTCAGAAAACAAAGATCATGGCATCCGGTCCCATCACTTCATGGGAAATAGATGGGGAAACAGTGGAAACAGTGTCAGACTTTATTTTTTTGGGCTCCAAAATCACTGCAGATGGTGACTGCAGCCAGGAAATTAAAAGACGCTTACTCCTTGGAAGGAAAGTTATGACCAACCTCGATAGTATATTGAAGAGCAGAGACATTACTTTGCCAACAAAGGTCCGTCTAGTCAAGGCTATGGTTTTTCCTGTGGTCATGTATGGATGTGAGAGTTGGACTGTGAAGAAGGCTGAGCACCAAAGAATTGATGAGTTTGAACTGTGCTGCTGGAGAAGACTCTTGAGAGTCCCTTGGACTGCAAGGAGATCCAACCAGTGCACTGTGAAGGAGATCAGCCCTGGGATTTCTTTGGAAGGAATGATGCTAAAGCTGAAACTCCAGTACTTTGGCCACCTCATGCAAAGAGTTGACTCATTGGAAAAGACTCTGATGCTGGGAGGGATTGGGGGCAGGAGGAGAAGGGGACGACAGAGGATGAGATGGCTGGATGGCATCACCGACTCAATGGACTTGAGTCTGAGTGAACTCTGGGAGATGGTGATGGACAGGGAGGCCTGGCGTGCTGCGATTCATGGGGTCACAAGAGTCGGACACGATTGAGCGACTGAACTGAACTGAACCACAATTTACTTTCCAACTCTTCCCCTGTAAGCTGAAAGCCTCTGACAGATTTCAGAGTTCCAAAATAGCTACACCAGACAGATTCTACCAGTGCAACTGTTGTCCAGGTAAGGAAGCAGATTCTTGGTGCTCTTCCCAGAGTTCTCCTCCTAATCAGGACAGTTTTGAAGAGTACAGTACTGGTCATTTTATTACTTAAAATTAGAACACAAATGTGACTAAAAAGTGATTGGAGGCCTATCTGCTACCTGAGTGTGACAAATCATGGGCCCCGATCAAGGTTTCACCCTATAAAAAAGCCAAAATGGAGGCCACAACTTGCTTTTATTTTTGGCCTCAGCATGCGGGATCTTAGTTCCCTGACCAGGGATTGAACTCATGTCCTCTGCAGTGGTAGGGCAGAGTCTTAACCACTAGACCACCAGGGAAGTCCCAGAGGCCACCTTTTGAATAAACCCCTGGACCAAACACTCATAATCACAGAACCAAATCTTAAACTGTCCTAATTTGCTCAAAATGCTGACTGTGGTCTTAAATAAGATTTAAGTTTCCTTCATGTCAGAGTGACTATACAGCTTCTGAGACAATTAGCTACACACAAGGTAAACAGTGCTACTACCCTAGAGAGAATATAATCACAATAAAAAAAAATAGTCCTTAATTCACATTTTATAAACCAAGCATTACCTGCTGAGAGCCAAACTTTTAACCACTTTGGGTGTGAAGTCTCCCAGTTCATGAACAGTTTGTTTCTTCCTCAATAAAATATTCCTATCAGGAAAGCTCTCTTAATTTTCTTTTAACAATGCAAAGGGTGAAAAACAAAATCCCCAAAGAGGTGACCCAAGCAAGTGGTGATGGAAAAGAATGAAGCTGTTTTAGAAATGCATCCTGCTGAAGTTGGTCCTTTAAAAACAATATCTATATATGTGTGTTTCTTAGGCATAATGAAACCAGCTACTGGAAAAAACAGCTAAAAATTTTTGGTGAGGAGGACTCAGTGATAGAGAATGGTGGGACAGGAACTGTCATTTTTTTTGTTATATGAGAACTATTTCGATTAAAAATATATATAATTATTGGGCTTCCTTGGTGGTCCTCTGGTTAAGGATCTGCCTTGCAATACAGGGGACCCGGGTTCAATCTCTGGTCTAGGAAGATGCCACATGCTGAGGAGCAACTAAGTCGGTGAGCCACGACTCTGAGCCTAGAAGCTGTACTCCATAATGAGAAGCCACCACAATGCGAAGCCCGCCCACCACAACAAAGACCCAGCACAGTCAAAAAATCAAATAGATAAATAAAGGTCTTTAAAAAACATAATTATGAAGAAATATTTTTAAAGACTAACTGAAATCATACATGAGACTGAATATCCCAGAAAATGTTTGCCTCAGTTACGCTCCCCTGAGGATCAGTCACCTCTGACTGCCCACAGCAGTGGCCCCAGAAGTGCTGGAGCCCAGGCCCAGCTCTTTGAAACTATGGCTGAAATGGTGCTAAAAAACCTTTTCTTTTTGTTCTCTTCAGAACAAGTGAAACAGAGGGAATTTGCAAACAGATTCTCCATGTCTTAGTAACAGAAAAGTGACTGAAGAGATATAAATATGGCACATGCACACATGTGCATGTTGATACACACACACACACACACACACACACACACACACACACACACACTAAAAGTCCAGAAAAATGGCCTGGCTTGCAAAGACAGATTCTGATCCTTTCAGGCTACTCTGGCCCCAAGGTTGGCAGGCGGGCTCCCGCACCGGTTTGGAGATGGCCCCTCGGGCTCCTGGCACTGCTTCTCTCTCTCTAGCTCAGCAGGGCCCCACCGGGAGGCCAGATACGGCCCACTGTGCAGCTAGCCTCCTAGATAACACATAAGCCACTCTAACTCCCGCTCATGTCACTGAGGGCTCTCCCACTCAGTTTTCTTTCCACTTGGTGACCTGACTTCTTCTCCCAGCTATGAGGTCCAGCTATCGCTGATGAGCTCACCTGTAGAAAAGGCACTGCCCACCTGAAGTGAGTGACCTGCTACTCCGCATACGATGATACCTTTACTAGTAAAAGCAAGGGTTACCACCTAGTCCCTGTATTGCCTGTGTGTTTCTGTAATGACAGCTATTAATTTCTTAACAGTGAAATGTAACTGAATTTTCTTTTTTGGGGGGTGGGGGGAGCAAGAGATATCACCAAATATGGCCAAAGTTTGAAACCAGAATTTAAAATACTGAAATAAAAGAACAGCTGGAACTCTACATAGTGATAAAGAGTTCTAAATAAGCAAGTCCACAAAAGTAAAGGTTGACAGAGGAAAGCACTAAAATCAAAGCACAAACCTCTTCTTTTCTCCATAATCAAAGTGACTGTCCTCTACAAGTTCAGTCCTATTGATAAGACAACTGGTGGGGCCACGGAGGTTGAACCTAACTTGGAAACTACCAGCTGAAAAGCTTTAGTCGACAACAGTTTAACTGCTGCACAACTGACAGATTAACATTAACTCTGACTGCATCAAATTGAGACTGTCTTTTTAAAAAACAGGTACCATAATAATAAAATCTAAAAGAACAAATCTACTAGTTGTAAGTCCTGATAACAGAAACTAAAGAACTAGCTGGGTTTCCTCGAATGAAAAGAGCACAAGGAAATCGACAGCGCAAATGAGGCCCACCAGACCACAAAGACCCAGGACCTGAGCTGAGCTGACCTGAGCCAATCCCAACCTCTCACCCCAGGGCAGTAGCCCCTTTCTGTACCTCAGTTCTCCCGGAGGAGGCCTACTTACTGAAGATTTCCCCACTTCTGAACATATAGAAGTTAAAAAGAAAAGGATAAAAAAAGCTTAGATGACACGGTCCAGCTCAACAATCCAAGTCAGGCCCACGCTGTGGGAAACACACTGCTATACCCCGGTCACCCCCGTCTTCCCCATGACTTTCCGCAGGGGCCCAGAGGGCAGAGTGCAGAGTGCAACCACTGCTGCTCACTCCTTCAAAGGAAAAACCAACTTCCTGTGAGATTGGAACCAATCTCACCCTCACTCACTCGCTCTCTCAGACACTGTGGATGGTAGTGATGTTCTTTGAAGCTGTGCTTCAAAGGCCTTGGCCCAGGACTCAAGTACAATACCTCTGTCCTCATGAAAGAAACAATTTTTCACATCCTTTCTCAATGTTTGAGGAGCCATTTAAAACTCTGTGAACAATTATAAGAAGTTGTATATTGGTCAAGGATGTACAGAAAATACTCAGGTGCCCAGGAAAGGGCGCTGTGAGCCAGGAACGTGACACCAAGTAAGCCACAAATACTCGGACTCCTTATTCTGTAGAAGTCATGACCCAGGTCGCTGGTGGAATTCCTAAGTTAGGCACGGCAGCCTGTTCTGCAAGGCTTTTGTTACATTATAGGCTAGAATAATAATAATAATTACAGCGTTTAAGATGAAGAGTTGTCTCTTTGGTGCCACGTGAAAATCCGGGCTGCCTGATGGATAAAGGAGGCAAAGAGAAGAACAAGGAGCAGATGCGAGAGGAGCCTGCTCCGGGAAGGTGGCAGCAGCATGTGCGGATCAATCTCCGGGGCCTGTAGCCCAGGGACTCCCAGACCGGCCCTGCCCACCCCGCTGGCCCCGGCATGAAGCAGTGCTGGCTCAAAGTAGAGGTGGGAATCCAGGAGTCCAGCCGGACGCCCTTTCTCGCCTCCCTGCCTCTGCTCCCACCGTCCCCAGCTCTGTCATGTCTGGAAGCCTGGCCTCCTCCTGCACCTGGTTTTCAGCGCAGTTAAAGCACTTCATTCTTTGTAAAGCCTGTCCTTACCCCTCCCTTGGATGCCTGGCCACATTAAGCCACTGTCTCCAGAGGCCCCAGGGTGCTTCCTGAACCTCTTTTACAAAGCTTGTGTTATTTTCTAGTTTCTTATTAAAGCGCTTGTCTCTTCCAAAAACCTGCTTGTCTCTTGGAAGCCGAGCCCTGACTCGTGCCCGTTCAGCCAGCACACTATAGGCGCTCAGTAAGTGGTGGAAGATGGATGACGACGGGTGGGTGAAGAGGAGATAGAGCACAGCACCCCGAGGCAGGGAAAGTTCTGAGATGCAAAGATCTAATCGCTCTCTGCCTACATGCAGGGAAAGGGCAGGAAAGGGACAACAAGGACAAACAGAGCTGCCCTCGCAGGTCCCCACCTCCAGTGATGGCACAGACACAGGAGCTTCTAGGATCTTTACCCAGGGATGCCAACAGCTCATAGTTCATCCGCATCACGTCTCTGTACAGCTCCTTCTGCCGCTTGTCTAGCGTGCCCCACTCCTCCCGGGTGAAATACACTGCCACATCCTCAAACACCACCGGGAGCTCCTCCAACAGCCCCTCCTCAGAAGGATCCTGCAACAAAGAGTAGCAGGCACTCAGTACTCCTCTCACGTTGGACACCCAGCATGATGCTCCGGGGATCCTGCTCACAGCCTGTTTCTCCTGGGAAGCCTGCCGAGAGGCCCAGACGCTCTCTGAGGAATTCAGCTATCCACCTAAAGTCAAAGGAGCAAACGTGTGTGGCCCAGAGTCGGTAGGTAACAACTACACAAACCTCACCATGATCCTAGAAGGAAGAGAAGACCCTTCCTCTTCTCTCTGGGAAGGAAAGGGCAGGGCACTGAGGAAGAGGGTCTCGCAGAGCCTCGTGGCTGCACCCATCCTCAAGAGCACCTTCTACTTATCCACCGTTGCACAGGTGGCCGCTGCCTCTGAGCCGCTGCTGAGGTTCCCCATCGGGATGGAAAGAACAGTAAAACAACAAGTAAAGATGCTCCTGTTCAGTGACTAGGTTAACACACACTTTACTGCTAAAGGAACTCAGGCTATAAAAGGTTAGATCTGTTTATCATCTTCTAATCCTAAACACTGAAGGAACATGAAGGGAAATGAGCTTTGTCCCTTTTCTGGATTCCATAAAAATCCGAACTTACTAACTTTACCTACGATGTTAGGAATAAGGAACGTCTGAGCTCTTCTCAACAGAATGCTAGAAGGGGCTGCTCAAAATGACTTGTAGTAAAACCCCGCTTATATGGGTTGGGCGGAGTTGAGAAAGGGAGATGGATCTGTTTACTCAGAGACTTCAATTAACACAGCTTCCTTGCAGGGCAATTTTCCAAAGAATCAGAAACTAAACCTGCTGCATTTGATAAAACAGGCCTGAGGTGAGAAGTGGAGTCTGGAGGTCTCAGGAGTGCAGCAGGTTGGAAGGAGAGCCCTGGGCTGGCGGCCAGGGGCTCGGGGGGAGGGCAGCACCACCAGCGCCCTTGTTCTCTGGCTACATCTTTGCTCTTGCCCAACAAGCTGAGTTTAACTATGCTTGCTCCACCCCCTCAGTGCAGCATTTAAAAAACATTACACAAAGTCTGAAGAAACATGAGTCCAAAGTTAAAGCTGAAACATATCTTTTACATTGATTATTTAAGAGCTCTGTGGCTGTTACGTGGTTGTGGGTTATTTCTGGAGTTCTGTGTCATTTTAGATTCTGGATAAAGATGGCTTTTCTGAATGTAGCTGTTCTGTTTATGTCAGAAGTTAGAGTATTTGGCCCCATTAATATGTTTTGTTATCTGCCAAAAGGAGATAATAGTAGTAGGGCTGTTGTGGCCAATAAAGGAGCTGATACATGTAGAGCACTTAAAATAAGACCTGGCACAGCTGAAGCATGGCAGCTTATGGTAACATGATAATGTTAGCAGCAGCTATGGCTAATGGAATTGTTCCACCATCATCGTGCAATATACATTGTTGTCAGCATGGAATCCTCCCCCTTGACCCATCATTATAAACATATTACCTGGCCACAGGGTTCAGCAGAGTCATTACATAAAATGTTATCATCTGAGGAACTGTGGATGTCATCAATGATTTCTGTTTGCCTAAAATCAGGGATGCAGTCCAGGTACAATGCAGGAATTGCTCCATTCCCTCCAGGGTCCCCCAGGGCAGCTCTTGAGCTGGGCAGGAGTTGGGCCACATTATCACAGGCTCCCAGAGGCCCTGGGGAGTAAAATATGGGACAATCTGCAGGGAAGAAGGGCCCCTGGCTGGCCAGTATATCACCAGACACCTCCTGGGTGCTCTGGAAACGGGCTGCCCAGAGGGGGTCCCGTGCCGCCAAGGCCTTGACACAGAACACGTGGGCCTTGCTCTTGGCGTGGTATTTGAGAGTCTCCACCTTGAATGGTCCGGTATAACCTTCTATTAATCTTGACCGCTTGTCCCTGACAGATGGGTATTCCCGGCAAGCAGAGCAAAACAGAGCTGTCTGCTCCTCATTCATGACCAACCACGGGAACTGCGCAAACCACGACTTCTGGATGGATCGGGGTTTGGAGGGTTTGCTGCCTCTTCCTGCATAGTCTCCCTGGAGGCTGCCTCTCTCTGAGCTGAAGTAGGACAGACAGGCTTCCTTCTGAGGAGGCAGGTAGAGTCCAGCTTCTCTGGATGGGCGCTGCATGTCCATTTCCTCCATGAAGCCCATCTTGGTTTTTCCTTTAGAGAAAAGAGACAGATGGAATTTTCTCTGAAATCCTACAGGTTGAGTCACTGCAATTCAGATGTGCTCAGATCTACCTTCTGTGAAAGCTGGAACCACAGGCACAAAGTGACCCACTGTGTCCGTGTTCTCTTCTCTCCAGCCCTCAGCCCCCAGGCCCACTTTGCCTAACCCCAAAGAAACAAATGGACTTTAAGAAAAAGTTCCTTTTTTTCCTAATGTAAAGGACAGATACACCTGGCCAGAAAGAGAGCTCTACAATTTGAGCTGTGCAGCCTAAGACAGTGGCACAGCCTTCAGGAGAGCAGACTTATTTACTAGAGACTGAACACTGAACTCAGAGAATGTAGGGTTAAAGAGGTAACTGAAGCAAACACCACTACTCCACACTTGGCAGGAATCCCCCTCTTTGGTACCCCTGCCAGACAGGCATCTGCACTTGGCTCACGTATCTTCAGAGTGAGAGAACGCACCCCCGCCCCACTACTGGGCAGACAATTTTGGCCCCCAGAGAGTTCTCCTTGAGCTGCATCCATCTTGGAGCACCTTCCCCCTGGGAGGGCTACTTCAACCCTCTCACACCACATCCCTTCTGAGAGGTGAACACTCCCAGGACCTCACTAAGAATTTTCTTCTCTAAGCTAAACCAGAAGTTTCTTTATTCACGCCTTAGTTGAAATGCAGCTTAGACACCTCTAACTGCTCTCATGCACCAAGTTCAGATCCCCAGCAGTCAAGGACTTGACAGTATTTGCTCCAGGCCACTGGACCACGAAATGGTCCATTATGAACCCCGGAAGCACAAATCTACTAATAGACTCAATAGGTCCAAAGTTAAGAGCCAAACACAGCAAACACAAACCAAAACAAGTCAGTGTCTGTGAAGTCTAGCGCTCTGTGTGGTCCATCTGAGACAGGCCACAAGGGGAGAGCAATCTTCCCTGATTCCATTCCTGGAGGAAGTAGCTCCACCTCCCCTTTCTCCAGCAGGAGGGGCTGGGTTAATGCTGTCTCTTACACGGTGACAGATGCCATCTGGCCTGGCTCTGGCCAAGCCAGTTCCTGAAGAGGACAGGCTTATCCAAGGAGGACAGCAAACATCAATCCCCAGGAGTTAGCAGCTCCGTTCCTTCACCCGTTCACTCCACATTCAAGTACTGAGCAACTGCTTGCCAGGCATCTTTCCTGGCATCGGGACTATGGTGGTAAATGAGACTGAGGCATGTCTTCACGGAACTTAGACTATATCGTTACACAGAAACATCTACCCTCAGGTAGAAATGCACTACAGGGAGATGAGAGTGCGGAGAACGAGGTGTGCATGCCTTAGATCAAGTGACTGCTGGGGGAGGAGCAGCGTTCATGTGTAACTGGTGCACAAGGAGAAGCAGGGGACGAGGCCAGAGGCCTGGAGCCCAGCTTCCTGCTCCCTCCTCCCGGGACAGGGCTACTCTCACCTGGGTTGGGGCTCAAGTGACTCCTCTGACCTTGGACACTGGCGAGGCATGGCTCTGGCCCTCGCTCAAATTTATAGAACAGCTCCGGGCTGGCAATAGTTGGTCCTGAGTCAGGAACAGAGAAAAGCACTATGAGGTCGAATCCAGGTCACACAGGTTAAAAAGGTTATGGAAACTATTGGTTCAGAACAGAAGCTCAAACTCAAATGCTGAGCGGACCAGACAATAATCTGAGGAAACCAAGTGCAGGGTGGGGAGGAGGGGGAAGCAGGGGAGGCTGCGGATCTGAGCCCAGGTGTGGGCAGCTGCTCAGATTCAGCAGAGGCCATCAGTTAAATGCAGGGTCAGCAAAGCCAGACCATCCCAGTTTTCAAGAGAAGCCAGAAATCATATTTCTATGCGTTCCTCTCCATGGCTAAACACTGACAACTAATTGAAGTATTTTTTTAAATATATAATTTTGTTGATTTACTTTTGGCTGTGCTAGGTTTTCTTTGCTGCATGGGCTTTCTTTTTAGTTGCAGAGAGCAGGGGCTACTGTTGAGTTAATGGTGTGTAGGCTTCTCGTGGCAGGGGCCTCTCTTGCTGCGGAGCACAGGCTCTAGGGTGGGTGGGCTTTGGGAGTTGCTGTTTCTGGGCTCTAGAGCGCAGACTGAACGCTTGTGGTGCATGGGCTTAGTTGCTCTGAGGTATGTGGAATCTTCCTGGATCAGTGATCAAATCTGTGCCTGCTGCATTGGCAGGCGGTTTCTTTACCACTGAGCCACCAGGAAAGCCCCTTATTTAAGCATTTTAAAGAAGTCAAACCAAAAAAAAAAAGAAAGAGAAAAAAGGTGTAGGCCAAATCTGGCCCAGCACTATTTTGCAACTTCTCATTTAAAAGAATCATCAGTTTTCAAACTTTTTAGTAGACACAAAGAACACAACCCCTCCATCCAAAGAGAGCTGAGACTGTTGCCCCCATAAGCCTTAGACAAGGGCCAAAATGAAAAGAAGTAAAGGCATGATGACGGCCATCAGACTGAAATCAGAAGAATATATATGCACATGCTGCTACTGCTACTGCTAAGTCGCTTCAGTCGTGTCCAACTCTGTGCGACCCCACAGACTCCGCCGTCCCTGGGATTCTCCAGGCAGGAACACTGGAGTGGGTATATATGCACACAGACACAACCAACTACAATCACCTCTGTCCATGGTACCGGAAGTCTATCCACAGAGGCAGAGAAAGGACATTCAGAAAATAAAAAAGATGAAAACTATCTACTTGGGCACAAACTTTTAAGTTGTTTCATTTCATTAAACCACTACAACAAGCCTGTGAAAAAGGAAAGCTTGTGAAGAAAGACACCAAGTCTCGACAAGGCTAATGGCCAGGCCTTGTGGCAGAACTGGCACTGAGACCAGATTTCCACACTGCAGATCTGAGGCTTCTTCCACCGCTGCCCACCGCCTCCAGTGTCCTCTGGGCACTGAAACAAAACCCACCTTCCAGCAGCAAGCTCCACAGGTGGGGCTTCCCCTGCCCCCAGCGCCCTGGGATATGCTGAGGCACCCAGGTCTAGCCCACCCAATTCCCCCACTTCTCTTGGCCAGTTTAAGTGGAGAAGAGAAAGAGCGATGTGTGAACCCACAGGCAGTTAAGCCAGATAGAGGATAAACAGTGTCAAGATGCTGGGGGATACATGATCGGATTCCAGACAATTCTCAAGCACGTCACAGTCAGACATGGTTGGGAATGCTGTGGGGAAGTGAACAGGAGCCATACCCAGGGGTGCCACCAGCTTGTCAGAACCACAGATGTCCTTCTGTTGCTGACTCAGCAGCACCCACTCCTCCTCAAGCAAGTACACCGTGATGTCGTCAAACGTCACAGGAGCCTGGAAGGAAAAATGACACCAGGTAAGCACCAACTTCCTCCTTAGTCTTCCACGGCTGTGTTCACAATCGCCTGAGGGCACCCTGGGAACAGAGGTGGGACCTCCTGGGATTTACTCTGGAAACAGATCAGACTGGAGGAGGGGGCACCATCAGTCTACACACAGGAGTGCACCTCATCGCTCTCTCCCACTGAGCGCAAGTCACAGAGGGAAAGAGACCCCCTTCTTCTAGGGAGGGCCACACCCTGAAACCAAAGTGCTGTAACGAAGGCTGACTCTGGACTCTCACAATCCTCTCCCTGCATGCTCCGCACCTGCTGTCCCACAGGACCCATTACTTCTCAGCCAGTGAGTCAGAAACAACCAACAGTGCTTCTTTTTGCAAAATCTTGAACATGGTAAATATCCACTTAGGAAAATGTATCTGATTTCTGAAAATAGTCAAATGTCACTGAGAACTATGCCTGTGAATGTGTCAATGATCAAGATGGGCAAGGCTTTAAAACTGAGAACTACATGCCATGGGGCTTGTAAAGGAGCTCGGTTCCACCCGAAAGGGGCAAGGAAATTCAGAAAATGTTTCCAGGAGTTTTGGATTAAGACAGCAAGTTCAACAAGTACACTGAATTTTGCTTCCTCCTGTGAATTTAAAAGACACCCTCTTCCCATGAAAAAAACTCCAAACGATACACCCACTAGGATGGACAACACAACAAGGGACAATAGCAATATCATTTTGCTAACTGAAAAGCAGATGAAAAAGTAATATCTGAGCAGATCCAAGAAAACTGAATTCTCACCCAACAGTAGACAAATGGAGGAACAACCCAAGTTACACCAATAAATCAGAGGATTTATTGAGTCTCTCTAGAGAGACTCAGGCCCTGGCCGCGCCAGGAACCACTGGCCTGGGAGTGAAGGCAGAGAGGCGAAAATAACAAGAGCTGGGGGAAAACTGTTTGCCAACAAATGCCAGACCCCTTACACAGGCTCCCAGATGGCAAGATCCTCCTTCCCACATGGTCAGAGCTTCCAGTTAGAATTCTGGGTTCCCATTGTTTAGAGTCAGCAAACAACTGGACTATCAAGACATAGCAAAAGGCTCTTTCATGCCTGACAGAGTCCAAAACAGATGGGGGTTGGGGGCAGGGGGAGGAGGAACTGAGGAAATGGATGTGAGGCAGGGAGAAAACAATCTGTAAAAAACAAAAGTATCATCAATAGCCCCAGAGAAGTAAGACACTGCAGCCATGAACCAAGCGGTTATAAGAGAAATAATCAGAAAACACTCAGAATCTGTTGCTGGTTATCCTTTTAAATTTTGTACCACCAATATTTATCAGCTAGTCAAAGAAATAATAAATAAAATTCTCAACAACAAAAAAACCTCCCCCAAAGAAAAACATTTTGGGAAATCACATCCTTGGGGTATTGGCCATTCCAAAGTGACAACACCGAGGGGACTATTTGGTAAGTCCAAATAGTCCAATGGCTATTTCCATTTATAGCAAGTTATAGTACATTTTTTAAAATTTGCCTGTAACTTTATATTCCAATTTTAAGTACATGAAATATCTAATTTCAGCAAAGAAGCTTCTTGAGAAAAACAGTATACATAATTCTTATCAGTCACTATTGATCTGTATATTTAAAAATAATTTGAGCATTTTTCTTGTAAATCAATATTTACTGCAGAAAATTTAGACAGAAAGCCAAAAACAAAAACAAAAAATGCTTTAAGATCATCCACAATCTCCCTAGTGAAAAAGAATGTGTTGACATCTGATATGCAAGTTTCCAGTCTTTTGTCTATGAATATGTATGAATGAACAGTTTTAAAAGCAACAATAGAATTGTACTGCCAATGTGTATGTTTTAAATAACTATTTGCTCTCAGAGTGTCTTCCAAAGCAAAATATGATTATAATTCCAAAAAACTGCTGCAAGCACGCTGCAGAATGGGCTCCACTAAAAGCAGGCAATCAGACAGGAAACAGGTACACACAGGATATGGCCTAAGGAGAGCCAATGCAGGGAAGGGGGTAGAAAACCCTCAAGATTATAACGAAGGAAGATCCCAGGAGGACTACTGCACACCAGGGCAACAGGGCAAGCTGTTCCGATCAGGACAGGTCAGAGTGTGTGACCAAGGGCAAGCAGGGCTCACTGTTCATTCCCACCCACCCTGCCTTCCTGAGGGAACAGGTGGCATAATGAAACCCAACGGACCCATCACTCTATGAGTGCCACAAGGACGAAGGGCACGGCCAGGGCTGAATGTTTAGATACTAAAGAAGTATCTTCCCAACAAGAATGATGATTACCCTGGCCCTGGTACCTCTCTTTTAACCAATATTATAGCAAGAGCCTTGTGATGACTGCAATGTAAAACACACACCTACACAAGACACACAAATCTGCTTAAACAGGAGGAATTTCTTACCTACACAGACAGCAAGGAGTATCCCTGGATGTTTTATTTTAGTGATTCCTACTGTCTATGAGGTAGAGCTCTGAGTTCTGAGCCCAGCACCAAGTGCCCTGGATCTGAGCCTGACTCCCCTTCCTCAGCTCTAGACATTGCCCCACCTGGAACCTCTACTACAGTCAGGTCAGGTGAATATAATTGTAATCACAACCCTGTATGATACCTTTCTTCCCTCCACACACCCAGTCTTCAGATTCCCCGATTCTGCCCACTTCCACCGACTCACTTAAGTTCCTACTCACAGTCCATCTCTTTCTCAAGGGATTTCCTGTCCACCAAGCAAAGCACTTCTGCTTCCCCTGAACAGGAAGACCTTATGATGCCTGGTGCTCGGAAGCCTATGCTGATTATCTTATTTTATAACCACCTTCACCATCACCACCCTTCCTCCCATCACCACCACAGGATTTCATAGGCATTTAATTCATTTCTTCACTGAACACACATTTTATTTGTTTCTGTGTGTGCTTGGAGATCCTAAGCTATAAAAGACACCATATTCGTCAAGGAGAATAAAACCCCTTGGGAGGTGACAGACAACTGTGATATAAGTGCAATAACAAAACTGGGTCCAGAGAGCAAATGAGAAGGGAATAATCACTTCTAGGGGAAGGGGAGGAGGTTTGCTAGAGGTCAGTGACTAGGAACCGGAGATGTTGAGGCAATAAACAAACACACAATAAATACCCCTATCTGGCAGCACCAACATATCTCCCAGCGGACACAGAACACAGTGTTCATCACAGCACCCACACCTACAGAAGAAAGACCCCTGGAGAGATGCTATTTTGCGTCATTCCTTCAAAAAATACTGAGAATCTATTCAGTTCAGTTCAGTTGAGTCACTCAGTCGTGTCCAACTCTGCAACACCATGAATCGCAGCACACCAGGCCTCCCGGTCCATCACCATCTCCCGGAGTGCACTCAGACTCACATCCATCGAGTCCGTGATGGCATCCAGCCATCTCATCCTCTGTCGTCCCCTTCTCTTCCTGCCCCCAATCCCTCCCAGCATCAGAGTCTTTTCCAATGAGTCAACTCTTTGCATGAGGTGGCCAAAGTACTGGAGTTTCAGCTTTAGCATCATTCCTTCCAAAGAAATCCCAGGGCTGATCTCCTTCAGAATGGACTGGTTGGATCTCCTTGCAGTCCCAGGGACTCTCAAGAGTCTTCTCCAACACCACAGTTCAAAAGCATCAATTCTTTGGCGCTCAGCCTTCTTCACAGTCCAACTCTCACATCCATACATGACCACAGGAAAAACCATAGCTTGACTGGACGGACTTTCGTCGGCAAAGTAATGTCTCTGCTTTTGAATATACTGTCTAGGTTGGTCATAACTTTTCTTCCAAGGAGTAAGCATCTTTTAATTTCCTGGCTGCAGTCACCATCTGCAGTGATTTTGGAGCCCCCAAAAATAAAGTCTGACACTGTTTCCACTGTTTCCTCATCTATTTCCCATGAAGTGATGGGACCGGATGCCATGATCTTTGTTTTCTGAATGTTGAGCTTTAAGCCAACTTTTTCACTCTCCTCTTTCACTTTCATCAAGAGGCTTTTTAGCTCCTCTTCACTTTCTGCCATAAGGGTGGTGTCATCTGCACATCTGAGGTTATTGATATTTCTCCCAGAAATCTTGATTCCAGCTTGTGTTTCTTCCAGCCCAGCGTTTCTCATGATGTACTCTGCATAGAAGTTAAATAAGCAGGGTGACAATATACAGCCTTGACGTACTCCTTTTCCTATTTGGAACCAGTCTGTTGTTCCATGTCCAGTTCTAACTGTTGCTTCCTGACCTGCATACAGATTTCTCAAGAGGCAGGTTAGGTGTCCAAAATGCAGTACTTGGATGCAGTCTCAAAAATGACAGAATGATCTGTTTGTCTCCAAGGCAAACCATTCAATATCACAGTTATCCAAGTCTATGCCCCAACCAGTAACGCTGAAGAAGCTGAAGTTGAACGGTTCTATGAAGACCTACAAGACCTTTTAGAACTAACACCCAAAAAAGATATCCTTTTCATTATAGGGGACTGGAATGCAAAAGTAGGAAGTCAAGAAACACCTGGAGGAACAGGCAAATTTGGCCTTGGAATGCGGAATGAAGCAGGGCAAAGACTAGTAGAGCTTTGCCAAGAAAATGCACTGGTCACGGCAAACACCCTCTTCCAACAACACAAGAGAAGACTCTACACATGGTCATCACCAGATGGTCAACACCAAAATCAGATTGATTATATTCTCTGCAGCCAAAGATGGAGAAGCTATCTATACAGTCAACAAGAACAAGACCAGGAGCTGACTGTGGCTCAGATCATGAACTCCTTATTACCAAATTCAGACTCAAATTGAAGAAAGTAGGGAAAACCGCTAGACCATTCAGGTATGACCTAAATCAAATCCCTTATGATTATATAGTAGAAGTGAGAAGTAGATTTAAGGGCCTAGATCTGATAGATAAGAGTGCCTGATGAACTATGGAATGAGGTTCGTGACATTGTACAGGAGACAGGGATCAAGACGATCCCCATGGAAAAGAAATGCAAAAAAGCAAAATGGCTGTCTGGGGAGGCCTTACAAATAGCTGTGAAAAGAAGAGAGGTGAAACACAAAGAAGAAAAGGAAAGATAGAAGCATCTGAATGCAGAGTTTCAAAGAATAGCAAGAAGAGATAAGAAAGCCTTCTTCAGCGATCAATGCAAAGAAATAGAGGAAAACAACAGAATGGGAAAGACTAGAGATTTCAAGAAAATTAGAGCCACCAAGGGAACATCTCATGCAAAGATGGGCTTGATAAAGGACAGAAATGGTATGGACCTAACAGGAGCAGAGAACCTATTACATGCCATATACTGCTCCACTATTCTAGCTGGGGATATAGCAGACAGTGAATGAGCAAACATGTGAGTAAATAAATGTGAGAATTTTACATACAGTGATAAGGACCGGGAAGAAGATGAAACAGGATAATGGTATAGAGTGATGGGGGAGTCTTTGACCTCTATCCATTCTTCTGCCAATGACAAGCAAGACACCCCACACCCAATCCTATAGGCCAAGACTGCCTTTACTTAATAAATATCACAAAATAGCATCAAAGGAAGATTCTAGTAACAGACCAATAATACCTCACATGTACCCCCCATTCTTCCCGCTTTGAGCTAAAAGAGTGATATAAAGAATGGAACTTTCCCTGGCGGCTCAGACAGTAAAGCATCTGCCTGCCGCGCAGGAGAACTCAGTTCAATCCATGGATTGGGAAGATCCCCTGAAGAAGGGAATGGCTATCCATTCCCGTATTCTTTCCTGGAGAATGCCATGGACAAAGGAGACTAGTAGGCTTCAGTCCATGGGGCTGCAAAGAGTTGGATACAACTGAGTGACTAACACTTTCACTTTTAGAATCGCACAGTTCTTCTACCCAGGCCTTAGTTATCATCAATCATTTGCAATGCATCTTACATGTCTAGTTTGTTCTGTAATCACTTTATCTTTGAATAACATTCTCATTCCCCAAGCTAAAAAAACTGATACATCTGGAAAGGGTGTCCTTTTGATATCCTGCAATCAAGATTGGAATCAAGAATGAAATTTCCAGTCCCCAAGGGTTTCAAGTAGTGATTGGGCCTGAAAAGGATTTCCCTCATAGCTCAGTTGGTAAAGAATACGCCTACAATGCAGGAGACCCCGGTTTGATTCCTTGGTCAGGAAGATCCCCTGGAGAAGGGATAGGCTACCCACTTGAGTATTCTTGGGCTTCCCTTGTGGTTCAGCTGGTAAAGAAGCTGCCTGCAATGCAGGAGACCTGGGTTCAATCCCTGGGTGGAGAAGATCCCCTGGAGAAGGGAAAGGCTACCCAGTATTCTGGCCTGGAGAATTCCATGGAAGTCCATAGGGGTGCAAAGAGTTGGACATGACTAAGTGACTTTCACTTTCCTGAAAAGGACATATTTGTCTTCCACTTCCCAAAACATTTGTAGTTTTCTCTTCTTATACTAAAGATTAAGAAAGTCTACAAATGGACAGAATCACTTGAAATCAACCTCAAATCACTAATTTCAATTTGCAATGCCAATTGTTTATAGCCCTTCTTTCCCACTAACATTTTGCTTCCCCTGTCCAAAATCAGGTTCAGTTTAAACTAAACCTCGGATATTACCTGAGGGCAAGGGCCATTTCCTTTACTTTTTTGGTATCCCCTAAAGCAGGACTTGGGGCTTCCCAGGTGGTGAAGTGAAGTCACTCAGTCGTGTCCGACTCTTTGTGACCCTATGGACTGTAGCCTGCCAGGTTCCTCCATCCACGGGGTTTTTCCAGGCAAGAATACTGGAGTGGGTTGCCATTTCCTTCTCCAGGATATCTTCCCAACCCAAGGATCGAACCTGGGTTTCCTGCACTGCAGGCATACTCTGTACCATCTAAGCCACCAGGAAAGCCCTCCCAGTTGGTGCTAGTGGTAAAGAATCCACCTGCCAATGCAGGAGCCGTAACAGACAATGGTCAGATCCCTGGGTTGGGAAGATCCCCTGGAGGAAGGCATGGCAACCCACTCCAGTGTTGTTGCCTGCAGAATCCCATGGACAGAGGAGTCTGGCGGACTACAGTCCTTAGGGTTGCAAAAAGTCAGACACGACTAAAGTGACTTAGCATGGCACAGCACAGCAAAGCAGGGGCTCCCCAACCTCCAAGATCTAATGCTGAATGATCTGAGGTGGAGCTGATGTAATAATAATAAAAAGTACACAATAAATACAATGTGCTTGAATAATCCTGAAACCATCTCCCACATCTGTCACCACCCTCCCCCCAACATTATTCCCCTCTGGTCCGTGGAAAAATTGTCCTTCAGATAACCAGTCCCTGGCACCAAAAACGCTGGGGACTGCTGCCCTAAAGTGCTTAGTATGAGGCTGGCAGGCAGGTCATCTTCAATCTTTCTTTGGTTACGTTGTTGGGCTTTATTGTCCTGGACTGTTTATAGGTTGTTACATCTGGAAAATGCATTGTGGAGAGGACTGAGTAAGGAAAAGATGCTTAGGCAAGGAGTAACTTCTTTTGTAATTCAAAGTCTTTCCCAGTCTTCCCAGGAAAAAGTACAGCATCAAAATACCCTCCTGATTCTTTCTCTCTTTTGTCTGTGGGGCCACCTTGCCGCGCTTGTCCATGTTACCGAGGTGAAAAATGCAGGAGAGTTCCTGGAGGAAAGTGGTCATTTCATATTTATCCTGTACTTCCAGAATCTCCGTCAACTTAAATCCCTAACCACAAAGGCTTATTAAATGAGCAATTTTTTAAAAAGAAGAGACTCAATCCGCATTCGAAAATGTTTGCTGAAGACATTCCTCTTTGGGCAGAGAAGAAACTCTCAAGAACTAGCATCAAACAATATCCAGAAAGATCTTAGTCCCCAAAGTCTGCTATGGTCTCCAAGTCAAGAGCATGCGACCACGCTGGTCTTTGCTGACAGACTCTGAACCCTTAGCAATCCTGCCAAACACTTAACTCTATCTTCAAGCATTCTTCCCCATCTTTTCTTACAACTCAGCTTCTTGTCCAAAGCCTGAAGAAAAGTTTATGGGATATGCTTCTCAGAAATACTCAGATACTCCACGAAGTAGAAATTGGCAAGAAATACGCCAGATGCCAAGTCTTTTGCTTCTCAGCCCTTTCTTGGGAAGAGGCATCTAGGCAGGGCCAAGCCCTCACCCTGCCCTCCCCTGGCTCCCAGCAGTGGTGTCTTATCCAGCCTCAAAGCCTTAAAACACCACAGGCCTCTAAATGCTAACGTTGGGAAAAACGGGAAACCCTTTCGCATTACTCCACTAAGCGGGTCACCCACCCAGCACCAAAGGGGGCGACCACTCGGCAGAGCGCGGCTGAGCCAGCCGCGGAGGGAGGGAGCGGAAGGCTGCGCGGGACTCGCCCGGAGAGCCAGCGAAGAGGCGGGCGAGCGGGCGAGTCCTTCCCTGCAAGGCTGGCTCATCTGCGCGGACTCCGCCTGTAGCGCCTGCCTCACCGGAGCCCAGACCTGGGACCGACGGGAGGGGAGTAGCGGCCCCCGGGCCCTTCCAGGCCTACCTTCCCCGACTCCCTGGGCTCCATGGCCCCGCTTTCGGTGGCCCGTGCCGCCCCCGCCACTGCCGCCAGGCCGCCCCCTCCCCCCGCGGCCTGGCATGAGGAGGCCGCCGCCGCCGCCGCGACCACCAGAGGGAACCCGGATTCCCGGAGGGGAGGGCGCCGGAGAGGGAAGGAGCGCGGCCCGGGGCCGGCAGTGCCTCCTCACAGGGGGCGGTGGCGCTCCCGGCTCCCGGAGAGGCGCGCGGCCGGTACTCGCGTCGCACCCGGCGAACCGCTTTACGGCAGCCGCCCAGCCCGGGGCATCATGGGACGCGCAGTCCAGGCTCAGTAAGCGGCTCTGAGAGCCGCTTGTTGGCTTCGGGAATACGGGGTCTCGATCGGACAGAGCGGTTCGCTCTCTACCCTCCCCACTCTCCAAGGCCGGATAGTAAGGGCAGAGTGCTCTGACTGGGCTAGTTCCCTCCCATTTTAGCCAGTAACTGCAGTTGCATAGGACTCTCCTGTCGGGGTGGTCTGAGGAATATGAAGGGACAGAGGGTAAATACAGAATCACTGGGCATTGGAGCAGAAGCGTCCAACCTGGCTTCCTCCCTATCCACCCCGGCTTCCTCCATATCCACCCCATTCTGGAAGCAGAGCTGGAGACCAAGGTTTGGTCCTGGAAAGTGACCCCAGAGAGCAGACCTTGGGACTTGAGAGGATTAAGCAGGGAAGAGGAAAAATTGATGGATGGATGCGTTTTCGAGGTCACTGCTGTGGGTATTGGGGGCTTCATTCCACTTCTAAGAATTATACAGAATGCCCCTCCCCATAATAGTCCATTGAACAATGGGGGGAGGGGAGCTCAGCATTCACCCATTGCTCCCATCCCCAGAAGTTGAGAGTTGCCCCAAGAGACGGTAACTGCACTCCGTCCTCACACTTGTACTTCTAGCTGTGCTTGTATGGAGGCCAGGTGGACACTCTCTGTGGTCAGAAAGCCCTGGGGCAGAAAGCAAAAGAAGCTTGAAAAGAAGCTGCTGCTGCTGCTAAGTCGCTTCAGTCGTGTCCGACTCTGTACGACCCCATAGACAGCAGCCCACCAGGCTCCCCCGTCCCTGGGATTCTCCAGGCAAGAACGCTCGAGTGGGTTGCCATTTCCTTCTCCAATGCATGAGAGTGAAAAGTGAAAGTGAAGTTGCTCAGTCGTGTCCAACTGTTCGAGACCCCATGGACTGCAGCCTACCAGGCTCCTCTATCCATGGGATTTTCCAGGCAAGAGTGCTGGAGTCGGGTGCCATTGCCTTCTCCGAAAAGAAGCTATATAATGGCAAATCAGCGCATGAACAAGAATGCTCAGCATCACTGGTCATTTGTTGTTGAGTCACTAAGTTGTGTCCAGCTCTTTGAGATCCCATGGACTGCAGCACACCAGGCTTCCCTGTCCTTAACTATCTCCCAGAGTTTGCTCAGATTCATGGACATTGAGTCAGTGATGTTATCTGACCATTTCATTAGTCATTAAGGAAATACAAATTAAAATTGCAATGCGACTTCATATCCACTGAATGGGTAATTTTTTAAAAATAAGAAAGACTAATAACAACAAGTGTTGGAGAGGATGTAGAGAAATGAGCCCTGGTACATTTTGGGGCAGAAGTGGGGATGGCATAGGGACAGGGGAGGGAGATGTAAAATGGTGCAACCACTTTGGGAAACAGTTTGAAAGTTTCTTAAGAGGTTAAACTTACCATATGACCTAGCAATTTCCACTGCTGGTATATACTCAAGAGAAATGAAAACATGACCACACAAAGACTTGTATAGGAATGTTTATAGCAGGTTTAACTGTTTATAGCATGAGTTTGAGCAAGCTCCAGGAGTTGGTGATGGACAGGGAAGCTTGGTATGCTATATTCCATGGAGTCACAAAGAGTCGGACACAACTAAATGACTAAATTGAACTGAATTGATAGCAGCTTTATTCATAGTAGACCAAAAATAAGGAAGTACTCAACTGTCCATCAACTGATGAATGCGTTGATAAAATATGGCATATCCACAGAATGGATTACTATTCAGCAACAAAAGGGAACAAGCTGCTGGCACATGCTGTAATATGAAAGTGTGAAAGGAAAGGAAAATAAAAATGGAGTTGGTATTGCTAAGAGAGCTAAGGACATGTGACTTATTCATTTCTCAGCCTGGGTGGAATCTGATCTTTTGACTTGTTGGCTTGGGGAATACAGGGTCCAGAATACCTGCCAGAAACTCAAGATACACCAGACCCCTACCCTAAAACAGGATCATCTCTTTGCTTCTTGGATCCACGGACAAAGCAATGTTGCATGCTATTTTAGTTAACAATAATTGTTGCTGCCATCAAGCCATCAACAACTGTAGCCACAGCTCCATGTGTACCCTGAGGGGATTCAGGATGGAGGAAAACAGGGTACTGACCCAAATAGTTAAGACGCATAGGTAAGGGATAATTTCAGTGAACCCAGACTCTTGCATCTTCCCATACATAGAAAAGCACTATAATCATTAACTGGAGATATCAGTATTTTGTGATTAGCAATAATCAGTTGACATTCAACTACATTTTTAATCCTCAGAAAAATCTTCTATATATTCCTCCACTGTCTCAGAGTTCCTCAGAGCTGTCTGAGAGGCTGTCTCCCAAAACATAGTCCTCAGTAAGGGGTCCAAATAAAACAGGCAATTTTTAGGTAGCGTGTTTTTCTTCCATTGACAGGTCTTCTTTAAAACGACTCCTGATTCTTAGTATTAGTAGTGTGCTCAGTTGTGTCTGACTCTTTTTCAACCCCATGTGTAGCCCACCAGGCTCTTCTGTCCGTGGAATTTTCCAGCTAAGAATACTGGAGTGGGTTGCCACTTCTTACTGCAGGGAATCTTCCTGACCCAGGGATTGAACCCTTGTCTCTTTCGTCCTCCTGAATTTGCAGGTGGATTCTTCACCACTAGTGCCACCTGATTGCTTATCAACTATTTTCTGACTCACATCAGACTCAATCCACTCCCTCCAGGCAACTTTAAACAACCTCATGGCTCTTTGTTTTTATTAGCCCCCAAGTCTTTCTCTTCCTCAGAACACTCCTTCAGGATTACCCATATCCATGTCTCCTGAATTGTAATTCTTAAGATTCCCAATAAATTTATTTGCAACCTCCTGCATTATTTATTTTGCTTGACAGATTAATCTCAAAATCATCATGCTAATACAAAGGAGCCAGACATTTATATGAAGTCTCCAGAACAGACACATCTCAGTTCAGTTCAGTCACTCAGTCATGTCCGACTATTTGCGACCCCATGGACTGCAGCAGGCCAGGCTTCCCTGTCCATCACCAACTCCCAGAGCCTGCTCAAACTCATGTCCATAGAGTCGCTGGTGCCATTCAACCATCTCATCCTGTCGGCCCCTTCTCCTCCCACCCTCAATCTTTCCCAGTATCAGGGTCTTTTCCAATGAGTCGGTTCTTCGCATCAGGTGGCCAAAGTATTGGAGCTTCAGCTTCAGCATCAGTCCTTCCAAAGAATATTCAGGACTGATTTCCTTTAGGATGGACTGATTTGATCTTATTGCAGTCCAAGGAACTCTCAAGAGTCTTCTCCAACACCACAGTTCAAAAGCATCAATTCTTCAGCGCTTAGCTTTCTTTATAGTCCAACTCTCACATCCATACATGACCACTGGAAAAACCATAGCTTTGACTAGATGGACCCAAAGGCACATCTACTAAGGTATAAAACAATTTAGTGATTGATTACCTGGGCCTGGAGGTGGGAAGAATGTATCGTAAATTGGCTTGAAATGATGCAAATGTTCTAAAACTAGCCTGTGGTGATGTTTGTGTGTGTTTTCTATAAAAGTCAACTTTTATAAAACTTTGTGTGTTTCCCATAAGTCATCGAAGTGTAAACTCAAAATGGGTGATAGGATCTAAATTATATCTCAATAAAACTTTTCAGAAGGAGGAAGAGAAGCAGACCTCAGCATGAGATGAATGTACCTTGCATGAGAATGCTGGCCAGAGCTGCAGCTGCTATCAGATGGGGTGACCTGGGGCCCTAGAGATGTCTTGTACCAGAAATCTTAAGACTTTACATCCCAACTGCTAAAGATGAGGAATCTGAGGCTCCGATATGGGAAGTGACTTGCCCAAGTTCACTAGCATAAGCGATTCACAGAGGCTTCCCAGGTGACAGTCCTTGTGCAGGTCCAGGCCAGGACTCAGAACCCACCCTCCTACCCCCGCACTCCCCAGCCCACCTCCCCTCCCCTCTGAATCCTGGGATGCAGACTCTGTACACGGGCTTGCTGCCAATGTCACTTTATTTGAACTAGAGCAGGGATGGGGTGGGGGGGGCATGGGAGGAGGGGTCATGACGGCCAGTGCTCATCCAGGGAAGCTGTCAGCGCTCTGAGAAATCACCTCCTGGAGGACAAATAAAAGGGAGACGCGCTGTCAAAAAAGGCAGGGTAATCGAGCTGGGAAGGGATGGGGCTGGAGAGAGGGTGCTGAGCAAACTGGCAGGAGAGGAAGGGAGAACCGCCAGGAGGAAGACCTCGGTCACAGTGAGCTTCTGCCCCAGGCGTTGTCAGCGCCCTTCCATCTCTTTCTCACCCGCCACACTGTGTGGTGGCCTCGGGTTAACGTGTACCAGGTGTTTATAGAGAACCTGGCACTTCGCGTACAGCCTCTCACCAACTCCTCCCAACAAGCCTGTGAGGATCGTGACCCGGGTGTAAAGATGAGGTCATGGAGGCTCAGCAAGGAAGGAAATGGATGAGCTGGGATTCGAACCTGATATGCCTGACCCCGAACACCTGGGCTTAAGTGTGATTGGAGAACAAACTAAGAAGAATGCTAAGAAGGGGAATGGAGCAGAAGGACTCGGAGGAGGAAATTCCCGCGAGGAGCGGTCAGGTAACTGGCCCGGCCTGGCCCGCTCCTGGCCTCAGGTAACCCCCGACCCTGGCCTCAGCCCCGGCCCCGCCCCTCAAAGACCCCGCCCACCAAGAACCCCGCCCCTCCGGGAGCCCCGCCAAAACCCACCCTGGCAGGCGCTGCACTGGCAGCTGTGAATGACCGGCAGCACCACCAGCTCTGTGCGGCCGCCGGGGCAGCGCAGGTTCAGGATGCGCACTGGGTTCTCAGGGTCTAGGCGGTAGCTACAGCAGTCACACTGACTCTGCAGGTACGGCTCCTGGGCGAGAGGGAGGGGGTGGCTGAGCTGGAGAGGGGCAAAGAGGAGTTTGCCCAAGCCAGCTGCCTTCCCTGGCCTTTCCTATCCAAGAAGAGCGGGGTGCAGGAAGAACCAGATCCCAAGCTCTCAGCTCCCAGACCTCCTCGCCAAGTAGGGAAGCCAGGTGGGGGCGTGTCACCACCAAGCCTCCAGTTCTCCAAGAAGCCCACCTCCTCCATTCCAGGCCCCACCCATCTGAGCATCCAACAACGAGTGCTTTTTAACGCGTTCATCACTGCATTCTGGTAGCACGGGGAAAAGACACGGGTCTACTTCTAAGTCTAGTTGAAGAGGCAAAGTAGTAATTTCTGAACCTACAAATAATGAAGTCCTCAACTGCACAGTCCAATCCTAAGTGCAAAGTGAGTTCTCACTCCAAAGCAGGCACTCTTGCTTTATGATTATACAGTAACTCTGTGAGTCCTACTGAACGTTTGATTTAATTTTATGTGTAATCCTAACTTTATTTTTAAGTAGGTCATACATTCACACAATACCAAGTTAAAGATCTACAAAAGAAAAAAATTCTTCCTCTGATTCTATCCCACTGTCACTTACTTTTTCCTCCCCAGAAAAAAAAAAAAAGTATTAACTGTCCTCTCCTCACTCTGGGTTTTTTTTTTCTTTTTAAAAAGTGATTTGAGAGGCATTTCCAGAAGGTTTCAGGAGTGCTCCGGGGAGCAGGAGAGTGGTCACAGGTTGAGGACCAGGTGGGAAAGCACCTTTGTCTTCCAGGCATAGGTGACTTTGGCCAGGTAGGCTGAAGCAGGGCCAGGAGCCGAGTGAGCTCCACTCTGGCTGGATGCTGGCCAGGTTGGAGCCACAGCTCTCCAGGCTCAGGGCTGGGGAAGTCAGGGTGACACAGGGCTCCTGAGGAGGTCAGCATCAGGAGGGTGAGCGCAGAGCAGAGCTCTGTCTCAGTCTTCTGGGCAATGTCCAGGACAAGACTACCATGGATAAAATCTGCCCTTCAGCCTTCGCTCACTGTATCAGAGGTTAACTCAGCGCCTCCCTGCCCTTCTCTGTTGTCCTGGCTGGCCTGTCTTGAGGGGTACAGTGGGCTGAGAAGTAGGTGCCCAGGGGCTGTGCGGGGCCACAGTAGGGAGGAGCGAGACAAAAGCGAGACAACCAGGAGGGGCAGGAGGCAGGCAGCAGGCTCCAAAGCCCAAGCCCCACTGAGGTCACTGGGCCACCTGGCTCTGATCAGCTGTAGGCCTGGGAGATGACTCTGTCGCTCGTGTCCCCTGGGCTCTGCCTAGGTTCTGGGCTTGCAGCCGCAGGCCCTGGGGGTCTGCCAGTTGAGCTGCCTCCCTGAGCCAGCAGGCCCCCCACCCTGTACTCACCTCAGGCAGGACGTTGGTGCTGGACGGGCAGTGCCCGCTGCAGTAGTTCACTTCCACCTGCTCTAGGTAGCAGGCGCCCTTGGTGAGGTTGCGAAGCTCCGTGAGGTGCCGGCAGGAGACGGGCTGCTCTTCTGTAGGGGAGGGGCAGGGCAGGGAGCGGACCGTCACGAGGGGACTTCATGAGGCAACAGAGCGTGGACCCAAGCAGGGCAGGCTGGGTGGAGGTGGCCTGGTATTGTGACGCAGTGCCGGGGGGTCTTCACTCTGCTAATCTGCATGGTGGGCAGGACGGGGGAAGGCAGCCTCCCCAGGGCAGGGGGTGGGGTGGGAGAAGGGCCCAGAGCAGGCAGGAGGTGACCCAGCATACCCAGAGCCTCCTGGCGGCAAGTGGGACAGCAGCTTCCAGGCTCCTGCACGGCCACCTCACCCTGCAGATAGAGGGGGCACTCTAGTCTGCTCAGGAGGAAGGCCCAGCGCCCCACACTGCCTGCTTGAGGCCCTGAGACCACCCTTCAGGGAGGGTCCCAGGAAGGAGCCCGGGGCCACGGGGCTCAGGTGGGTACCTGGGCACAGGTGAGCGGGGGGCAGTGCTGGGTGCAGACACTCTCCCCGCTGATGCAGCGGCAGCTCTCACAGGCCTCCTGCCACTCGGATCCCGGCTGGGGAGGGGAGGAAGAACTTGCTCTCCACCCTCCCCTCCCCACTACAGACTTTTCTGTTACCCGGCCCCCAACCCCAAGCCCACCCAAGGGCCTGGCTAGGGCAGTGGCCTGAGACCAGCATCAGCAGCAAGGGTTTCGGGAGGGAGGTGGGCCCCTGGGGGCCAGAGATGGTCCGAGTGTGCCAGCCGCTGGCCAAGCTGCCTGCTGCTGCAGGTCCAGGTACAGGGGTAGGAGCCAGGGACAAACCAGTGGCCCAGAGCTCTGGGTCAGGAAGGGCCAGGGGGCACCGAGGGCCGCGGTGGCTCACCGGGTGGGAGCGCCCATGGTGCCAGCACTCGCAGAGGTCCATGGGCACGCAGGGGCCCTCCTGGCTGCGGAAGTGCCCACGCTGGCACACACAGCCCGGGGCCTGCCTCCCACTGCAGTTGCCCTGGGTCTCCGTGGTGTTGGGTTCCCGGCACGTCTGCTCACAGGGCCCCAGCTCCCCGGGGGCCGCCTGCTGCCAGGTTTCTCCAGGGGGGCACTCTGCCAGGGAAGACCACCGATCCCACCACTCAGGTCAGCCCTGGGTCCAGCCTCCACCCTATCCTCCCACACTGGACATCCCGGGTCCCTCCTCGCTCCTCAGCACTGCCCACTCAGCTCCAGCAGCCTCTCAGTCTCCAAACCCACCTCTCTGCTCCTATCCACTCTCCCATATAGTAGTGGGGCCCAGCTTGGTGGCTGGGGGTAGCACAGGCCCCTCTCCCCTCATCAGGGGAGCCTGGCCTTGGCTTTGGAGGGACCAGCAGGAACCTGGGCAGCCCGCATCTCACCCTGACAGTCAGTGAGGGAGCAGCTGAAGGCTCCACCTTGGCAGACGCTGGGAAGACAAATGCTCTCTTCAGATGCCCGCCATGCCCTCCTCCCCACCCCATTCTCAGCACCCCATCCCCACGCTCTCCCCACCCACACTCCCGGCCCTCACCAGTGGGTGCAGTTCTGGGTGAGCAGAGTCCCTGGGGGCAGCTCTCGGTGCTGCTCTTCAAGAGTCAAGGTGAGGCCCCAGGGCAGAGAGAGCTGGGTGCAGGGGCACTCGGCAGGGGGCACACACGTGCCGTTGTGCAGCAGCTGAGGCAGGGCAGGTTCGAGTTACATGTGACCACCACTCCTGCCCCCCCCACCAGCCTGGTCCCCCACTCGAGAATCAGGGCACAGCGCCCGAACCCACCTGCCCTCTGGGACAGTCACAGCCAAGCCGGCAGGGTTCCTGCACACAGAGGGTGCCAGGCTGCAGATGCGAACAGAGGCGCGGGCACGAGACAGCGCAGGCACTGAGCACCTGGCCGGGTGGGCACTCTGGGGGTGGAGGGGGAGCAGAGAGTGAGGTGGAGTCCAAGGGGGGTCCTCAGGATGGGCCCCAGGCTGGGCAGGCACCCACCACCCTGAGCACTCACCAGGGCAGGGCTGCAGGTTACAGTCCTGCCGTTGCTCTGTGTCCTGGGCCTGGCACAGTGCCCGCCCAGGGCCCTCCTTGCAGCTCCGATGTCGTTCGGTGGTGCCCCCACCACAGGGAGCAGAGCAGTTGCTCCAGGCTGACCAAGGCCCAAGGGTTGGACACTCGTGGGAGGAGCACGCCAGGGACCCGTTGACACAGGTGCTGGGGGCAGGGGTGTGCAGAAAGGCCTCAGAGCCCTGAGAGTCAGGGTGAACAGCCTTTGCTCCCCAACAATGCCCCATAACCTTGAGCTGGCCCTAGCCTCCCACCCAAAGCTCCCCATCCCCATGTGGCCATTGGAGGGCAGTCGTACCAGTTTCTGCAGTCCAGCCACACCACCTCAGCCGGGGCCAGTGCCCAGGAAGCGTTGGGGCTGGGGAGGCCACAGCGGCAAGAAGACACAGGCACACAGCGCCCATCCTGTACCAGTTGGCCAGGGGGACAGCGGCAGCCTGGGAGAGGGGGTGGGGGGACAAGCAGGATGTGGCAGGCGCACACAGGGAGCCCTCTCTCACCAAGAGGGATTCCAGGGGCTGGGGCAGCCCTGGTGTGCCCTTCCTCCCACCCCTCCTGCAGGATCAGGCCTCTCTAGGCTGCCCCAGAGCACCCCTAGGACACGGCCCGTCTTGACCAAGGCTCGCTCAGGCAGGACCCCCAGCTGGTCACCAAAAGTGACCCAGGGATCCACTCTGCTGCCCTGTAACTCATGACCCAGCCGTCCGCCCGGCCCAGGTCACAAGCTCTTGGTCACATCTTGACTCTCAGGAGGCAGTGGGGTTCCCCACAGTCCCTGGGCCGGGCGGTGGGCATGGCCTGGCCACCTGGGCGACATGGTCCCTGCAGACACTCCACACGGTCCCAGAGGTCGATACAGCTTCTTGGGCACTGGTTGGCACAGTCAGGGGTAGGCACGGTGTCCTGGGCCTCGCAGCTCTCTCCTGCAGACCAGAAGGTCGGAGTCTGACCTGGGGTGTTCTCGAGTCCCCAGCCTTCCATGGGCACCTCCAGGGGCTGAGGCAGCAGCCCCCACCCCACCCCAGAGGCCACATCCCTGGCCCCTCCTTCAATGCTGGAGCCATTACCTGGGCAAGGCCCCATGTTACAGCTCTCAGTCTGAGCCCATGGCCCCCGGCAGCCTCCTCCAGGGGGGCTCCCGTCCTCTCTCCAGCGCAGCCGGAATCCCCCACTGCAGGGCACCTGGCAGGGGCTCCAGGCCCTCCAGGGACCCCACTGACATAAGTCTGGGGAGAGAAAACAGGAGTCAGTGCCCAGGCCCACCCCCCGCCCCCTGGCTCCCTCTGCAGCCCTGAGCCCCCTTCCTCCTCTTCCAGCTGCTGCTGCCCCCTCCCAACCTCAAATCCAGCGGACCCTGGAGTCTAGCAGGAGGATGAGCTGACCAGCTAAGGGCCCTCGAACAGACATGAATAGCGGAGCCCAGCCCTACCCAGCCAGGCCCCGCCCCTTTACAGGCCCCGCCCACTCCCAACCCTACCGGCCAGGCCCCGCCCCACGTGGCCCCCGCCCCCATCACCTTGGCAGGCTCCAGGGTCTGGACAGAGGCGTTGTTGGCTGAGTGGCACAGTGCAGAGGTCTGGGTCCCCGGCCCACGGCCTCCCCGTCTCAGGGTCCAAACAGAGGCGGTGGCGGTGCTGCTCTGAAGCCAGCATGGGGGCTGAGGTGGGGGACAGGCCAGCTGTGTCCTGGGGCCAGCGCTCTTCTAGGGCAGTCCTGGAGGCAGGGGCCAGCAGGCCGAGGGGCAGGCAGGGCCCACAGGGTGACCACTCAGACCAGCCGCTCAGAGGCAGAAGACCTAGGAAGGGCGGCGTGTGAGCGTCCTTCCCAGGGACTCCCCCCACCAGACCCCGAGACCACAGTGGATGGGGAACAAGAGGCTCGTGTTGTGACCAGAAAGTTCTGGAAACAGGAGAGCCTGAGTAGGGGGACCGACCATCCTGGTTTGTCTGGGACTGTCCCAGTCCTGGAAATGAAAGTTCCAAGTCCCACTCCCACCCAGTCCTGGGCAAAAAACCACCCCCACCCAAGTCCTGGGCATAAATCCAGCCCCCTACCCGAGTCCTGGAAAAAGAGGGACAGCTGGTCTCCTCAGTCCAGTTACCTTGACAGCCTTGGCTGGTGCACTGCAGCTCCCCACGCCGGCATTCACTGTGGGAGGGGCTGGTCAGGGTGGGCTCCAGGAGGCAGGACCCAGCCCAGAATGGTGGGTTGGTGGGTGTGGGGCTCATGTAGGGGTAACCTGGGCTTTGGGCTCATTTGGAGCCGGGGGAGGCTGGGACCTTGGGGCTTTGCTTGGCCTTCTCTGCAGGGGTCAGGCTGCCCTGCGGAACCCCTCCTCCTCCCTGGTCCAGTCCTTGGTCCTAGGCCTCTGGTGCCACCTCCCTCACCCTCAACACTCACCACGCTTTGCAGCCCAGCTGCAGGCGGTCCCCGGGGGCCAAGGTCACCCCAGCTCCTTCGCCTGAGACGTGCTGGCAGTTACACTGTTCTGGGGGTACGCAGCCTCCAGCCTGCTCCAGTAGCCCCTGTGCAGAAGGGGACAGGGGACAGGGCCCTGTGGCAGTCATCTTGTCGTTACCCTAATGCCCACCCATGCCTGGTCCCCAGCAGGTGCCGTGCGTGCTACCAAGTCAGTGGTGTGGGCAAACGGCCGCCTGGCAGAACGTGCAGTGCTATCTGGATGAGAGGTTCGGAGGGGAGGGGAGGAGGTGCGGGAGAATGGACAGGAGACCCCTCCTCCTGGGGCATCTCCCCTGGCTCCACACCTCACCTCGGGGCAGTAACAGCCAGGCTGGCAGGGCGGCAGGTCTTGGCAGAGCCGAGGGCTCAGGTATGTGGCACAGAGTCCGGTGCAGGGGGAGCCGCAGGCCTGGAACTCAAAGGGAGGCGCGCAGCTGTCCTCTGCAGGGGGAGGCAGGCAGGCAGGCAGGCTGGTGCGGGGTGCAGCCCAGAGACACCGTCTGCCCCCCGAACCCAGAGGGCACAGTGTGTGGTCCCATCACCTCCCCTTGAAGTCACCTGGTAAGAGTGCAAGATACTGCCCCCCTACGGTAGTTAAGGACAGACCAGTGTTGCCCCATCCATGCCCACTCAGTTCCTGTAGGCACCTCCAACTGTTTAGACCCAGGAGAGCCAGCGAGCCGCAGAAGGTTCAGGCCCTGGCGGGTAGTTCCCGGGATTGGCAGGTGGGAGGCAGAGGGGTGGAGACGGAGGGCAGCTGGAATAAGAAGTGGGCAAAGACCCACCATGCCTGGGGCAGTTACCAGTGGACACAAGGCCACAGCTGGGGGGCTTCCCTGGTGGCTCAGTGGTAGAGAATCCACCCACCAATGCAGGAGGCACGGGTTCAACCCCTGGTCTGGGAAGCTCCCATGTGCCAAGGAGCAGCTAAGCCCATACGCTACAACTACTGAGCCTGTGCGCTAGAGACCAAGAGCTACAACTACAGAGCTCATGTGCTGCAGCTGCTGAAGCCCACAGGCCCTAGAGCATGTGCTCTGCGACGAGAAGACACCGCGACGAGAAGACCAAGCACCGCAACTAGAAAGCAGCCCCCACTCACTGCAACTACAGAAAAGACACACACACAGCCACAGCTGGGCCTGTGGCTGCAAAGTGGGAAAACCGCGGTGAAGGCTTGTGGGGCGGGGTGGGGGCGAGCACCCGAGGGTGAGGCAGGGAGCAGCTGGAGCAGGGTCCTAGCCAAGGGCAGGGTCTGTGCAGCCACGGGCAACCCCTCTGAGGACCTGGGCACCCTGAGTATCACTCTAAGAGGAGCTGGCGGTGCCCCCTGGGGACCCCGGGAGGCCCCTGCCAGGGTTCGTCTCCCCCGCTCCTGGTTCCCGGGGCCTCACCAGAGCAGTTTCCGATGAGGCAAGGCCGGAAGTGGCCATCCAGTCGAGTGCAGAGGGGGCCCGCCCCGGCCTCCCCGGGCGCAGGTCGTTGGTGTCGGTAGCGCTGCTGGACCAGCACCTCGCATGAGCACCGCGTCCAGCCACTCCAGCTGCTCCACACACACTCCTCTAGGGACCAAGCAGGGCTAGGGCTCAGCCACGGACCCCTCTGAGCTCCCCAGCCTCTCCCCCACCTGCCCTCCCCTCTCATCCCAGCCCCAGCCAACACCCTGAACAGGCAAAGGGCCAAAGGAAGCCAAGAATTCCGAAAGGTCTAGCTGGCGGGCTTCCCTGCCACCCAGCAGTGAGGGTCACATGCCACAGGGCTCTAAAGGACTGATGGTGGGAAGAGGGAAAAAACTGAAAAAAGTCTTGAGAAGAGGTGCGTGCATGCTCGGTCACTCAGTCGTGTCTGATTCTTTGTGACCCTACGGACTGCAGCCTGCCAGGCTCCTCTGTCCATGGGATTCTCCAGGCAAGAATCCTGGAGTAGGTTGCCATGCCCTCCTCCAGGGGATCTTTCCAATCCAGGGATCAAACCCAGGTCCCCTGTGGCTCCTGAACTGGCAGGGAGATTCTTTACCACTGAGCCACCTGGGAATCCCTTGGGAGAAAATAGACATATGTTTTGGGGAGATAATCTGGAAGTTGGTTATAATAATAAACATTCTCTGGATCTTGCGCAGGTAGGAGACAGAGAAGGGGGCTTCGCTTCTGACGCACACTCACCCAGGCAGGGCCCTGCGTAGCAGGCCTGGGTGTCCAGGCGCAGGGAGGTACTATTGCAGGCAGGGTCAGCCTCGGCCAGCGGGCAGTAGCAGGACGCATTGCGGGAGGCCAGGCCCAGGCCGCAGCTGCGGGAGCAGGGCCCCCAGGGGCCCCAGGAACAGGCGTCTGGCAGCGCTGGGCAAGGCCACAGCCCACAGCGCTGGCTCTGGGCATCGGGGCCCAGGCAGGGGGAGCCCCCTCGGGGAGGGGCCAAAGCCACGCAGACCCGGGTGCGGACCTGGTTTCCGCCTCCACAGGAGACAGGGCAGTCAGCCCAGGGGGACCATGGCGTCCAGGCCCCCAGCCCTGCAGGAGGCAGCAGGGAAGTTAGTGAAATCAGAGGAGCAAAGAGGCAGAGGGTTGGATGGGACCCTCAACACACAGGGGCCGGCAGTGGGCGGGAGAGAAACACAAACAGAGCTGATAGACGGAGGGCGAGGAGGAAGGCTAGTAGGGCGGCAGGGTTTGGGAATGACCCCCCCCCCCCCCAGACCTGCACACTCAGCGTCTTCGCATATGATGCCCTCCGGGGTGCAGGAGCTGAAGGAGGAGCCCAGACTCAGGGACGCTGCTGCCCAGCAGGATGGCACCCTCCCCTGTCTGCCCCCCGCCCCTGCCCCAGAGCTTACCACTGCTGGCATCCATCCTGCAGCCAGCTGTCCCCCAGGGAGCGGAGGCGGGTGCCCTGCAGGCACAGGGGCGGGCACGGGGGCTGAGGGCAGGGCTGGCTCTGGGACTGCTCCTCCCGACACTCCGGGGCCCACGAACCCGATGTGGAAGACCTGGGTGGAGCCCCGGGGCGGAGAAGGTGAGAGATGGTCCCGGGCCCTTCGTCACACCTCCCACCGCCCCTGGGGAAGCCCAGGGTGGGTGTGGAGGTGGCTAAGGAAAGGCAAGGATGACCAGGGACCAAAGCCAAGGCCAGGTCACGGGGTGGGCACAAAGTCACTGGCAGGGACAGGATCCAGGAACCCTGGCAGTCCAGGAGGCCGTGTCCAGGCCGCAGGAGGCCCCGGTGGAGTGAGGTGACACAGGCCTGGCACTGCCCCATACCGGAAGCGGCTCTGCTGCCCTGCAGGCCCACACGAGCGGCTGCAGGGACTCCAGGCTGACCAGCGGCTCCAGGCGCAGTGGGCAGGAGGCGGGCAGGGCTGGGCCGTGCAGAAGAGCTGCCCCGCCCCGCACGTGCAGTTGTTGCAGGCCTCCTGGTGCTGGCTCCCCGGGGCCCAGCTGTGGCCCTGGGCATCCGTGCACTCGCAGTGCTCGAGGGGCACACACCCACCATCCTGCTCCAGGGACCCTGCGGGGAGATGGCCCTCCAGAGCTGATGCCCACGCCCTAGGGCTCCCGTCTGCCTTCCCGCTGAGCCACCCTGCCGTGCCCTAAGGGAGCACCTACCCTTGGGACAGCGGCAGCCCTGCTGGCAGGCCTGGTCCTCCTGACACACGATCCCCTCCTGGAGGTCTGAGCAGCGGCGGGGGCAGCGGTTGGCACAGCTGACCACCTCCATGCCTGCAGGGCAGCCCTCCTCTGAGCAGATAGGAAGACCAGAGTCAGGAGGCCCTGAGCCTTGGGACTCGGGAACCCTCCCCCTGCCCCATGGGGGCCACCCTGACCTCCGTGAAGCCGTTATGACCCGTCCCTCCCCCAGGCTCCCCAGGAAACCTGGGGTCCTGGGGAGACCCTGGGGGTCCTGGGGACACTCTGAGTGGCAGTCAGTTCCTCTCACTGTGAGTGCCCAGCACCTAGCCTGCTCCTGAGACGTGTTTGCTGAGATGGACTGAATGGGTGCGTCTAAAAGCCAGCATTCTCACCTATGTGGCTCCTTTGTGTTCATCCAGAGAAGGATGGAAGGGATGGGGGTGGTCATCAGTGTGGGGGGTCATCCTAATAGAGGTGGTGGGCCTTAGAGTGCAGGGTCCATAGGGTCAGTGAGCTTGGAAGAACCAACTTCAGAAGGAGCTGGAGCTCAGAGTGGGTGGCGGGGGTGACAACCTGGCTGGCTCAGTGGACCTCCCAGGCACCAGGTATCTCAAGACTGTTATCCTCAAACCCCCTGAAACTCTTGACCAGGTGGTTCCAGGAACTGAAGCAGGGGGGGTCACAGCTGAGAGGATGAGTTCTAGTCCTGCCACCATGGGGCCGGTGGGGGTGGGCAGTGGGGGCGGATTGGGCAGCTCAGCCCTGGCCACTGGGAGTCCTTGCCCAAAGCCCAGGCCCCACCACCATCTGCCCTTGCAGGGCTTGGTTTCCTTCACTGGCCGATGAGGTAGCAGCCTGCCCCCCATCCACACTGCACAGTGACGTGGGGGGTGAAATTAGAGGAGGGGGTGGGGAGAGCTTCGCAGGGAGCAAGGGCAGGAGGGCTATCACCGCTGCCGTACCACAGGGCGCGGGATTGCAGAGCCGGGTGTGGTGGCTCTCCCCAACACAGGGAGCGCCGCCGTTCTTGGGTGGGGGGCTCGAGCAGCTGCGGCTCCTCAGGGACCGGCCTCCTCCACAGCTCCGGTCACACCAGGACCAGGGGCTCCAGCGTGACCAGCCTCCGGGCACTGAATGGGTCAGAGAAGGGCCGCACAGGGGTCTGGCTCAGGCAGGGACCCCCACGTGTTCCCCGAGCCTGGGGCGAGGTCCCATGCTGGAGATGGAAGGGACCGGGGTGGGGTGGGGCCCTGATGCTAAGGAAAGGCAGACCCGCCAGGCGCTCACCGCCCACCGCACCTGGGCAAGCTCGCAGGTTGCAGAAGCGGCGTTCCTGGTAGGCTGTAAGCACGTCGGGGCACCAGTGTCCACCAGGCCCTGGGGGGCGGTAGGCCCGCAGGCGGCGCTGCTGGCCCACCCCACAGCTGCGGGAGCACGGCTCCCACGGGGCCCAGGTGGTCCAGGAACAGTTCCCAGCCACACAGCCGGGGCCCGGGCACAGGGGCAGCTCTGCAGGGGGCACAGCACGCTGCTGAGCTGCAGACAGCCCCCTGACCCCCACCCTCCCCGCCCCAGCTCAAGTGCCAACCTCCTCAGCCAGGGCTGGCTATGCCCCATCCTTCCCCTCTTTCAGATCTGACTCTGACTGTCATGTGGCTTTGGCAACTGGGCCTCAGTTCCCCACTCTCGGGGAAACAGTGGCGCAGGGCGGGGAGACAGTAGTCCCAGACTCCCAGGGTGGCTGAGGGATTTGGATGGGACCTTTGTTGGGGGGAGTGTTTGGTACCCACATAAGTGAGGATGGGTGGAAGGTGGCAGGGCTCCCCAACAGCTGTTGGGGTTCACAAAGAAGGCCCAGGGTCAGGTTGAGAACTCCATATTTGCACAAGGAGTACTAGATGTGGGGCTTGGGGCTGGATGTTGGCTGCGGTTAGAATGACGCATTAGAGGGGAGGCTCAGGGTCCAAATCCAGGGCAGGGTCACAGGTCAGGACCGGAAAGCGCACCTGTGCAGGAGGGCAGGTTGCAGGGGCGCTCCTGGGAAGCAGCACCCCCAGTGCAGTTCGCCAGGCAGAGGCGGCTGCGGCTGCGCCAAGTGGGGTGAGCCGGATCTGTGCAGGTGCCAGAGCAAGGGGACCACGGGGACCACAGGCCCCAGCCGCCTTGGGTGGGGAGAGGAGACCCCCAGGGAGTCAGCCCTGGGCTCCTGGGCTCGAAGCAAGGCTGGGGAGGGAGGAGGCCCGGGGCTTGCTCTTCCCAGAGGGAGGGGTGCAGGGAATCGGGGTGGGAACCTGGGGAGTCTGATACCTGGAAGGCCTGTCGCTGGCTCCACTGTGGACCCTGCAGCCCCTGTGCCAAAGGAAACCTGCTCAGAAGTGTTTCCCAGACAGAAGTGCACGAGGCCCAAGCCCCAGGGCCGGTGGTCAAACCTGTCGCTCTCTGGTTCAGCCCCGACACCCCAGGCCCCAAGCACAGCACCTGCTCACGGTAGCAAGGCCTTTGCTCAGGCCATGCCTGATTCCTGACGTCCCTTCCTCCAACGCTCGTCTGAGTCCTCTCCATCCCTCAGACCCCCTCAGATGCCACCTCCTCCAGAAAGCCCTCCTAGACCATACCCCTAGGAGAATTCTCAACCTCCCCCATTTTCCCGAGCACACGCACTCTCCTACAGGGCACACCCCCCATGCCAAAATGGGTTATCTGAGCTCCTGGACTCCAAGGTCAGGGTCCTCACTCCCCCACCCAACCCCCAACACACATTCGGCAAGAGTTCCAGAAATTTGGTTGAATGTGTCTGAATAGAAGAGAAACGCTGAGCTAGACCCAGAGTGGGGACAGGGATGGACAGACAGGAAAGGACCAAGGGCCAGCCAGACGCCTCCCACCCCGCCCCACTTCCCTTACCTGGGCACTCTGGGCTGGGGCAGTGCTCGAGGTCCCAGCGGGGCCCGCGGCAGCCCTGGCCACCAGGAGCGGGCGTGGGGAGCACACATTGGCGGCTGCGGGCGCGGGTGCCCAGCCCACCACAGGAGCGGGAGCAGGGGCCCCACGAACCCCAGGGGCCGAAGCCCCCAGCAGCCTTGGAGCAGGCCCCCACAGAGCAGGATAGCTTCCCGCGCGCACAGGAGCTGGGGAGAGGGTGTGAGGATGAGGGGCCAGAAGCTCGGAGAAAAGGGTGCTGGCAGACACATCAGCCCCCAAGGGCAAAGAGACAGAGCTAGGGTGAGCCCAGGGTCAAGCGGCCAGGGCTGGGGGGTGCAGGGCCACCCAGGGCCCCTCGACACATCCTCTCACCCCCTAACCCGCAAATCCCCCCAAATCCTCTACACGCTCATCATCCCCCTCAAATTCCCCCCACCTCAAATCTCTCACACCCTCACCAGTTGTGACAGCCTGTACGGAGACTCTGACCCGAGCCCAACTCATCGCCAGGCCCAAGAAGCTGACCGTTCTCTCCCAGAACAGACAGGTGAGCCCCCGGGTCAGCGCTGGCAACTTGTAACCCCTGAAGCCACAAGGCGGTGAGCACACAGGGGCACTCCTAGGATGGGGGAGAAAGTGCAGGGACACGGGCTGGAGCCACCTGCCAGGGGCCAGTCCTGCCCCACCCCCACCCCCACGGACATCCTCAGAAGTGGGGTGGGGAGGAGACGGGTGGGAAGGATGCTCTGGACAGCTCTGGGCCCTAAGACTGCACTTCCAGTAGCAAGTGGGACTGTGTATCTGCGTCAGGGAGCTGACCATGAGCAATGTAAGGCTATGGCTTGACCGGAGCTGGCCAGGCACCTTCCCGATCAGAGCACTTAGCCAGGACGCGGCAGGGTCAACAGAGGCCATTTACAGGATGGGACCCACGAGAGCGGAGCGAGGGAGGCGGAAAGGGCCTTAGCCAGGAACAGGGACACCTGCGTTTGAGTCTAACTCTGCTGGGAACTGTCCCCTGACTCGGTGTGTCCCTTCCCCTGCCCGGGGGCTCAGGGTCACCAGCTCTAAGTCAGGACACTTAGAGGCTGTCCAGAGGCCATGGGGTCTTCAGAGGTGAGAGCTGACGGGGGAGGGGAGGGCCCTGGGCTTCTGGCAGGGGGAGTCCTAACCTGGACACAGGCTGAGCGGTGCAGGAAGGTGCCCTCGGGGCAGTGACAGCCCTCCTCGCAGCCAGCAGAGAAGCAGCCCACCTGCCCGGTGACGTGGGCGCAGGAGAAGGGGCACCCTTCGCTGGGCTGGCACTCGCGGTACAGACGCCCGGCTGGGCAGCCTGCCTCTGAAGGGGACCCTGAGTGAGCACCTGTGCCACGCTGCTCTCACAGCCTCCTGTGCCCACCTCCGCTCACCCCAGTGCCCATCCCCTCCAGTGTCCCCCCAGAGGCGTGCAGACCACACCCTCCCTGGGCCGGGCCCTGGGTCACGCCTGCTCCTACAGTCTCCCCTGCCCCCCACATCTGCCTGCTTCCTCCTCTATTTGCCCACCACTGGCCTGGGTGAGGGGTGGCATGTGGCGATGGGGTGGGAGAGGTCAGAAGGCAACCTGTGAGTCAGGGTCAAAGGCCAGGATGGGGATCAGGAGTGACAGAGCCTGGGCCGGGGCTCACCTCTGCAGACCTGGGTGCGGCAGGTGCGGCTCTGGCGGGCAGGCCCTGGGCAAGGGGGCCGCGGGCAGCGGCGGGAGCGCAGCTGCTCCCCTCCACCACAAGAGACGCTGCAGTCCTCCCAGGGGCCCCAGGAGCCCCACAGCCCCGGCCCTGAGCAGGTGGGCACCTCCTGGCACTGAAGGATGCCCGCCACGCAGGTGCTGGGGACAAGGGTGGGCAGTAAGAAGACAGGGCCCTCCTGCCCGGCTGGCAGCCCAAGCCTCCCTGGCGCTCTTGGCTCACCAGTTGTCACACGGCCCCGTCACCACCTCGCCGGGCTCCAGGCTCTCCCAGGAACTGAGCCCAGACCCGGCGGAGCGGCTCTGGTTCTCAGGGATCCCTGAGGGCACAGGAGGGGAGGCAGGCGCTTCAGATGGCTCAGCCAATCACCAACGCTGCTCAGGGCTCTACCCCGCTGTCTCCACCCACGGGGACCTGGGTCTTGGCAGGCGGAGGACACAGAAGCCCCAACGGGTACCAGCCCTGGAATGTGGGAGTTGCCCATACTGGCCCCCATGGGCAAAGTGGCAGGGGCCAGGCGGGAGGGCGCTGCTGTGCTCGGGGGCAGGTTGGGGGAGGCACCGACCTATGGCTCCAGGCTGGTACTGGCAGCGGCACTGGGTGGGGGGCACGCAAAGGCCATCCTGGGACAGCTGGCCAGGGGGGCACCCACAGCTGGGCTGCTGGCAGCCTGTCGAGTCTGGCTGGCACTCAACCCCAGGGGACAGGTCCTCGCAGGAGCGGGGGCAGGGCTGCCCACAGGGGAGAAGATCCTGGCCACCCGTACAGTCTGCAGCAGGAGGGAAGCAGAGAGGGTGGGTTTGGGGGGTCCACCCTGGGAGGGGGGCATCCCAAGAGTTGGGTGACCAGCCCTCCCTCCATGCCCACCACCTGCTAGGACCTTCACTTGCCCAGTTCCATGGGGTGGGTGCCCTAAGGGCTCTCCCTTAAAGAAAGTGGCATGCATGTGTGTATGCAGTGGCTGGTGGGGGGGGGGGAGGCGTCAGATGCAGGGGTTGAAAGGTCAGAGGTAGCATCTCCCTAGCCTTACAAGCCACCACCACCACCCGCCATCTCCACAGAAGTCCTCACCCGTGCACTGAGTGGAATTGCCCTGACAGGGGCGACTCTGCCTGTGGCCCCCAGGGCAGGGCCGGCCTCCCTCAGAGGTGGGGGGCCAGCTACACGCTCGGCTGCGATGGGACTGCCCCAGGCACATGTCACAGGCAGACCATGGTCCCCACGGGCTCCAGGCTCCATCCACTGCGGCAGAAATACAAAAGCATCCCTTTGCCTTGGGAGGCCCAAGAGGTCCCAGCCCACTGGGATTGGAGCCGCCTGGTGGGGCGTCTCACCTGGGCACTCGGTGGGGCTGGTGCAGGTCTCCCTCTGATGCTGGGCCCCCACCTCCCCTGCCTCCCCGGGGCACGGGGCCCCGCCATGCTGTGGAGCCGGGCAGCTGCAGGCCCTGGAGCGGGTCCTCATCTGGCCCCGGCAGGGCTGGGAGCACGCCGTCCACTCCAACCACGGGCACCAGGCACCAGGCACTGTGGGGGTAAATGGTGAGCCCTGGGGTGCAGCCATCCCTCCCCCGGTCCCAGCCCTCCCTGCACCCCAGGATACTGCTTTTTCTCACCTCGCTCTGAGCAGGGTACATACCTGGGCAAGGCAGGTCTGTGCAGGTAAGCCGGCCCTCAGAGCAGGTGCTGGGCGGGGCATGCAGGCACAGAGAAAGAGGGCAGCTCACTCGCATCGTGCCCTCCACACACGCCCCTCCCCGTCTGCCTCCCCTTCCCCTCTCCCCCACCTCCAGCCTCTGAGGTCTCAGTCCCCCTCCCTACTCTCAGCACCTCCAGCCCCTGCTCCCTGACCCACTCCAGACACACTCAGGTGTCCTGCAGACTCGGCCCTATGGGGAAGTGACCGCAGGTCATCTGCAGCTGAAGGAGGTCAGACAGCAGGAGGAAACACCACACCGCCACCCCCTGCCCCCTCAAAGCACAAGCCCAGCTCTTCAAAATCTCCCAGGTTCCCGGAGCTGGCTGCCTCAGTTTCCTCACCTGTCGGACCAGGGATAGGGTACCTGCTGCATCTTCTCAGGGCTTGTGGGAGCCTAGCTTGCATCAGTTGAGACTGGTAGAGCTCAGGTGTGTGAGACACGGAGTGGACTAGCCCTGCCCTCACCCATGGCATCCTGCCCACACGCCGCCCCCGCCCCCACCGGCCCTCACCAGTAGTTGCAGCCGTCAGGCTTGGCCAGCTGGGCGCCTGGACGGTGCCGCTCCCCAGTCAGCAGGTCCAGGCAGCTGCAGTGACCGGGCTGCACGCAGACGGTGCCGTCGGCACTCAGCACCTGGCCTGGGGGGCAGTAACAGCCGGGCTGGCAGCTCCAAACGCAGTGCTGGGGGACAAGGAAGGGAGGGTCCGGGTCAGTGGAAAGCCGGAGGCCCAAGGGGACTGCTGCGGGATGGAAGGGGTGCCTGGGAGCCACGATGAAGTGGAGGAGGAGGCTGGGGGCAGGGAGGGGCACAGAGGAGAGGAAGTGCGATGCTCCTGGTCATAGCTGTCTTTTCTAGACACAGTTTATGCTGAGTTTCCACTGAAGTTTCTCCTCCAGGGAAGGAGTGTGGGGAAGGGACAGCCTGCGAAGAGCTTCCCTGAATGGAGTATCCTCCAGACGTTGGGCCCCGTGGAGGGTTGAGTGGGGACCAAGGCAGATCTCCTAGGACGGAGGGAGCCGGGGACCGGAAAGCTGGAGGAATCGGCGGGCATTTGGGACGGCGCCCGGAATTCCTGGGAGAGGTCGGGACCAAGCACCGTGTCCTGGTCCTCCCGCCTATGTGTGGAGCCTCCCGTCCCCCTTGGACAGGCCCAAGCAAGGCTTCTCAAAGCGCCGTCCCTTTGCCCTAGCTGTTTGCTCCAGCATCTTTTGACTCGAGGCCGCTTCCTCACCACTGTGCAGGCGCCACTGGACCGCGCCCACCCCTGGCGGCAGCCGGCCTGGGTCCCTCTCCATGGTCCTGTACTGGCCCCGCGTCCCGGCAGGCGCCTGCGCACTCACGCACGCACAGGGTCAAGGTCTGCGCACCAACGTGCCGGGGCGGGGGGCTTCGGATGGATGATCCATCAAAAGGACTGCCCTTTTCCTGTGTGTTCCTGCTGTTTCTATCATAAAATGTGTCAACCGAGAAACGTATATGCTGTGTAAGGACGACAAGGGATGCTGGATGAGGCTCACTCCTGCTGCTCTCTAGAATCAGGAGCCAGGCCAGCTGGGCGCTGACCCCTTTCCTTCCCTCCAACCGCAGACGGCCCCAGGTCAGAGCGGCCACACCCTGACATGCCGGCTGGCAACGTGACCATCAGGAGCCCAGACTCACCACGAGGTCATCGCAGGAGCGAGGGCAGGGAGGGCCACAGGCGCTGTACTCCGCTCCTTCGATGGCGGTACAGTTGGTCACTGCGGGGGGTGTGGGGGGTTGGGGGGAGGGCACCAGGTGGGTTGACAGCTGTGCGGGTCACTCTCCCGCCCCCCCCCCACCTCCCTGTTCGCCTCCCCAGAATGCCCCCTGCAGCTTTCCCATCTCTCCTCCTTGACCCCCACTGCCGTCCCTGGCAGGTACCTGGGCATGGCAGAGCCTGGCAGGCCGCCCCCTGGGCCCGAGGCCCCTCACAGTAATCCCCCAGGCCCTGGGGTGGGGGCTGATCACAGGCTCGGCTCCGGCTCCGGAGACCCCCTCCACAGCTCCGGCTACAGCTGGACCAGGGTCCCCAAGGGCCCCAGCCTCCAGCTCCTGGGGAACAGAAGAGGAAGCAGTGGCGAGGGGCTGGGCTTGACTGGGGCAAGGCAGTGGGTACATCTGGGCTCCACAGGACTCACGGTCACACTCTGGCAGGAGGCAGGGCTCCTCCTCTGCCTCAAGGCCTGGGCAAAGAGGGGGCACCGAGGCCAGCAGGGGTGGCGGGGCCATGCTGGATAGCGCCGCACTGGGGGGCCTGGTGCAGAAGCGGTGTCTATGGCGCCGGGCTGGGCCACAAGAGGCCGAGCACTCGCTCCACGGGGTCCAGGGTGACCACGTGGGCTGACCTGGGGTGCACAGCAGGGAGAGGCAGGGAGGACAGAGTGATGGAAGGCTGAAGGGGCCCAAAGGGCGGGGAGCAGAGTTCGGTGCACAGGACAGGCCGCCCCTCCCTGCCCCCCTCTCCCAAGGGCTTTCCTCCCCAGTGCTACCCCCGTCCCACCCCTGCACAGACCCACTCTGGCGGGGCAGGGGGAGTGAAGTCAGGAGAGGCCCCCTTCTCACCCTCCTCACAGGGCCAGGAGGTGCAGTTAGTGATGAGCCCAGAGACACAGGAGCTGGTGGAGAAGCAGCAGACGGTGGGGGAGCTCTTACAGGCTGAATGCGTCCCCTCAAATTCATGTGTTGGAGCCCTAACGTGTGAGCGTGACTGCAGACTTATGACCTTGTTTGTAAACGGGGGATCTTTGCAGAAGTGATCAAGTTAGAATGGAGCCGTTAGGGTGACCCTTCTACAAAGGTACAGACAGAGGGGATGTGAAGACCCAGGGAGGAGACGGCCACGTGAAGCAGGTGAGAGGGATGCAGCCACAGGCCAGGGGAGGCCAGAAATTGCCCACAAACTCCACGAGACGAGAGAGACTGGGAACGCCCCAGCAGACGGAGATGCGTGGGAAGAGGGAGACTGGTGAGGAGGGGGCAGGCGAGGGGCACACCCAGGCTTGCTGAACACTGTGCCTGCGGGAGGGGGGCGTCTCTGTTTCCCATGGAGGCCAAGACTCCCCCACCCCCTAATGTAGAGGAGAGACAGAGGGTCCTTGGGGTCACAGGGCCATTGCAGGGGGTGGCAGCCTCACCAATTCTCACATGGACGAAGCACAGCACTGCCTGGGGGGTGGAGGCGTCCCCCGTAGGTGCAGGGGCAGTCCCGGGTGGGCACGCACACGTTGTTCTGGAATCAAAAACCCCCCACTGCCTTCTGGTTTCCAGCGCAGTCTGCCCACGCTCCCCAAAGCAGAGCTCAGCACCCACCTGGCAGGCGCCCACCCTCAAATGTCATGGATGCTCCTTCCAAACACCCTTTTCTTCCCAATTTCCAGTATTGGGGAAATGCACACCAGCAGGTGCAAGGGCCAGGGGGAGGGGCATGGACCCCCGATTTCTGGGAGAAAAGACCTGATGGCCACTCGCCCAGGGTCACGTGCTGGTCATGGGGCTGGCGGAGCAGAACCACGTGCCCCGAGTTCAGCGCTCCATCCTCAACCCTGCAGGCTCTCCCTGCCTCCTGCTCCACACTCTTGGCTTTGCCCCTGCCCAGGCCCTGAGGAGGCCAGGCAGGGGACACTCACCAGCAGGAGCATCCCGGAAGGGCAGTAGCAGCCAGGGTGGCAGGGCTGGTCAGCCCCTCTCGGGGCGCCGAGCTCTGCACAGGACGCAGGCCCCTGGGCACAGTCCAGCCACCGCTTGCCTGGGGGGCACACACCGGGCACTGGCCCTGGGGGACACAAGTTGACAGCTCAGCCAGGCACATTCAATTCCCCCCTCAGGGGCTCCCCCCCGGGGGGGACACATCAGCTGTAGCTGTGGTCGGGAAGGTCATGGGGCTGCCCAGAAGCTCCGGGAGAGGAGTTCCTGGGGGGACAGGGAGGAGTTGATGGAGCTCTGGGAGGGGTAGGGAGGAGAAGGTGGGTGCCCTCACCCGCACAGGGCTGCAGACCGCAGGTGGAGAAGTCCATGGGACTGGGCCGGCCACTCCCTCGGGTGCGATTCCGGTAGCCGCCCCCACAGGGCACGGAGCACGGAGACCAGGGGCCCCATTCCCCACCAGGACCTGGGGTGACACCCAGGTCACTGTAGGCCCTGCCTGTCACACCCAGGCCCCCGGTCACTCCACACCCCGGATCCCAGGCCACAGCAGCTTCACAGCCACCTCCGGACACCTCACCCCTCCTCAGGAGGCCTCAGGACTCCACCTGGAACAGGGCCTCCAACGAGGACCCCTCTTAGAGCTCCCGGGGAACCACACCCTCGTGCCATCTCCTTGGACAGGCCCTTGCACCTGTCCCGGGGTCCAGGGCAGGGAGTCCCCAGGTTTGAGGACCCCAGTCGTGGCTCTCACCTCCGCATGGCTGCAGGCTGCAGAATTCAGCCTCCATGTTGGGGCCCTGGCATGCAGCCCCCCCAAAGGCAGCTGGGGGAGCCGTGCCTGCCCGGAAGCGCCGCCGAACACCCACGTTACAGCTGCGGCTGCAGAGACTCCATGGGGTCCAGGGGCTCCAGCCACAGGCCACTGCCAGGGTGGGTGCAGGGGAGAGACACAGGATGTGTGAGACAGGTCAAGTCCTCCCTGGACCCCAGCTTCCTCAGGGCACCCCCAACACCACCAGGTTGATTACTGAAGGGACCAGCATCCCTGAGACCCAACCACTGCCAATTCCTTGGCCCCGAGCATGGGGGTACCTGGGCAGGGCTCCGAGGCACACACCATCTCACCAGATATACAGGTGCTGCAGAGAGAGGACCCAGGGAGGCCACAGTCAGCCTTCCCCTTGCAGCCCTATGTACCTGCCCCCAGGGAGAAGAGGCCGGGACGTGGTGTCCACCACACAGAAGAGGAACCCAAGGGTCTGGGAAGTAAAGCAAGTTGCCCTACGTCCCACGTGGTGTTCATGAGTGACCAAGGATTCTGACCCAGCCTCCCTGCCAATTCCACCCTCCATGAGCTCCCTGACACCTCTAGGCACCGTGCTGCCCTCTGTCCCATGGTTTTATTGCCTTGATAAAAAGAATTTGCCTTTTTGTAATTTTATTCCATTTATGTTTATTAAACACTGTAGAGATGATTTTGAGTGACTCTTCCAGGCCAGTTAGGAGCTACTCAGAAGGAGTAGATACTAGTTTGAGTCTCCTGGATTTCTCTTTTGAAGTTTTCCTCCTTCTTGTTTTTCTCCAGTAAATGTTTCAAAACCCACTCATCAAAAATGTTGACATATCAGAAAAAAAAATCTAAGAGAGAAAAGGAAAACGAGAAAGGGGCAGGGTAGAGAGGAAGAATGAAGGAGGGGATTGGGGGAGGACCAGAGCATAGAAAGTAAAAAGGAAGATAAAAATGAACTGAATAAAGAAAAATAATAACAAAAAAAGGAATGGGGTTAGTGCCCCCTCTGCTGGCGGAGTCCTGGTATCAGCTTTGTGAGGGGCGCTTTAAGGTTTCGGAGCAGATATCAAGTGGGTCCCAGGAAGTCAATTATACTCAGGAAAGAGAAACGGAGGCAACTGGAAGGAGAACGTAGACCTGCTCCCCTAACTCTAGGCTCTCAGTTCAGTGGCTCAGTCGTGTCCGATTCTTTGCCACCCCATGGATTGCAGCACGCCAGGCCTCCCTGTCCAGCACCAACTCCCAGAACAACTCTAGGCTCTAGTTCCATCATAAATCGCCTCCCTCAACTGAGCCTCGGTTTCCCCATAAGTAAACGAGCTGGACAGTTACTACAGACGCCCACTGCTCCGGGCTTCACATCAGGATGGAAGCATGCTGAGCACCCCCGCCACTGGTGGGAGTCCCTGCCCACCCACCCCGTGGCTACGAGCCTCCCCGCTCCACGCTCCTCGACCCTGGTGCCCACCAGTTGCCGCACGAGTCCAGCCGGGCCACTGCTCCAGGGGCATAGAGCTGCCCGCGCAGCTGGCAGGGGCACTGACTCGGAGGCAGGCAGCTGCTGTTGTGCAGGAAGAGGCCCTCGGGACAGGCGCAGCCCGCGGTGCAGACGCCGGTGCACTCCACCCCAGGGCCCCGCGCCAGGCACAGCCGGAGGCACGGGCCCCCCTCCCGGCGGCACTGCTCTGCTGAGCGGAACACCATGTCGCCCGGGCACTGGGCTACACGGGGAAGACAGAGCGGGTCTCAGCAGGGGACACGCCAGAGGGCCCGGGAGGTGGGAGGGTGTGTCGGGGGCGGGGCGAGGGAGCTGGGGGCTGGAGGAGACGGGAAATCGGGCCAAGTCAGCTCAAGGCACAGCCTGTCCTGGAGGCAGAGGTCGGTGCCAAACGAAGGTGGGTGGGGAGAAGGTCAGCAGCCCCCGAGGCCGGCTGGTTGAGCCGGGCAGGAGAACGGGAAGGGGACATTCACCTGTGCAGGGTTGCGTGTTGCAGTCCCTGGTCTGGCTGTGGGGTCCTTGGCACCCGGGGTCCCCAGGAGCCGAGGCAGAGCACCCGCGCCCTCGGGTCTGGACGCCCCCATTACACGGGGCGGAGCAGGCGGACCAGGCGGCCCACTGACCCCAGACACCCAGCCCTGGGAGGAAGAGACAGCCAACAACGGTCAGGGACTTGGCAGAGATGCGGGATGGTCAGGGTGGCATGGGGGGCCCGGAAGTCTGCAGGGTCTAAACGGCAGCCTCGGCCCCCACCACACTCACACCTCCAGGGCTGCCCCCAACACACCTTCAGGCCAGGCCCACCCTGTGCATCCCCCGCTGGGCTTCTGGGGGGCCTATGACTGGGGGCTAGAGAGAAGCTTCTGGGCAACAGCCAGGTTTGCCCCCACCCTTCCCGAAACGTTCTTCTCTTCATCTGTGCCTCACCCCACTCGAGGGCCCCCCCTCAGAAGGTGCCATACCTAGGCACACAGGGGGGCTGCAGGGCTCCTCCTGGGTGGCCTCTCCTGGGCAGGACATGTCCCCGGGGCTGGGGCAGAGCCGGGAACGGCTGCGCAGGGCTGGGCCTCCTCCAGGGATGAGGCAGCTCCTGGAGCAGGCGGACCAGGGAGCCCAGCGTGTCCAGCCCGGCACCTCTGCAAGGAAAAGGGTGGGAGATTGCATGGGGCCCTGCAAGCCAGGGGTACCTCAGGACAACCAGGGTGAGGTACCAGAAGCTACAGGGGCAAGAGAAGGGCTCGTGAGGGTGGGCGTGGTCTCTGCCCCTGCGGGACTCCCACCAGGTCTCTCAGAGCTTAGCCTCCTGCTGAATCTGGTTTGCGTAAACTCTGGGAGTCGGTGATGGACAAGGAGGCCTGGCGTGCTGCAATCCATGGGGTTGCAAAGAGTCGGACACGATTGAGTGACTGAACTGAACTGAATCTGGTTCACTAGGCCCCCACCTCTATCTGGGGGCCTGGCAGGTACCTCCACAAGCCCACGCCCAACCTCACGTTTTCTTCCAGAGCCTTCTAAACAATGGTCCTTCATTCAGCCTCAGTGAGGAAATCCTAGAGACCCCTCAGCCAGCCAGCTGCCATTCTCCAACAGCCCCTCCTTCCTTCTCCTGCTCAGAACCTGCACCCAGATCCCCTGGGCCCCCAGCTGCACCCCAACTTCCCTGCTCTCACCCTGCCCAGTCTCCTGCTCACAAAAGACCCAGAGACCTCCGCTGGGATGGCTCTGGGGGCCGCCCCGGCCGTGGAAGGAGGGCAACAGTCTTGGGCTCCAGGAGGTCCTGAGTTAGCTCCCTCTTCCTGCACCCAGCCCCCAGGTCCAGTCTCATGACCCCATCCTGCTGTCAGACACTTGTGCCCCCCCAGGCCTTCATCTCCTCCCGGGGGCACCTCCTGAATGGGGGGCTTTGCTGACCACCCAGGACTGATCACCCAGCAGAGTGACCAGCAGGCTCAACCCAGCCGCGCTCTCCTGGCAGGAATCTGGAGGAAGGAGGGTGGCGGGGACCCACCTGCCCCGCACGCCGAGTAGCAGGCCTGAAGCTCCTGCCTCTGGCCCTCACACGGGGAGCCCCCCGAAGCAGCCGGAGGGTTGGAGGGGGACCTGAGGAGAGAGGCAGCTTGGGCACCGCTCCCCGCCCCGCCCCTCGCCCCCCCCCACCGCACCCCGAGGCCCTCCGCTCGCCCAGCGCCGCCCCATCCCTTCCAGTTCCATGGCCCCTCTGCCCGCACACCTGAAGCGGGCCCTCACGCCAGAGCCACAGGAGCGGTCACAGGGACCCCAGGACGACCAGGCTGACCAGCCACAGGGCACGGGGCAGCCCCCTGGTTCACACAGCAGGGCCCCCTTCTCACACACGCTGGGGGGATGGCGGGGGTCGAGGGCGGAGGTCAGGACCGGAAGGCGGGGAGTGGCCCCTGACCCCACCCCGGCTCCCCCACCTCCACGACAGGTAGGCGCCCTGACCATCGGCTGCAATTGTCCAGGAGGAAGGGAACCCCTGGCTGCTGTAGCTCTTCGCCCACAAGGCAGGGGCACTCGGAGAGGGGCAGGCAGCCCGCGTCCTGGAGAAGGAGCCCGGGGGGGCAGCGACACCCTGGGTGGGGGAGGGGGCAGCAGGGAGGAGTGGAGACGGAGGGCTGGTGGGCCTGCTGGACGCCCACACTCCCCCCACCACCCCCGAGGGCCTTGCCCACAGCACCCCTGCTTGCTGAGTGCGCCTCACCCTCCAGACAGAATCCGCTGCAGCTCCTGTTGGCCTCAGGATCCAAGCAGGAGGGTGGGCACAGTGGCACCAGCCCCTTCCGGCAGAGCTCAGCACTCACATGCACGCGGCCCTGCCCGCAGTCTGGGGGATGGGAGGGGAGGATGGACACCAGGCAGGAGGCACTGAGAGGCCCAGCGACGGGTCCCACAGCCCCACCCCCACCCCGGGGCTCCCCCCTCAGATGCCCCCCTGCCCCAGCCCAGCTCCTCTCACCTGTGCCACCTGCACAGGGCTGCAGGCCACAGGGTGTCCTCTCTTGCCGGGCCCCGGGGCAGGGGGCACCACCATTCTTGGGCGGGGGGTCCACACAGCTTCTCCGACGACTCCGATGGCCGCCCCCACACGAGACGCTGCAGGGCCCCCAGGCCTCCCACTCAGCCCACGCCCCAGCCACTGCGAGGGAACGGGAGGAAGAACGGGGGTGAACCAGGCGGTGAACCCCAAGAGCTGCCACCCCGCTAGAGAGCAGGGCCAAGGGGCTGAGGAGTCTGGGCAGTGGCCAGCGGGGTGGCTTAAGGCAGCGCTCCGAGGACTCCGCAGCTTCTTCTCGTGTCCCAGGAAAGCCCCCTTAGGTGGGTAGGGCGGGTGATGTGTGGAAAGGCCTCTGGGGATCAAGGCTCTGGTCCCGGAAAAGGAATCCCGGGGCGGCGCGCCCCCTGGAGGCAGCGGTGAGAAGCAGGGTTACAAGGGCTGCCTGCTGGCCGAGGAAGCCCCGCGTGGGAAACCCTGGATGCAAGGATGCGGCGGGCTGGGGCCCCTCCCTCGGATCTGCTGAACAAAAGCGCCGCGGGGCCTCGGGCGCAGAGCCCGGGACCAGCGGGGACGCCTGTTCACAGCCTTCCTCTGGGGCAGCGGCTCCAGTTCCCACACTCTGGCAGGAAGGGGGCCGGGCGGGGAGCCGCCTTTGGACAAGCCCTCAGGGGGGAGACGAGGCTGGGATGTCAGAGGGGTTGTCCTCCTAGAGTCCTGGAGCCGGACACACGGGTCCCAAGGGGGAGCAGGGGCATCTCCTCGTGAGGGTGTCCCACCTTTGGGGGGGGTGTTGCGGGGAGGCCCTGGGAGGGGAGGCCGGTTACCTGGGCAGGCCTGCACGAAGCAGGGCTGGCTGCGGAGCCGGTCCGATGGGCAGCTGCCCCCAGGCAGGGGCGGCCGCAGCAGCTTCCGGCGCTGGAAGGCGAGGCCCAGGCCACAGCTACGGCTGCAGCTGCTCCAGCCAGACCAGGACGACAGGCCACAGTCCACTGCAGGGACGGACAGGTGGGCCTGGTTCAGAGAGGGGCTCACGCGGGAGCAGGCCCTCCCCAGGAAGCACCCTGACCTGACCCGGACCAGCCTCGCCCCTACCACAGCCACTCTCATCCGAGCCGTCCTGGCAGTCCAGCTGCAGGTCGCAGCGCCGCTCAGAGGGCAGACACTCCCCACTGCCGCAGGTCAGCTGGCTCGGCGAGCAGAGGCCCCTGGAGGCCGGCAACTCTGGCAGGGCAGTGGTGGGCACGGTGAAGGGCATGGTGCCCGCTGCCCGTGCTGGAGTTGGGGAAGGGCAAGGGCACAGGTGATTCTGGCCGGTGATAAACCAACCCCTTCAACCCCAGGCCCAGCGCAGAACTGAACCTGCTGACCCTAGCCTGGCCTTCCCTTCCTCCTGATTCTTCCCACACCCACCCAGCCCAGCACCCGGGCTTCCCTCTGCTATGAGTGGGGTGGTCTTCCGTCCACACACCATCTCACAGTCTGTTTGTCAACAGCTCTTGGAGTGTCCCAAGAGAAGCCAGAACAGTTCACTCCCCAGGTATCCCTTCCTGATGGATTCCCCCTGGAGTAACTGGCTAACACTCCATCCTTCCCGTTATTGGCTAATACTTGATCGCTCTTCTCTTGATTGAAAACTAGGCTTTGAGCATAGTGGTCTACTTTGATGGATGCACAGATGGATAGATGAACAACCTCCAAGGTCAGAGAGGTTTTATAAAACACCTATCCCAAGCCCCCCCTTCACCAACCCCTAAAACACACACTGCTGGTTGTTTTAACCCATTCAGTTTCCTTCCACTCCCCGTGGCCACTAGACTTTCCCAGGACCTTCTCATATATGCCAGAAACGGAGGCAGGCACCTCCCCAAACCTACAGCCATCTTGCCATTACCACCCACATGGCACTAGACTCTCCAGGGTGCTCACCGCACTGCCTCTCATCAGAGCCATCCAGACAGTCCTCTCTCCCATCACACAGCTGCTCCAGCTCCACGCAGCCCAGGACCTCGCAGGGCACCTGGCCTGGGCTGCACCGCACGGGCGGGAAGGGCCCTGGGGTGGTGCTCCGTCCTGCGGGCGCCACCGCAGCCAGCTGACCGGCCATCGCCCCCTCCCCAGCCCTGTCCTCTCTCCTCTGTCACCTCCTACCACCCCCCAGCCTCCCTCCTGACATCCGCTGTGCCCTCCCTTCCTGCCCCTCGTGGGATTACAGAACAGCAGGGAGCGGTCTCAGGAGACTTGGGTCCTAGGCTTGATCCTCCCAAGCCCCTGAGCTCGAGCCATGTGACCTGGAGCAAAGCAGCCAAGCTCTCAGGGGCTCAGTTCCTCCATAGGGAAGCTGTCTCTACAGGGCAGGAGGCATCTCACCAGCAGGGACCTCGGGTGTCATCATGGGGTGCAGGGGCAGCATCGTCACAGCTGCCATTTCTGGTCTCAGGGCCTGCACTTCCGGTTGGGAGGTGGGGCTGGGGGTCGCAGTCTGCACAGATCCCTCAGGACTTGGGTGAGGTTCGGACCCAAGACTCGCTGGCCCCTTGCCTAGGGGAGCAGGAGGGAGGGGGAGCCCGTCAGTTCCGTCCCTGAGATGAGGCTGACGTGGGCCCTCCAGAGGGTTTTCCAGGTCTCGGGGTGGTGACAGGTGACACCCCACCTTCCGAGGGGCTTCAGATCAAAATGGAAAGGGGACTCGGTCGTCCCAGGGGCACAAGAAGGGTTTTAACTGAACGCAGAAGAAAAGCTGAGTTTTGAGTGAGATATGTACTCTCCACTCACAAAGACACACACAGCAGCCTCCAAGTGAAACTCACTATAAAGTCAACGTTTATGGAGAAACACAAACGGCAGCAGGAACAGCCGCCCGGCCAGAGACTCAGCACCAGCCCTTCGCTGCAGGTACAGAGAAATCGGCCGGGAGCCTCCTGGCAGCTACAGGGAAAAGAGGGATGAACCTATTTTGTACAAGAGATTCATGCTTAAGAAGACAGCCTTTTTTCTAGAACCAGACTTGGGATGAGAGGAGACTTTGTCATGGGAGTCTGCATTCCGTGGACCCGAGCAATGGTTCAAGTGGCTTCATCTGCTTCTCACAAGAGACACAGAAGCACCGCTAGCCAGGCTTCCGAATAGCTATCCTCAGAACTTTCTGGAAGGGACCATAAGTGCTCTTGGTCTCACAGAGGGGGAAACTGAGGCTCTGGGCAGATGGTGAGATGGGCCCAACACATCCCAAGAGAGAAGGTCACTCCCAACTGCCCTGATAGCCCTCACCGACTGCCTCCCCAGAAGACGGCTCTCCTGGGCCCTCGTGCAGGTGAAGGGCCAGGCGGCCATGGTTAGGGGGGAGGGCTGGCACACAACGGGAGCCCCTTCCTTGTCCTATTTAGGACCCTGCTAACTGGGTGACCCTGGCTTCCCTGTGCCCACTGACAGACATCTGCTGCCTGCAAACGCTTCTGAAATGGGTGCCTGGCTGGGTGAGTAGGGGGGTGGGGGGTGGAGGGAGTGCTGGGCGGCAGCCCACAGACAGGCCAGGGGCCTGGGGAAGGCAGCCCCCCACCTGCAGGGCACATGCTCAGCCCCGGGAACCAGCCAGAAGCCTCACATCCTGGAGTCCAGGACGATGGGCAGGGGCTGGACCTGGCCAAGGAGTCCACAGGGACCATGCCTGCCTCCCTGAGCCCTCCTTGCTCAGTCAGAGGACAAGAAGGGTCAAAAAACTGAACTCCAGAAGGGTAACTGCCCCCTGCCCTGAGAGAACAGGCAGGTGGCAGGGGTCGGGGGTGGGGGGTGGTGAGGCCAGGAAGGTGGCCTGGAGTTTGGGCATGTACCTGTGGGGGGCACGGGTAACCCCCGCCCGGGATGCCAGTGGTCAGCCTCCGCTTCTGCCAGACCCTGCGAAGAGAGGAGATGGTCAGCTGCCAGTGAGGCCCCAGCCCGGCAGTTCAGCCTGGTGTCCAGCTTCTCATCCCCTCCGGGGGTGCACTCGGACCCCCAGCTCCAACCCCCTCCACGGCTCAGGGCAAGGCTGGGGTGTGCAGTCTTGATGTCGGCTCCATACCGCCCAGGTGCCAGGAGTTCAGGAGCTGTTCTTCCTGCCCGCCCAGGGGGGCCACTCCAGCCCTTCTCTCCAAACCTCCATCGCACCCCCAGCACCCACGCGTGTGCCCGAGTGCTGAGGTCACTCTCCCTTCTGGGGTCCCCACCAGGCTGTTCTCCTGTGGGACAAGTGCCTGGCCCCCATCTCTACATTACCCCCCACCTCCCATCCTTCAAGCCTTGTCCAGGAAGCCTCTGGGGCCTCTGGGCTCAGGTTGGCTCTGAGCACCTGATGCCCTGGTACCGACCTGTGGGTATCGCCATGCTACAGGCACATGGGCCTCTATGCCTCTCCCATCTCCTTGACTCCTCCTGGCCCGGCGTCCACCCAGTGCTCCCAACACCCTCTGGCCCCCAGCCCAGCACCAAGCTGGCCCCAGGAGGCTCAAGGCTGAAGCCCCGATGGAGAAAGGAATACCAGGGCTGCACAGGGAGGCCACGCTGGCTGACAGCGTGAAGGGAGCGAGGACCAGGGTTGCTGAGATGCTGGGGTGTCCCGGGCCCTGTGCCCCACCCACTGGGCCCACGTCTCCCCACACACCTCGCTGGGCTGAGGGGGCAGCTGTCCAGGTTGGGTGGAGGAGGGCGCAGAGCTCCAGGCTGTGGACTCGATTCTGAGAGAAAAATAACCACGGGGGCTCCAGGGGCCCTCCCAGCTTCGGAAGCCCCATCCTGGCAGGGGGTCATCCCTAGGCGGGCCTGGGGAGGGCACTGCCCACTGAGACTAGACATGGGGATGCCCTCCACCGTGGTCCCAAAGGTCAGAGTCCCCTGCACGGGTTGTAAAGCGGAGGGCTGGGTGTCCCCCGCCCCCCAGTGTCTGCCTCAGCAGGTCCGGGCTGCAGCCTGAGAGTCTGCATTTCTACCAACTTCCAGGTGATGCTGATGGCTCTGGTCCAGGGACCACCCTCGGAGAACCACTGATCTCCAGCTCCAGGACAATGGCACAGAATCTCACGTGGGAAGAGGCCTCCAAAGGCACCCAGCTGAAGCAACTCAGCACATCCGGGCCCACGGGCACTTTGGGTTGAAGGTGGCACAGGCTCCTCCCACAAGGCTGGGTCCCCCCACCAAGGCTAGGCTGAGCGGCAGGGCGCCACATACCTGCCAGCGCCTGCGGGCGGGGGCACGCAGCCCTCCTCATCAGAGCCGTCCTTGCAGTCCTCCACACCATCGCACGGGGACCCCCTGGGGGTACACTCGCCACTGGCACAGCGGTGCCCAACCCCTGGGCACAGGGGCGCTGCCCGATGGGGACATGACGGGGTGGGGGGGATGGCTGAGGGCTCCTGCCCATCCCTCCTGCCCACTGCCATCTCTCCCTCCCCCAGCCCAGCCTGTACCTGGCTCACAGCCCAGCAGCTCCACCCGCAGGGGGCTACCCGGGTTGGCATCACTGCGGGGGGCAGCCTGACGGTGCCCATCAGAAGGCCACACCCGGACGTGCCGCGCCTGCACCATCCGGGCAAACATCCACACTGTGGAGGCGCCATCCCAGTTCTCGGGGAAAAGCTACGAGCACAGGGGTGTCTGCTCAGGCTGCCACCGTGACCCTGCCCAGTGTGCCCCCCACCGCCCATCCCCCCAACCTCCATGGCATGGCATGGACCAGGCCATCCCAGCGCCCATGGTCTCCCAGCATGAGTCATCCAGGCCCCTCAAGGCTGAGGGGCTCCGGTCCTAGTTTCCTGAGGGCAGGGTGCCCACTGCAGTGTCCCCAGGGCCAGGCCAGTGCCCACACGTGGCGAAGAAGGTGAAAGTGAAGTCGCCCAGTCATGTCCAACTCTTTGTGACCCCATGGACTGTAGCCTACCAGGCTCCTCTGTTCATGGGATTCTCCAGAGGATCCTCCAGACCCAGGGATCGAACCCACATTGTAGGCAGACGCTTTACCGTGAGCCACCAGGGAAGTCAAATACTTAAGAGCAAACATCAGTCTCCCTGAACATAAAGATGTCAGTCGCTCAGTCGTGTACGACTCTTTGCAAACCCATGGACTGTAGCCCACCAGGCTCCTCCATCCATGGGATTTCCCAGGCAACAGTACTGGAGGGGGTAGCCGTTTCCTTCTCTAGGGCATCTTCCCCATCCAGGGATTGAACCCAGGTGTCCGGCATTGCAGGCAGATTCTTTACCATCTGAGACTCCCTGGGGAGGATGCTAGCCCCAGGAGGGCAGAGCTGTGCCCAGCTGCTCTCCGCACGCCCTGAGGCCCTCACTGAACTTGCTGTCACCCCAACTCCCTCCTTCCGCAGTAGGGCTTCCCACAGCCGCCCCCAATCTGGGCCACTTCGATTGTGCCCTTTCAACTGCAGCCCTTCTGCCCCACAGATCACTGTCCCTGCTACTAACAGGTGCTGAACAAGCCTCTAAAGTAGGAAATGTCCCTCCAGAAACAAGAAACCCCTTGGGAACATAGACTGTGGGCCCCACACAAAAGGGCATGGTGGGTCACCGGTCCAGGGGGCCCGAGCGGGCAGTACCTGGGGTGCGGGCTGAATGCCAGGCCGGATGTCACGATAGCTGTGCCAGTGTAGACCGTCACTGCTGACCTGGAGCCAGTCTGAGGACCCAGCCCCCTGCACCATGATGCCTGAGGGAGGTGCAGGGGGCAAAGCTAAAGCAGCGAGCGCCACCCCCAGCCTGCCATCCTCCACCCCTTCCTCCTCCAGCCCCGGCCTCTACCGTCTCCCCACTGACCAGTGAGATTCCTGGGCTGGAGCAGGTCGAGCTGCAGGTAGTGAGGCGGGGTGTGCCCCTGAGTATCAGTGTGCTCCATGGGGCTCCAGCCTGGCGCCCCCGGGGCAGGCCTCAGGACGGCAGCCCAGGCGGGGTGCTCCAGATGCTGGGACGAAGCAGGCAGGCTCCCTTCTGGGAGTTGGGCCAGGCCCAGGGGTGAATAGCAGGGATCTGGGTGCACAAGAGAGGGGCTGGAGCCTGCTGGGGCCATAGTTAGGAAGGCACAAGGGGTGCTGTGGAGGGTTGAAAGCCTACCCGGTTGACCTTGTAGGGTCACTGGAGGCTGGTCCAGGGAGGGCAGGGGTAGGGAGGACACAGGTTGGGCTGACGTTCTAGATCCTTAGGCTAACCGTCCTCCCCATGGGAGGCAAGAGGTATAGTCCAGTGATCCAGTCTCCCCTCCCAGGCTGGACAACCCCTCAGCAACACCCCCCTTAGGCCTAACAACAGCCCGTGGCCTTTACCTCCGGGGGGAGGCAGAAGGTAGGTGATCAGAGGGGCTCCGATCTGAGGGCTGGGGGTCGGAGCGGGCATGGGAGTGGCCATGGGGTGGGCCGTCTGGTTCTCTCCTGGAGGCGGGGGAGGAGAGACACAGGCTCACACCAGGCCCCGGCCCTCACCTCTCTCCACTTGGTGGAGCACTTTATCTCCCAAGACTTCCCTGGGAGCTTTGGCAACAGCGCCCCCCTCCCACAGCTGGGAAAGGTCTATTCCTGAGTGACTCGGGTTTTCGCTTCCACCGAAGATATTTAGAGAACACAAACTAAAACCACCTGCCCAAAGCCACTTCAGGGGCCAGGACCGAGCGGCTGCAGTTCAGTTCCTCATCAGGGCTGCTGTCGCTAATAGGGGACCTTTGTGGGCACCAGAATAGGGCATCTTTGGATGGAAGAGGTCTTTCAGGCTCAAGTCTGGTCCCCATTCGCCATGTAACTTGTGCAGTCAGCCACCTGTGCCACTGTGCAGGCAGGTGCTCTCCTACTCTCAGCAGCCTGTAGGTGCACTTTTAAGATATGGAATCTGGGCCCCAAAGTGCATCTGTTTTTGAGCCTTTGTGTTCTGTTTTATTTATGACTCAGTTTCCAAGTAAAGACGATCTTGAAAAGTCCAACTTGGTCACGGTTGCTCTTAGAGGGAACAGGAAAGGAGCCAGATCCAGCCCATCGGAACCAGAGAAAGGAAAGTATCTCAAGGGTGACCTCGTGGGGAAGGTCAGAGGAGGCGGGCAGAGACTGAGGCCCAGCCTTAGGGGCCCCCACCCCCACCCAGAGGGCCCCTTCCTTGCCCAGCGTCCACCACCCAGGCTCCCCTCACCCTGAGGCTGGGGTAGCCAGTGCCGCCCCCACCCCTGCCCCCCGGGACTCCGTGCAGCCACCTCTGACTCCCTGCCATCCTCCTCCCCCTGGAGCTCCTCTGCCGCCCCCCAGACCCACTCACCAGGCGGCACGCAGCGGCAACAGGACTCCCCCACTCCCTCCACCAGAACCCAGTCCTGCAGATGCAAGAGCCAGGCTGGACATGCAGAATTGGCCACCTGCCCATCCCCGGCCCCCTCCATCAGCCGCCGCCCACAATTCTGGCCTCTACACACCGCTCCCCGTCCCACCCCTGCTGCCCACCCAGGCGCCCCCTGGCCCGCCTCACCTGGGGGCAGCTGCCCAGTGGGCAGTAGGGGGAGCAGCGTGCTGAGCCGTCGTGCAGACACTGGCAGACCCTGCAGGGGGCTGCTCGCCAGCGCTCACCCACGCGGTGGACCCGGCCATCCTGCTCACAGCCTTCACAGGGCTCTGTCTGGCACCTGGGAAGCGGGGGGTCGCCCCTCACCTGGTGACCAGCCCACCCTGGCCTGCCTGGGGGAGGCGTTTCCCAGGACTTGGGACTTTCGGTGATAACAAGTCCTGGAAAGTCCTGGGCCACAGGGGACACTTGATCATCCCATCACCCTGACCCCACCCCTGAACCAGACCGACTGCAGCTGACCCAAGAGAGGGCTGTGGAAGCAATCTGTGCCAAGGCCCTTGGCCAGCAGAGCCAGTCTCAGAGGGGGCTGGGCAGGCAGATATGGCTACTCGCCCCACACGCCTCCCCCTAGGTACCTCCAGAGGCACAGGGTGCAGACCAGAGGGTCCGTACCCACCCCCGGACCTGTGGGATCCCTACATCCCCCTTTTGGACCCACTGGGCATAAAACTGATGCAGAAGGCCAGGGGTCCCCAAAGATGTGCTGAGAGTCCTGGTGTTTAGACTAACAGGGGCACACAATGGGGGTGGTCCTCATCTGGGCTCCGGCCCGTGGAAGCACCTCGAGTGAGGAAGGGCACACACGGCAGCTTCCCAGATGGGAGCTGGAGGTGCAGTTCCTGGGGCGCAGTACCTGCGGGCCTTGCGGTGGAGGCCCCGGCACTGGTGCCCTCGACCGGCCGGGCGGGGGTTGTTGGGGCTCCGGAAGGACCACTGGATGCTCCGGCTCCCACAGGGGCCCAGGCACTCAGCCCAGGGGGACCACGCTGACCAGCCGCAGTTCACTGAGGAGGGGGGCCACGAGTCAGGGCTGGGGGAGGCAGGGCAGTCTGGGGGAGACCAGAGCCCCTCCGGAAGGCTCGGGGTCGGGCTCACCCGTGCAGTCTGGGCTGGGCTGGCAGCGCCGGGGCCGCCCATCCTGGCAGACGCAGAGCTGGCAGTCTGTCTTGACGCGCTGCCCGGGCCAGTAGCGGCCGCCATCCACCAGGCAGGGGCACTGCCGTGGCCACACGCACTGCCCCCGGGCACCCAGCACCTGCCCCGCAGGGCACCAGCAGCCTGAGGGAGGCCCGGCGTGAGGCCTCCCTGCAGAGAGCTCAGCTGGGTGGACAGGCCCCCTTCACCCCAGGTCCAGAGCCCCCTTACCTGGGCCGCCACAGGGCCGGTTGGTGGGGCACGCGGCCTGACCAGAGATGTCATCACAGGTCAAAGGGCAAGGGGCGCAGGCATGGAACACCAGCTCCCCAGAGCAGGGGACGCTGGGGCAGCCGTCCTGAGGGCAGGGTCCTGGAAGGAGGTCATTGCAGGTGGGTCCCCATCGGGGACAAGCTACCCCCACCACCGCCCCTCCACCCTCCCTCTGCTGTGCCCGCCTCCCGTCCACTCACGGGTCTCCCGGGTGCTGGGAGGGCCTCCGGGTAGCATGGCACATGTCCGGCCGCCATTCTGGGGTGGGTGGCACTCCCGGTGGCGAGCCGTGACTCCCCCGCACGGCTCAGAGCACGGGGACCAGCGTGACCAGGAGGTCCATGCACCGTCCTCTGTGGGGGCCGAGGGCCAGCCAGCGGGGTGGGGAGCGGCTGTGAGGCTGCGGGGGCCCGGCGCCCTCCTCCTCCTCCCCACTGCTCTCCGCAAGCCCTGCCCGCCACGCTGGGCTCCTGGCGTCCAGGCACGCCCCTCACCTGGGCAGGCAGCTGCGAAGCAGGCCCGAGTCTGGCGCTCCGGGCCGGGGCAGTGCCGCAGCACCGGGAGGCTCGGGGGCAAGCAGCGGCGACTCCGGCCCTGCGCCCCGGGCCCACATGTCCGGCTGCACGGCTCCCAGGGACTCCAGGGCCCCCAGGCCCCACAGCCCTGCTCCTCTGGGGAGGGCCCTGCCGTCCCCGCCAGCTCACAGTCGGGCTGCCCGTCGCACACCTAGGGTCAGAACAGTGGGGTCGGAGTGATTCGTGCTTTGAGGGCACCGGGGGCTCTGGCCTCCCACACCAGCCGCTCCCCAGCCTCACCTGCTGGAATCGGATGCAGAGGCCATCCGGGCAGGAGTATTCTGGGCAGGGAAGCCCTGTCTGGTTGGGGCCTCCTGCGGCCCACAGCCCCTCTGAGGGAAGAGAAGAGAAAACACTTAGGTGGAAGAGGGAGCCACGTCCCCGGCCCGCATCAGACTTGGCCTCCACCAGGGGAGGCCCACACTGTCCTCACCCCGGGGACAGGTGGGGAGCCCATCCCAGAGCCGCTGGGGGTTCGGGCACAACTGGGGAGTCAAATCACAGGGGGAGAGACTCCTGCAAGGGGACAGCTGGGTGGAGCCCGCAAGGGGTAGGGCTCCAAAGGCATGGAGGAGTTGTATGCATACTAAGTCACTTCAGTCTTCCAACTCTGCGACCCCATGGACTGCAGCCCACCAGGCTCCTCTGGCCATGGGGTTCTCCAGGCAAGAATACTGGAGTGGGTTGCCATCCCCTCCTCCAGGGGATCTTCCCGACCCAGGGATCGAACCCTAGTCTCCAGTGTCTCCTGCACTGGCAGGAGGGTTCTTTACCACTAGTGCCACCTGGAAAGCCCAAAATGTTAATCTCAGTCATGTCTGACTCTTTGTGACCACATGGACCAGAGCCCAGCAGGCTCCTCTGTCCATGGGCTTCTCCAGGCAAGAACACTAGAGTCAGTTGCCATTTCCTTCTCCAGGGGATCTTCCCAACTCAGGGATCGAACCCAAATCTCCTGCCTTGCAGGCAGATTCTTTTACCCCTGAGTCACCAGGGAACCCTGGAGGAGGCCAAGTATGAGACAAAAATCACAGGGGGCCCAGCCTGGCTCAGAGACACCTTTGGGAGGGTGCAGGAAGGCAGGCCACAGGGAGGGGAGGAAACGGGGCCTATGGACAGCTCCCCCCCACCACCACCCCGGTGGTCAGGACAGTGAAGGTCTGACTTGCAGGGACACAAAAGGACCCCCTAGTTTTGGTGGGGAGAGGCTGAGGGGAGCCCCCCAAACAGGTCCACCCCCTGCGGCAAAGCCACTCAGGCCTGCCCTTTTATCAAAGATAGAAAGCCCTTTCTACTCTCTTCCTCCGCGCCCTCCCCGGGCTGCGTGGGCGGGAAGACGTTCTCAGAGAGTTTCTCAGAAGATATTCAAGGAGCACAAAACTCGCTCCAGGCTCGGATGCCTTAGACCTAAGTCACTCTCTCTAGCAGGGGCGCCTGGGTTGGGGTGGGAAGAGAGGGCGACCCGCCCGCCAGTGCGTGTCGCGGCCAGGCTCTCACCGCAGGCTCCCGGGCCCTCGTCCGAGCCGTCGGGGCAATGCGGGACGCCATCACACAGCTGCTCCGCGGCCACGCAGTGCGGGCCGCGCGCGCAGGGCGCGTGGTGCGGCGCGCAGGGCCGGTCGCAGCCGCTCTCGTCGCTGCCGTCGGCGCAGTCCCCCTCGCCGTCGCAGCGCCAGCCCCGGGGCGCGCACTCGCCGCTGCCGCACGCGAAGTCCAAGGGGCCGCAGGGCAGCGCTGCGGGGACGTCCTCGCTAGACCCCGGTGGGGCGGACCAACTCCCCGCAGGCCGGCGGGCCCTTCCACCGCCGCCGCCCTCTCCAAGCCCCTCCGGGGTCCCTCCCTGCGCGCGGCCCTCCCCCTACCTTCGGCCCCTCCCCAAGTCCCGTCCCTCCCGCATTTTGATAACCGATTGGTTTTCCTAAAGCTCTCCCCTCATCCAAGAATTCCCAACAGACGCCACGGCCGTTTAGAGGCGGCTTTGAACTCCTGGGAAGAAGGTTTGGACTCATTTCGGTCCTCTCTCCCTTCGCCTCCTTCATTCCGTTGTCTCCAGGCAGCTGGTCTGTGCCTTACTCCTACCCCCGCCCCCAACATGTGCCCCTAGGTCTCCCCCTGAGACCCTGTCCCCTCCCTCCCAGGCCTCAAGATGCCAGCTTTCTAATGTCCTTTCCTCCAGGAGGCTCACCAGGGCTGACGCTGGCCAGGGGGGTAGGTGCAGTCTCCCAGGAGACAGCAGAGGGGCCAGGCAAGGTACCAGCGGGGGGAGTGGGCAGAGAGGGGAGGGGGCAGTGCCCAGGCCCCTCGTCAGCTCCGTCCAGACAGTCCCAGACTCCGTCACACAGCCGGATGGCCCCCAGGCAGGTACCATCGATGCAGGACACCTCTCCAGGGGCGCAATCCAGCTGCCCTGTAGCCAGAGAGAGGGGCTGGTCCCAGGGTACTGCTCCTCAGGATGCCCTCTCTCACATGCCTGCAGGTGCCCACTTTTCAGCCAGAACCTGCACTGGTGAAGGAGGAGAGGCAGGCAGGTGGGGGCTCACGAGACGGATGCCTGGTAGGCTGGAGCCGGGATAGGGACCACTAACCCAGGCAGGACTCCTCATCAGCAGCGTCCAGACAGTCGGGGTGCCCGTCACAGAGCCGGGCCGGGGGCACGCAGTGCCCATCGGCACAGGCCAGCGAGTCCTGGGGGCACGGGCAGCCCTGCTCATCACTCCCGTCTCCACAGTCATCCTGCCCATTGCAGAGCAGGACCAGGGGCAGGCAGCGGCCGGAGCTGCAAGACACGTGCCCCTCGCCACAGCCCAGGGTGGCACAGCCTGGGGCAGAAAGGGCCGGCAGGCTCAGGACACCCACAGAGGCTCCCAGAGAAGCCCCAACACCAGAAACCGGGGTTGAACCCTGCCCACAAGTGGCTGGCAACTGGACCCGCAGCTTAGGAAGCAGCCCTAGGACACGTGCTTTCATTGGAGGCCTGACCGACCACTTGTCACTGCCGCACGCCACCCAGGACACTCACCCTCCTCGTCTGAGCCATCGCCACAGTCATCCTGGTTGTCACAGAGCCACCCGTGGGGCACACAGCGCCCGCTTTCCTGGCATGGGGTCTCTCCCTCCGCACAGCCAGGCTCGGGCTCCACACAGCGGCCGCCGTCGTCCCCACAAAGCCACTGACTTTCCCGACACGTGCTGAGGACAAGGCATCCAGGTATCAGCGGCAGCGCTGGGGTTGGCCAGCCCAGGGCACGGGGGCACACCCCACGCCCTGCTCACCAGTTGCCACAGTCCTTCTGCAGCACCGTGCCCGGCGGGAAGAAGCTGCCCCCCCACTCGCACGGGCAGGCAGCCAGCTCCAAGCAGATGCCTCCTGAGGGCACAGACGGCAGGGCTCCAGCCAAAGAAGCACGCCGTCACCACGGCCTTGTGGCCCCTCCGCACCCCCCTACCCAGAGCCCCCTCCCCTCTGCCCACTCTGACCCTACACACCGTGTAGCAGAGTCCCCTCGGGGCAGAAACAGCCCTCCACACAGGTGACGGCCCGGCAGGGCCACCCAGGCTCGGGACGGTGGTCTTGGCACGTGGCAGGGCACGTGGGGCCACAGGCCTCATACACCTGGCCCCCCTCACACTGCAGAGCTGGGTGGGGAGGAGAGAGGCCTGGGTCACTGCAGGGCAAGGCCCCAAGAAGCAACAGCAGTGGGCGAGCCAGCCCAAAGCGAGGCGTGGAGGGGCACCGGGGTGTATGGATGGGGTGGATGTCTTGCTGGGCACCTGCCAAGGCTATCTGCGACAGAGCAGTGATCTCAGCATGTTTGGTTCACCTAGGACAGCGTCTGGCTCATAGTCAGCACTCCAGGAATGAATGAATGGCTCTCAGGCCAGAAATATCCCCAAAGGAGCTGAGCAGGTGGCGAGACGGGGTAACGCAAACCGAGGGCTGGGCACACTCACGGCAGAGCTCCTGGCTGCGCCAGCGCACATGGATCCCGTGCCGGGCACACTCGTCTGCGTAGGTGGCAATGGCCGAGCAGAGACACTCACAGTCGCCCCCCGAATCGCAGCTGTGGGAGGGAGCGGTCAACCCCACCACCACTCCCCCGCCAACACACCCACACCCACCCCGGGTCCCCAGGCCTGCCCCTCTCACCCGCAGGCATCATACACACACCGCTCGTAGTGCGGCTGTGGGGGCACCTCCACGTGGCACCGGGCAAAGAGTGGCTGCAGCACTGCCCCGCAGCGGGCGCGGGCCCAGCCGGCCCGGTGTGCATTCACCTGCAGGGATGCCCCCGTGGACCAGCCAGACCCCTGTACAGCACCCCACCTCTGGAACCACCCCCCACCCCGGCTTCCAGCAGCTGCCCCCTTCCACCTTCCCCCCCTCTCCGACCCATCCTCACGGCACAGGGGTGCAGCAGGTCCCCTGGCTCCGGGCAGAGAGGACCGAGGCGCCAGGAGTGGGCAGCCAGTTCAGCGGTGGGCTCCAGGACCCCCTGGCGGCTCCGGAGGTCGTTACTGGCGTCTCCATCGAAGTCTCCACACAGGCCAGCCACCCTGCCGCGGAGCTGGGGGGACAGCTGCACCAGGACCCGGGTACCTGGACACAGAGTGTGGCAGGGGGGCTCTGGAGACGGATCTGGGGGCCTTCTTCAGGGCCGGGAGTGGGGAGAAGACCTGCTGGAGGTGGTGCTTTAGTCGCTCAGCCGTGTCTGACTCTTGCAGCCCTCATGGACTGCAGCCCGCCAGGCTCCTCTGTCCATGGGATGCTCCAGGCAAGAATACTGGAGTGGGTTGCCATGCCCTTCTCCAGAGGATCTTCCTGACCCAGGAATCAAACCCGGATCTCCTGCATTGCAGGCGGATTCTTTACTAACTGAGCTAAGGGAGTGGGGAGAAGGCCTAGGCGCCTATATCATGTGGGCCAGTTTGACCATCTGACAAGGGTACCAACCCCTCCGTGGGGGAGCTGGCTCCCTCGTGTTTGGGGCGGATGCTTGGCAGTGACAGACGTGAGACCTACCTATGCGGGGCTCAGGGCAGGAAGTAAGAGCCTCCTTTCTTAACTAAACTCAGGTTGGAGGTGGGGTATGGAAAATCTCCAGAGGGCAGATTCCCGAGTCCAGGACCGACTGTGACACCCTCCAGCCCCAGAGGCATCACTGCAGATGACTTTGCCCACACTGGGGGCCGTTTGGATTTCCTTTGATTTCTCAGTAACAAGTTATTTCTAAATCACCCGCTGCTTGGGGTTGGGGGGTGGGCTGTTAGGAGATTTCATTTTATTTCTTCTCTCTAAAACTTGCTGTTTTTTTTTAACTGTTTCTTTTGGTGAGGAGGTATTGCTTTCATAAGGCAGAAAGATGTAATGACGAAAGCGTAATTTGGAGACTCCGATCAGATGTGTGCAAGAGGAAGACTTTGCGGGGGGGAGCTGCAGGGCGTGGGTCAGATGACTGGGGGGTGGGGTGCTCACCTCCATCCCAGAGCAGGGTGAGGCCCAGGCGGGTGCTGAGGAGCAGGAAGAGGCCAGCGGGGCGCAGGCTCAGCCCGGGGCCCGAGTAGACCTTGGGAGGCGTCACACTCACCCCATTCACTGTCACTGCCCTGCCTGTGGGGGAGCAGAGGCATTCAGGCCCGGCCTCGGGGTCCAGGGGCTCCGAGATCCCCATGAGGCCCTCCCAGCCTCCCTCCCCTCCAGACTTTCCTTTGCTTCTCCAGCTGTGTGACTTGGAGCAAGTCGTTAGACCTCTCTGGGCTTTAATTTCCTGGAGCCTTCCAGAATCAGGATTCCCAACCAAGAGAAGAGTCAGCAGCTCCCCACCCTGGGACTGATGGCTAGCAGTGGGGAGATGTGGGAAACCCCAGGCCTCAGCTGTCCCCGCAGAGCTGTGACGCCACCCGGGTGGGGGCCCTCCTCCCTGGCCCACGTCACCCTTCAATGTCACAGCCACCTCTGAGCATGTGCACGACGGTGCCCTGTAGCCGCACGGTCAGCGCCTTGGTGCAGGTGAGGCCGCTGGCCCCGCAGGGTAGGTTTTGGGCGGAGACCGTGAACTGGCCGCTGGCCTCTCGCACCAGCAGGTACTCGCAGGCCCCGGGGAAGGTGAGGGCCAGCCCGTCAAATGTCACATAGTGAGGGGCGCCTGACGCCCAGCACCGTCCATCGCACCGCTGGCCCGTGCAGTGCCACTGGCGACCCTGGCACATGCTGTGGGCAACGGGGGAGAGGAAACCATCAGGAAGACCAGGACCTGGGGTGGGGGGGTGGGGCAGGCTAAATGCCGGGGAGGCAGCAGTCCAGATTCCAGGCAACGCCAGACAGACGCTCAGGTCAGAGAGATGCTGAGAGCTTCCACTGTCCAGGCCTGTCTGGATATCCCACCCCACCCATCATCCCAACCCCCAGCCAGGGGTCACTAGTCGCAGGGTCACAGGTCACAGGGCAGGGCCTACATACCACAGGTTGCAGTCCTCCTGGATTGTAGCGTTGGGCAGGTACCACTGGCCGCCGTGACGGCACGGACAGAGCTCAGGAGGCACGCAGCGCTCCTCCTAGCAGAGGCCGGGGACAAGGGGCTCCATGGAGGACTGCCTGGTGTCCCCTTCCTGCCAGCTACACCCAGCCAGGGGCCAGGGCAGGGCGCTGGCTAGCGGAGCCCCTCCCAGACATACCAGCAGCACGGTGCCTGGGGGGCAGACACAGCCCCTCGGGCTGCCTGGTGGGCAGAGGCGGTCTGCGTCAGGGCTGTCACAGGTGAGGAGGCAGGCTCCAGGGACATAGACGAGCTCACCGGGGCAGAAGGCCCGGGGCGGAGCGCAGCGGTGAGCAGTGCAGTTCCAGAGGCCCCTCTCCTGGCAGACGCTGCCGGAGGTTGGGAGGCAGGGGAAAGACCTCACTTCCAGGCCCCTGACCTGCCCTGGGACAGCCTCAGGATCCCAGGGGGTCCAGAGCCCCTAACCTTGTGGGAAGGTCCAGCTCCGATGCTAGAGACCTGAGTGTCTCACCCCCAACCCCAGTTGCCCCAAGCACAAGAAGTGTGACAAGCACCTGGCCACACCTGGGATTACACACTGCCAGCCTGCCCCAACACCAATAGGGGCCATTCTCTGGGCTCCGGGGAGGGGCCAAGATACTGAACAACTCTACTCCCAGTACCAGTGGGAAAAGGCTTTCACTGAAGTCTCACCCACCAAACCCCGGACTCTGGCACAGTGTCTGTCGATCTGGAACTTCTCTGTATGTCCTAACTCTTAGAGGAGCCTCTGGACCACACTCAACTGGAATTCAGAGACTTGTGTTCTGTCCTTTGTCATTAACAAGCTCTGTGCTCTGCAAGCTGTTTAGCCTCTCTGCACCTCAGTTTCATCGGCAAAATGGCAACAATTCTTCTACTTCCTGCTTTATTAGGGTATTGGGCTTCCCTGGTGGCTCAGCAGGCAAGAAACTGCAGGAGACCACAGGTTCGATCTCTGGGTGGGGGAAGACCCTCTGGAGGAGGGCATGGCAACCCACTGCAGCACTCTTGCCTGGAGAATCCCATGGACAGAAGAGCCTGGAGGGCTACAGTCCATAGAATCCCACGACTGAAGCAACTTAGCACGCACACAAGAAGTAAATAAGATTAAATAAGGTAATGTACATAAAGGTGCTTTATAAGCCCTAAAGTGCTCCACAACCGAGGGATGTGATCAGCGCTCTGATGGGCATGCCATCCTCCCCACATCTGTCACCCTGTTTCTCTGAGCTCCACCTTTTCACCCCCAAGCTCTTTGCCTCCCCCCACAGGTCTCCGCTCTCACCAGTGGTTGCAGTCCTTCATAGCAGCACTGCCAGGGGCATAGCGACGGGCCCCAAGCTGGCAGGGGCACAAGTTGGGGGGCACACACTGGCTCTCGGGGTCCCACAGCAGTCCCAGGGGGCAATTACAGCCGGCCACACAGCTGTCCAGCTCCCCACAGTCTTCAGGCTCCCCGCAGTTGTGACCACATGCTGGGGCACACTCCTGGTACTCCTGGCCACCGGGACACAGGACAGCTGGGCACAGAGACACATGCAGGTCAGGGGCTGCTCTGCCCCCCTGCCTCCAAAAGAAAGCAAAGCCAGCAATCTGCAGAGGTCAGAGATCCTTCTGGGACCCTTCCCTGCTGCAAAGCCCCTGGATCCCCCTGAGCTGGAAGGAGTGTAAGGGTCCAGCTGGCTGGCTAAGCAGACTCACGGCAGAAGGTCCGGTTTCTCCAGGAAGGCAGGGCACCCTCCTGGGCACAGCGCCGAGCATAGGCCGCGAGCACGGGACACAGGCAGTCCCGGCCAGGGGCGCAGCCACACACAGCTGCCAAGCAGCGCAGGTGGAACGGCTCCCTGTCCACCAGCCCGTGGCACTCCTTGGAGGGAGACGAGGAAATGGGTCAGCTCCTCCCCATGGATTCCCCACTGCCACCTCCCGGTGCTCAACAGCCCTGGCATGGCTCGGAGCAAGGCCCTCCTAGGAGCCCAGAAGGATGGCAGGGCAGGTATTGATCCCATCTTACAGGGGCAAACAGGGCAAGGGCCCCCAAGCTGGCTACCTGGAAGGTTGGGCCATGCAGGATGGCACAGGCTACTTCCGCGAAAACCTGGCGCTCAGTGTGGGTGCTGCAGGGGGAAAGCAGGGTGCTGGCCTCCAAGGAGCACGTTCCCTTGCCTGCCACCTGGAACTTGCTAGCAAAGGCGGTGATACTGGTCTCCACATCGCCGGCAGGGGTCAGGAAGTCATCCTGCTGATTTCGGGTGAAGGTGCCGCACAGACCCTGCACCTGGGCCACAGGAGTGGGCACAGGACAGTCAAATCCAGGCCCACAGCGGCCAGGCCCAGCCACTCACCTGCCCTCTGGGCATACCTGGTGGGCGTGGTGGGGGTCCAGGGTGATGTAGGCTGCAGAGTCAGACATTCCCCAGAGGATGCGGGCACCAGGCCAGCGCAGCAGCAGGAAAGAGGAAGAGGCCCGGGAGACACTGAGGCCCCCAGCTGTACTCCAGGGCAAGGCCACGTCCTGACCGTCGACCAGCACAGCTCCTGGAATAGGAGGTCTGTGAGGGGGCCACCCCCAAAGGGCTGGGCTAGGCCGATGAGGTGGAGGGAAGGCACATTTCGGGATGGGGCTGTTAAGAAAGGGAAGGACCCAGGGTAGGAGGTGGGGAGCTCCGTCTCGGTGGGCCACTCACCCTGAGCAAGGGGAACCGAAGTGACCCCTGGGAGGTCACCCATCCCACCCGAGCAACCCCCATGGGACCCTTAGCACCCACTTGGCTTTTGCCCTTGGAGTCAGTGTGCAGGAGGAGCTGGGAAGGGCCTGCCTGGACTAGGTATACCGTGAAGCCTTTCAGCTCCTTCAGAACCCTTTAACTGTATTTTCCCCTGAGATGGGCCGGGCAGAAGATGCCTGGGAAAATTGCCACAGGCCTTTCCGCATCTTCCAGAGATGGCAGAGTGAGGGGGAACCTGAGGCAATGACCTCGGTTGTGGGAGTCTAGCTGGAGAATTTGGGTTCAGGAACCACAGGGCGGTGTGGACAGAAAGTGCTGGAGAGAGGCGGAGTCCATGGGAAGAGGGGAGATGGAAGGAGGCCACTCCGGAGGGCTGTTGGGTGCAGAAGGCCTGGAAGGCGGGGACCCTGAGAGCTGGGGCTACCTGAGTCCCTGAGCTGGACGAGGATGTCCCCCAAGGAGACAGAGATGGCCTGGAGGCAGCTCCCAGCGTCACAGTCCCCGTGCTCCAGTACAATCAGCAGCTGCCGCTTGGCAAAGTCCTGGGCAGATGGTGAGGAACGTGGTGGGGGTGGGGCGGGAGGGTTCCTCCTGGGCCTTCTCCTGTTTTACTGGACGCCCATAGCCCACACTCGGGACAGCTCCCATAGAACTGTGCTGACCACTTGCCAGCAAGCCACACTCTGTGAGGTGAGGGGCTTAACCCGCACCAAGGGCTAGCATGTGTGACTGTGTGTGTGTATGCATGTGCACATGTGGAAGTGTGTGTGACTGTGTGTACACACATGCACATGTGGAAGTGTGTGTGTGACTGTGTGTATGCACGCGCACATGTGGAAGTGTGCGTGTGTAAGCACGTGCACATGTGGAAGTGTGTGTGTGTGCGTGCGCGCCCATGCACAGGTTCGGGCAACATGCCTCCTCCCCCTCCTCCCTGTGGGGACATATGCTCACGTCTCTTGAGTCCCCTTCAGGGTGCACACGTATGAGAGCGTCGCAGGAGCCCCTGTTTGTGTCTACGTGTGTAAGAAGGTGCCGGGCCGGAACCTGGGAAGTCACCTCACTTTACCGGGGGAGGAGGGCTGGGGACGAAGGCGGACCCTTCTTTACTTGCTACCCCCCGCCGGCCCCGGGGTCGTTTTGCAGGAAGGAGCGTGTGTAACAAGCCCAGCCGTCCCATCTGTGAGAAGGGGCTGTGCGGGTGGGTTCTGCGTGGCGCCCCCGACGCGGGGCGGCGCAGACAGCGAGACTCCCACGGGAACCTGATGCGGCGGCGAGAACCCGGCAGGCTCCGGGGTGTGCGGCTGCCATATTCCCTGGACGGCCGTCTCGTTTATTCAGCGGTTTCCTTACAGTCTCCCTCACCCCCATCAGCACCCCTACGAGGGCCCCCAGGGCTCTGTCACGACCCCACGCTTCCGCTCCCGCCGTCTGCCCGCGCTGCACACCTGCACCAGGCTGAAGCGGCAACCGGCGGGGCCGCGGAAGGAGAAGCTCCGCCCATCGAAGGTGACGTAATGCCCGTCCCCGCCCACCGCGCACTCGGCGGCGCACGGCGCCTGCGCGCAGAGCCAGCGGCCGTCCCTGCACACGCTGTGGGCACAGGGGCGGAGAGACGGCGCTCGGGGTCCGCGCCGCCGGGGGTCGGGGTTGGGGACGGTACCGAGCTGAAGACTCCCACCCCCAAACCCCCAACACTTTGATCCCCCGGCACTCCCTCCCCAGCCTTCTAGTTAGGACTAGAGGTCCGCTGATGGAGGTCGCCCGCTAGGTTTTTAAGCAGGACGGTCAATTATAACTTGAGAGGTCACAGGTCACTTGCGAAGGAGGCTCTCCCAAAGCGGAGGCAGGTTGCAGAGCAGATGGCATAAGAGAGGGGTCAGAAGGGACCCACAGGTAGCCCTTCAGCCCCCGCGAAAGGGCCCGCCAGGCCCACGCACCCACCACGGGTTGCAGAGCTGGCGCACGACATCCCCGGGCTCGTAGCGCCGGCGTCGGCGGTAGCAGGGGCAGCGGGCGGCAGGCACACACAGGGCCCCGTCCCAGAAGAGACCCGGCGGGCACTCGCAGCCGCTCACGCACTCTTCCCCGCAGCTCCGCTCGCTTCCCTCGCCTACTGCCGAGCAGCTGGGCGGGCAGGCCGAGGCGCAGTCGGAGTACAGCTGGCCCCCCGGACACAGGCGCTCTGCGGGGTACAGGGCTGGGCTGTAAGACCCAAGGAGTTCCCCGCCTCCGGCCAGAGCCCACTGGTGGAACCCCACCTCAGGGAAACAGGAGCCATTCGAGGGCCCTCGGTCAATCCCCCGATTCCACAGAGAGGGGAGGCCAGAGGCTGGGCAGAGACGGGCAGGCAGCCGCCCTACCGCAGAAGCCGGGCTTCCTCCAGCGCACTGCGATGCGCCGCGCGGCACAGTCCTGGGCGTAGCTGGCCAGGGTGGCGCACACGGACTCCAGCCGCTCTGCCCGCCCACTGCCCGCTGGGGCCCCAGCACAGTAGGCGAAGAGGCAGGCCTCGTGGTACTCTGCAGGGGGGACCTGCCAAGACAAGACAGCCCTTCAGCAACCAGCATCCAGTGCCTCCCTCCTTTTGCTTCTCAAACGCCCTTGTTTTAGGATCAAACGGTGAACACTGCAAAGGACCTTAGAGACAACATATTGGGGCTGTCTCATCTCCCAGAGATCAAATCAGGCAAGTGGGGCGGGTGCCCTGACCCATGCCCCAAAGCAATTTGGTGGCAGGACCAGGGGCCCCGTTTGACACGGCCTTAGCACTCCTCACGTCTCTAATGCCTGATGCCACCTACACCCCCATCCATACCTGGGTGTGGCATTCTCTGAATGGGCCTTCCAGCAGCTGGTGGCACACATCCTGGGCTTCAGCCCGAAGCCGGCCAGCCTCCGTGTCCGTCTCTGTGTCCCTCAGGGGGTCCTCACAGCCTTGAGCTGCCTCCACTGCATCCAGACACCCAAGCTGGGGACAATCAGAGTCAGGCCAAGGAGCCAGGATGAGGGATATTAACCAGGACATCAGGAAAATGGCCATTGCCCTGGCAGCTGGTTCAAGACCCCGCCCTCATGGCTACCAGCCCAGACATCCTGGGACTGTGGAGGGCAGCAGAGTGGTAAGCCTAAGTGGATGTGGGGGACCAGGATCACTGTGAATCCACAGGCAGGAGGTTAGATAACTAGCTAGTGAACCAAAGCTTGCTGGTGAGCAGGTGGGTGAGCAGGCAGAAAGCGAGGGAACCCAGCACTGCAGTCTCACCTCTGAGTCTGGGAGTCTCCAGGAATTCCCAAAGGTGGCAGCTAACGCAGCCAGTCCCCTGCCAGGCTCTAGGAAGTCATCTGGGGGAGGTTGAGGCAGAACAGCTATGTCTGGGAACTCCTGTCTCCCCTTCCTCCCCACAGCAGCAACCAAACCTCACCCCCACTCACCCTCAGGCCGGCCATTGTAGACCCCACAGAGGCCTTGCGTCTGTCCCTGGAGCTCTCGGTCCACAGAAATGGAGACAGAACTGGACCGGTCCAGCCGCACAACAACCCCCAGGCCCCCCGACAGCACCAGCCAGTCCCCTTGCCACTGCAGGCTGAGCCCTGGGCAGGAGAAGCAGGGAGTCACAGTCCAACCCCTCCCACCATCACACCGGGGCTCAGATTGCCCTGGGAAGGAGAAAAGGGCTTCTCACTATTCTAGAGAGTTCTGCACCCTATACCTTTTAAAGCAGAAGCCACTGGTTTCCCATCACAGACCTCTTTTGAGAAGTTCATGAACACTATGGATGTGCTCTTGAAAATAAACTACAGGTAAACTACAACACACACACATACACACACACACCCCTACCTCACTCCCCAGACCCCAAGCAAGACAGAATTCTGGGAGGAGCCTGACCCATCTAGAAGCACAAAAGCCCTGCCTCTGAGGCCTGGGTGCAGGGGTGAGTAGAGGGACTTTCCCCAGGTCACCCTGTGAGGAGGCGGGTTGCAGGGTTAGGGGATGAGGACCACGACCTCCTGGCATCTCAGCGGGCTCGCTCATCTCCAAATGCTGACTCCCAACAGCTGTGGGTGCCCACCCAGTTGCCCAACTTCAGCTGCCCTCTGACCCGCGCCCTGAGGATGGACAGACTGTCCCAGAGAAGCAAATGGGGCCCTGGGCCACCTCCTGGTGCCCACCCGCCTTACCAGGGAGAAGCTGAGACGCCCCCTCGGGTACCAGCCGCCCGTTCACAGAGACGTTTTCACCCCGGATCAGCACCTCCTCTGGTCCCATCATTACCCGGGCCTGCGGGGGGGAGGGGGGTGGTGACACGTCGAGGAAGTGTCAAAGTCAGTGGCCCTCCTCCTCCTGTGTCCAGCTTCCTCTCTGTGTCTGGATCCATCTCCCTCCTCACCAGCTGACAGTGCCCAGGCTGGGGACAATGCCCCCTGGGCTGGAGGTGGACAGCCCAGGTGGCATCAGCTGTGCCCGCCAGCAGGTAGGTGCAGCGGCCCAGGAAGTGGAAGTGGCGTCCGTCGAAGGTGCGATAGTGGAAGCCGGACCAGGTGGCGCAGGTGGCCGAGGGACGCTGGCGCTGGCTCCAGAGTTGGGCCACGGCCCCTGCCAGGGGCTGCAGGATGGCTGGGGAGGGCGTGTTGCCTGGGGATGATACACTAACAGTGACCTCTGAGCATGGGAAGGGGGGCAGAGGTGGTCAGTGCACTGTTACCAATGATGACCAAAGGTGGCAGGCGGCTTGTCTGAGCAAAGAGGGCAGTGGGCTCCACAGAGGGACCCAGAGCTCAAGAATTCTAAGTGGGGTGCCTGTCGGGGAGGGGGTGCTGGCCAGGGCTGTGCCTTTCATGCAGGCTGGAACTCTGGGGACCCACCCAGTCGTCTGTGGTTGGAGCAGCGGTGGCAGGTCTGGGAGCGGCCATCTCGCCAGCTGTGTCCCCAAGGTCGGGCACAGCACTCCTCCAGGCTTCCTGCAGAGGCGTTCACTGAGCCTGCCCCCGGGTTGCACAGCCAGGTGGCAAAGCAGTGGCCCTCAGGGCTGACCTCTGCAAGGGCTGCGGTGGACGGAAAGAGAGAATGGGGCGGACCCAGACATTCCGCCTGGACCTGGCTTCCCTTCCCAGGCAGCCTGCTGCCTCCAGGAAACCCTGGATCTGAGCTGATCTTGGACACTTACCTAGGGTGCAATGGGTGCCCCCCCAGCCTGGGCAGCAGGCCCTCACTGTCCGGTTCCAGGCAGCAGGCCGGGTCTCTGGGGGTCTGGGTCCATGGAGCAAGGGGAGGGAACAAGATGGCAGCGTTCAGCCCCATCCCTGGGAACGGCCTGGGACATCGCCTCTGGTCACCTGCTCTCTAAGAGGCTTTATTGTGTAATTTTCCATTCTTGGTGTCAATTTCCAAAGTGAAAATGATCTCAGGAAGGCGGACTGAGGGGCAGGCAGAGGCAGCAGGCATCTTGACCCTGCCTGGTGCTGCCCACGGATGTGCCCACTCATCCATCACCCCGTTCCCCCACTCGGCCCCCCTTGAGTCCACCCCGGACCTGCTTGCCAAACGCCTGCATCTCCAGGCCACCCCCAAGTCCTCCCCCGCTCTCAGGAGGTCACCCCAGTGCTCTCGCCAGCCCAGTGGGCTCCTCGTTGCTCACTTGTAGACGGCACAGAGCCCCTCACGGCCACTCCAGGTCAGGTCCAGCCGCCAGCCCCGGCGCTGGTAATGCTGGAGGCTGGCACAGGGCACCAGGTCCTCCTGACGGGGGGTGACTTCCTCTTCCACCAGGACGGTCTCTGTCCGCTCGCACCATCGCCTGCCCACGGACGGGGACCAACAGCTGCGGCCACCATTCCCCTCTGCCCGGGAGGCCCTGTTCCGCAACCCCACTCCCCGGGAGAGTTTACCGAAGAGGAGGCTGACTTAAGCTGGCTGAGGGGGACGAGGAGGGAGTCTGGCCACCCCAGAAGGTCCTAATCTCAGGGCAGGAGGAGAAGGCCCCAAGGTGGGCTCCTTACCCATTAGCCAGTGCCCATGCTGCCCCAAAGAGGAGGGCAGGGAGCAGCATGGTGACCCCCGGTCACCTGTCGGGGAGCTTTGAGGCTCTGCAGAGGCCGTGCTGTGGGAGGGATGCAGAGAGGCCAGGCCAGGGCTCCCTGGCCCCCACACGGTGGCGGTTGCTGCAGCCTGGCCTCGAGGGTCCAAGGCAGCCTGAGGCAGTGAGGGTGAGGCCTGAGAGGCTTGGGCAGGCTTTATCTCAGCCCTGTGCCCCAGAGCACCAGCTGCCCAGAAACAGATTGGACCTGCCTACACATGGCACGGTCCCCTCCAATGCCAACTCTCCTTGGAAACAGTGCCCTTCCTGGGGGTGTGTGTGTGTGTGTGTGTGTGTGCGTGTGCGTGTGCATGTGTGTGTGTGTGTGTCTGACACTCTGGGCCTCTGATAACCCACACTCCCTGGAAAGAGTGCCCTTCCTGGGGGGGGTGTGTGTGTGTGTGTGTGACACTCTGGGCCTCTGGTAACCCACACTCCCTGGAAAGAGTGCCCTTCCTGGTATGTGTGTGTGTGTAATGAGGGGTCACAGCCAGATACTCTGGACCTCTGACAGCCCACACTCTCAGGCCCTACCACCAACTACTGTGGACATGGACAAACCACACTCTTTCTGGGCCTCAGTTTCCTTACTAGTAAAAACCTCAGGGCCTCCAGGAAATCATGGGGGGTGGGACAGGGGCTCCATGAATACTTTGAAATTATGTGTGTGCATGTTTTTCTGATGACAGTTCCATAACTTCTATTAGATTCTCAAAGGGAGCCATGACCCCATACCAGGGTTGAGTCATAAGGCCACGGCCTTCCAGCCCTCAAGTCCAGAGTATGTGAGCCTCTCCCCTGTCCCTTTTCTGTATCTTCTGCCCGCCTCGACCCCACAAACCAGGCACTCCAGAAATGAGGGTCGGTGAGCAGAAGGAACGGGGTTTCCAGGGTGGTTGGATTGTTTGGGGCCAGGGGTCCCTCTGTGCAGTCTGACTTCTTACTGAGGGTGATGACGTGTGGCCGGCTGGGTCCACCCTGGTCCCCTAGGATTCATGGGATCCAGAACCAGGAAGCTCAGGCAGGGCAGTGACAGCCAGCCTCAAAGAACAGTGCTTGGGGTAGGAAGGGGGGACGGCAGGAGGCAGAGGGCCCCTGGAGACAGCTCTCCCAGCCCTGGGGGCCAGGCAACCGGATGGAATAATCTGGAATAATCGGAGCATCCGGTTAGAAGCCAGCAGCAGCTCTCTCTCCAGGGGAATCCTGGTTACATCCTGGTTACCAGTCCCCAGGGGGATCCTGGTTACATCCTGGTTACCGGTTACCAGCTCCCAAGGACACCCAGGCCAGAAAGTGGCTTGGGCTTGGTATTCCATAACCTTCCAGCCCCCAGGCCTGATGTGCCTGACTCTAAACATCCCACACAGTCACTGCACCTGTGGGGATATGTGTGTGTGGTGGTGGGAGGAGGAGGTGGCTGCCAGGAACCAGAGCTGTGCCAGGCATTCTTCTGGGCCAAGAGGGAATGCAGTGAATCTCTCCAGGAGCTCCTGGATGGGGTCTCTGGAAAGGTCCCAGGTCAGGCCCTGGACACCCAGCTGTCCCCAGCTCTCACACACGCCTACCTGGACACACCCCTCGGCACCTCACGCGCTCACACTCTGCTGCAGGTGTTACAAGGATACTCGCGGGTGCTCTGGCCCTGCACAGGCACACAGCCGTGTGCTCTGTTCCCAGGGCCATCCTGCAGTCTAGAGAGCAGGCCCGGCCCTGCTGGCTGCAGCAGCGCATCCAGAAGGGAAGGTAGAAGGGCCCTTCACAGCTGACCTCGAGGAACCCTGCACTCCTCCAGGTACCCCCTGTCCCTGTCTCCCTCATCCTAGACATCAAGAAACATTGGTGTGGCCCTGCGGCTCACCATGCCTCTCTGTCCCCTAGGATCCCCTCCGGGTGACGAGGTGGGGACAGTCAGGGAAGCCTGCTCTTTGCTCCAAGAGCCAACCTCCCTCCCCATGCCCTGCTTTAGGGAACCTGAGGAGACTGGAGAAGGAGGTTAGGGAGGGAGGCCTGGGAGAACCAGCCCACAGTTTAGATGGAGAAGGATGGGATATGGGGAGCTTTCAGGGACTGGGGTGTCCCAGTGGCAAGGCTGCAGAGAAATATCACAGCCCAGGGCAGGGACCTCTGAGGGTTGAGGGCATCCCTCCAGCCGGCCAGGAGGCTCCGGCCCATCACGCCCAGGGGACTAACCCCACCCCACCCCCGGGGGAGGCAGGGGCTTCCCCTGGATGATGCCCTGGCTTCTTCAGGCCTTCACAACGCACGACTCCGGCCACACCCCTGAACCTCCTCCCCCCACCAGCCCTGCCTTGTCCCAGGTGACCTAGTTGGAAGCCCTGACCCCCATTTCCACTCTGAAGGTCAAGTTCTTCGCAGGCACCGGGGCCGGCGCCTGGTCTCCTTCGGGCTCGCCTCGCGGCCCCGAAGGACTGTGGGGTGGGGGTGGGGGGAGCGGGTACGAATCGGGGTGGGTCCGAGCGGCAACCGCTGGAGAGCGGGACAGGGCCGGAGCCTCCCAGACCGACCCCACCGACCGACAGTCGGGGGACTCGATCCCCAAGGCCGCCGGAACGCAGCGAACGCACACGCACTCCTGGCGGGACCTCGCGATTCAAAGACCGCAGCCCAGACTCTGGCTCCCCTCCCCCGAGCAGGCCCCCTCCTCTCCCCACAACGCCTCACCTCCTCCCCCACCCCACCCCCCGACGCCCCACGCGCCACCTTCCCCGGGCTCCTCCCTCCACGCCTGCCAGCGCCCTCCCTCGCCGCCCGAGTGCCCGTCCTCCCCTCCCTCCTCCCCTCCCCCATCCCTCTCCCCCACCCCTTCCCTTCCCTTCCCTTCCCTTCCCTTTCCCTCCCCGCTCCTACATTCCCACTTTCCGGCACCGACCGCGGGCCGTCGTTGGTCCAGACCGTCACCTGCCCGCCGGGACGCCGCTGGGCACCCCCGCCTCCCACAGGGCACCCGGTCCCTGACCCGCCTCCCCTCTCCCCTCATCCCCCGCCCCCCGCCGCTCCCCCGCTCCCTCTCCCTCCGCGTCTTCTCCTCTCCCCCTCCCCGCGAAGTTTCGGGGCTGTCAGTCTGTCAAGTCTCTGGGGCCGTCCGCACCCGAGCTGCAGAGCCCGCGAGGGGGAGCAGGAGAACCGGGCGCCCGGGTCGGGGCCGCGTCGGGGCCGGTTCCCGCCGCACCCACAGCCGCCGCCCGCGCCGTGCAGGTGACAGCCCCCGGGGTGCGGGCGCCGAGAGCTCGGGGTGGGGGGGGCGGCTGGGAAAGGGGGGCCCCGAAGGCACAGGAGGGGAGGGGGCCGGGGGAGAGCTGGGTGTTGAGACGGGGGAGGAGGAGGGCCTGGCTGGGGTCGGGGGGTCAGGGTTCCGGGGAGAGCGGAGAGACCGACCCGGAGGGCTGGGCTGGCGCAGGGGACCAGGGGCCGCGTGGGGGTCCAGAGTGGGGGACGGGTGGGAGGCCCTCGAGGAGAGGAGGGGGAAGGCTCAGGGGAGGGGGCCCGGGGGAAGGCAAGGAAGGGGAGGCGCGGGGACCCGGTGTTCGGGAGGGGCGCGAGAAGGGCGCTGACAGGTGAGCCCGGGAGCCCGGAGCGGCAGGAGCGAGGGCCGGGGCGCGGGGCCACACGGGGGCGGGGAGGTGGGAGGGATCCCTGTATTGGGGTGGGGGGGAACTTGAGAAGTCGGCGGGGAGCAAAAAAATGGGGTAGGGGGCCACCGAGCGGGAGGGGAGGGGACGCGGAGGTGGGCTGGGAGGCCGGGCCGGGGAGGGGGGCGCAGCGCCGGGCACAGGGGCCAGAGTGAGCGGCCCAGCCGCAGACCCCGAGGTTTGGGTGGGGGGCGGCTAGAGAAGGGGGGGGGGCTCGGGGAGCGGACGGGGAGGGGGTGGGGTCCGTTCTGGGGAGTGGGGCTCCGGAGGGAAGAGAATCGAGAGGCTGCCGGGGAGGAGGAGGGGGAAGGGAGACGGGGCCTCGGAGGGGGAGGGAACAGAGGTGAAGAGAGGAGAGGAGAAGGAAGGGAAGCCGGGGTGGGGGAGGAGAGGGCCGGGGAGGGGAGGAAGGAAAAGAGGAGGGGGAAGGAAGGGAGGGAGTGTGCGATCGGGAGGGGTGAGGAGGCGGGGGACAGGCAGGGAGAGCCCGGAGCGGCGGGGGAGGCGGCCCGGGCCCCGGGGAGGGGGAGGGGAGCGCCGCCGCGGAGGCTGCCCCGGCGGAGGGTCAGGGGGGCGGTGGCAGCGGAGCGCAGACCCGAGCCGGGCCGGGAGGGGTGGAGCCGGCGGGCTGAGGGCAGGGGCGGGGCCGGGGGCGGAGCTGGGGAGCCAGCCAGCTCCCGTGGGGAGAGAGGGCGGAAGGCGGAGGGCGAGGGAGAGGGGAGGGGTGCAGGGACCGCTGCCAGGGAGGCTGTCGGGGGTGGGGTGGAGGTGGGGAGGAGAGTCTGCTGGGGGATGGGCAGGGGAGCCGCAGGAGCCGGAGCCGCCGTGGGGGCTTTGAGGGTCGGGTGTCCGGGCCTCGGAAAGCCCCGCGGGGGAGGGACGATGGTCTTGAGGTCGGGTTCTGGGGTAATGCTGTCAAGAGCTCTTTCCTGCCTCCGGGGAGGACCCTTCTCCAAGGGCCTCCCCAACTCGTGGCCCCAAGCAGTGATACCTCCGGCCCGCCCCCCACCCCCACCCCCACCCCCACCCCAGGCTGGCTCCTGTTTCACCAGCTCCTGCGATGACAGCTGGAGGGCCAAGGAGACGAAGTTCCCTGCTCCCCACCGCAGGTCTCCCACCCTCCACCCTCTCCCCAGAGAGTCGGTTGATTCCTGACACCCCCAGGCAAGGGCCCTGGGGAGGAGGGGGTGGGGGGGGGAGCGCTGATGGGCTGGTGCTGGACCCCAGTGACCTGCAGGTGGGGGTGAAAAGCTGATTTCCAGAGCTGACCCCGAGCTTAGCTTGTAGAAATGGCTTCAGCGCTTCTCCTCACCTTCAAAGGCGTCTGCTTTCTGAAATCCACGGTCCCTCAACTCCCTCACCGTCCCTGAGGACATCCCCTTCGGAGCCTCTGGGGCTAGCTGATGGGAAGAGGTTGGGCAGAGCCAGGGCCCAGGTGGAAGCTGCAGAGGAGAATCTGAACAAGGATGTATGTTCTCCTTAGGGTCGGTGGCCGGATCCCCAGGAGGAGTCACCCTGGGTTGCCATGAGAGAGACCTTGGAGGCCCTCAGCTCCGTGGGTGAGCCGGCAGAACTGGAGGAGCTTGGGTTGGGGGCAACGGAGTAGGAGGCTTCAAGGGCATACCATGCCTGTTGTTGTTCAGTCGCCCAGTCGGATCTGACTCTTTGCGACCCCATGAACTGCAGCATACCAGGCCTCCCTGTCCCTCACCATCTCCCGGAAGTTTGCCCAAGTTAATGTCCATTGCATCGCGGATCACTGCCTTGTCATGGCAAAGGGGCTTGCATAACACAATGAAGCTATTAGCCATGCCCTGCAGGGCCACCCAAGACGGGTGGGTCATAATGGAGAGTTCTGGCAAAACATGATCCACTGGAGGAGGGAATGGCAAACCACCCCAGTATACTCGCCATGAGAACCTCATGAACTGTATAAAAAACTTACCAGGCCTGCTGCTTCCCTAATTCAGACCGGAGAGCATCCCCAGGAGGCTGCGACCCTGATACGGGCTCTGGGGGGCTTTAGGGCAGCATCCTTTCTGGTTCATCACAAAGAATGCCTGCCTGGTCCATGCTGGAGGTTGTGCTAGTACTAACAGAACACCAGGATAGTTAAATCTATTCTCTCTCTAAATCTATTCATCTCTGTCCTTGATTTGATGTAAAGCAGCTACTAAGGTTGATATTTGGTCAGGCTGCTGGGGAAGCTGGTTGTCCCTTGTCCGTGAGGGTTAGAGACCTCACTTTCCTTAACCCCCAGGGAAAACTCTTTTAGGCTGGGAAGGGGAAAAGCCACAGTCTTGGATC